>NC_072417.2:56656250-57282500 GCF_028858775.2 Pan troglodytes
AAGGATGGAAAGATAAGCCGCACAACAGGAAAAAATCTTTGCAAAACACAAATCAGACAAAGACTGGTATTGAATATATATAAAGAACTCTTCAAACTCAACAATCAGAAAACAATCCAATTTAAAAAGTGGACAAAAGATTTGAACAAACACCTCACCTAAGAAAATATACAGATGGTAAATGAGCATATAAAAAGATCCGCACTATATGTCACTGTGGAATTGCACATTGAAACAACAGTGCAACACCACTACACATCTATTAGAATGACCAAATCCAAAACACTGACAACACCAAATGCTGGTGAGAATGTGGAGCAACAGGAGCTCTCATTCGTTGCTGGTGGGAAAGCCAAAATGGTACAATCACTTTGGAAGAAAATTTGACAGTTTCCAACAAAACTAAACATACCTTTTACCATATGATCCAGCAATCATGCTCCTTAATATTTACCCAAATGTGTTAAAAACTTACGTCCACACAAAAACCTGTACACAAATGTTTATAGCGACTTTATCCACAATTGCCGTTATTTGGGAGCAACCAAGATGTCCTTAAATAGACGAATGGATAAACAAACTGTGATATATCCATAAAATGGAATACCATTGAGCAATAAAAAGACATAATTAATCAAGCTATGAAAAGACATAGAGGAAATAAATCCATATTGCTAAGTGAAAGAAGTGAACCTTACAAAGTCACCAACCTGATACCAAGTATATGACATTCTAGAAAAAGTAAAATTATGGAGACAGTAGGAATATCAGTGGTTGCCTGGGGTTTGAGGTAGAAGAGAGGAATGAAGAAATACAGCACAGAGAATTTTTAAGACATTGAAACTCTTATTCTGTAGGTTACTGTAATGATGGATATGTCCTTATACATTTAAGACTCATAGAAAATATAACACAGAGTGAACCCTAAGGTAAACTATAAACTTTGGTTGATAATATTAATGTATTGATATTGCTTTATTGATTGTAACAAATGTGCCATACTAACACCAGATGTTAATATTAGGGAAAATTGAAAGGAAGAAAAGGGGGACATAGGGGAACTCTCTGCCCTTTTCACTCCTTTTTTTCCTGTAAATCTAAAATGCCTAAAAATGAAAAGAAAAGTCTATTAGTTTAAATACACACACACACACACACACACACACATACATATATATGAAAAAGGGATTGCCTGAAGAGAAAATCAGGAGACCTCATATACACACAAAAAAAGTATTTCCAGGTGGAAAAACCAAGAGGGCAAAGAGAAGCAATAATGAAAGAACTTAAAACATAATTTTCTTTTAATAGGAGAAGGACTTAGATATTTAAATAGAAGAAAAATTAACTTCAGAAAAACAATAAAAAGAACTGAATTTGAAGATAAAGAAAAAAATATACTTTTTTTCACCACAAAAATAAATGCCTGAAAAAGGAAACAATTTCAATATAATTTTGCTGGAAAGAATATGATGCAAGTATTTTATATTAAGTCAGTATTGTTCAATGTGCAAATGTAACAGAGACATTCCTAGATACACTTTGGGACTCAGAAAATACGCCCATATATGTCAACTGTGAAAAAAAAATTATCTGAAAACTTCCTCCTCACTAGAAATATAGCTAAGAATTCAATAATATAAAAACACTGCATAAAAGAAATGGTAATGGATCTTGTAAGCAGGAAAAAATACATAGGATTTAAATAATCATTGTTACCATGGTCAAGAAGCAACATAAACTAATTCTTGAAAGAGACTACATATAATAAAACATTTACACATATTCATATTAGTAGTTACAAAAATTTCAATAAAATCCTAAACTAAGAAATTATGCCAGCAAAAAATACAATAAAACTTGAAAGTTTTGACACAAGTGTACAAATATAAAAATTAAGCCTACTTGGCAATTCAAAATTTCCCTAAATAACCCAGGGCAAGGATTAAAAAGTAATGGCAATTTCAAAATTATGTATCATAATTAATAGGATGTGGACTAAGCTGTACTCCAAGGTAAATTTATTTCCTTAGGTACAATGAGAATCATTGAATTAAGATTTCAACCCAACTCATATTTTAGAAACCTCTACTCTTTATTTGGCTATGACTAATTAATGAGAACAAGCTTGCTTTACGTTTTCTTATTTGCTGTGTAGGTTTTTCCCAATGATGCTAGACTTTGCTCAGCTGCTTATAGCTATTCTTGTTATTGCTCAAGCTGAGAATCTGGAAGAACCTTGCTTAGATGTTGATTTTCAAGTGCTGACTCTCCAGTACACATTGAGGGCCTCTGATATCCTTAATAGAATTGCTTATGGATACGCCATCAGAAACTGGGGCTTAATGGAGAGTTTGCAGCTTTGCTTCTCCTAGTTCTCCCGATAGTAATTTTATGTAACATGGATTTTAGGTAAGTAAAGGGGGATGAGCTGGGAGGGAGCTAGTGAAGGATGCTTTTCCTTGATGGGACTTAATAACCTGCATAATTCTTTGATGTTTATTCCTTGGAACTGAGTTTGAAAAATCACACCATCATCTCACTTTCTTGTATCATGATGATGTAATGTTGTTTTCTGAGGTCTGCAGACCATGCTGGTCTCTCCCTTATATTACATTGAGCCACAGAGAAGCCACAATGCAGGGGAGGGGTCATGGTAGGGGCTGGTGGGAAGACTCTTACTTTAGGGATGTCAACAAAGGCAACTAGAATTTCTTTGTCGCATTATTGACAAATCAAAAGAGGACCCAAGTCCGTCTGTTAAAGGAGAACAGTATAAATATTAGCAGTATGGACTTGTTTTAGGAACTAAATTTTCTTTTTTTTTGAGACAGGATCTTGCAGTGTCACCCAGGCTGGAGTGCAATGGCATGATCATAGCTCACTGCAGCCTTGACCTCTCACACTCAACTGATCCTCCCATCTCAGCCTCCCAAGTAGCTGGGATGACAGGTGTGTGCCACCATGCCTGGTTAAATGCAACCTAGTCTATTCAAACCTATGTTGAATTTACATTGATTGATTCATTTATTTGTTCATTTATTCATTTACTCCTTGTATTAGCCTGGGTTCTCCAGAGAAACAGAACCAATAGAATATATATATATAGAGAGAGATATATAAGAAGAGATTTATTAGGGAATTTTTTTGTAGAGATGTAGTTTTGCCATGTTGCCCAATCTGCTCTCGAACTCCAGGGCTCGAGAAATCTGCCCAGCCGGGTGCAGTGGTTCATGTCTGTAATCCCAGCACATTGGGAGGCTGAGGCGGGCGGATCACCTGAGGTGAGGAGTTCAAGACCAGCCTAACCAACATGGAGAAACCCTGACTCTACTAAAAATACAAAATTAGCCGGGCATGGTGGCACATGCCTGTAATCCCAGCTAGGGAGGCTGAGGCAGGAGGATCACTTCATCCCAGGAGGTGGAGGTTGCAGTGAGCCGAGATTGTGCCATTGCACTCCTGCCTGGGCAACAAGAGCAAAACTCCATCTCAAAAAAAAAAAAAAAAAAAGAGACCTGCCCAACCTGGCATCCCAAAGTGCTATGATTACAGGTTTGAGCCATCATGCCTGGCATAAATGTTTTTAAATGTGTACCAACTAATAGTTTCAAAAAGAGTCATAGCAGGTTTTCTTTGATACAGAGATATATGTCATAAACAGTCATGGAAGCTTCATATTAGTGGTATATCTTACAAAGAAGGGGGACTATTCAACACTTCGGTATTTTGAAAGAAAAATATGTAATATTGTATCTAACTTTTTACTGAAATTGTTTCCAGAATGTCTTCAAAAATATTTATCTCCTGTATTTACAAAGGAGTTATTAAATATGAGAAACCTGTTAACCAATAGCTTTATCACAAAGTTTTATGTGCTGTATTATAACTTCATCATTTTTATGTGGGAAATGCTTTGAATATAAATTTGTTTTGCCACATTTAAGAAAGCCCTGTCAAGCAAAATTAAGTGAATAATGGATTTGTTACTGAATGAATCTGAGTAATTTATATTAAAAGACAAAAGGACTTCTGCTGATAAAAGTTTTTTGGTTTGTTTATTTGTTTGTTTTAAGACAGAGATTCACTCTTGTCCCCCAGGGTGGAGTGCAATGGTGCAATCTGGGCTCACTGCAACCTCTGCCTCCCGGGTTCAAGTGATTCTCCTGCCTCAGCCTTCCAAGTAGCTGGGATTACAGGCATGCACTACCAAATGTGGCTAATTTTTGTATTTTTAGTAGAGCGTTTCACCATGTTGGCCGGGCTGGTCTCGAACTCCTGACCTCAGGTGATCAGCCCGCTTCGGCCTCCCAAAGTGCTGGGATTACAGGCGTGAGCCACCGTGCCCGGCTTGATAAAAGTTTTTGAAAATCAGAATTATTGTCTTGTTTACCTTCAATCTATTCAGACCTAGGTTGCATTTACATGAGCATTTTTACTCATTGGTTAATTGATTGAATCATTCATTTATTCCTTGTATTAGTCTGGTTTCTCCAGAGAAACAGAACCAATAGGATATATATGTAGAGAGATATATAAGAAGAGATTTATTAGGGAAATTGGTTCATAAGATTATGGAAGCCAAGAAGTCCCATGATACATCATCTGCAAGTTGGAGAATCAGGAAAGCCAATTATGTAAATGAGTGTTGAGTTCAAAGCCCAGAGAACCAGGGAAGCCAATTCTGTAATTTTCAGTCTGAGGTCAAAAGCCTGAGAAGGAGGTGGGGGGCACTGTAAGTTCCAGAGTCCAAAGTTCCAAGAACTTGGAGCTCTGATGTCCACGGGCAGGAGACGATAGATGTCCCAGCTCTAGAAGAGAAAGCAAATGCATTGCTCCTCCACTGTATTATTCTATCCAGGCCCTTAATGGGTTGAACGATGCCTACCCACAATGGTGAGTGCAATCTTTACTCAGTCCAAGGATTCAAATGCTAATGTCTTCTAGAAACAACCTCACAGACACACCCAGGAATAATATTTTTAGTAGTTATCTAGGTATCCCTAACCCAGTCAAGTTGACACATAAAATCAACCATCACATTTCCTTATCAATTCAGCCAATTCATTAATTAAATGCTACACAGTAATCTCCTTAAGAGTTGGAAGCACGTTGTGTTCTTTGCATATACTCAGGTCCTAACCAAAGCTTAGCACATAGTAGGCACTGCTACATACACATACAAGCAGTGGGATACAAGCAGTGCTATGATTAGGGCTAAATCCAGGTGTGTGAGAACATACTGGAGGAATAACTAAAACAGTCCTTGGGTGGTTACACTGAGGGGATCCGAAGGCACATAACAGAAGAAGTCCACACACAAGTAGTAAGGTTTAAGCAAGTGAGGGGGGAAAGGAATGAGGGCAATGGAGAAAGGCATGAGAGCTTGGAGGCACATTTGGAGATAGAAGAGAAGTCTGATGACTAGGGTGCAGGATAGAAAGTAGGGGGAAAGGAGGGGAGAAATGAATTTGGAAAAGTAAGCAGGGTTCAGATCCTAAAGGGCTTTCTGTGTTTAACAATTTAGCTTTTATTCTCAGAGCAATAGAGAGCCATTGAATATTCTAAATAGGAGAGCAACATGATCAGATTTATTTTCTTTCTTTTTTTTTTTTTGAAATGGAGTCTCACTTTGTTGCCCAGGCTGGAGTGCAATGGCACAATCTCAGCTCACTGCAACCTCCACCTCCTGGGTTCAAGTGATTCTCCTGCCTCAGCCTCCTGAGTAGCTGGACTACCAGTGCCCACCACCACGCCTGGCTAATTTTTGTATTTTTAGTAGACAAGGGGTTTTACCATGTTGGCCAGACTGGTCTTGACCTCCTGACCTCAGGTGATCCACTTGCCTCACCCTCCCAAAGTGCTGGAATTACAGATATGAGCCACCACGCCCGGCCCAATCAGGTTTATTTTCAAGAGACCATTCTACATGCAGAATGAAAAAATAATTTCAAATAACGCAGGAATTGTGACGGGAAAACTAGTTAGGATGCTGCTAAAACAATCCAGGATTAGAGATACTAGTGGCATCAACAAGATTGCTGGCCTTGGACATGGAGAGAAGTGGACAGGTTAGATGGTTCTGGGAGAATTAACAGGGACTGGAATGGATTGGATGTAGGGGGTGCAGAAGAAAAAGGTGTCAGAGATGGAGCCCATGTTCCTGGTATGGACCTTGGTGCAGAATGTGGTTCCGTTCCCTGAGGAGAAGGAACACTGGAGGGATGAAGTCTTGGTAGATGAAGGGAGAGAAGACAGTGCCCTCTGTTTTAGACAGACTTTTTGAAATTGGAGGTGACTGTGGGCTAATTAAATGGTGGTTTCTACCCAGCAATTGGGTGTGCATATCTCAAGTGGGCTGGAATAAAGCCGTGGCAGTGAATGAGGTCACCACTGGTGCCAAAACAGAGACCAGCATGGAAAAGAATGTTTACAGGTCAGCAGAAGAAAAGCCTAGAGACAGAAGAATGTGTTAAATGATACCACAAGGACCTAATCAGCAAAACCCAGAAACTGGAAAGCTCTGCAGAATGAACAAACCATCCCAAAAGGCAGGACCTTTAGATTATATGACAATTAAGAGATATAAAAACCAAAAACAAGGCATGGATCTTGTTTAAACAAACTATAAAAAAAAAAACACCTTATGAGTAACTATGGAAATTTAAATTTGATGAGGCACTATTTTTCATTTTTTAAGGTATGATAAGGATATTGTGGTTATGTTTTTTACAAAAATGATATCACTTAAAGAAATATTTACAGATAAAATGATGTAATGTCTGGGATTTACTGCAAAATAATCACGTGAGAGCTGTTGCTGGGGGAGTGATTATGGTATAGATGAAACAAGAATGGACACGAGTTGATCATTATTGAAACTGGTTGATCAGTACATGAGGATTCACTGAACTATTTTCTCTATCTTTTGTTGATATTTGACATTTTCCATATGAATAGTTTAAAAATACAAAGAGAACCTCTGAACACCCCCATGGACAAATCCATGCAATACAACATTTTAACCAAATGAAATCTTATGCAGAAAATATCTCCAAAGTATAGGTTGAAGGATAGCTGTTACGTACACAAGGCTGGAAACCCAAGATCCACACTCTCACTTTCCAGTAACCTCCTTGGCCTGCCTCTTAACTTCCTAGAACTCTAGTTCTTTCTCAGAACACAGCTGGTAAACAAACTGACAAGTGGGTAATGAGTAGCAGACTTGCCAGTGTATACTTTAACCTTTTTCTCACTTCCATAAATCTTACCTGAGAAAATGAGCTATGTCCACATAGCCTATATAGTGATCATTATATTTACCTTGAAATAAAGTCAAGCAACCTGCATGAATTTCTTCAAAGTAGGGTCTATACCCAATAATCACTCTGCAAACATCATCAGTTTCTCTGGAGAAAAACACATTGTATCTTCTGTCACACAGAAGATAATTTATTAAAAGTGTTTTACTTTTAAAAAGTTTAATTTAGGCTGATGTGGTAAATTTAAATGTCTAGAAAAAATAAAAATTTACTGTAAAGATATTCAGAGTGTTTTTGTATGCTCTGCATCCTACGGTTGCGTCTTAGGTAGCCATGATACATTAATCCAAACTAAGAAATTAACATGGTGTAATACTATGAACTGAACTGCAGAATTTATTTGGGGTTTCTCAGTCTTTCCATTAATGTCCTTTTTCTACTCTAGGATTCAATCCAGGATACACCACATTGCACTAAGTTATCACACCTCTTCAGTCACCTCCAATATGGGACAGCTTCATTTCTTGTCTTTCATGACCTTGACACTAAAACAGGCTCATTTAACAATCAATGGAGTAATGCTCTCCTCCAAGATTGCAGGATTCCATGAGAAGTGGAGGGCAGATACCCCTTACAGTGATATGTTTGGATCCGTGTCCCCACCCAAATCTCATGTTCAATTGTAACCTCAACCTTGGAGGTGGGGCCTGATGGGAGGTGGTTGGATCATGAGGGCAGTTTCTCATGAATGGTTTAGCACCGGCTCCTCAGTACAGTTCTCATTGACAGTGAGTGAGTGAGCTATCCTGAGTTCTGGTTGTTTAAAAGTGTGTGGCATCTTCCCACTCTCTCTCTTCCTCCTTCTCCAGCCCTGTGAAGTGCCTCACTCCCACTTTCCCTTCTGCCATGATTGGAAACTTCCTGAGTGCCCCCTCCCTAGAAGCAGAAACTGCTATGCTTCCTGTACAGCTTGAAGAACCGTGAGCCAGCGAAACCTCTTTTCTTTATAAATTACCCAGTCTCAGTTATTTCTTTTTTTTCTTTTCTTTTTTTTTTTTTTCTTTTTTTTGCTGGAGTGCAATGGTGCCGTCTCGGCTCACTGCAACCTCCGCCTCCCGAGTTCAAGTGATTCTCCTGCTTCAGCCTCCCGAGTAGCTGGGACTACAGGTGCCCGCCACCATGCCCAGCTAATTTTTGTATTTTTAGTAGAGACGGGGTTTCACCATGTTGGCCAGGATGATCTCGATCTCTTGACCTCGTGATCCATCCGCCTTGGCCTCCCAAAGTGCTGGGATTACAGGTGTGAGCCACCGCTCCCGGCCCAGTCTCACGTATTTCTATATAGCAATGCAAGAATGGACTAATAGAGATAGTAGTCATTCTAATGAAGAGAATGTTTTAGAAATTGAAACACCCTCTCATCCCTTGGATGCTGGAGAGTGGGAGAAATGGGGAGATGCTCAGAGAGTACAAACTTTCAGTTATAAGACGAGTAAGCTCTGGGGATCTAATGTACAGCATGGTGATTATAGTTAATAATACTGTATTGTTTACATGAAGATTGTAAGCGAGCAGATTTTAAGCGACCTCGTCTCTCTCTTTTTCTCTCATACACACACACGTAACTATGGGTGGTAATGGATGTGTTAACTAATTTGTGGTAGTCAGCACACAATGTATATGCATACCAAATCATCACATTGCACACCTTGAATGTATGTAATATTTTGTCAATTAAATATTTTAAAATTAAAATAAAGCCAGGGCTGCTAAATCACTCACACTACAACCAAAGTTTATTTAGAAGTCACTACAACAAAATACGAAACAAACCTGACTTAGCTAATGAGAGCTACTGCTTTATTTATTGATGCATCTGCTTTATGGTCTAGAATGGAATTTTGATAAGTATATGCTCTGGTAAACATATTCAGAACCCAAGTATTTCATATCTGGATTGCTGCCTTCCTGCCAAGGCTTAGCACTCTTCATCTCCTTCAGGGTCCCCAGGAAGGCAGAATGCACCCATCACTACTTAGAGTCTTTCTTGCCTTGGGCACTTTCTCCACAAATACCAAAACGTATACATCAAGTGTGAGCAGGTCAGCCTGCTCTCTGCCATCTCTGTTAGTTTTATTTTCATCCACAGATTTAAAGATAAACCATCAAATTGGAAATCACCATACTCAAATGCAAATACAGTGAAGTCTCATTAATTTAGACTCTACTAAATGAATGAGTCTATGATTGTTCATAAATGGTAAAATGCCTCAGTGAAAAATTGGACATATGTCTTATGAATTTTCAGTTTGCTTAGGGGTAAAGTAAATCTATTCAGATGTCAGCAGCTGTTTCTTTTCTTTTCTTTTCTTTTCTTTTCTTTTTTGAGACGGAGTCTCACTCTGTCGCCCAGGCTGGAGTGCAGTGGCAGGATCTCGGCTCACTGCAAGCTCCACCTCCCGGGTTCACGCCATTCTCCTGCCTCAGCCTCCCGAGTAGCTGGGACTACAGGTGCCCACCACCACGCCCGGCTAATTTTTTGTATTTTTAGTAGAGATGGGGTTTCACCATGTTAGCCAGGATGGTCTCAATCTCCTGACTTCGTAATCCACCTGTCTTGGCCTCCCAAAGTGCTGGGATTACAGGTGTCAGCAGCTATTTCAAAAGAAGGACCGATCTAACGAATTTAAAGATTTGTCTTGTATACTTTAGGACCCAGTGATTTTTGTGTGGTGAGGGATTCTAACATTTGATGCATTATGATATGATAGAACAATTTGTTACTTGGTTGATAATAGGTGCCATCCTTGAAAATAGTAGGATTACCTTAAAACTGATGTGTCATTTAGGATTTTTACTGTCAATGTTCTCCTCAACTGTATTACAAACTTCTTGTATTTAAGGATCATGCATTTTGTATGTTTTTGTATCCCTATGCCCTCTCAGTCTCTGTCTCATCGTGGGGCACAGAAAAGTCCTATACATAGAACACCTTTAATAAAAGGTTTTCTTTAAATATTGTGGGACTTGATTATTCTGAACATGTGGATTCAACCAGTTTAAAGCAGCCAGATGTGTTTCTGTTAGCTCCTTGTCTATCTAGATTTTTAAAATCTCTCACTAAATTTCTTGCTTTATACATTTCAGTGTGAGTATGGTATCAGGATGATATGACTGCAAGCAACAGAAAAATCAAACAAAAATGGCCCAAGCCAAGAAGAGAAATGATTATTTCACATTCCAAGAAGTTTGGGAGTCGAGTGGTTAAACGGCTAATTAATCTAGAGCTCAACAATATCACCCAGGACCCATTTTCACTATGGTGGCTAAAGCCCTGCACCCTTCAGGCTTGCACC
Organism: Pan troglodytes; assembly: GCF_028858775.2. NCBI lineage: Eukaryota > Metazoa > Chordata > Mammalia > Primates > Hominidae > Pan > Pan troglodytes. Next base: position 56,666,869 of record NC_072417.2, read on the forward strand.
ATGGCAGCAGCAGTGACAGTAAAGACACCCTTACACCACAATGCTCCATGACCAGGAAAAGGGTCTCCTCTCTCCTGCCCCTTTCTGGAGGCTCCACCGAAGATTTCTCTTCACATTCCGTTTCTCATTCCTGAAGCAGTCGCTGGCAACAGGGATGGACTTACCGCATTGGGTACAGAGCAATGAAGATTCACCACTAGGTGAGTCCTTTGGAAAACACTTGGCCATCCAATATATAAACAAATCTGGTACTCCTGTCAGGAAAGAGGTAGGTAATTCCCAACAGCCAATAGTGTCTGCCACAAGTGAAATATCTCATCAGAGAAAACTGAGTAGGTAATACATGATTCTGTGTTTTCTCTGTTTTCTGCCTTTGCTTTTTCCATTTGGTAAGACTCGCCTGTGTTCCTCTTTGTGGCTCTTTCTCCTTGATAATACAACCCTGGTTTAGTTCAGATACAGGTGGCAATAGGCCAGAAGGGTATGATTCCAGTCCTAGGAGACAAATTCGTGATGAGCCTCGCACAGTCATGACAATCCCAATTCCATTTGTCAGTGAACCATTTAGGGATGGCCACGTGACTCAGTTCTGGTCACCAAGGTGGTGGAAGAGAAGTTCTCTTGAGGGGCATCTGGGAAAGATTCTTCTGCCTGATAAAACAGGAGGTAAGAAAGGGTTCTGCTCCCTCATTTGTTTCTGCCTTTGAACTTGACTGTGGGAAGACATGATGCTTAGTGTTGCTGCAGCTATCTCATGACCTTGGGCAAAACATCCCAACACACAGGAGGGCCAAACAAGCAGTCAGAAGAAGCCTGAGTCTTGTGGGTGTTGTTGAGCAGCTGAACCAACCCTAGGATGGCTTCCTTCCAGACTCCTTAGGATTGCAAACAAGGAAGCTCTATTGTTTAAGCAAGGTATCGATGGCTATTTTCACTTGCCACTGAAAGCACCAGGACAGAGAATCGTCTTTCTAGGAATACAGCCACAAAAGCCTTCATTATGGTATATGCACATAAAGAATATAAAAGTTTCCTTTATGTTTCTCTTTAAAATATAGCTGAAGTCTGCCTCAGGCAAAAAGACAAGCAGAAAACATAAATGCATACATAATTCAAGAACAATAAATATTCATTTTAAAATGAATAAATGTTCTGCAGGATATTGTAATAGTTTTCTCAGGGAATATATTTTTCTAATTCTTATATCAACTAACAGTATTTCTGTGGCATCTCCAGGTCCTCTGTGTTTAAGTCCTCCCTAGAAACTGCATTTCTCTCCTTTTTCCTGCTACTTTGGATCTCAAATGTGCCTAAAAAGAAATACTTTTAACTTCTCTGGTTTTTCTTTTTTCAAATATTAACTTGTAACTTGCAGTTGTAACATGGTTGTTGCTAGCTAGCGGTCAAGTATTTGTCCAAAAATGTGTTCCTAGAATACCTTCATCTTATAGTCACTCAATCCATAATAGAGTTTAAACATTTTTCCATAATATTTCACAGAATATTCATGTTTTTACATAAAAAACACTTTTAATATATGAACTATCTGAAACACACAGCAAAATCCCAGTTATATGACATCAATAGCCATATACTAAAATACACCTAACAATATTCATATTAAACTCAAATTTAATATATGTTAATATGTAGGCATATTTACTTATACATAAAGCTGTAGATTTCTCTCTATCCTTCCCCCGTACTTCCCAGAGGTAACCATTATCTTGATGATGATGTTGATGACAGCAACAATGATGATGATAATGATGGTAATAAAAACCGCAAATTTGCTATATGCCAGGCAGTATTCTAAGCACTTTACATACATTAACTCCTTAAATGTCCACCGCAGACATATGACATAGATACTATTATTATCCCTCATTTTATAGATGAGAGGTTGAGAAAAAAATTGGTTAAGCAGCTTGTCCAAGGCCACACAGCTGGTGTGCCAGGATTCCAACACAGGCAATCTGGCCCTGGAGCCCTTTGCCATATCCCATTGCTATATGGATATTGCTGTGTATCATTATATACTTTCTCTAAACATGTATGCAACCATAAAAATCTATACATAGGATTTCTCTCCTTTTTAAAAAGTATATAATCTTATAACATTTATGGGGTCTTTTTCCAGTTATTTTGCTATTATGAACAATGTTGCAATGAATAGTCTTGAATGTACATCCTTGTGCATTTACTCTCTGGTAAACATCTAGAAGCCAAATTTCTGCTTGGTAGATTACTCATATTAACATTTTTTTTTAGTTATTCCAAAATTGCTCTTCAAAGTAATTGTACCAATTTGCAGTTCTGCCAGCACTGTATAAGTTTTCCGTTTCCCGCTAACTCCGTCAATTCTTTGTATCATTGAGTTCGCTGATTTTTGCTCATCTGACTGATGTGAGGTGGTATTTCATTATTCTCATTTGCACTCTTCTTTGATTGCTAGAGAGGTAAGAGCATCTTTTCATATGCTTGTTATCTATTTATGCTTTTTTTTCTTGGATTTTCATTTTGTCTGATTTTAAACGAATTCTATGACATTCTGCTGAATAAAGTGAGTTACATAGGTTGTAAACACCTTCCCATGGTAGCTATTGACCTTCTTTTTGTTGTCATCTTGATACATGGAAGTATTTAGTTTAATGTAGTTACATTCTCAATACTTTCTTTTCTCAATATGGTTTACGCTTTTAGCATTATAAGTAATATGGCAGTACTCAGATGTCATCAAGATATTCTTCTATATATTCTTTTTAAATTTAGCTTTTCACATTTAGGCAACTTTGAGTATGCTATGAAGTAGTACCCAATTTTACCGTCTTTCATATAAATAGTTGAATCTATCTTTTTCTATATGGTGATGTCTCAGCATCATTTAATAAAGACTCTCATTCTTTGCCCAGTGATTTGTGATGTTATCTCTGTCATATTCCACATTTACATATCTAAGTGGTTTTATTCGTACGCTCTCTATTCCCTGTGGCAATATCATATTGTTTAGTATAGTTTTACATGATAATGTAGTATCAATATTCAAAAGGATAACCACCCTGCTTTTTTCTTTTCCTCCTTCTCTGCCTCCTTCTCCTCCTTCTTCTTTGCAATTGTCTAGCCTATTCTTGAATTTTTATTCTTTCATATGCATTTAAGAATCATCTTATCAAGTTCTTCGAAAAACCCTACTGAAATTTTTATTGAAATTGTATTGAATTTATATGTGAATTTGGGAAAAATTGTCTTTTTTTTTTTTTGACAGAGTCTCGCTCTGTCACCCAGGCTGGAGTGCAGTGGTACAATCTCAGCTCACGGCAAACTCGGCCTTCCAGATTCACGCCATTCTCCTGCCTCAGCCTCCCGAGTAGCTGGGACTACAGGCACCCACCACCTGGCCTGGCTAATTTTTTTTGTATTTTTAGTAGAGACGGGGTTTCACCATGTTAGCCAGGATGGTCTCGATCTCCTGACGTCGTGATCCGCCAGCCTCGGCCTCCCAAAGTGCTGGGATTACAGGCGTGAGCCACAGCGCCCGGCCAATTTCACAAATAGATTTTTTTTCTTACTGTAAATCTTAGCAAGCTCAGCATACGAATTTTTTTTTTCCTTAAATTGAAAGCTTTTACCCTTTCACTTAAAGGCAGCACTTTATGGCTTCTCTTGGGCTGCTCTGGCAATGTGTCTTTTAATTGGTGTATTTAGATCATTACATTTAATATATTTACTGATATGTTAGGGCATAATAATTTTTTGTTTTCTGTTTGTGTCTCTGCTTATTATTTCTGTTTTCTTTTTCCTGCTTCCTTTGGGTTGTTTGGACATTTCCTTTAGAATTATATTTCAATTTCTATATAGTTTTTTTTTTTAAAGAGTATCTCTTCATACAGATTTTTTTAGTGGTTATAACCAGCTGATGCTGCTGGTTCGAGAGCCCTTTGGCTGAGAAAGCAGATAGCTCACCAGCCCGGCAGCCTGGGTCTCCAGGTAGTATCAGGTCAGGCCAACGACACTGAAACATTTGTCCACCCTGAGAGGACTCTGAGCACCTGTGGCTGAGGCCAAAGGACCACAGGGCTAAGGATGGGGAGAGTCCAACTCCAGTCGATATGCATACCTTGGCAAGCTTCTCACTACAGCCCACTGTTCATGGCGAAGCTGGGCCTTGCAGATCGACCAGAAACCCCCACGATATGCCACTTTCTGCCCCTATGTCCTGCGTGTCCTGGGCATTGGCCCTGTCTCCCTTGGCAAACACAGAACACTGTTCCATCTCAGAGATTGCTTCACCAGAGAAACAGATGCATTTATGGTACTGTAAGTACTATAGTATATGTGTTGCCAATTACTGTAAAGTCGTAAGTATTTATAATTCTGGTTCTGATTTGATGGGCACTTGAGGTAGCTGTGGGTGGGAGGGTATGCTTATTGTCTGAGGAGACTCACAACCATTTCTCAGGTTTCCCTTGCAGAGTGTGTGCCGTTACCAGTGGGATAGTGGGTGTGCCAAGGAGAAAAATGGACAGTTAGAAAAAATCCCAAGACTAGTCTATGCAGAATCTCTCACCTACAGACAGGGCATTAATAGCCCGGTGGTGGGTGAGCGGCAGAGGCCAGGACTGGACTCAGACTTTTGCCTCACAAAGCTGTGAGGACTCTGAAGGTCCTGCCCCTGCCTCACACAGCCTCGCCAGGAGTCTGCTGAGCACCTTTGAAACAAGAGCAGGGAAAAGATGAAGGTCTGGGAAGCCACTGAGCTCACAATATTAATCTACACTGGTCACCTTTGTGTTAGAGAGTGTGTGTATCTGTGTGACTGAGTACATGTGTCTATGTGCATAGATATATCTGCGCGTGCCTGTCTGTATGTGCACATTATATGTTGATGTGTATATATGTCAGTTCTATGGCTGTGTACCTGTGTGGATATGTGCACACTGGAATGTGGGTCCCTGTGTGAGGTTGTAACATTTGCTTGCATGTGAGGATGCATATCTATGTGTAAATGCTCTCATGTCTTGCATGTTTAGTGTGTGTGTATCTGGGCACACATGAGTGCATGTGTAGAGATATGTGTCTGTGTGTATGCTTGCTCTCCATGCATCTGTGTTTTTATATGTGTAACTGAGTGTATTTCTACATGTGGGGGTGACTGCGTGTTCCTCTTTGAGGATCTGCATGAATGTGTCCTTTTTGCGAGATTTCTCTTCCCATTCGTCTTACATCTCTCTCACTAGTTAAGTGTTCCCCATCTCTGTGCCTCCTCTATTCATTCTCTCTCACCAAATGAGCTTCTAAGCACCAGTCTCCCTCTGCCATCAGATTGGCTGTTTTCACTGCACAGTTCTCTTCTCACCCCGTACTTGCTTTCTTCCCCTGCCTTTCTCTGCCTGCTTTTGTCACAGTCTCATTGCTTGCTGACTTGGAGGCTAGGGCTGGTCTTCACTTACTCTCTCCCTTCCTAATTTCTAGCCCCAGTGGGCAACCCTGTCTTAGCCCTGGCTGACCTCCACAGTGAATCATCATGTTCCTGCTACTTTCCTGACCCCTATACTCAGCCTGGAATTATTGTAGGAGATAGCAAGAGCATTCAGAAGAGTCAGTTGGTTACCAGTGCCTTGGCGTTTACTCTTTTATGTCTTAGTTCCTTAGCTGGGGGTGGGGTTTGATAGGGAAGGGGTGGTATAGCTAGAATGCGAACTAAGAACTTCTCCATCTGCTTTACTTTTTCTTTCGTTGACAAAATGTCACCTTTTCTACTCCAAACTGACCAAGAAGTTGTATTTGCCGTTTGTGGCTACTCACGTCCTACTGCCCAGCCAAGGGACCCTATAACATCTCAGTCCAATGAGTTGGTTGAAAAGAAGAGAGGGAGAGAGGTCACTCTCATTTTCGTATCACAATTGCCCTTCTTTTTAGCAAGTGTATGAACTCACAGTGCTTTTCTATGAATAAACCATGGATCACATGAAAGATCATTTTTCTTAAAGAAAAAAAATTCCCTAAACCCAGAGGGGACCAGCAAATACTTAACAGGAGATTAGAGATTTCCTGTGAGTGCATATGGTGCGGGGTGACCTGATTCTGTGAAGCAAATGTTATTGTCCTCCTTAAATTCATGTGTTGATTTCTAACTCTATGTGATGGTATTTGGAGGTGGGGCCTTGGCAGGTGATTCAGTTCATGAAGGCAGGGACCTCATGAATGGAATTGGTGCCCCTTCAAAGGGACTGCAGAGAGCTCCCTCATCCCTTCTGTCATGTAAAGACACAGTAAAAAAGATGGCTGTCTATCAACCAGGAAGTCAGCCCCACGGAATCTGCTGACAATTTGACCTTGGATTTTACCATCTCCAGAACTGTGAGAAATCAATTTTCTATGCTACCTAGTCTATGGCATTCTGTTTTGACACCCAGATTAGCTAAAGTAGCAGCATATCAACTTGCACATATAATTCTTGGAAACTGTGATGCCAAATCCTTGATGGCAAAAGGTGAATGATCTGCCGGAGACATGAGCCTACATCATCCCTCTTTCCACAATAAACCAGAGAGTCAAAACAGGCAAGAGTAGGTCAAGGTCTTCTAAAAGCCATACCTGAAAGGTTTCCAATAACAGATGACTCGATGGTAATTCAGCCACACAAACAACCACAACAAAAGACACAACTATCCGAGATTTTCAGGATAGCCTCAAAAACACCATCTAATATTAGGGAGTTCAGAAAGGTGAGAAGTTTCAGAAATCAAACTTTATTTATATTTCATTTCATAAACTTGTAATTCTAACACTATTAATAAATGCTAGGGCAGCTGGTGGCATGGAGAGCCTGGAGCACAACAGCTGTCTTTAAAAGCTTTCCTTGCTGTACCCTTTGGAGCCACCTCCTGGTCCCCTCAACCCCTGCCCACCTAAGAGCCCGTTCGGGGCAGCACATTAAGGGCAAACAGCCTGGATGCCCAGTTGCAGACACACATCCATGCCTGGAGGAGAAGATTGCGTCTGAGAGCAGGAGGAGCTGCTGGAACTCTTCTTCCCAGCCTTCTTTTAATGCTCTTGAGCACCACCTGCACAGAGATATACCCCACCAGCATCAGCACAATAAACAGGCCCTGCAGCAGCAGGGCTGTGGTTCTAGTGAATGAGAGAAGCCTCTCTCCAGCGAGGTACAGGAGTCCAGTCTGAATGCCCTGGTCTTCGCCTCCATGTTTGCCACCATGCCCAGGACTAGGGGCAGCATGGGATCTGCTGGCTGGGGCTGTGCTTGTCACCCCCTCCCTCCCACTTCTCTCTCCAGCCACGTTTTCAGCTCCAGCATTAAGGCCAGTGGCTACAGTAGGTGCCATGATTTTAGGCAGCTCCTGGCTGAGTTGGTCCTTGGCTGGAGCTCCCTCCACCTCCAGCGCTCTCTCTGGAGGGGGCTCTTCCCATGCTGGCTTTGGCTTGACAGCTGGTGCCGCAAGTGCTCCTATTTCTGCGTAGGGACCAGGAGCTGAAAAAGGAGAAAGGGTCACCAGCATCAGTCACTTTCCACTGGAATTTCCAAACACAGAGACAACCTCACTGAATTCAAAGGAATTCCAGCCCAAAAGCACCGCCCCCGCAAAGTCTTCCAGGCTGCAGCCACCTCACCATGTGTCTGTGCCTCCGTGGGCTCCCGAATCTCCTCCTGGACAAGGACAATGTGCAGAGGCAGCCCCGATGGGATCTCTGGTGTGGCCTGGCCTGCTAGGGCCTGCCCCGGGCTGTCCTGTGGTACCTGGGTGCGCCTTCTTACAAAGGGCCACAGGCGTCTGGGGTGAGGGATGAGCCTTCTTCGGCATCGTCGGAAAAGGCTCTCACTCCCTCCGTTCCTGAAGCAGCAACCTCTCGAAGTGGGGAAGCAACACGAGAACATCTTGCTCTCTTGAGCGTCTCCCACAAAGTGAGCTGGTTACGGCGCTGACTCTAGGATATGGGTGCCTGGTTACCAGAGTTCTAAGTTCTGTTCGTGTGTGTCATCATCGAGGAAGTGAGGTCGCTTCTTTACGGTTCTGTCCCCTAGGCCCCTTCCTTCCATAAGCCTACTCAGGACTCCACTGGGTTACTGACTACTCACCCTCCCCTCAGGTCACCTCCTTACCCGTACACTGTTATGTCCACCCAGGGTCTGCTTGGACACCTGTGCCTGATGTTCACCAGGGGCCGGATGTCGTCCTCAGGCCTGATGTCCACCTAGGGCCTGATGTCTGCCTTGGCCTATGTCCCTCTTGGGGCCTTGTGTTCACCTGGGGACTGTATCCAGCTGAGGCCTGATGGCCTACTGGGTCTTGTTGTTCACCTAAGGCCTTGTGTCCACCTGGGGTCTGGTGATCACCTGGGGCCTGGGTGTCCACCTGAGGCCGGATGTGCACCTAAGGCCTGAGTTTTCACCTGGGCCTGATGATCACCTGGAGCCTTGGGTCTAATGTCCACCTGGAGCCTACGTATCTACCTAAGGCATGATGTCTACCTGCGGCCTGATGTCCACATGAGTCTGGTGTTCAACATGGGCCTGCTGTCCACCTAGGGCCTTGGTGTCCATCTGGGGCCTGGTTGTCAACTTGGGGCCCGGTATACACTTTGAGTCCAGGGTCCACCTGGGGACTGACGTCTGCCTGGAGGACTGACGTCCTCCTGAGTGAGGTGGGAGGATCTCTGGAGCTCAAGAGGTTGAGACCACAGTGAGCTGTGATTGTGCCACTGCCCTCCAGTCTGGGTGACAGAGTGAGACCCTGTCTCAAACAAATAAACAAAAAGCCACACAAATTATATAGCTATACAAAAATATTTTGTTTCTTTTTAACCTTATTCTATGAGCTTTTTTCATTATTTATTTATTTTACTTTTAAACCGTTTGTTGTTAAAAAAAACAAGACACAACCAAACACTTTTGCCTAAGGCTAAGCAGGGTCAGGATCATCAATTTCACTGTCCCCTACCTCCACATCTTGTCCCACCGGAAGGTCTTCAGGGGCAGTAACAGGCATGGAGCTGTCATCTCCTTGATAAGAATGCCTTCTTCTGGAAACCTCCTGAAGAAACTGCCTGAGGCTGCTTCACAGTTACCTTAAAAAAAAGTAGTAAGCATATACTCTAAAATAACAATAAAAAATATAGGATATTCAATACATAAAACAATAACATCAGCATCTATTATTTTCATCAAGCATTATGCACTGTCGATAATCGTATGTTCACACCCACATCACCACAAACATGTAAGCTCTGTGGTGTCCAATGAATCTGCCTTTCTTTACCTACAACTGTCTTGGTAAATTCTTTTACCACCCATCCCACTGTCCCAGAGAGTCGCTGCTCCCCTACGACACTGAGTAAGGAGGAGATACAGCTGACACCACCTGGAAATATTCCCTGAGGCCAAGCTCAGGCCACAGATTATGGTGAAGCCTCCAACTTCCACACTGTAAGCCACCAGGGGCCTGGTGGCCCCTGTGACCAGGCCACAGGGAGCATCTATGGATCAGGCACTTACAGAGGCCCCAGGGTATACCCCAGCACACTGGAGGCCCCTCCCCACACCCACAACCCCAGACATGTATACAGGATCCACACTCCTGCCCACAAACACCAGGTAATGCATGAGGGGAAGGGAGGCTGCCTTGAGACTAAGCACTGCCTCACTACCTAAAAGCACTCTGTCATCATGAGGGTGAACCAGAGATTGCCTGGACTGGCCGTTTAATCCATCACTTTGGCCCTTGAGTTACTAACATTGATGCAACTGTCCAAAGTTACTAACTTTGGGTTTTCTGCCCACCTAACTGCCGGAAGCTAAGATGGCAACATCAGTATCAGTCAAATAAAGCAACACGCGTTAACTTAGTGACCACTACACAAGCTCACCAGTACATCCTTCTGGTGCCACCAGGATGCCACTTACTCCTCTACATAAGAGAAAGGATTTTTAAAGTAGAATATGAATTATTGCTTTTTATGGAGATGCCATTATTAAATTTTATAATTGTCTTGCTTTTTCCCAGGTGTGACATATAAACAGTTAAAATTGATTCAAGATCATTAAATCATGCAATAATTTTTATATACATTATCTGCTGAGTTGAATATTACATAAGTCTTCTCCAACCCATAGGTAATCTTACAAAGACAGAGACATATTTTTTAAATGACTGAGCTTGATATCAAACAATATAAAGGCTGTTAAGAATGCTGAGATGGATTTGTTTAATAGATGTCAAACCGGCCTTCTTTCACAGGAAGGGCATATGGCCGCTGCACTTGCACCGGACAATTTATCTGTGTGTCCGTGGACAAGATGTAAAGAAAAACAATGAATAACATCCAAAGCAGTGAAAACATTGCAGCTGGGCTCTGGAATTCTTAGTAGAAACCATGAAAAGGCAATGAAAACACTTAGAGCAATTGCAGGTTAGAAACTGGGATTCACAGGAGCTTAATGGAGCACATGATGTTAAGCGAAGTGAGCCAGGCACAAAAAGACAACTATCACGTGATCTGACTTACGTGGAATGTAAAACAATTGAACTCATGGAAGCGGAGAGTAGAATGGAGGATACCAGGGGCTGGGAGGCAGGGGTCTGGGGAGACGGTGAAAGCGTTCTAAAGTGTAGTTAGACAGGACAAGATTGCGCCACTGCATTCCAGCCTGGGCGACAGAATGAGACTCCATCTCAAAAAAAAGAAAATATTCTTGGTCAGGTGTGGTAGCTCGGCACCTGTAATCCCAGCTACTCAGGAGGCTGAGGGATGAGAACCCCTTGAACCCGGGAAGTGGAGGTTGCAGTGAGCCGAGATCATGCCACTGCACTCCAGCCTGGGCAACAGAGGGAGACTCTGCATCAAAAAAAAAAAAAAACATTCTTGAATAAAAACACAACACCTTTAATTCCATGCTATTGTCCTTTATATATTAACTTGTAGAAAAAGAAAACATTTATATAATGAAATTTATTATTCTACTTTTGATTAATATGTTCCCCTTTATATCATGCAGTTTACTTCTTAATCAGTCTCCATAATCAACTGCATTTTTTTTTTTTTTTTTTGAGATGGAGTCTTGCTCTTGTTGCCCAGGCATGAGTGCAATGGCATGATTTCGGCTCACCTCTGCCTCCGGGGTTCAAGCTGTTCTCCTGTCTCAACCTCCTGAGTAGCTAGGATTATAGGCATGCGCCACCACGCCTGGCTAATTTTGTATTTTTAGTAGAGATGGGGTTTCTCCATGTTGGTCAGGCTGGTCTCGAACTCCCGACTTCAGGTGATTCACCCGCCTCGGCTTCCCAAAGTGCTGGGATTACAGGTGTGAGCCACCGCACCCAGCCATATTTCCTTACAGATATTAAATTTGAAGCATTTGTCTTGTAAGATATCCTTTTGTCAGTTTCACTTACTGATGGCAACTTTCTACTTTGAGTAACATGATTCATCTCTGCTGTCTCGATCTCCTGATCTCGTGATCCACCCACCTCAGCCTCCCAAAGTGCTGGGATTACAGGCATGAGCCACCGCACCCAGCCAATTTAATTTTTCTTAAACTGTAATTTCTATAATTTTATTCCTGTCAACATTTTATAGGGAAGTTTTGAAACACACAGAAAAGTTGAAATTGTTAACATCTAGATACATACCTGCTAGATATGTACCGACTAGATTCTGCAATTGCCAGTGTTTTTCTCATCACATTTCTCTCCATATGCATCAATTCACCTTATTTTTAGATGCTTTGCAAAGTAAGCTGCAGGCATCAGTACATTTCGCCACTAATACTTCAACATGCATGTCAAGCATTAGCTAGGGCTCAGTATTTGTTTATAGCTCTATTTTAGAGGTCAAGTTTACATACAGTGAAGCCCACCAGAATAGATCTCGTGTACAATTTGATGAGCTTTAAAAATACAGTCACGTAGTCCAAACCCTCATCAAAATACAAAATGTTTCCATTACCTCTGAATTCTTCTCTCATGGCCCTTCCCACCAGCCCCACACCCATGGTCCGTCCGTTCCCTCATTTCTAGCAACCATTGTTCTCATTTCTTTCACGGCTCTTCCAGCGCGTCATATGAATGGGGTCATTGAGTCCAGTACTCCAGTGTTTTTCACACAGCACAGCCCTTCTTTTTTTTTTTTTTTTGAGACGGAATCTCGCTCTGTCACCCAGGCTGGAGTGCAGTGGCACGATCTCGGCTCACTGCAAGATCCGCCTCCCGGGTTTACGCCATTCTGCTGCCTCAGCGTCCCGAGTAGCTGGAACTACAGGTGCCCCCCACCACGCCTGGCTAATTTTTTGTATTTTTAGTAGAGACGGGGTTTCACCATGTTGGCCAGGATGGTCTCAATCTCCTGACCTCGTGATCCGCCCGCCTCGGCCTCCCAAAGTGCTGGGATTACAGGCATGAGCCCCCGCACCCAGCCTCAGCACTGCCCTTCTAAGACTCATCCATGTTGCTGCTTTCATCAGTAGTTCCTTCTCTTTAATCCAGTGGGTGGTGTTTTTGGCCACAGACTGAAGATAACTTTGACTTTAGTGATTCATGATCTGACACTTCCTGCCAGGCCACTCTTGTTATTTCTAGCAGTGTTAGCTTTGTCTAAACACCAGCAAACTATCTGCCAGAGGAATTCATTCAATCACATTACTTGAAAGGTAGATGAGAGGTTGTTGGAACTGGTGTCTATCGGGACAGGGCAGGCTGGTGGCTGTGGCCGCAGCAGTGGCATCACCTCCACACAGTTGTCATCGGTGACTCAGGCCCATCAAGAACACTGCTCTCTTCTACTGCCTGCAAGCCAGAAGGCTGTGCTGGATCCTTGACTCCCACAATGCTTTTTTTTTCTTTAATTGTAGAAAATATATGCAACATAAAATTTAACGTTTTAACCATTTTTAAGTGCATTAAGTCTATTCACAGTGTTGTGCCACTATCACCACCCTCCATCTGTAAAACTCTTTTCATCTTGCAAAACTGAAACCCTATGTTTGTTAAACTCTAACTCCCCATTCCCCCCCACCCATTAGCACCTGGCACCCACCATTCTACTTTTTGTCTCTATGAATTGACTCCTCTAAATACCTCATATAAGTGAAATCAGAGTATTTGTCCTTTTTTTGAGTGGCTTTTTTTTTTTTTTTCTGAGAAGGATCTCGGTTCACTACAACCTCTGCCTCCCGGGGTTCAAACAATTCTCCTGCCTCAGCCTCCTGAGTAGCTGGGATTACAGGCATGCACCACCACGCCTGACTAATTTTTGTGTTTTTAGTAGAGACAGCGTTTCACTATGTTGGCCAGGCTGGTCTCGAACTCCTGACCTCGTGATCCGTCAGCCGCATCCTCCCAAAGTGCTGAAATTACAGCCGTGAACCACCGTGCTTGGCCTTGACTGGCTTATTTCACTTAGGATAATGTCTTGAAGGTTAACCCATGTTGTAGCATGTGTGTCAGAATCTCCTTCTATTTAAGGCTGAATAATATTCCATTGTATAGATATGCCCCATTTTGTTTATCCATTCTTCTGCCAATGAACTCTTGGATTGCTTCCACCTGTTGGTTAACTATGAATAATGCTGCTGTAAACATGGATGTGCAAATATCCATTCAAGGGTCTGCTTTCAGCTCTTTTTGGATATATAATCAGAAGTGGAATTTCCACATATAAGGAAGTTCTGTGTTTCATTTTTCGAGGAAACACCATACTGTCTTCCACAGCAGCTGCACAATTTTATATTCCCATCAACGGTGCATGAGGCTCTCAATTTCTCCACCTCCTTAATACACTTGTTATTTTCTGTTTTCTTTGATCTCAGCCATCCTAATGCGTGTGATACACCCTGATGAGTGTACCTCATTGCAGTTTCGATCTGCATTTCCTTCATGATTGGTGAGGTTGAGCATCGTTTTTGGTGCGGCCCATCCGGATTTCACATGAAGGATGTTCTAAGAAGGAACTGGAAGACTGGTGTGGCCCACTCAGCAGGAAGACCAGCTTGGTGGCAACAGAGAGTGGTGAGAGTGGCAGGGTAAGGGCTGAGGGGGCAGCCAGAATGATCACGTTGGACTTTTGGGCCACGGTAAGGAGTTTGAGTTTGATTCTGCATGAGATGGCAGCCCCCAGAGGGCTTTGCGCAGGGACATAGCAGGATCTGACTTAGGTTTTCAAAGGATTTCACTCTGGCTTTCTGACCACAACAATTTTTTTTCCCCAATGGGGCATCATCTGGGACTAATTATCCACTGATCACACTTAGCAATAATATTTATCATCATCATCAAAACACACAGTGGGGGTAAAAAGATTTATGGGTTACAAAATGCCTCCACATACATCATCTCACTCAATTCTTGGGGCAGTTTCTGTAGCCTCCAGTCTCCTTGGCGGAGTGCCTCTTCTGAGCTGTCTCCTAGGACTGGCCCCCTTGGTGGCTTGGCATGCCATGAGAGGAGGCTGGGTGTGCCTCTCATGATCACAAAGTGGTTTGGGCGTCTTTGGCGGAGAACACAGCTCTGGCAATAATGTACTGATTTTGGAGTTTTCTTGAAATTAGTCCATCTGTTTATAGCTAAGCCATGGGTGCCTGTGCAGAAGTCACCTAGGAGCCATCCCATGTTTCTCTTTAAATGCCATTGGTCCTTTGGCCTTTGACACTATAATTTTTTCTTAGTTGGCTATTCATTGTCACTGTTTCTTTATAGAGGGCTCGTGAAGATTCTGCTCAGTCCTAATGAGTTTCAGGACCCTTCTAAGGAGTTTTAGTGGCTCTTCCCCAGGAAGAAGTGAAATTCATGCATACATGTATTTTTCCCCCATTGTGTATTTATGGTGTCCAATGTGTACCATTAACTATGACAAACATTGCAGGCGCAATGATGAACAGACATAATTTCTGGCGCCCTGGATCCAGGGAGATTAGACAGATGGACCAAGCATAGGGAGTGTCGACAAGGAGTGAGGGTGGGTGACACACAACACTGCACATGCACTCCAAACCTGTGGGCAATGCACACGCACATACAAGCGCATGTATGGTGAGATCCCTGCATTCATACAGAAGGCTGTGCGGGAAGACTGTCTTCCTTCAAATGCCTGCTGGCAGTCACCCAATCAACACCTTCATTCTTTGACTGAGGAATGAGGCCCCAGATCCAGTTAACCACAGAGAAAATCCTGCAGGGCAAAAGATGGTCCCTGAGACAAACATGCTTTTTTTTTTTTTTTTTTAAGAAATGAACATGTTACGTTTTACGCAAGAGTCCAAAGTTCCAATAGTTACATTGATCCAAAATTGTATCCTTATCATAACATCTAAGTGCCCTTTCTGTTTAGGTCTCAGCTGCAAGACTGGGTGATCAGGGCTGGTAGACTCTGGGTCCCTCCGTGACTGCAGTATGATATCAGAGGCACTGGAAACAACTTTCCTTTCTTCCTCCCCTCCAGGGGCTTGAGATTCCTTCAGTGGGGTTGGGGGAGTGCCAGAGGTATGGGGAAGCTTTGCAGGATGCCTTGAGCCTCAAATTGGAAATACTATCGAAAGACGAAACAGTGACTGAAAATCATAGGATGCTGTAAATGAGGAGGAGCTCATTCATTCTTCAGAAAACATTCCTTGAGCACCTACTATGCGCCAGGCTGAGGTTGGATGCAGGGGATAGATACAACACTCTCTCCTCTCCTGGAGCTTACACTCTCCAGGCAGAGAAGAAGACAGTAAATAAAAAAGAATAAGATAATACATAAACAGGAGAAAATATTCAGAGATTTTTAAAAAGAGGCATGAAAAAAAAAATAGAAAAGGGCACCAGGGAGAGAAAATTGGTAGCGCAGACTAGCTTAGTTGGTTGCCCGAACCAGGCTCTGAGACAAAGATTTGAGTGCAAACCATTTATAGAGGAGATCATGATGTAAATACCAGCAGAGGCGTGGGAAAGTGGTCAGAGAAAGCCTCAGGTGGAGTCACAGATGTTGATGTCCAGAGTCAGGAGATTGCAATGGCTGGTGCTGACTGGATGTGCTGGAACCAGCAGTGCTCATCCTACCAAGCACAACGTCGCTGTGCACCACATTTCCTCAGACCTGAGACTAAGGGTGAGCAGGAGGTAGCCATGGAGAGATCTAGAGATAGAGAGCATTTGCAGCAAAGGGGACAGCATGTGCCAAGGCCCTTTGGGGTACCTGAGAAAAGGACATGAAGGCCCGTGTGGCTGGAGGGCCCCAATCCTGCAAGACCTGCTGGGTGAAGTGGGTGAGGCAGGCAGGAATTGCAGCCCTTTGCAAGGAGATGGCACCACTGTATGTGCAATGGGAGGTAGGAGGTTCTTTGGGGGTAAACCTGCTCTACTTTTCACTGGATCACTTTGTTGGATCATGTTTTTAGAGTTGCAGGAAGGGAATGGCCATTTGGAGTAATGGTGAGTTGGGGGTGGCATCTCAGGGACAGCGCAGGGTGTAGAAAGCAGAGTCTAAGACAATGACCACAGACAGTGCCAAGCTTAGAGCTGTGGGAAGGGCCTCTCTTTTGTAGTGCATTCTGCTTTAAAATGAAAACAACCCAGGCAGGGACCCTGGTCTGTTTTGAGGATGGCCAAGCCTTGAAGAAGAGGAACAATTAGATAGTAAAAGGATTGGAAAATGGGGAGTTTCCAGCGGCCATTTCTTTGTGTCACCCGTGATGCATTTTGACAAAGTGTGAAGCAGGGAAAAAGCCGCTAGATTGCAGGACCGTTTGGCTCTGCTCGGCAGAGCGGCTAACAGCGAACGCTTGCAGACAACGGGGTCTGCTCCTCCAGTTATGAATTTGGAACCGAAGCATGCAAAAAGAGATTACAGTTTAGCATTCACCGCAAGCATTCAGTGAAAAATGAGACTGTCATGCCGGCTGGGACTCAATCTACAAGGGAAAGTAGGGACAGAGGAATGCTGGCAGCTGAGCATGGACCATGGGCAGAAAATGCCCAGGCTGGAGGCTCAGGGTTTCAATGGCTTTGGGTGAGAACGTCTTCTTTTCGGCTATTAATTTTACCCTTCCTTTTGTCTCCGACCCCATGAGGCTTCTTCTTCCTTATTTTTCCTAGCTCACTCTCTATTAGAAATGTGTCCCCTGGGTTTCAAAATTAGGCAGCTGAAATGAAGGCTGTTTCAATTCTGGAGTTAGGGGAAGAGAAAAGCATTAAATATATTCAAACCATGACAGTACCTTAGAATTGTGTAAATTTTTTGGAGACGTTAAAAGTCATCCAATCCAAAGCCCTCTTTTCAGAGACGAGAAAGCAAAGGGCTAGAAGAACCAAGTGACTTCTCCAGGTTCCCACGGCCTCCTGGCTGGCAGATCCAAGGTTAGAGCCTAAGTCTCTTGACTTTCATGCCAAGACTCTCTCGGTGACACCCACAGACTTATTTTTCTCCTTTATTTGTGGGGAAACTTGAGTTATTGGCAGAGCTTATTCAGAGTCACAGACAGCTAGAGGCTTTGGTTGGCTATGAAGCTTTGCTCCTTCCCAGACGCTTGGACTGTGGAAGAAACGCCCGTGACTCATTAGTCGCCACTCTTTCCTTTGTGCTAACACAAATGCCATGCCACAGCCTTGGCACTGGAATTGCACGGGATTGGGTTTGGTACCCTAAAGGGGCCAGGGCCTGGGGATACAAGTCCAATCCTAAGGAGAAGGAGTGAGACAATAGCAGTGACTAGTGAGCTAGAAGGGAAATTGTCTGCAGAGCCCAGAAAGTGCAGTGGTTAAGGCTAACCCTCCAGAAGCAGGCTACCCAGATTTTCTATTCCAGCCCTACCTCTGACTAGCTGTGTGAACTGGTCAATTTATTTAACTTTCCATCCTTAAAGTAGACATAAAAATATACATAACTATATTGGTTATCTATTGCTTTATAACAATATTACTACAAACACAGAAACTTAAAACAACGCATATTCATTATCTTACAGTTTCTGTGGGTCAGGAGTCAGGCATGGCTCAGCTGGGTCTTCTGCAAGGCTGAAGTCAAGGTGTCTGCCGGGATTGGGGTCTCGTCTGAGCCTTGACTGGCGAAAGATCCCCTTTCAAGCTCACTCAGGTTGTTAGCGAAATGTATCTCTGGAGGGCTTCATTTCTTTGTTGACTATTGGCTGAAAGCCACCCTTGGTTTTTTGCCAGGTGGGTCCCCAACGTGGCTACTTGCTTACTCAAAACTAGCCAGGGAGAGAGACACTCCAGCAAGTTGGACACGAGAATCTTACATAACGTAATCACATAATCACTCACCTATAATTACGTCACCTTTAATGTTTCTATTGATTAGAAGCAAATCACAGGTTCTGCCCACACTTGGGGGGGGTACAATTATTAATATGAAGGTATGGATACCAGGAGTTGGGATCATGGGAACCGCCTTGAACGTCTGTCCACCACAATGCCTTATAGCAGCAGTCCCCAACCTTTTTGGCACCAGGGACCCGTTTCATGGAAGACAATTTTGCATGTGTGTGTGTGTGTGTGTGTGTGTGTGTGATGGAGTTTCGCTCTTGTCACCCAGGCTGGAGTGCAGTGGCGTGATCTCGGCTCACTGCAACCTCCGCCTCCTGGGTTCAAGTGATTCTCCTGCCTCAGCCTCCCAAGTAGCTGGGATTATATAGGTGCCTACCACCATGCCTGGCTAATTTTTTGTATTTTTAGTAGAAACGGGGTTTTGCCATGTTGGCCAGGCAGGTCTCAAACTCCTGACCTTAGGTGATCTGCCTGCCTCGGCCTCCCAAAGTGCTGGGATTACAGGCGTGAGCCACTGCGCCCGGCCAGAAGACAATTTTTATGGGAGGCAGTGGAGGGGATGGTTTTGGGATGAAACTGTTCTACCTCAGATCATCAGGCATTGGATTCTCTTATGGAATGTACAACCTAGATCCCTCATATGTGCAGCTCACAGTAAGATTTGTGCTCCTATCAGAATCTAATGCCACCACTGATATGACAGGAGGCAGAGCTCAGGCTGTAATGCTCCCCTTCTGCTGTGTTGCCTAGTTCCCCACAGGCCACAAACTGGTACTGGTTTGTGGCTCAGGGCTTGAGGACCCCTTCCTTATAGGGTTATTGTGAGGAGCAAATGAGTTAATATCTTTAAAGCTCTTAGCCGAAGACTTTCACTCAGGAAGCACAGTAACTGTTGGTTGCAGTGGAGGTGGTGTTATTATTATCATCAGGAGAACACGATCCTAAGTTAGACTTGCTCTTGAAAAGTTTTCTACCAGTCTTTAGGGAACCTGGGATGATAAGCTTGAATTTAAACAAATACCTGCTGTAGCTAACAAATGAAGTAATTTCAATAACATTTCTTACTTAATTTTATTTTCTATTAGTTGGGGGCTGCATGGTGAGTGATAAATGCACAGGGTTTGGAGTTTGAGGGGCTATGAATTTATAGACAGACAACAAATGTTGGCTGTCATTTTTATTTTTGATTATGCACCTCATTGGTTAAAAGTGTCTCATCGTGTACTTTCAATGTGTACATCTTCATTTATATTGTTAAACGTGCAAAGTAAGAATGACAAAAGATTGAGATAAATAAGAAATAAGCAACATTTTAGTGTCTTTCTAATCCTGAAGGCTTCAAACTATCATTAGCTCATATTTCAAGGTACTTTTGATGAAGTATGTCATCAACAATGGTGGGTATGCATTCATATTGCAAATATAATTCAGTGTTGGAATAAGAATTGCTACAAAAAAAACCAGCAAAAAATATGAAGCTTTGAACATTTTTTGGTCAAATTTAATTAGTCCCATTCTTTTCCTTTCTCTGTTTTTCCCTTTCATAATGTGGCTGGCAGAGAGATCAAATGGCAATGGGAGAATGGACAGTTTAGCTATTGTTGCTTTGTGTCTACACTAAGGGTCTGATCTTCCATCTTTAGCATCTTTGCTTGAAGCCTTTTAAGCCACTGGTGTATTTGGTAGGGGTTGATTTAGGTTGGAATAGATTTTGCAGTCATTAAATTAATTTTATTGTTCCCACATAAACAGGGATACATCACAGTCTGCTTAAAGTTACTAGACGAGGGAGGATACCTCTTTAATCTGACCCTCCAACTTCATGTTGTGGATGTGTGTATTGCATGTGACGTGTGCCACCTGACACGGATAGAGTGAGGGTGCTTGTGTAAAGCTGTATATTGAAAATTGGAAGAGTTTCATTTCCTATTTTTAAAAACAAAAATAAAAGTAATTCTAACATATTATCCCTGTAGATCAGTGCATTACCTTATATCTCCCTTGGGAGATGTACACACAATTTGAAGACTCCTTTTATGTATTAAACCACACAGGTTTGTTTTCTTCCAGACTGCTCTTTGGCTTCATGGACATGTGCCTGGGAATGTCTCTCGTGCCTGGCAGGTTGGTTGGGCTTGTTGCATGCTCACATCCTGCCAGCAAAAAAGCTGCCCCACAGAGCTGCCAGGTGGCTCGGAGCTCCCAACCTGAAAGTGGTTGCATTTCAGAAAAGTGTGCAAAGTTGGCAAATGTGTCCAGGCCAAGAGCTGTGAGGGACCTTCTCACATAGGCTTCTTGATAGAGTAAAACTGCTGACAGCACCAGAGCCTGCAGGGGCTCTTCTGTCATCCCTGTAAACAGGGTCACACTGGCCTGCTTTATCTCTCTGTGCAAAATGCAGATTTAATAGGAAGTGCCCTCAGAATCATTGCTGCTAGGTCGAGGCTCCAAAGGAATTAGGGATATAACAGTTTAATAACTCTAGAAAGAGCTTAGGCGCTTCGCTGTGTCGGGTATCTCTGAGTTAGCTTCTGAAAAATGAACTTGGGACATTAAACCCTTTTATCACTCAGATAGAGCAATATGGGGAAAATCCATTCCTTGGCAGGGGATGAGTTTACTGGCTTCTGAAGGGGGTGTGTGTTTGAATGTGATAGGGAAGGGAGCATTTGTCAGAGTGGAAGGTGGATCAAAAGACAAATGAATTCTTTCAGTTAAATAAGAGCTTTAAATTATCCCACTTTGAACTGCTTCAACCATCAGCAGAATGTACTACACTGAAATGCAGCCTGTCTTTCCAAGGTCTGTGGATGGCACGGTGGTCTCTATCTGTTAATGCTACATGTTAAAGGAACAGGCAGTGTTAGGGCAGATGGCCAAGGCTGGGGAGGCAAGATAAATGTCTATTTAGTTGAGCAATAGAGTCGCTTTTGCTAACCTATTCACCTAGAAGCCTGCAGAAAATTTAGCCTGCAGAGATTTAGACACGACTGGCTCCCCACATATTGGGTGGGCTAGAAGTCTTCCCTCCAGACTGAGGTTGGATAAATCAGGTTAGCTTAGCCCATGGTTTCTAAATTCTGATGCATGGAGTCCTGTCAGGGTTTACCTTCTGTAAAGATTGAAGAGTGGCCACAGATTCTACCCATTCTTTTGTTCACAGCCTTGCATTGTGCCGTTACAGCTCCCCTCATAGGTGGGTGAAGATGTTTCTCTACTCTCTAAATCTTTTTTGGGCATGTGACTTGCCTTGGCCAGTGGGACATTAGCAATCACAAGGAAAGCAAAAGCTTAAAAAGCATTTGTGCATTGAGGCTTGCCCTTTGGATGTTCTTAGAAACCCCTGCCTACCCCTCATGAAAAGAATCCCAGGCTCATCTACAGAATGATGAGAGACAGGGGCCCAGGTGTCCCTGTCATCTCAGAGAGCCAAACCCTGTAAGTAGGTGATGGGCTGACTGCAGATGCAGGAATAACCCCTGAGATCTGCAGAAGAACTGGCTAGCTGAGCCCAGCCCAAATTTCTGACTTCCAGAATTATAAACTAAACAAATGGCTACTGTCTTAAGTCAATAGCTTGAAACATTGGTGTTATGTAGCAAAAATTTCAGGCAGAAAAGGAGAGAAAGCACTTTTAGGCAGAAAAGAACTAAAGGAGAAATCTCCAAATTTGTTTTCACATAGAGCATCTCTGATTTGTTTACTCTTTCATTTAAGTTGTTGTTTGAATGAAGTGTTTTGGGGGTATTGATGGTAGGGGGAGTCTTTCTCTGGCTTAGTCTACAGCATCCTAGAACATTCTTGTTGCTGGCAAATGAGTCCTGAGTCACCAGTTCTGAAACTGCTGCATATGGCTTTATAGTTTGGAAATTTGGAAAGAGTTTTTAGGGATGACTAATCTGTCCCCTAGTTATTCTTTTGTCATTCAAAGTGCCACATAGCCAGGCATTTCAGTTTAGCATTAGTTCCCACTGGGAAAAACAGGAGGAAGTCAGCTGTAGATTTGTTGTAAGCTATTTAAATGAGCAGACATTTGGCTTTGCTCACTAAAGGGGAAGCTTTTGTCTTTACATTCTAGAAATTAATTATCCCCACAATCATATCACGCTGCTGCTAATGCCATAAGACAGGATTTGCACTTGAGGAGGAAGTGGGAGTTAGATTTATTTTTGGAAGAAATGAACCAAAGGAAAGGTACAACCTTATAGGCCTCTAGATAAGACATAAAGAAATTCAGTCTTTGTATAATTTCTTGCTGCATAGGCATGTCATGATTCCATTAGCCTTTTAAATTACTATGAAATTATCTATGCACACTAAACATGAGTAGCATTTTTTCTGTCTTCCATTATTCCTTCTTTTTCTAATAGTGTCCTGTTTTCCCTTTGTGTTACGATCCTCCTTCGATTGCAGACAGTCTTAGTGGAGCTGTAGTTCCAGGTGCCCTTCCATCCCTGGGGAAGGTTAGCACATCGTCTGAGCTCAGCCAATTAGATGCTCTCACCTAAGAATTTGAAAGCTAAACAAATAGTACAAAGACAGAATATATGGTTGTGGCTGATTCACACAATTGGAAGTGGTCTAAAGAGCCTGTCACTATGGTTCTTTATCTGTATGCCCAGGGTTGACTCTGGTCTTGTTCTCTTCAAGGTACATTTCCTTTAATTCTGTAAGCTACTCTGTACCCTCCCAATTAATTCCTTTTTTGTTAACATTAACCAGAGTTGAGTTCGTTGGCTGAAACTAAAGAACATGGTTGGCATACTTTTCTTAGCCAACACTAGCATCTGTGGTAGTCATAAGTAATCTGGTCCTTCACTCCACCTGGACATGTGGTCAAAAAGTAACTTCCTGCCATCTTTCAAGATTGGTGTGGCTCATAAAAACTGAGTGGAAGTGTCACTTTCAGGCAGGAGTTTTAAGAGCCAGTGCAAGGTAGACCTCATTCTCTTGCTCCTGGCATGGTGGCTATGGATAAATGTAATAAGAGCCTCCATCAGCCTCAATCCCTGAGGAATTCTCATGAGCAAAACTCTCTGCTCCTCCTCCCTTTATACAGATTGGGCATATAAAGTGAATGATAAAATAGCCTTTGTTAAGACGAGCCACTGGGATTTTGGAATTGTGTGTTACCACAGTATAAACTGTCCTATCTTGAATCATAAACCACCCTACGTGGACAAGGCCACATCCATATTAATAACTCATCATGCAACCTACCCTTGTAAGTCTCTACTTGTTTTGCCTGATCCCCATTCTGGCAAGAATGAATGGCACCTCTAAGAGTGTTATAAACATAATATCATTCATTCATTCTATAAATATACATTGAGTGTCCAACATTGATTTTATAATCACTTTGAGTTCTTTGAGAAATTTTAAGGAATGTAACGTAAAATCTCAGTGAACAAATAATCGAATTGGGGAAATAAGACTAATATGAATTAATATCAAACAAAGGCAACAATATAAGAAGTACGAGCCTGGGCACGGTGGCTCATGCCTGTAATCTCAGCACTTTGGGAGGCCGAGGTGGGTGAAGCCCAGGAATTCCAGGTCAGCCCGGGCAACATGGCAAAATCCCATCTTTACAAAAAATACAAAAATTAGCCAGGTGTGG
The DNA here is from genome assembly GCF_028858775.2 of Pan troglodytes. NCBI lineage: Eukaryota > Metazoa > Chordata > Mammalia > Primates > Hominidae > Pan > Pan troglodytes. The sequence goes on from NC_072417.2 coordinate 56,690,761, forward strand.
TGGTGTGTGCCTGTGGTCCCAGCTACTCAGGAGGCTGAGCCAGGAATATCACTTGAGAGGTGGAGGTTGCAGTGCACCATGATTGAGCCTCCGCACTCCAGACTAGGTGACAATGGGACCCTGTCTCAAATAAATAAATAAATAAATAAATAAATACTGCAGGGAATCTATAAATGCCTATTTAAATGGTAGGGTCAAAAAGCTGAGATTCAAGATGGAACAGATAATTTTACTGAAGGGCAGCCTTTTCAATAAGACAGAGATTTAGCTGGGTCTGAAAGTTTGGATTGAAATGGAAAAAAAAGGACTTTGCACAGAGAGGAGACACATAAGCAAATTTACAGACTGAGCAAAACAAATTTAGGAAATTAATCTGATTCAAGTGGAAGTAGTAGTAAAAGATAAAACTGGAAACGTAGAGCTGGATTGGAGAGAACCTAGAGGGAGTTTAGAAAATTTCCTTGGGTGATGTGGAGTTGCTGTGTTGGCATGAAACATTGATTAGAGGGAGTAATAATGAGATAAATATGAGAGTTTGGAAGATGAATCTGGAGGAAATATTGAAGGGAGCAAGGGACTGGTTGCAGGGAAACTAGCTGGGTGGCTATTGTGGTAAACTGAGGATGACATATTGAGGATCTGGAATCATCAGGTAGTAGACAGAATGATTAAAAAGAAATGCAGAGGCCAGGAGTGGTGGCTCACTCTTATAATCCTAGCACTTTGGGAGGCTGAGGTTGGCAGATCATGAGGTCAGGAGATCGAGACCTTCCTGACCAACATGGTGAAACCCCGTCTCTACTAAAAATAAAAACATTAGCCAGGCGTGGTGGTGCACACCTGTAGTCCCAGCTACTCAGGAGGCTGAGGCACGAGAATTGCTTGAACCCAGGAGGTAGAGGTTGCAGTGAGCCAAGATCATGACACTGCACTCCAGCCTGGGTGACAGAGCAAGACTCTGTCTCAAAAAAATAAAATAAAATAAAATAAGAAAGAAATGCATAATACAAAATACAAAAAAAGGAATTCAAGAAAATTTGGTAACCGACATTGTAAAAAGAGAACAAAAAGAAAGTGTTAACAGGATTCTGGAGTTATAATTCTAGAGGATGGAAAGAACAGCATCCTCAGCAGAAATAAGGAAGACCGGGGGAGTGGGGAATATGAAGACAAAATCAGTGTTACATAGGATGATTAACTGACGAACATGCCGGTAGACTCTAGGACATACATGTGATGCTTCCTTACCAGACAATCCTGCCTAAATGTGCTACATTCCATTTTAGTTCACGATGACACCATTTATAAGGCTTCAGATGAAACCTCCAAGTGATCTCCACTTCAGTTCTTATTTCTCTCCTTGCAAGTAGTTACCCACAGTTGCTAATTCTACAACTTCAAGGGATTCCATGTTCCTTCCTGTATTTTCATTCTCTGCTTATTCCCCATTTCTGGCCCTCCCTATGCCTTGCCTCAATGGAAACAATGGCTTTGTGGTGTTTCCCTGCCTGTAGACCGCCTTACTTTTTTAGATCACTATGACTTGTCTTCATAAAATGCAGCCCAACTAACTGCACACCCCATGTGGCCACTCCTCACACTAAATAAAACATGAGCTTTGTTTGTTTTTGTTTTGTTTTTTTGGCATAGAATTTGGATCACTCTGACCTCAAACCTCCGTGGACTCTAAACTCAGAACCAGTGGCCTGCTGTAGAGGCCACACACTCAGATGACTTCAATAGTCAAACAAATGACATGCACAAGGGTGGCCGATGAACTTTAATATTATAGAGATCAGTGGGGCCAATGAAAAATTAGAGAAAGTAAGACCCTATTTTAAAGGCATTCACATTTAAGTTTTTGAGAAAAAGGCACTGAGTGGAACAAACAAGCCTTCCTGTTACCCCCTTCTCCCAACACCTGGGTGCAAACCAGCAGTGAACTACCTGCAGTGAGCTTGGTGTTTCCTGCCCAAGTCCCGTACTCTCAGACAGGTTACTCAGGCTATTTCCTCATGTTGGAAGGTTTCTCTTCCAAAATTCTTCTCCCTGATGCTTAGTTCCTCTTTCCTCTGCTCTTGAAGAATACATTTGCTGGGATCCCTGTTTTTCGTCTTGATTTTATTTTCCCTGGTGGAGTAGTTCATTGTTTGCTTCCTTGTCTTCACTGGACATGGCTCAAGAAGATGTTATACTTCCCAAGATCAAGGAGCACACGCCATCACTCTCTGGCAAAATGTCAGCACTCAGCAAGTGATCAATAAATAGGTGTGGAGTTGACTCTCATTCACTTAATTTCATGCACCTTTAATCAGCTCTTTAATCATTGGCTTTCAGTTGATGAGTCCATGACTTCACTCAGATGATCAGATGCAGAGAAAACCTCATGGTTCTTTTCATGCTAAACCGCACAATCAGCTACTTCATTCAGGTCTCTCTTTTTTTTTTTTGAGATGGATTCTCACTCTATTGCCCAGGTTGGAGTGCAATGGTGCGATTTTGGCTCAGTGCGACCTCTGCCTCCCAGGTTCAAGTGATTCTTCTGCCTCAGCCTCCCAAGTAGCTGGGATTACAGGTGTGCACTACCATGACTGGATAATTTTTGTATTTTTAGTAGAGACAAGGTTTCACCTTGTTGGCCAGGCTGGTCTCGAACTCCTGACCTCATGATCCACCTGCTTCAGCCTCCCAAAGTGCTGGGATTACAGGTGTGAGCCACCATGCCCAGCTTCATTCAGGCCTCTTGCCCTCTGGTATAAACTTCCCCTTTTTCCTCTAAAATGGCCCTGTCTGATATCAGCCCTGGACTTGTCATATTTTTCCATGTGGCAGAGAAGGAATAAAGAGAGTCCCATATCCAGGTGCACCTGGCCTGGTTTCATCTACTCTCCTTGACAGTCCTACTGCTCATCATTCATGAATTTCCCCAAGTCATTTTCCCATGGTAATTTTTTCAGATTTCCCCTTTGATTTAAGTGCTACACCCACCCCTTAAGCTGATGACAAGTCTCTTACTATATAAAGATCAAGACCAGAGTTCCTTCTTAGTCTCACCACATTCCTGATTTTTTGTTTCTTCTCTTGTACTTCTCTAAAATCTCAGATGAACAGAAACCTCTTCTTGGCAGACAAAACAAATCTTCCAGCTTTGAACCAGCTCCTAGAAGCAGTTGTAATGCTGAGTTCATTTCAAAGCTAATGGCCAATCTTCTCATTAAATGCTATCTTCCTCTGACACCTAGTTGGTTGGCAACATCTTTTGTATTGTTGATGTCTTGGGTCCTGTCTGGGCTTGAGCCCTGAGTTATCTGGTTAACCTTCATATTGAATAGACTCTAATCTTGACAATTTGGTGCCAACAGCTTGATCTCCAGCTTTAGATTTAGATGCTGGTTCTCTTTATGGGAATTATCTGTTCCTTGATGGTATGAAAGAAATTGCTTATAACATACTCTGGGCTGTTTGGGGGTTGCGGAGGGGAAGGTCTTTGAGGTCTTCAAATTTGTTATATTGTCTTCTTTACAGATTTCTCTAATAATTAAAAAATCAAATCCGAGTCTATGGTTTTATATCATTTTTATTTTTAATATTTGTGTGTGTGTGTGTGTTCATTTCTTGTTATCAACGTGACTTGAACTTCTTTGGTTATCACAATCAACAAGAGTCATCTGTTAAAAATGCATTTCCAGGCATTCTGGGGATTGTGATTCTATCTTTTCATAGTAGTTTTACAAACAGTGAAAGATAATACTTATGATTATGTCTTCTTGGAAACTGCTTCTCTTATCTTCAGTCACAGGTTTTTCTCTTACAAGCGTTCTCAATCTTGAGTGCCATTAAGAATCACCAGTACAACCTGTTAACACTGATTGTTGGGCCTCACCTCCGGAGTTCTAATTCAATGGGTCTGTGGTGGGACTCAAGAATTTTCATTTCCAACCAGTTCCCAGGTGATGCTGAGCTAGTCCTAGGAGCACACGTTGAGGACCTCTGGTCTGCTGCAATGATTCCCAACTATGACTGAACATTGGGAATGGCTGGGGGGTTTTTCAATATCACCACCGCTCAGTTTCAACACAGAGCTTTAAATTTAACTGGTCTAGGTGGGCCCAGGCACAAGTATTTCTTTTTAAAGTACTCTAATGTTTTAATGTTTAGCTAGGGTTGAGAAGCACTAGGAGCTGGCAAACTAAAGCCAGTTGGCCAAATCTGGGTTACGGCCTGTTTTTGTATGGTCTAGGAGCTAAGAATGGCTAAGAATGGTTTTTACATTTTTTTTTGAGTTGTAAACAACCAAATAATATAATGTGACAGACATTAATATATGACACAAACAATAATACATGACAGAGATCCTATAATATTTACTAGTTGGCCCTTTACAGAAAACTTTTGTCCTCCTCTATATTGTACTGATATTTCTGAGAACCATCATCTGAATTTAATTATCAAGTTTTCTCTCTCTCACTCTCTGTTCTCTAACTCAATAGTGTCTACTTTTATTATTTTGGGGTTTATTATTTTCTTCTTGCTTTCCTGATTTGTTCCATTACTCCTTTTTCCTAATTCCCTTAAGTAACTACATAGTTTATTTTCATTTCATAGTTTTACAAGGAAAGAATGTAAATAAGGAATTATTTATAAGAAAATAAGGAAAGCATGTAAGGATTAGAAATTTTTCTCTGAGCAGTGCCAGAAACCCCAGAAAAGCTTAATATGCAGTGTTCGTATTAGATTTATTTTCTAATATTTTGTCATCATATCTTTGATTTTGCCCTTTGGCCCAAGGGGTTTAATACATTTTCAGGTGATGTTAAAATATTTTTGTTAAAAACATTGGGTTTTATGGTATTGTAAACAGAAAACAGAGCCTGTCTCATGTTTACATTTGAAAAATATGAGACTTTATTTATTGAAGGATGGCTCTAATACATGATCAATATTCGTACATCCTTAATAAAAGTTTAGCTACTAATTTTCAGCATTTGACAAACGGTTAATTCAACCTTATTGATCATATTATTAAACTACTCTATAATCTTGTTTTTGGCCTACTTAATCTGTGTCATTAACTTATAGAAGTATGTTAAATTTTCTCAAGATGATTGTCATTGTCACTTTCTGTTTAATGCTATGTTTCAATGCTATGTTATGGTACATAAAGATTTATATCCGTGTCTTTACTGTAGGTTGCATTCTTTATCAACAAAATATGACTCTTCTACATTTAATATCTTTTCTTTTTTTTTTTTTTTTTTTGTTGTTGTTGTTGTTGTTTTGAGTCAGAGTGTTGCCCTGTTGCCCAGGCTGGAGTGCAGTGGTGTGATCTCGGCTCACTGCAACCTCCGCCTCTCGGGTTCAAGCAATTCTCCTGCCTCAGCCTCCCTAGTAGCTGAGATTACAGACATACACCACCACGCCTGGCTAATTTTTGTATTTTTAGTAGAGACGGAGTTTCGCCATGTTGGCCAGGCTGGTGTCCAACTCCTGACCTCAAGTGATCTGCCTGCCTTGGCCTCCCAAAGTACATTTAATGTTTTTTACTTGAATTATACTTTTCCTGAAATTATTACATTCTCTACTTTCTTTTTGTTTCTATTCTTCATATACCTTTTTCTATACTTTTATTATCAACCATTCTGGATTTCTTTAAGCATAAATTATGTTTTTTTTTTTTCTTTCTGAGGCGCTATTTACAAACAGTAAGAAAATCACTCTTTGAGGTACATGATCCTGCAAATTTTGACAAATTCAGTTTGTGGCACTACTACCATAGTCACCATATAGGATATTTTTTAGGTAAGGAGTAATATAACAAATTATAGATATAAAATATTTCTTGATTAAAGAGTGATTATTCTTCAAATAATGGAGTTTTTATTTTCACTTAAATTCACAACTAAATTGTCTGGTCTTATCTCTGTCACCCTATGTGCTTTCTGTTTCATATACTTTCTTGCTAGTTATTTTGTTTTATATTGTTTCAACTAGAGTAGCCTCCATTTCCCTCATGGCCCACTCTTGCGTCTCTAAGTTATGTAATGTTCTAATAGAGTGGTTCTGTTGGGATTGTCATTACTCAGTTGTAGATGATCGCACCATTTCTCAGAAGGCGAAGTTGTGCATTGCCTACAGTCACCTCATTTATTCTATTCTCTTCTATTCTACGTTGAGTATAAATTCTATGAAGTATGAAGCAGATAACAGCAAGCTTTCTGAAGTCTGAGATTGATAAAATATTCCTCCTATTTTCCTATTCCTCCATCCTTTTTGATCACTTTCCAGAGGTTAGGTTGGATTCTCTTTGCCATGTCACTGTCTTTCCTGAAACTCTTCTATTTGCCTTTAGGATGTTCTTAAATATATGATGTCTTCTATATCAAAATGCTTTTTGCTACAAAAGAAATTCCCATCAACAATGATTTAGGAAAATAGGGTGTGTTTTCTCATACAGCAAGAAGTCTGGAGGTACATGACTGCCAGCATTGGTTCAGCTGCTCAGTGAAGTCAAACCAGAAACTCTGCCATTTCTTTTCCCTCCTCTTCATGATCACAAGGTCGCTACCCCAAATGTAGGTATCGTATACAGAATCCACAAGACAGGCAGGAAAAAGGAAAAAGAAGAGGTTTGCAGGCACATTGGCTCCCAATATTGGGAAGAGTAAAAGCTTTCCCAGAAGTCCCCAGCAAACTTTGTATTCCATCTCATTGATCAAGCTGGTATCTCCTGGCAGCTACTAGCTGCAGAGGGGGATGGAACAGTGAGTATAGCATTTCTTTCCCTTCTAGAGCAGAGATGAACAAAGATGGAAGGAACCGAGACCAGGTGTAGAAACACACAAATGCAAGTGTCTGCCACTTCCCATGGCATCTTGTAGAGATTGCTACTGCCCTGTGGTTTCACTAACATAGAGATATTATGTATACTGTTATAATTAAATATCAAATAGGCACAATGCCAATAATATCCCAATATGGTAACCATAATATAGACATTATAAATATTAGACATGATGATGATACAGATTGTAATCACTAGAGAAGATTGTAAGCAAAGATGGGTGTTAAACTGGTTAGAGCAGTCTTCAAAATATACAATGCAATCCCAGTTCTGTAGAATTTACAATCTATGGAGAAGTAAGTCTAGCACCTGAGACAAGAGTGAGCAGGGAGACACACAAGCTCTGAAACCAGAGGGGACAGAGGAGGTATTATAGAAATTAAGAGGGGAGAGAATTAAGGATTAAGTAGGTGTGTTAGGCTGTTCTTACATTACTATAAAGAAATATCGGAGGCTGGCTAATTTATAAAGAAAAAAAGTTTAGTTGGGTCACAGTTCTGCAGCTGTACAGGAAGCATGATGCTGGCATCTGCTTGGCTTCTGGGGAGGCCTCAGGAAGCTTACAACCCTAGGGAAGGTGAAAGAGGAGCAGGTGTCTCATACGGTCAGAGTGGGAGCAAGAGAAAGGTGGGGGAGGGGAGGCGTTACTCACTTTTACTCAATCACATCTCACAAGAACTCACTCACTATCCCAAGGACAGAATCAAGCCATGAAGGATCCACTCCCATAACCCAAACCCTTCCCACCGGGCCCCACCTGCAACATTGGGGATCAAATTTCAACATGAGATTTGTTTTTTCTTTTGAGACAGAGTCACACTGTGTCACCCAGGCTGAAGTGCAGTGGCCTGATCACAGCTCATTGCAGCCTTGACCTCTTGGGCTCAGGTGATCCTCCCACTTCAGCCTCTGGGGTAACTGGGACTACAGGTGTGCACCACCATGCCTGACTAACTTTTTGTATGTTTTGTAAAGATGAGGTTTTGCCATGTTGCTCAGATTGGTCTTGACTTTGGCTCAAGTGATCCACCTGCCTTAGCCTCCCAAAGTGCCGGATTATACACATGAGCCTCTGTACCGACCTCAACATGAAATTTTGAGGGGAGAATATCCAAACGATGTCAGTACGGGTTAGAGTCCTAAAAGAAGGATCCATGGTAGAAGTGGTTTTTAGACAGAAACTTGAGAATTGAGTAGCATTCAGAGGGGGAGAGATGGTGACTCTCTGGGAAGGCACGTGTGGAAGGGGCGAAACTTAGTTTACACAATCAAGTGTGCAATAAATGCAATTTTGTTTTTCTATAACCTGATTTATTTCAATATCTACTACCTGGCTATTGGAAAGATAATGCTTGTCATTTCTGGAAATTTTCTTCCTGTTTCTTGGGGTTCCATTGATGTTCTAGGGACATCATGCCCTTGATGTCATCTTGCTACACAGCATTTGCTGAGATTGTTTCTTTCTTTCTTTTTTTTTTTTTTGAGATGGAGTCTTGCTCTGTCACCTGAGCTGGAGCGCAGTGGCACGATCTTGGCTCACTGCAACCTCCGCCTCCCGGGTTCAAGTGATTCTCCTGCCTTAGCCTCCTGAGTAGCTGGAATTACAGGTGCCCACCACTACGCCCAGCTAATTTTTTGTATTTTTAGTAGAGACGGGGTTTCACCATGTTGGCAAGGCTGGTCTCGAACTCCTGACCTTATGATTCGCCTGCCTCAGCCTCCCAAAATGTTGGCATTACAGGCGTGAGCCACCACTCCCGGCCTGAGATTGTTTCCTGTTTCTCTTGTGTGGCCCTTTCTGGTGCAATAGCCATTTCTACAGTGTCTATGCCACTCCTGGGTGTGTGTGACGCATTTTGCATCTCTGTAACTAAGGCAGGTTCTGGGAAAGTCTACAAGACTGTATACAACTCATGTACCTTGACATACCACGTTGCCTTCTCTTCTCTGGTGATTTGCTGCCTCCATGGGGCCCTTCCCAGAAAAGGAGGCACAAAATACCTTTGCTCTTTCATTGCCCCATCTTTATGGAGATTTGGCTTCTCTGGGATTTGCTGGGGTGCATTTATTTTTCTACACAGTCTGAAGTTCAATATAGGGTCAAACATTCCAACAAACAACCAAAGAGATACATTACATGTTTTATCAGAAAAAGTTTTAATATAAAAACTATCAATTATACAGAGAAGTGAAGAGGATAGTAATGAAATCCTATGTGCCCAGCACCCAAGATCTAGTGTTGATGACGTCTTTCCATTCTTAACAAATGCTTAAGTCTTTTCCTTCAGAGAAGAGAAACTGTCCTGCAGCAAAAACTAACTTTTGTTTCTTTGTTGTGAAATTTTAGTGAAATTTGGCCTTTGTGTCTAGGCACAGAAGTCAACTGAACTGAAATAATTTTTAAGAAGGTTAATTTCAGACAAGTCTACAATTTCATTTTCCTGACATTAACCCACTGCCTAATGCTGAGCTTCCTGCTTTTCCTGCTTGTCTACACAGGGGCTATAGACATAGCTACTTTCCCTCAGTGTCCTGCTCTATAAAATGCTTGTAATGAGACCTGGCTCTGAGGCAGACCAGGTAGCATTCCCCTGCAGCAGGACTCCTCAGAGACCATTATGTATAATCACAGAGTGTCACAGGCATGACATGAATGATTATGCAAAACTCTACGCCCAATTTCCAAGTGGCTCCACAATTTGACAAAATGATGTGGCCATTTGTGAAATGCAAGCAAATGGGAGGAAATGGAGGGTATAGGATTTCTGCAGAAGTGACAGACTCATCCAACAGCAAGAGCTCTTCCATTTGACAAATACAAAGCAGAAATTTTTACCCTGAATGAACCAGCCTTATAAAGTATGAGTTTATGCCTAGCCCTGTCACTGGGGAGCATTTTGGATCAGTTTTTTTTTTTTTTTTTTTTTTTTTTTGAGACAGAGTCTCGCTCTGTCACCCAGGCTGTAGTGCAGTGGCGTGATCTCAGCTCACTGCAGCCTCTGCCTCCCGGGTTCAAGCAATTCTCCTGCCTCAGCCTCCAGAGTAGCTGGGATTACAGGCGCATGCCACCATGCCTGGATAATTTTTTGTGTTTTAGTAGAGACGGGGTTTCACCGTGTTGCCCAGGCTGGTCTTGAACTCCTGAGCTCAGGCAATCCGCCCACCTCGGCCTCCCAAAGTGCTAGGATTACAGGAGTGAGCCACCCCACCTGGCCTTTGGATTAGTTTTAACTATTTGTGACACAGCCAATGGGGACTCCTTAAGGTGGAATGAAATTGTGACTGTCCCCCACTCTCATGGGAAGTAGTTCAAGAGGGGATACGTCCACTCCTAGGCTTCCCAGTGGCTGACCACAAAGAGGACATGCATGCCTGGCCATGGCTCATGCTACATGGCAGGCATCCTCAGGGCTCCATCTTAATGGGAAGAGTATGATTTTATTCCCAGGTTCAGACCTATGAGTAATTCTAAGGGAGGGCTCTAGAAGGAAAACAGAGCATCCGGATTTAGCCAACATTTACTGGATCCCCTGTTTTAAGCTACTTTCAATGCATGCTCAAGAAGATGGGTACTCTGTGATGTGCAGGAACCAAGTCAGGAGAATTGTATTCCTTACCACAGCCCTGTCACTCACCCAGGTGTGTCAGGAAGGGATAATTTGGTAGGGTAAAATCTAGACTGGTAGTTGGTGTACTGGTGATTAAGCAGCTCTGTGACTCTGACATATTACTGAGCTTCTCTGGGGCTTAGTTTTCTTAATTATAAAATAAGAACACAGCCAGGTATGGTGGCTTACGCCTGTAATCCCAGCACTTTGGGAGGCCGAGGTGGGTGGATCACAAGGTCAAGAGATCGAGACCATCCTGGCCAACATGGTGAAAGTCCATGTCTACTAAAAATATGAAACTTAGCTGGGCGTGGTGGCGGGCTCCTGTAATCCCAGCTACTCTGGAGGCTGAGACAGGAGAATCGCTTGAACCCGGGAGGTGGAGGTTGCAGTGAGCTGAGATCGTGCCACTGCACTCCAGCCTGGTGACAGAGCAAGAATCTGTCTCAAACAAACAAACAAAATAACAAAAAAGAACACTGGAACAGACAATATTGCTCCCATCCTTCTGAGATTTAAAATTTTAGCATTCTGTGTTTCTAGACTATATAGTACACCATCTCTTTTCTCAACACTACTACAGAGGAGTTCCTAGGTAGGGCTCCTACTTCTGTGTGTAGTGAAATGGATTCCAATTTAAAAGGTAAAAACAGGTACAGCAAACCACCATGGCACATGTATACCTACGTCACAAACCTGCACATTCTGCACACGTATCCTGGAACTTAAAGTAAAATTAAAACATAAACATAAACAAAAATAAATAAAAGGTAAAAACGAGAAGAAAAACCACACAGAAAGGAATTCTCCTGGAGTTTGCACATAGCCCCTTCCCTTTCTCATGTGCCCCAAGTTTGATCTGACAGTGGAAATAGTGACAGTTTGGAATTCCCACTGTTGACCCCTCAGTAGCTCTTCAGGGAGCAGAGGTTCGCCAAGGTTAAGTGTCTTGCTCAGAGTCAAAGCTGCTGAGTGGCAGAGTTATGAGGACACAGCAGGGAAGAGATGAGCACACACGTGGGAAGATTTCTATGGAACGTGACCCACAGTTGTCTCTCCCTCTAAGCAAGAAGCAAACCCCTCCTCGATGACTGACAGAATGATTTGGCTTGATAAAACTCATCCGCCACTGTGTAGACAGGGTCTACTCCTCAACCAATTCATTCCCACCCTCCCAACTCACCATCTGTGTCTCCAGTTTTCTCTTTATGGTATTGGGAGGTAGTGGGGATAGGAGAGGGATGAACACATCCCCTGCCTTTGCCTGTTTGAAGTCCAAGGTGCGACATGGCCCTCTAATTAAATGCACCCGCCCATGTGGGAGACAGGATTGGAGACTGCTTTCCCAGTCCTAAATGTTCCTGTAAAGCTCTAACTATAGGGGACAAAATGCGGTTTCTTTTTCAGTTGTGACTGGGAGGCTGGTAGTTGTGTTCAATGGAGTGTGGTTTTAATTAATCTTCAGCATTTGAACTTTAGCCAGCCTAACAGGGACTCCTCAAACCAGAGCTGGTTGTCTGTAGATGCTGGGCAGTTTTCGGGTGCTTGACATGTGCTGTCGGTTTTCAAGTTGTGTCTCTTTTGTCTTCTATAAATGTCACTGGCGGGGGTGGGGAAGAGTAGGGAAAGCAAGTGACTTGATAACGTCTTTAGAAACCAAGTAATGAGCCATTAGGAGGACTAACAATAAATAAATGCATTTTCCATCCAGTGTCTCTGTGGCAATCCAGAGAAGCACATGACTGGGAAAATGTAATGAAAGCAATTGTAACTCTTTCGGTAGAGAGGTAATTACAGTCTATGGCTGCCTGACTGATGAAAATTACACTGCTTATAATAAATTGCCACACAGCTAAGTCTTTTCTGAAGTCCTTAGTATGATTTGTGTTTGTGCACTTACTTAAAACATCAGGGAACAATTTATAAACATGAGCCTTTTTGGACACTGCCAGGATCGGCATTTACGATTAGAGAGCCTGTTTAAGGTTTCCTGATTTATAGGGGATAGATCGTATTTTCCCCGACACTCTCATGGTCAATTACAGACCTGCATGGTGCATTTGGTAACTTAAAAGCAAATTTAGTCATCCTTTTTTTTTTTTTTTTTAATCTGTGAGCATGCCAAGTCAAAAAAACATTTTCTCTGAGACTGGAGGAGAAAGATGTTTCAAAGACAACTTACTACTGATGCGGGCAGGAAGCAATATCAAGCCGTGTTTTGTCTTCTTCTAATATAAACATTAGGAACTTCCTTATGGAAATAAAGGGACCTGGGCTGAGTACCTGAGTGCCCAAGCCCTTGTCAGAGGAAAGTTCAAAAAGGTCAAATGTGTTTAATGTCATTGCTTCTCAGACCACAAGAATCAGTATGGTGCATCAGAAAAAGCGCTTGACTACAGGTCACAGAGAACAGATTCTAAGCTTACTGGTGCAATTAACCAGCCCTGTGATCACAGACAAATCCGTAAGTTTTTCTGCGTTCCAGTTTTCTCATCTTCCTTTTCTTTCTGTTCTGTTTTATACAGGGAACAGAGGAGAAAGTTCAGAAAAGGAATATGAGGTGTTTTCTTTTTGTTTTTCTTTTCTTTTTTTTTTTTTTTTAGATAGGATCTCGCTCTGTCACCCAGGCTGGAGTGCAGTGGCACGATTATAGCTTACTGCAGCCTCAATCTCCTGGGCTCAAGCAGTCCTCCCACCTCAGCCTCCTGAGGAGCTGGGACTGTAGGAGCATGCCACCATGCCCAGCTAAGTTATTTTCTTCCTATTTTTTTTTTTTTTTCTGGTAGAGGCAGAGTCTCACTATGTTGCTCAGGCTGGTCTTGAACTCTTGGGCTCAAGCAACCCTCCTGCCTTCGCCTCCCAAAGTGCTGGGGTTATAGGCCTGAGACACCATGCCTGGCCAGTGTTCTCATCTTTTAAATGAGGGTTGGACTATTTGGGATCTCCATCCTTTTGGACAATAGGTCAATGACTCTGCCCCAGCTCAGGCTACTTAACCCTAGCTGAATGTTAATAACATGTATTAAAAATACTCAAGCCTTACTCCAGATGAGATAAATCAGAAGATATGGGGTGGGTGTTGGTGCTTTTATATTAAAAGAATTAGCAACACTACTCAGATGATTTTAATGAGCAGCTGGAGTTGAGAGCTCTGCTCTGTACCTTTTACATTTCTGAAGCCCAGATGGCTAGAACCAGTAGAGGCAAAGCCACAAGAGCAGGTTGTGGTTGTTCTTCCTCAGAGGTCCTAAGAACTGAATCAGCTCCTGCCATCCTATCCGAAACAAGACCTGAGTCCACTGCTGCCTATACTCGGCCTTCTTTCCTCTTGGAACACTGGAAAAGGGAAGCAAATGGAGGGGGTTGGTAGAGACAAGCCTCCTAGGATGGGCTTTGTGTGGCTGTACAATTTAAACTGTTTTTCACTGAAGCCACTGGAAGAGGAGTCTTAACATTCCATATTTCAGAGTTTCAGAACCCCCCGTGAAAACCAGACAGGCCAGGGGCTGAGCTGGGTAGAGCCACTGAGCATTCAGCAGCAGTGATTTCTCTGCCCACGCCTTTCTTCCTGGGGATGCTGACGGAGGTGATAAGGTGCTGGGCTGGACCCCGCTTATCCTGGCTCCCACGAGTCCACGGTGTACATATTTTTCTAACACTGCCTTTAGAGGCATTGCCTTGGTAGCTTGAACTTGGCCAGGGGAGGAGCATTTACACAACAGAAATTGGCAAATGTTACAAATCAGCACCTCCCTGCTCCCTACCTTCCAACTGGCTGTTAAACGTTTATCAGCACACCACTGAATTGAAGTATTTAGATGATCCTCTCCTGCTTTGACTTCTGAGACCTTCTTATATATATGGAGAACAATAGTGTCAATACTTACATATTAGCTTTACCTCTGCTGGCAGGCTGTTACACATTGGGAAGGCAGCAGAGTATGTTTCATACGGGTTGAACTGTGTAAAGTTACCTGAGAGAGTGGGGTTCACCTCAAAAGAAATAGAAAACATGGCCTGTTCCATGGATGACTTCAGTCTTAATGGGAGATCTAACATTCATTGCTGAAACCAAGAGCAGTGATTGTCCAAGTATGGTCCCTGGACCAGCAGCATCTCTTGGGAACTTGTTAGAAATGCAAATTCTTAGGCCCCCACCCTAGATCTATTGAATCAAAAACTCCCAGGGAGGGGCTCAGCAGTCTATTTTTAACAAAGGTATTCAAGTGATTTTGATGCAAGCTAAAGTTTTGAGAACCACTGATCTGAAGAAAGTCATAAGAGAGAAGAAAATGATGTACTGTAAAAATGCTACCATGTCAGAGATAAATAGTTGGGGCACAGTCCACGTGGCCCACAAAGTCTAAAACATTTACTGTCTGCCCTAAACAGAAAACGTTTGCCAACCCCTGCTCTTGGCCATTATATAGAAAATGCACACACAAACCTCCCCCCCCACACACACCCCCCGACACACTCATAAACATTAATGAGTATACATGAGTATCAAGGTTCTGCAAAATTTATATACTGCTATTCACAATTTCATCTTGAAGGAGCTATCATTACCTGCTATCACCTCTTCCTCACCTCTTCCTCACCTCCCACGCTCTCCCCACATCTCTGACATTTTTCACTCCCCCAAAGCTCCTCTTCCCAACGTTGCAAAAATCCCTTCTTATTGCTAACATCAAGAAATGCTTTCGAAAATCCTAAATTATCTTTCATTTTCTGAATCATTTGTTACAGCTGATTTATTACTTCCATTTCGAAACGTGTTTTTTATTAGCCTCTCTGACACTTCCCTGGTTGTCCTTTCCCTTATGGACCCTTCTTTACTCTGCCCCGGAAGATAACTCAGGCTGGGCTTTACCCTGCCCCCAAAGGATAACTCAGGCCAGGTGCAGTGGCTCCCTCCTGTAATCCCAGCACTTTGGGAGTCCGAGGCAGGAGGATCAATTGAGCCCAGGAGGTCAAGACCAGCCTGGGCAACATGATGAAACCCTGACTGTATAAAAAGTAAATTTAGTTGGACTTGGTAGCATGCACCTGTAGTCTCTGCTATTTGGGAGGCTGAGGTAGGATGGCTTGAGCAGAGGGAGGTTGAGGCTACAGTGAGCCATGATGGTACCACTGCACTCCAGGCTGGGTGACAGAGTGAGATCCTGTCTCAAAAAAAAAAAAAAAAAAAAAAAAAAAAAAAAGAGAGAGAGAGAAATCAGAAGGTTGTGTCTATGAAACCTCAGGAAAGGAGTTCTTTGAGGAGGGAGTGGTCCATAGTTTTGCAAGTTGATCCTGGTCAAGGAACATGAGAATTAAAACATATTTCACCGGGTGCGGTGGCTCACGCCTGTAATCCCAGCACTTTGGGGGACCGAGGAGGGTGGATCACGAGGTCAGGAGATCGAGACCACGGTGAAACCCCGTCTCTACTAAAAATACAAAAAAAATTAGCCGGGCGGGATGGCGGGCGCCTGTAGTCCCAGCTACTTGGGAGGCTGAGGCAGGAGAATGGCGTGAACCCGGGAGGCGGAGCTTGCAGTGACCCGAGATCGCACCAGTGCATTCCAGCCTGGGTGAGAGAGCGAGACTCCGTCTCAAAACAAACAAACAAACAAACAAACAAACAAAAAAACCCATCATTTTCTCAGGGCTTGGTTCTATGTCCTCTGCTAACATTATGCACGTGTTGATGTTTTCACTCTTACTGACGGTGTCAGTAACCATCTCCACACAGAAATTCAGGCCTGCAGATACTGCTTCTCATAGGGTATCTTTAGCTGACTATCTCCCAAGCACCCTAGGCTGGACATGTGTTCCTTTGAAGTCACCGTCTCCCCTCCAGAAATCAATTTCCCCTCTGCTGTTCCTACTGCAGTAAGTGAAACCAACATCTATCTGCATGCCAAAATTACCAAATCAACCTGCCTTTACAGGGTATCTTTCCACAACCAAAGCAGTTCGGTAAAGTGTTTTGCTGACAAAACAAGCGCCTTTTTGCTGACAATACAAGAGCCATTTTCCTGTGAATCACTTTCCTTCTTTTGCTTGCAGTTTTAAATCAGAATCAGAAACTCAATGCCTTCAATAATTAGGAAAGGAAAAAAGATAACAGGTAATAGAGAGTAGTGGGGACTGCAGTGTAATGCAAACACAGAGTGTATATCTGCCCTCCCCTTGACCCACCAAAAACCCCATGCAAATTATTTAAATTGCAAATTCTGCTTCAGCCAAGTATAATACACCCATAAACTCAATTTCTTTTTTATAGGTCCCAGCTCGTTACCCCATTTTAAACTAAAGTTCAAGGTCTTCCTACGTGTAAGTTATAAAAACTGAGCTCATACTACACCGGCAATTTTCTTAACCATCTGTTAAGCTTAAAGCCTTGTGATGCTGGGCGCAGTGGCTCACAACTGTACTCCCAGCATTTTGGGAGGCTGAGGTGGGAGGATTGCTTGAGCCCAGGAGTTCATGACCAGCCTGGGCAACATAGCAAGACCCCCATCTTCATAAAAAAGAAATGTAAAAAAGTCTTGTGAATATTTTTCCATGTCAGGAGTATGTTGTAAATGGTTTTGAATGGCTGATACTAGGTAGGTGCCATAATTTATTAACTAATTCTTCTTTTGTTGGAGTCTTCGATCTTACTAGATATGTTCCCCTTGAACTCAGCTTGTCTAAAGCGAAAGTCACCTTATTGACAAATGTTTCTGGGAGGGAAGTCTTTAGAATTTGAAACATCAGAGTAACCTCTGTGTTTTCATATGAGCTTGACACATGGTGCTAAACTGTCCTTCAGAAAAGTGATATGAATTTGCATCCCATCAGGCTGATAGAAGAGCACCTCTTCCTTAAGAGATATCAGGTATTTTCATTTAAAAATAGATCTTTTTAACTGGATAGGCAAAAGGGCATTTCATTGCTTCCCTTTGTGTCTCTTTGATGACTGGGTAAGCTGAACACTTACCTTACATCAGGTTCCCTGGAAAGAGACCTGAGATAGATTGGCTACCGAATGCTTGTTGGGCGGCAATCTCAGGATATCACCTGAAAGAGTGAGCCAACCAGACAGGACAGGGGAGAGGCTGGACTGGGAGCTAGGGTGGCCTTCAGAGTTATCTTGACTCAAGGCAATGAGACCCACCCTTTGTAGCTCCTCCTTGGGCCAGCCATTGGGTACAGGCTCTCCCAAAGGAGGGACATACCTTGGGAGAGGCAGTGTGTTAGTCTGTTTTCACATCGCTATAAAGAAATACTTGAGACTGGGTAATTTATAAAGAAAAATGGTTTAATTGGCTCACGATTCTGCAGGCTGTACAGGAAGCATAGCGGCTTCTGTTTCTGGGGAGGCCTCAGGAAACTTACAATCATGGTGGAAGGCTAAGGAGAAGCAGGCACATTTTCATGCCCGGAACAGGAGGAAGAGAGAGAGGGGGTAGGTACTGCACACTTTAACAGCCAGGTCTTGTGAGAACTCACTCATTATCATGAAAACAGTGCCAGAAGATGGTGCTAAACCACCTCCTGGACCACCCCCATGATCCAATCGCCTCCCACCAGGCCCCACCTCCAACGTTGGGAATTACAATTTGACATGAAAATTGGGCAGGGACACAGATCCAAATCATATCAATCAGCTGTTTTTGCTGGAGGAAATGTCTGGACAGGGAATCAGACATTGCCCCAGACAGCCACCACGCCCAGCAGCAGGACACTGTGTGCCACACAACATCTATAACACCTTGTGGCATAGAGTAAGCATAAATATTTGTTGAACAAACAATAAATTCCTATTTCTTCTTTTGTTCATGTCTTATATCCCTTTATTTTCTATTGTATTTTTTTCTCTCATTTCTTTGTAAAGAGCTGCTTTAATTTGAAAGACGTTAGCCCTTCATCATGTGGTAAAATATTTTCTCCTATTTGTTGCCCACCTTTTGATTTCATTGGTTGCATTTTTGTGATATATAGACCTTCCTAATTTTTATATGGTCCAATCTATCCACCTTTTCCTTTTTTTGCTTGTATGTTTAGTAAATCTTTGCGATCCCTAGATCAGAGAATGCTTACTCATGTATACTTTTTTCAAGTTCTTTTAGGTTTTATTTCTTACATTTAACTCTTCAACCCATCTGGAAATTATTTTGGTTTAAAGCATGAGGTAGAGATCTAACTTAATTTTTTTTCTCTGAAGATCCCTTTATATCACTCCAAGGGGTGTGGATTTTATTTGGAAGTTGATAGGGAATCCCTGGAGAAAGCTGAGCAGGGGCAGTGATGTGATGAGGTTTGCTCTAATGGAAGGCTTGCAGCTCTGTGGCACCTGGACGCATGCAGATGTTTTTGAGTAGCGGGCTTTCCTGCCTCTCCCACTGCACTATGTATGGCTTTGTCTACCTCCCCGGAAGGCTGCCTTTGCCTTTCAGTGATTAAAGCAGGGTCCACTGACACTTCAGGAACTCATCAGGGAAACCCATCATGAATTTGCTACAATTCAGCACTTGCCAGAAGCTGGCTGGAGATGTGATGTGCATAAGAGTCTGTTGAGGGTTCATGTTAAACATCCATTCATCTACATTCTTTGAGCTCAGGCCCAGGATTGAGTTTGGTCTGCAGAAAGCCATGTGTCTGGTCCGTATTATCTTAGTCCCTTTTAGAAATGCTTCCACTCTGTTAAGATTTAATGCTGCTTCCCTAGCTTTTATCTAAGAGCCGTGCAAGAAACACCCCTTTTGAGAACCTTTCTGTATCTTTCGTTAAAACACATGGCAACTGCAGCATGATTTTTCTTTGTTTGAAGAAAATATTTTACATGTGTTTTAAGATTAAAATTTATCTCAAATTCTTCTTGGGATTTATAAACAACAAACATGCAGATTGATGATTAAAGGGCTTGTAAGAGAACTTCTGATAAGTCTTTTGAACCTTAGGAGAACCTGTCTTAGTCAATTTGGGCTACTAAAACAGAATACCATGGATTGAATGGCCTCAACAACAAACATATATTTCTCACTATTCTGGATACTGGGAAGTCCACAACCAAGGCGGATGTGATGTCTGGTTTGCACTCAGCCTGGTTTGCTGGTAGCAACTTATTCCTTGTATCCTCACATGGTGAAGAGAAAAATGACCTCTCGTGTTTTCATAAGGGCAATAATCTCATTCATGAGGGTTTTACCTTCACGATGTAATCACCTCCCAAAGGCCCCCCTCCAAACACCACCGCATTGAGGATTAGGATTTCAGCTTATTTGGGGTGGCGCAGAGACATCAAAATTCAGTGCGTAACATGTCATTTGGGCTCTGTCCTGTTGAGGATCCCAGAATTTACCTACTGACTTACATGAGTTTTGTCTGATCAAAAAGCAAAGGAGTCCTGTCTTGGTGGAAGTCACAGTGTCCACCTGGCCCATCTCCCTTGATCTCCCTAAATCCTTTTTTTTTTTTTTTTTTTTTGAGACAGAGTCTTGCTCTGTCACCCAGGCTGTAGTGCAGTGGTACAATCATGACTTACTGCAGCCTGGACCTCCCGGGCTCAAGGGATCCCATTACCTCAGCCTCCTGAGTCACTAGGACTACAGGCACTCACTACAACATCTGGCTAATTTTTTCTATTTTTTTATAGAGACAGTGTCCTCACTATGTTGCCCAGGCTGATCTCAATTTCCTAAATCTTTTTAAGCCTAATTCCATCTGGACTCTGGTAACATCCCATGTGATTCCAGAGTACCCTGAACCATTTCATAGACATTTCATATGGTAATATGATTTCTTGCTCACTTATTAAAGCCCCTTCTAGGGCTTGAGCTCCCTGAAGATGGGGCCTGTCTTCTCCATTGTTCTATTCTCAGTGCCTGGCAGTAGGCCTGGCGGTACCTTAGCAGGGGTCCAATAAGCATTTATTGAATGAGTGAATGGGACATGGCAAGGAAGACTGGATACAGGGTATTCTAGAGCTGGAAATGGAGACTGGAATTAAAAGGAAAAATGATTGAAGACATTTTCAGAGTTCCTTGGAGCAAATAATTTTCATAGGTATTTCGTTCTTCATTCCTTCATTTCTTCATTAATCCTTTCATTTTACCATTCAGTCCTTCATTCCATCGTTCATTTCTTTATCTTTTTTTTTTCAAAAAAATTATTCACAAAGTAACTACTTTTTGCACATCTACTCTGCCACTTGCTAAAGAAACTTATTGGAAATCCCTAACACAGAGACCAAGCAAACGAAGCCCCATTCCTGTTTTCATACAGCATTATGAAATTGCTTTTCCATCTTTAAATGGATTTTTTGAAAAACAGAAGAAGAATAATGTTTTACGAAGTGAAATTTAGAAGAGGTTCGAATTTCAGCTGTCCATAAATATGATTTTCTTGGAACACAGCCAGGCTCATTTGTTACTTACTTACGGGTGGCTTTCACACTCCAAAGGCAGGTCTGAGTGGTTAGGATAGAGATGGCATGACCCATAATGTTTAAGATACTCACTTTTGGCCAGGCGCAGAGGGTCATGCCTGTAATCTAAGCACTTTGGGAGGCAGAGGCAGGTGGATCACCTGAGGTCAGGAGTTCGAGATCAGCCTGGCCAACGTGGCGAAACCCCGTCTCTACTAAAAATACAAAAATTAGCTGGGTGTGGTGGTGCGTGCCTGTAATTCCAGCTACTCAGGAGGCCGAGGCAGGAGAATCACTTGAACCTGGGAGGCGGAGGTTGCAGTGAGCTAAGATTGCACAATTGCACTCCAGCCTGAGCAACAGAGCAAGACTCTGTCCCAACAACAACAACAACAACAAAAACTTACTCTCTGGCCTTTTACAGGAAACGTTTGCTGACCACTGATCTAACAGATAAAGTGCACACTCAAAACACAGGGCACATGACCCTCGTGTTTAAATGGCAAGGGTGAAATGGCAGGAAGAACTGATTAGGACCAAGTGCAACCCTAGGCTGGGGTAGGGGGAAGTTCTATAAATATCAAGAATCAGACAAGCGCTGGGGCAGGAATAGGTCAGTTAATCAGCCAGTGCAACTCAGGGAAGAAGAAGCTGTGGTTCAAGAAGTAGCTGAAGTATGAATGGCCATTGGAAGTTGAGAAGGGTCTAGGCAAACATGCTTTCCACTTTGAGAGGCAGAGAATCAGCCTGGAGCAATGTAACCAAGGAGGAGCCGCCACCTCATTCCCATAGCAGCACCAGCCTTGCTCTGACCCTTTTCCTTGGTCATGAGTGGGCAAGGCTCCCAGAGTGTGCCTGCAGCTGGGGAGGGATCCCAGTGTGCAGCTTGTGCCTCAGGAAGGCTGGGCCTGGGTCCGAGTGGGAGATGAAGTAAGAAAGGGAGGATGGAGAACAGGCCTCCTGGCAAGTTCATTCACTGCCAAAATAGTGGGAGGAACTTCTTGGAAAGATATGAAAGCTGAAATTTACAACACAAGGAAATGTATTGAAGCTATTAACAAGTGCCTCCATAGACTTCTGTCTTAGGATTGTTAAAGTACTTATCTCCTTGGCATCTGAATGCACTAACGCGAACATGAAATATATGTTGCAGGATGGAAAATAAATAACGAGGTGGCAATCGTTTCAACTCTTGATTTCATACAACATTGGTTCACACAGTGGCAACCCGCAATTTGTTTAGGGACAGTCTTGATATAAAGGGGTCTGACATTCCTTTCAGATTTGAGGGGGAATAAAACCTCATCACTGCTTTGGGTAGGATATTGATTTTTGTTCCGTTTCTCCTTGGCAGATAAAGAAAACTGAGTTAGGCGCGTTAATGGAGTAGAAGTCGGAATGTTAAATACAGGTGGTTCTGCACCATTAACCTCGAGAAACTGTCAAGACGTTTTATTTTCATACTGGTGTAGTCCAAATACTCATTTCAGTAAGAGGGAGCTAGAACTGACAGCCCCTCAATTTCATAAGGAAAGAAGGTGGCCGTTGCATATTTTTATCTGTAAATGGTTTTATTCTGCTTAAATATTCAGAAAAAGGAAATAACTCCTTGTGGAAGCTGGGTTCTGCCAGGGAGTTCTTAAACTGGTAGGAATTTAAGGGTGGTTGATGTATAACCTTTAAACAAATTGATGCAAGCTTTTTAAGAACGTAATAGAAAAGAAGGGAATGGGGTAGAGACATTTTTATTCCAATGGAATAAAAAAAGGAAATCACAAAGAAATGTAGTTTGAGTAGCTTAGTCTGTCTTCTGTCTCTTTACTGATGTGATCAAGGAAGGAAGAGGAATAAGAAAATCATATGAAGGAAGTCAGGACCTAGCCATTCCTTCCCACATTGCTTCCCTCTCTCCGCCACCAGAGAAAAAGAGAAAGCTTTGCATTCTCCAGAGGCTGGGTCGTTTCACAGCTACAAGAGTTAGTCAGATGCAGCTTGCAGAAAATAGAATTTGTTGCTATAATTTTGGTCTGATCTCTGCTCTGATCCACTACCTACTATCTGTAAATCACTTAATTCAGTTCATTCTGAGCTTCCAATCTAGTGATTCCTAGCAGTCTGTTCAAAGCTTTTCATCTGAATTTCTTTTCTGCTTCCCGTCCTTACTGTTGCTGATTATGAAGCAACAACCTCAGCCAGGTGATGAGTCCAGGCGGAGGGATGTCCCATTTGGAGGCTTCTTTTAAGTCTCTCTCTACCATCAGCAGCTGTTGTCCTTGTGTGTTCTTTTTTTCCACTTGGCACAGGAGGGATGCATCGGTGGCTCTGGGGAGTGGTACACCCGATTGCAACGTGGGGATATGGCGTGGATGCTCCCATACAGATGCAGCTGCCCAGTCGCACATCTGGCAGATAGCCCAGTATTTTGCTTTGATGTATTTCCCTTCATTTTATCAGGAAATTCTTGGGGCTGGTCAGGGCAACCATTCAGCTGCCTCCTGCCTCTCACTCTGGACCCAGGAAAATCTAGAGCTCCTTCTCACACCATTCCCAGGCCCACAGAAGAGTCTTAACTCCACTTAGAATCTAATCTTTAAATACACCATCCACTGTTTTCCATTTTCTTTTTTGTCCCTAGGGCTGCCACTTTCAAATAACAGCTGGGAGCCAGCCTGTCAGCCTTCCTTTCCTTCATATGTATACCCCCAAATTTTGTGGGTATCTCTATTTTCTTCCTTTCCCTTGATTTTCCTCAAGCTCCAGCTGACTTATCACTCTATTTTTTTAATTGTTTTCTCCATCGTTTTTATGGTGAAGTTCTTTTTTTTTTTTTTAATAAAGAAAATGACCAACTTGGTGCTATTGGTTCTCATGTATTCTCTAAGAATTTTAGTTTCACAGTCAAGAGTTGGTATTATTTTGCCCTAGAAATTTGCTTTTGACATCTTTGCTGTTGGCAAAGTGTGTTTGCCAGTTAAGGAGGAGGGAAACCCAGCAGAGAGGTTGAGGGGAAGAAGACAGATTGCTCAATGAATACCTCACATGTCCAGGGACTTTCCTGTGATGTTTTAGTAAATTAGTTTCTGTAGAAAAGAATCACTGATGGGATTATATGGCATCTAGTTTCTGTCTTGACATCTATGTAACAAAAGAAGTTACACGGCATTTCCGATGCGCCCCCACAAACGCAGTCCTTCTGCTGATCACTGGAGCTGCTCCATTGCTCCTGCTCCATTGCTCTGCGGGGCACATAGAGAACAATTTCCACCTTCCTCACCACCACCCCTTTCCAACTTGTTTTGTTCATGTACTTTTTTCTCTGCCTTTGGATAAAGTCCCAGAAAGTTCCCAAAGCTTTTCTGGTTATTTCTTTGGGGGTAATAATGATAATACAACCCAGGCCAGCCTAACGTCAAAACGCTGGGCTCTTATTCAGTTTAAAAGTTCTTCCCTCCCTCTGCCTGAGCCTGCCTTGGACAGCTCTACCCCAAGTCGTGGAAGGAGACACAGCCTGGCTTCTCCCTCGTGTCCTCTGGCTACCTACTCCTTCATTCACTAGCTGGGAAGGTGACGATGAGCTTGGAGGAGAACACAGTCTCATGTGGGTGGTGAGGCTTTACCTGGCATTGGTATGCTGTGACTGTGTCACGGTGAACATTTTGACATCTTCTCTTGTGTATATTTTTGAGTTTTTTATAGCTCCCTCCCATGCAGTCTCCTCCATGCTGAGCTCTGCTACCCCACAGTTCCTTGAGGAGGTGATCCCTCAGTTACCCAGCTATTTATGATGCCTTTGTCTACTGGCTTCTGCTGACCCACTTCTCCACTGGCGTCACCTTGCTCCTGCAGCTTTGTTAGGTGGGGTCCATTTCAAAACAACTCATGGCCAGGGCTCTTTCAGAAGGTCCTCACATGACCTGAAGCAAGTCGGATGCGTTGTTACCTCAACCTCTGAGATTTCAGGCCATTCTCTTTGCTCTCCTGCCCTCCTCCTCCTGCCCAAAGCCCGTTCCATTCATTTTTTTCAGGCGTGAGACAGGTACCAGTCCCTGTGTCTCCAAATTCCATGGGAAAAAGTCAAGTGTCTGAGTTATACTCCTGATGAAAATAGATGAAGGGGAGGGAGGAACACTCCACTTCTTTCCGCCTTGGGTGAGAGAAAAGAAACACTGTTCTTTGTAAAGAAATGTTCTCAATCTTTCTCTTTATCCAATCTCTGGGCTTCCCATTATTAACCTTGAGGTAGGTAATGGGGGAATGCAAGCAAATGGGATAACTTGGGGCCATTGCTTGTGCAGATGGCTTAGCGCCTCACAGTACAATGAGGGATGGTATTGCCTATACTTCTTGCCCTTGTGGTCTCTGCAAAACTGAGATAACAGGAGAAATATTTCTTGCCTATTCGACTGCTCTAAGAATGAGTTGCTTATGCAGACTCTCGTAAGACTGTCCTACAAGAGGGAGTGCTTGATTCCAAGTCTCACTTGATACCACGGGATGGCCAGTCAGGAACACACCTTCCTGTTGGCTCTTCTTCTGCCCCTGCCTAACCCCTCCTCCTCAATCCTGCCCTCTGGTGCTGTGCTTCCTATTTCCACAGGAAATAGGCCTCTACTTTGGGCTCTGATTTCTGGGGAAGCCAGAAAAATATAACTACTAAGTGCAAAACTCTGCTAGATGTCATAGAGAAAGGAAACATGGCTCTTCTCAAACCAGCTCTGCCTTTGGAAGTACTTACGAGGTTAACTACAACTGAAGGATGGCAAGTAGGGAAGCATCTCCCTAGGCCGATCTTAGGACACTCCTTGTATAGCTCTTCATGGTGCTTCCTTGGCCGGGTCGCTGAGCCACTCTGCTCATGATTTGGGCGATAGCAAGAAATTGAAGAAATAAGAGCTTTCCTTGGGAGGATCCAAGAGTCTGCATTTGAAAACAGTGTTATCTCAGGGATGGCATCTCATTTCTTTAATCTCTAGGTTTAGCTCCTAACACGCAATAGACTTACGAGTCCATTAGGTGACTAGAAACAGGGCCACTCGGGATGAATTTTCTTTTCTTTATGCTCCTTGTCTTTCTAGGCCAATGAGGTTAGCTCTGAGTGTAAAACTTCTGACTCGATTCTTCATTCTCTTCTGCAGATCACTTCCTAAATCTGCACCAAGCAGCAATCACAGAGATAAGAAAGAAGCCTTTCATGTTCAAGGTTACTAAATTTCACACTAAAACAGGTATTAGAGCACCCATACCTTCTCACACACACAAACACACACACACACACACACACACACACACTTCCACATTCTTGGATAAACTTTCTCTTATTAAAACTAGCTGAAACTCCCTAGGAAAATTAACTGTTGTTATAAAGAAAAAAAATGCTGTTGGCCTTGGCCTCAAGATAAGAATCAGCCATAGGAGGTTGGAATCATGATGGGAGGAACGCATGTCCCTCTGGGAGTAGCTAAATCCTGACTGCTCTGGCATTCTGCCCAGATGCACTATCTCCTGAGGCCTTGTAGTGGGATTCTGTTCAGTCAGGATGCTCCTCAGCAGTGGACACAATGTTTTGATTAAGTCCAAACAAGAAGACTGAATGATTATCTAAGGAATTTGGGACTGTCTCTGGTACCAGAGTGGGATATATTGACCTCCACAAAGGTTCTCTCATCCCTTGATTTGTTTCAAGTTAGCATCTCATTAGTGATGAGTGCAGAACCAAATAGTGTCAGGCAGAGAGAATCACTTCAACTTAAAGAGCATAACGAGAGAGTGAAGAGTTAGTAAGTCAGGCTCACAGATTCTGTGCTTCTCTGAAGGTAAAGAAGGAGAAGGAACATCAGTAGAAGTATCAGGACAGCATATAGAACCATCAGGAGAAATGGGGAATGGTTCTTCCTCTGCCACTAACTCATGAAATGACTTTAGGTGAATGACCTAAATTAAACTCTCTAGGCTTAAATTTATTTATCTGAAAGTGGGATGACTGAGATTGATCAGGGCATGCACACTTAATTGTTAACAGGGCAAGTGGATAACTCTCACGGATGCGTTGCCCAGGTGTGGGTATGCATACGTGCATTGGAGCATTAGTGTGGATGCCCTGAGCTGTGTGCCTCTGAGCCCACTCCACTCCCCACCCCATGATAAAGAGAGCAGCAGACACTCAACTTTAGCCTATTGTTGCCATGAGGAAATACAGACTCAGTGTGATCAGGTGTTTCCACTTTTAAATTACAAATCCAGATTTACATGTGAAATCTCCTAATTTTTAAAAGCTGGCTTAAACTACTCAAAAACAATTTTTAAAACATCACTCAAAAAAGCAACTAAAACACATCTGTAGGTTATATCTAATTTTTGGACCTTTACTTTATGGACTTTGAACTAGGTTGATATTTCTAAAGTGTGTTACTGTAGAACAAGATAATAATAAATGAAATCAGTAAAAATCAATCAATCAATCAATTGGTTGATCAATAACTGGAAATAAGGGTCCTGCAGTCAAATAAAGTTTGAACACACTGGATTAAACATTAAAAAGGTTTCTTTATTGTAAGTCTTCTCAGAGCCTTTATTATTCTAATGCTCTACTTACAATATGGTGGCCATCAGCCAAGTGGCTGTTTAGCACTTGATATGTGGCTCATCTATGTTGAGATGTGCCGTTCAGTGTAAAAGCACATAAATGTGGTTTATTTTATTGTTAACTTGACGGGGCACATGGATGTTTGGTTAAACATGATCTCTGGGTGTTTCTGGATGAGAATACCATTTGCATCAGTAGACCACAGAAAGCAGATTAAACTCCCTAATGTGGGTGGGCCACATCCAATCTGTTGAAGGTCTGGAGAGAACAAAAGGCTGAGCAATAAAGAATTTTCTTTCTGTGTCTGACCATCTTCAAGGTGGAACATTGGTCTTCTGCCTTGAGACATGGACTCAGATCGGAACTATACTATTGGCTTTCCTGGCCCTCCAGCTTGCCAACTACAGATCTTGGGCCTTCTCTGGCTCATAATTAATTATATGAGCCAATGCCTTGTGATAAATCTCTCTGTTTCTGTGTGTTTGTGTGTGTATGTGTGTGTATTTGTAGGCATAAAATAAATATTTTATTAAACCTAAATTGATTTAAAAATATGGCTTCTCAAAAATGTTAAATTACTAATGGAACTTGGATTATAATTTTCCTAGACAGTGCTGGTCTAATATATGTTGGGATCATCCAAAAGGTGGATAAAGTATGAGCATTTCCAAAATTTATTTGACTTCAGATTCTTTTGATTCAAGGAGAAACTCATGAAATTAGTGTTCTGTGGAATATACTTCAGAAAAGTGATCCAGCTCTGAGATATGATTTTTTGATATTTTGAGAGAGGGAGGAACAGAACAACCTTCTGGATTTCCCCTTTGCCTTCAATTCTTGTCTATGGTCCATATAGTGGGCTCTGGGCACTTATAACCCTTTAAAAACTTCTTCGCCTATTTCTTCTTCCCTAATTAAAAACATTGATCAAGTGTGCCGATGAATAATTGACATACTGTAAAAGTCATCCAATATGATGACTTTTGACAAGTGAATGTACCTGCATAACCACAATCAAGATGCAGAATTTAAAAGAAAATTTTCTTTTTACTATCTTTAAGTTCTACGGTACATGTGCACAACGTGCAAGTTTGTTACATATGTATACATGTGCCATGTTGGTGTGCTGCACCCATTAACTCGTCATTTACATTAGGTATATCTCCTAATGCTATCCCTCACCTCTCCCCCAACGCCATGACAGGCTCAGCTGTGTGATGTTCCCCAACCTGTGTCCAAGTGTTCTCATTGTTCAATTCCCACCTATGAGTGAGAACATGCGGTGTTTGGTTTTCTGTCCTTGCAATACTTTGTTCAGAATGATGATTACCAGCCAATTTTTTTTTTTTTTTTTTTTGAGATAGGGTGTCACTCTGTCTCCCAAGCTGGAATGCAGTGGCATAATTTTGGCTCACAGCCTCCCAGGTTCAAGCAATCTCCCACCTCAGCCTCCCAAGTAGCTGGGACTACAAGCAAGTGCCACCACACCTGACTAACTTTTGTATTTTTTGTAGAGATGGCATTTCCCCATGTTGCCCAGGGTGGTCTCAAACTCCTGATCTCAAATGATCTGCTCAGCTCAGCCTCCCAAAGTGCTGGGATTACAGGTATGAACCACTCACTGCACCTGGCCCAAGACACAGAATATTTACATTACCCTACAATGTTCTTTCAAGCCACTTCCCAGTAAACCCTCACCCCTCAATATCAAGCTGGAACAACCCCCATCTGCTTTCTCATACTGGTTAGAAGACCAGAGATCTGTGCTCTCTGTCTCTCTCTCTCCTTTTGACTCCCATTGTTTGGATCTAATACAGTTATTCTATCTCTCTAGAACCCTCCTACAGACAGGTCTTTTCATCTCAAACTTGGATCTGTGCTTTTGGCCATTCTAAGTAACTACCTTATTAGCCCAGCAGCCTTGGTTTTCTGAAACCCTACTTGGTATCCACCTGGTTTTCTGAAACCCTACTTGGTATCCACCTCTCAAATCAGATTCTTTTGAGTCTGGCCTAATTCCTTCCAAAGGGAGAAACCAACCAGGTGGTTGTGAAAAGCCAGGTGGTACATTTTATTGAATGTGACCAAATGGTGTTCTAGAGCCTAGAATTCTGCCTATCATGCAACCCCAATTCAATTCCTAGTTTTATTTCCATTGGATAATTGTAATCGGGTGAGCTAGTCTCTGCCATAGAAGGATGGGTGAGGCACATAGAAGGTATTGGGGCAATAATAAAGAGAAAAAGGGAGCCAAGCAGAAGGAAGTTGAGGAAATGATGCAATGGAGAGAGAGGGGAGAGGTGCTGCACTCTTTTAAACAATCAGCTCTCTCATGTGCTAATAGAGTGAGAACTCACTCATTATGCAGGTAAGGCATCAAGTCATTCATGAGGCATCCACCTCCATAACCAAAGCACCTTCTATCAGGCCCCACCTCCAACATGGGGGATCAAATTTCAACATGAGATTTGGAGGGGACAAATATCCAAACTATATCAACAGGGAAGCAGTGGAGAAAGTCTTGTGCACCATGCAAGTGGGCTTACATTTTCTCCTGGAAAAGTGATGAGACCCTTACAAACTTTGAACCTGTGACTGGGGGTGTGACCTGAGTGTCAGAGAGTCTCTCTGAGAGTGCTGTGGGATTGTGTGCAGGGCAGGTGAGACCAGTGCCAGAAGGGCTAGGAAGGAGGCTGTTGGCATGGTCTGGGCCTTTTTCTGTTCATTAATATTCATTTATATATAGCCCTCACACTAGGAAGTCAGTCTGATCCCCTGGCTTCCCTCCAGTCTCTGTAACCTTCCTCAATACCAAGACTATACTGGGGCCCCCACTGAGGGGGTGAGATGTGTTTTGAGCTAGTCAAGGCAGAAAAGTACCCCTGAGGATTTTGATGCTTCAGGATCTTAGGTTTCCTGAGTGGAGGTGGTTCATGCAGTGAACCACCTCATGATGCAGGTGGTGGAATGTCAGGCATTCACCTGGTGAATGCGGTGGTGGAATGTCTCTGAACAGGGTGTTTGTTTCAGACCTCTATGAAGACGTTTTAAAATAAAATGCTGGTATTTCTAGTGAAAACTGTTTCCTACAGTATCATCACTATGGGCAGCTGTCTATGAATTCTAATGGTGCTACCATTGCTATCAGCCATTTTTCTTTCCTCTTGGCAGATTACTTTCAAGGCTAATTTGAGTCATGTAATGAAATCAGTCTGATTTTTTAAAATTAACTTTGATTTATCATAAAAGTGATGCATCCTCATTATAGAAAAAGTGTCACCTTTTTATGACCCCAATTACTGGGCTTGGGCACTGACCCGATTCATCTTCCCTGTTCCCAACTGTCTGTTGCCTGTTTGTAAATCTCAAATCCCACTGAAGGATTAAGATCTGGTGCAGGCTCTGGAGAAATTTACAAAAAAGAAGTTTCAAAACTTACTTCTGTAAATTCTGGAACATTTGGTAAATATGCATTCATTACTTACAGTAGCACCTCATAAAGTTGCTCTGGTATCCAGATCTGGCCTCTGAAAAATTCCAGTGAAAATGGTTTCTCCGAGTGAGCTGGGGCTACTCAACAGACTGCTGGCTCTTCCTCAAGCTGGTTTTATCTCTAAGGGAGCCAGGTCCTGCACAGAGGTGTCTCCTCCTCTCAAAGATGATCTGGAATTAGCAGTGATGACTGCATTTTCTCCACCTCTCTGCTAGACAGGAAGCCTCTTCATGAGATACAAGGAATCCCTTCATTTCTTTGAAATCAGTCCTTTGCTTCCGAGAAGTACCTATGGAGCAGAAGAATCACAAATACTGCTTTTTTCCTTGACGCTCTTCTCTCCCTAGGAGGCTCACCAGTTGATTTTTATTTTTCTGATTTATGTGAATGCAGAAGTATCTTTGCATCTAAGCCTATGTTGATGAGATCAATGGATACTCAAGTTCCATTGTCAGGCTGACCACTTTTCCTCAGGTTCCAAATGCTACTCCTGACAGAGACGTAGAAGAGACACCTGACCCATCTCCTTTGCTTTACAGATGAGAATGATAAGAGCTGGCTTACCCGTTTGCCTTCATGCTCCTGTTCTCAGCTCACACATGGCTTTGGTGAAAAACGGGCACAGTTCCTCGAAGGGCAGCAGAGACACAGTAACAAGGTAGAAGCTACAGTCTTTCAAAGGGGATCCAGCTGCACCCTAACAAGGTCATTGCAGCTTTTTCTGGAACACTCAGTAGAGGCTTCCAAAATTCTCTGAACTTGCTACTTGGCTAAAGCCTTTAGATCAAGACCCCAGAGGGTCACACAAACTGACCTTTGGTTCCCCTGACTTAGATTTGACTGCATTTCTATGGATACCTCTTTCCCAACTTCTGCTCACCTCCATGTTTATTTTGCTTTAATCTCCTAACAATTTGATGATTTCATCTCAATTCTTAGCTCATCTCACACTGCACCCTTGGCTTGGGTGTTTTAGAGGAATTATTGTCAAGTTTTTCTTTTAAGCAATGACATAATCCTTATCTAAAATAAATTTTAGATAAGGATTAATTTCTGCAGATTCCCTATGTGTGAACAGATGCAGATATGAAGAACCTACTTGACTTTGACGTGCCTCAGAATCACCAGGGAGCATGTTAACAATGCCCTAGGATGCTTCACAGAGTATCCTGTGGAACTCTCCAGATTCAACATTAGAGGGTTCAAGATTTGGTCCAGGAATCTGCATTTCAAGCATCCTCAGTGATTCTGATGCAGGATGTATTTCATGAATTTTTTAAAAATCCTAGGTAATCTAATTCAATTAGTCCAAGACCATGTCTTGAAAGATGCTGTCATATGGTATTGAAAAATTATAGTTTATAAAAATACTCCTTTAGAGGATGGTTGGTTGATGAAGATATGATCCCTGTCCTGAAGGCACGTAGACTCTAATAAAGGGTGCTGTGAGACTGACTAAGGGACTCCTTACACAACTAGAATGTTCTGAGTTTATTCTGGTGTTATTGCTTAGAATAATTTTGCATAAGGGACTGAGAAGGCTTGTGGGAGAGAATTTATTGGTGGCCCAGAGAGTTGGGTACACAAGTTTGACCCAATTATTTTGAGATCTGTTGCACAGCATGGTGACTATGGTTAATCATAATATATATTTCAAAATTATTAAGAGAGCAGATTTTAAATGTTCATACTACAAAGTAAAAAAATGATAAGCATGTGAGGTAATGAATATGTTCATTAGCTGGATTTAATTATTCCATAATGTATGCATATGTCAAAACATCCCACGGTAAAGGAGACCACCCCTTATATTGTCTTATACCCAATTTCTGCCTCCAAAGAAAGAAAAAGTAAAAACTAAAAGGCAGAAATGAAATCCACAAGCAGACAGCCCGGCCCCACAGCCTAGTAGTTAAAGAGCGACCCCTGACCTAATCGGTTATGTTATCTATAGATTACAGACAATGCACAGAAAAGCACTGTGAAAATCCCTATCCCGTTTTGTTCTGATCTAATTACCAGTGCATGCAGCCCCGAGTCACATACCCCCTGCTTGCTCAATCGATCACGACCCTCTCCACTTGCACCCCCCTAGAGTTGTGAGCCTTTAAAAGGGACAGGAATTGCTCATTCGGGGAGCTCAGCTCTTGAGACAGGAGTCTCGCCGATGCCCCCGGCCGAATAAACCCCTTCCTTCTTTAACTCTGTGTCTCAGGAGTTTTGTCTGCGGCTCGTCCTCCTACGATGATACTTTATAAATACATGTAATTATTATTTGCCAACTAAACATAATATTTTAAAAATTGAAAAAAAAAAACAATAAAAACCAAGGTCCCACTAGGAGGAAAGATGCCATGCCCCCAGGGTCTACCACAATGCTTGACATATAAAGGGCATTCAATAAATATTTCCTTTGAAGGGATAAACAAATAAATAAGCTAATGAGTGAGGGTGATGGTTAATATTAGGTGATGTGATGGTTAATATTAGGTATCAACTTCACTGGATTTGAGGGATGCCTAGATGGCTGATGAAGCATAGTCTCTGGGTGTGTCTGTGAGTGTGTTGCCAGAGGAGACTGACACTTGAGTTGGTGGGCTGGGAGAGGAAGACCCGCCCCCACTGCGGGTGAGCACCAGTCAACAGGCTGCATTATTTAGTCACGAATATAAGAAATGGTTGGGCTGGGAATACAGAGTTGCTTTGAAGCCCAGAGGGTCTGTGTCGCTTTGAATCTAAAAGACTAAACCAGCTGCATGAGCAGATGTGATGCTGAGGGGATGAGATGCCAGTGCATTGCTCAGCGGCAAGTGGCCTGGTGTAGACAAAGGGGAGAGTGGCAAGGTGCCTTTATGACACCGACAGGCAGTGGCACTCAGCGTGTATATCACCCAAGAGTTCTTTCAGGACAGAAGAACAAAGTACTCTGAAGCAGAATCACTGTGAAACAGATTCACCGTGCACTGGCTACCAACTTGTCTGAGTCTGGTGAGACAGAACACACCATGCACACGAGTCACATGAAATGGATTTATTACTTTCTAGGCAGCAAGGGACAGCAGAAGCCAAGTGTTCGTGATGTGCTGATCCCACAAGCCTCAGGAAAGCTGCCTGGAGAGGACAGTCTTGTCTGTGTGTGCCCCGCTAGCACTGCAGCTGAGGGACCCCAAAACAGCCCTCCCTGTGTTCCCATGTATTGCCCCATGGACATGACATGCTGGGCTAAAGCATTGAAGGACATTTTGTTTCTGGGGGCAGGTTTTGAACAGGAGCAGAGCTCACCCTGCTTTTCCCAGTCCCTCCATATTTCAGGATGTTCCATTCCCAGCACATTTTACAGTTATTCTTGGAACGGCAAGCAAGAAAGTGAGGAGAACTGGATCAGTCTAAAGCTCGGGAGGCTGAGACAGGAGAATTGCTCGAACCTGGTGGAGGTTGCAGTGAGTCGAGATCGCGCCACTGCACTCCAGCCTGGGTGACAGGCTGGATGCTTAAATTGTAGTAGTGTCCCTATTTTAACCAGAATATCTCTTCCAAACAGGGGGACTGGGCAGCTTGGTACTACTAGAAATTTCTGTGGAAGATTTGTTTCTCAAATTGACAGATCAAAGGAGGGGTAAAGAATCTTGTTTGTGGCTTTCCTTCCAATCCCATAAAACCCATGGACCAGGAGGAAAATTTGCCTGCATAAGCAGTAAGGACAGAGTAATTCACCCCTGTATTGGAAAGAAACTGAATTTGAGAGCCCCTGACGTCCAGTTACCTGGGGATCCTAAGTAGTAATTACAGTGTTACAGGACAGGGGGCGGTGAGGAAGACGCTGGGCCCTCTCAGTCTTCATCTAATTCCTCCTTTTGCACTGCTGGAGTTTTGCCTGACTGAGCCCCTTGGTGGGAGCAGGGGCAGTCAATTCTCCAGTGCCAGGAGTCACAACTGGTGCCTTCCCATTGATGGCAGGAGCCTGATGGAAGCTTAGTACATTCCTTTGCCCAATGCCCATTTTCCTTGCATTTGAAGCAAAAGCCTTTGCTGGCATTAAGAGCCCATTATGGCCACTTGGTGTTTAACCCATGCAAATGAAGTGGTGGCCTACAATCATTCTGATTGGTTGCAGAAAGCAACCAATCAGAGGCTGAAGTGAGGTTACAAAGTTACACTCCTACACAAACGTCTGATTCATTGCTTTCTGCAACCAATTTTCCATCTGCCCTGCAGAAAAGGGCAGTGGTTTATGGCCCTTCGGGTTTCCCTTAAATGATTTTTGGGCATTCAGGGCATCACCAATGATGTCTGCCATAATTTTGGCTTGCTGTTTTTCTTTACTCTGTTCCCTTTTTACTTCCTCCAGGTCATAATACCACCATAAAGGTGGTATTAAGAAGTTGATTTTGATTAGTTTGTGGCCCCATCTGTAGCTTTTGCAGCTTATGTCTGATAACTGGGGTGGATTGACTAACGAAATGCTGTGCCATTAATGTTTTGCCTTAGGGAGAGGAAAGGTCCAGATTAGTATATTTCTTAAAGGCTTCCTCCAGCCTGCCGTAAAACATGGCTGGATTTTCCTCCTTGCCTTGTGTAACCTCTCTTACTTTATTATAATTTACTGGCTTAGTTATTCCCTTTCTCATTCCTCCAAGGAGAGCCTCAAGAAATTTAGCCTGGTTGTTCATTCCCATGGGGGTGTTATAGTCCCAATTAGGATCAGTAATGGGAACTGTATCTGGCCTCCAGTGATTGTCCTGAGGGTTTCGAGTGAATAATTCATCCACTTCTCGGGTTGGGGGAGTGGCCTCAAAGATTCGTTCCTTTTCTGAGGGAGTGCAACAGGTTGCTAAAATGAATTGAACATCTCTCCATGAGAGTTCAAAGGCTAAAGTCAAAATTTGTAACCCATCTGCACATTTCCTAGGAATCTCAGAATAGCTTCCCCTTACATTGTTGTATATCAGTTATAGAGAAGGGGGCCTGCACTAGGACAGGCCCCTTGGTTCCTGCTACTTCCCTAAGGGGCAGCAGGTCTGGAGGGAGAGTTGAATAAGGTGTTCCCCTCCAAGTGTGAGGGGGACTTAGTAGGGTCCCCAGTGTTTGCTCCTGGGTTTTAGCCTCAGGAGCCTTGGCAAGGGGCTATATGGGGGCAGTTGCTATTTACCCTGAGAGACAGGTGGTCCTTGTAAAATGGGATCATCTATAATATTGAGCTGTGCCTTAGAACTTTCCTTTAGGGGGTGGGTTCTGGGAGTTTTGTAGATTGTTAGGTTTTGGTATAGGGTCATGAAAGCCTGTATTTATGGGATTTCTGACCTTTTGCCCTGCCTCTTACAAAATAGGTCTAATTGCAGGATGGTGTCATAATGAAGGCTACCGTTGACTGCCCATTGTTCTTGGCTGGGCCGCTCATAATGGGGCCAGATAGTATTGCAGAAAAAAAATATATGCTTCTTCTCTTTAGACTGTCAGGGTCAAATTGCTTCCAATGGTGGAGGATGTAGTCAAGCGAGGAATCAGGTGGAATAGATTCAGAGTTGTCCATAGTGGCCTGGAAAAGAGAAGAGGACTTTGAAAAATGGAGGGTTTATCAAGTGACTCAAATTTTACCTGGATCATCCCCCTGGAAAAATTCTAGGCCCTGAATGGAGTCCCCAGGGGTGCCCTCAGTTTAGGGTCCTGACTTAGTCCATCAAATGTCTCTGAACTTAGATGGGTGCTGGCACCACTTTGGACTGGTTCCCTTCACCACTGATGACCTGCTATGAACTTTCTTCAAGGTTTTTCTATCCCACTTAAAGCAACCTTTTAACTCTGTAAATTAAAGCAATAAACCCACCCGTCAGTACCTGCATAAATTCCCTTTCTCATGAATCCCCCCAACCCATGACCCACATACACCACCTACAACATGCCTGGACCCTGTGACTTGTCCTAAACAACTCTCTCTTTAAACAACTAGTTGTATAATCTTTTTTGCATAGCTAGGTGGGTTTTTTGTCCTTTGCCAGTCAAGTAGGGGAAGGGAAGAATTTAGCATAAGAAAAGAAGGTTCAAGTTGCCTGAAACCTGTGTGAGTTCGCCCTGGACAAGCTGCCACTGCCCGCTGCATCACACATAGGGACCAGGGACTATAACTAGAAAGGGTAGAAAATAGTCTTTTCCTTTTTTGGGCCGGGCAGTCATCCTTGTTCACTCCTTGGCCTTCAGACAGCACCAGAGAGTGGCCCCGGCCAGTTGCCCTCACTTACCAGGGAGCTACTAGGAAATAGCAGCCAAAACACTGAAAAAGGAATAAAAAATGAACTCAGAAAAAGGGAAAAAGGAATAGGATTCAGAAAAAGGAAAAAAAGGGAAAGGACTCAGGTCCCTCACCTCAACTGGGTGGTGGTCAGGGGCTTCCACATGGAAACCTTTCTGTTTCACCAGAGAGTGGCCCTGGCCAGCAACTTGCAGTTGCCTCCGTGCTTTGGCGCTGTCCATCGAGCTCCCTGAGTTGGAAAGGAAAAGAGAGAGAGAAAAAAAGATTCCCCTGTATGCAGCAGAGAAGAAAAGGGGAAAGGAGAAAAATAAATCCCTAACTTTGGGCTTATCTTCTGGTTGGCTCTCCAAAATATGTTAAAGGTAACATAACGGTAAAGGGTCTTGACTGCAAGTTGTTCAGGTTCTTTGCATTTTGAACAAAGAATCAGACAAAATGCACAGCAAAGCAAGGAAGGAATAAGCAACAAAAGCAGCGATTTATTGAAAATGAACGTACATTCTACAAGGTGGGAGCAGGCCTAAGCAGTGGCTCAAGAGCCCCGGTTACAGAATCTTCTGGAGTCCAAATACCCCCCAGAGGTTTCCCATTGGCCACTGGTGTCCACACCATGCAAATGAAGTGGTGGCCCTCAATCAATCTGATTGGTTGCAGAAAGCAACCATCAGAGGCTAACATGAAGTTACAAAGTTACACTCCTATGCAACCATCTGATTGGTTTTGGAAAGCAACCAATCAGAGGTACTTTAATATTTCCATCTGCCGTGCAGAAGAGGTGGTGGGGTTGCAAAGTGAGTAGCATCTGGTCCTTTTGTTACTTAGGCGTGAAAATTTGGGGTTTTCCCTTATCAGTTTAGTTCTAGGAAGTCAGCATGAATTGGCCTTAGATTCCCTGCCTCCAGACCCTATTCTCCTGCCTCAAACTTAGGCACCATATCTGCATTCTTACTACAGCTAGGAGAATATGAATGACATATTAGAAATGTACAGTGGTTTCTTCTAGATAAAATATTGATGGGTTTATATGAAGAAAAGGTCAACGGGGCTTGATAAATGACAGAAATCAGGGATTTTAAACTCCATGAGCACCCCTCACCTGGAGGCAAGGAGTGGAGTTGGAGACAGGATGTAAGGTGGGCAAACACTCCTCTTAGAATCTTATGTGTCTGCAGGGTGAGCTCTAGGACAACTTTGATGGGGACTGTAGCAGCTACTGAATAGGAGGGATGCAAGGGTGACACCCCAGAACAAGAGGAAGGAAAGATCTAAGAGCAGCTGTGTCCAGGACACAGGCATCAACACCATACAAAGGGCTTAGCGGTGGCGGAAAAGGAAAAAAAAAAGAACTCAGGAAAAGGAAAAAAGGAATAGGATTCAGAAAAGGTAAAAAGAAAAGGGGGAAAGGATGCAGGTCTCTCACCTGAACTGGTTGGTGGTGGTCAGGGGCTTCCACATGGAAACCTTTCAGCTCCACCAGAGCAGTGGCTGGGGATCAACCTCTGTTTAGAGTCAGTTTCTTTGGAGTTGCAAGGGGTGGCACTGGAAAGTAACCAGAGGAGGTCAGAAGAAATTTCAGCTGGAGGTCAGGGGGTCAAGGGCTGCTACCAGAAGTTCTTGAGCATGGTGGCAATGGAGGGTCTTCTCATCACTGGGTTAGGACTTCTTACCAAAGAAATTAAAAGGAAGTCAAGCTATACTGTCTGGCCCCCAGCATACAGACTTCACTGAAAACCAGAACACCTCCTGGCTGAGGGGAACTTCCTCTGGCCCACTCTTCCCACAATGCTGGGAATCATTGAACTGGTTCAAAATTGGAGGCTCAGATCTCAGACCCTGCGTTTAACAGCTTGCAAGCAGACAGTGTGCAGAATGCCTTATCTTGGAATAAATAGTTCTTGATGTATCTCCTATCATTTAAGTATGAGGAAATTAAATGCAAACCAGTAGGGAGCCTATGAAGTAATGCTATAACATAAAGGAAAAAATAGAAGGAAGTATCATTTTTAAAATATTACTGAAATAAACAGAAGAAACTATTCACCATCATGTGCCTTGTACTCTCACGGCTCAAGGAAACATGGACAAATGAGATGAAAGATGAATGATAAGAAATTTGAGCTGAGAGGGGAAC
Organism: Pan troglodytes; assembly: GCF_028858775.2. Lineage (NCBI taxonomy): Eukaryota > Metazoa > Chordata > Mammalia > Primates > Hominidae > Pan > Pan troglodytes. The sequence goes on from NC_072417.2 coordinate 56,730,063, forward strand.
AGATTGAGATAAATCAGAAATTATAAAGAAATTAGATAAGGAAAGAATTTCAGGTAAGTAAACATGCTCTAATGGAATTTAAAAATTCATTCAAAGCAGAATTATTCTATGAAAATCAAATCAGGAACGTCGAAGATATATTTGAAAAGTGCTTCCTGAATGCAAAGAAATGAGACCAGAATATGGTTTTATTTTTGAACGTGGCTGCTAGAAAAATATTTGTTCAAATGTGTTGACTTTAAAAATACATTTTATTGATTTTCTTCTCATTACAAATGAGTACATGTTCATGGCTCAAATATGAAGAAGAAAAGCTTTCATTTTCTACTATCATATTTCATATATCCATTAAGTATTTTTCCTATGCATGTAACTAGTTTGTCTACAGGATCTTTGCACAGAATATATATATATATTCACATATATATACACATATATATACACATATATACACATATATATATGCACACATATAAACATACATACATAACATGTTTGTGTTTCTTTTATAAAATTGAATAATAACTCACAGAAAATAAAGCCAAGATGAACAGTTTCTACAGCAATAAAGAAAAATAAGACCTGGCTCATGTGACAAAAGACCCATCTCAGTTCATGTCCTTCTTATCTCTAGCTTTTTCAGGTCAAGGATAGTTTTATCAGAGGCTGCCTATCCCAGTGTTGCCACTCCAAAGTAGTGATACAGAATGGCTGGGCTCCTGGCTAAACCCCACCCTTAAACCTGGAACCACGGCCCTAAGTGAAAACACCTGACCCTGTTTTTCCACCCAAATGTTGCATTTTGGCCTGCCACGCCCCTATCCTGTGCCCATAAAAAGACTTCAACTGGCAGAGCAACACAAATGGATGATGCTAGTGGTTAGGGATGCGAGCAGCTGAGCTTTAGGGATACAAGCTTCTGAACATTGGGGATACAAGTGGCTGAGTGGTGGAGACTAAGGATAGAAGCGGCTAACTTCAGATGGTGTGGCCCCAGGGAAAGATCTCCTTTCCACACCATACCCTTTCCCACTCCCATCCCACTGAGAACAATTACCCAATAAAATCTTCCACATACGCTATACTACCCTTCAATACGTTCATGTGACCTAATTTTTCCTGGATGCTGGACAAGAACCCAGGTGCCAAGAGGGCAGAGGCTTGGACGCTGCTGCGGGCCACACACACACAGAGCCTCCTCCCACCAGAGAGGAGTGACTGGCCAGATCCAGCGTTTGTTACCTCCGGTTCCCACAATCACTGGCTCTCAATGCTCCCTCTCGTGGGGAGTGGCCAGCGGCGGACTGACTGAAAAGAGCCACTCCAGTTTCTGCCCACAAAGGAGGCCAAGGGAACAATCCCATCTCATCTAGGGGCCCATCTGGGATACAACAGATGGTTAGTTAACATGCGGGCCTGTCGGATCTGCCTTTTTTTCAAGACCCTGCCACCTCTGTCTTTCCGCCTGGTAAAAGGAATATTGGCTCTTTTTCCCTTTATGGAGGTCTAGCTGGTCTGAAGTGGGGAAGGGATACAGTGATTAAAGGAACCCATTTCCACAGAGCAGAGGCTCTTCCTTCAACCCCACCCGCTGCCCTTATGCCCTTTAAGTTGTTTTTCTGTTTTTCTAAGGGAGAGGGTTCTCTTCCCACCTCAGCACTCTGCTTATGATAGGAAAATGACAGAGGAGGAAACCTTCGTGGCTGGTAGCTGTAAATTTGCCAAAGCCTATGCGACTTAATCTAAGTGAATCTCTGCAGCCCTTCAAATACCCTTTTTTAATCTCAAACTTGATTCCAAGCTTCGGGTTGAGGCCCTGGAAAGGAAAACGAGATCTGAGGGATCCAAAGCCAGGCAACATGTACAGTGTAAATGGGCAGGATCAATTCCTGCCAACAAAAACCCTGCTTCATGGAAGAAGGCCATGCTCCATGGCATAGGTGAGGCCCAGGGAACTTAAAGTTGTTGACAGCAGGGGAGATAGGGTGTATGTGGATAAGAGCGGGTACTCCCACCCGCTAGGCCCCCCTGCTTCATCGGTGCAAGCCGCTTTGGCACCCATGGGTGGCACCTGCCAAGGTCACTGGGACTCGGGGATGGAGATAGAAAAGAAAAGGGGGGAACGCCCTCTTTCTTTCTCCCTCACACCCCAAGTTTTTGCTGAAAGAAGGAAGGGAATGAGGGATGCCCCAAATTGCCTGTCTTTCAGAATGGACAACCAACAAACTTTATCATCTCCAGTTTCTACTCAGAAACAGACCCTGGGTCTAGATAGTACTTTAGACGATCTCCTGAAAGTGGCCACCTTGGTCTTTTAGATATAAGAAAGAGGCAGAAGCTTTAATGACCACCGTGCAAGCCCATGAACCCCAGAATCCCTAACGTTCACCTGTTAACCACTACAGATGTGGCAAGAACAGTTCTCTCTCTCAAAGTGTAACCACTCCCATACAAGATTTAATTTTTTTCACCAGGGTGAGACAGCTTGGGGTACAATCTTGTTAGTATATTTCACTTCTCATTTCTGTAATCTTTGGCACTAAATTCTTTCCTTGCATAATGCACGTTTGATCCATGCATATTTAACCTTGTAAAGCTTGTTTTTTCTCTCTCCTGGAGGCCATCAGGGCTCCAAATAGGCAGGCAGCCAGAGCCTTGGATGATGGCTCCCTTTTGCCGGGGATCCTTAGGTAAATCTCTGGGAGGAATCTGATTGCCATTTTCTGCAAACAATGTCCCCTTTCAGCAGGAAGTAGCTAAGACCGGTCGTTGTCCATATTCTAAAGGCACTTAGATGTGCCTCTTCAGAGAGGGGAGATGATATAGAATGGCTGGGCTCCAGGCTCCCCACTAGACCCTACCCTTAAGCCTAGAACCACCACCCTAAGTGCAAACAGCTGACCCTATTTGTCTGCCCAAATGTTGCTTTTCTGGCCTGCCGTGCCCCTATCCTGTGCCCATGAAAAGACTTCAGCTGGCAGAGCAACACAGTGGCTGATGCAAATAGTCAATGCAAGTGGTTGGGGATGCAAGCTGCTGGGCATTGGGGATCCAAGCTGCTGAACATCGGGGATGTGAGTGGCTGAGTGTTGGAGACTATGGATAGACATGGATAACTTCAGAGGTGTGGCTTAGGGAAAGATCGTCTTCTTTCTGCACCATCCCCTTTCCAACTCCCATCCTGATGACAGCCATCACCCAATAAAATCCTCCACATACACTACCCTTCAATCCATTTGCGCAACCTGATTTTTTCTGGACACTGGACAAGAACCTAGGTGTTGGGAGAGCAGGGACTTGGACGCTGCTGCAGGGCGGCACAGAGCCTGCTCCCACCAGAGAGGAGCGACTGGCTGGTTTCAGCCTTCATTCCCTCTAGTTCCTGGACTTGCTTGCTTGCCTGCTCCCTCTTGCCTGGAGTGGCCAGAGGCCGGCTGAGTGAAAGGAGCCACTCCAATTTCTGCCCATGAAGGGGGTCAAGGGAACAATCCCATCTCAGTACGAGGAAGGAAACCTTAGGATTCTTCACTCCTCAAGCCCATGATTTAAAAGTTGGCACTGGGAAGCAGAAAGGGAATTTATTCCAATAAGTGCAGTAGAGGCTTATTTCTTTCCCTTCTGTAGAAAAAGTAGAAGAGAAAGCTTTTGCATTGTGGCTGCTTTGGTGCAGAGTGGGCAGAGCCAGAGGAGCTGTGAGAATCTCCCAGGTATCACTGGTTATCACCTGGGACTCATGCCAACAGGCAAGCCTGGATCCATCCTCTGTTTACCCTCACCCCTAGGCTTGGTGTTTTCATAACTGTGTGGTCTCCAAGCTTAACAAGGCTGTCAGTGCTGACAGGTCATTCTTCTCCATTCCTAAGTTATCTTTTTCCTCCAAAACTTACTGTAGCGATTTCAAATCCTTTAGTTTTTTGATACTTCCAGCTATGTCTATAAAAACATGCTCACCCACACTGGTCCACAGATATCTTATCCTCCTGCCTTGTTGTCATAAGGGAAGGGGCATCCTTCTGAGATGTGGGTCTAATACCTGCATCTGTGCTCTGCCTGACATTTCTTCCTCTGGATCTTCCACCCAACCCTTGACTGGCTTCTTTCTGTCCATATTTAAATATGCTTGAGATTTTCAAATCTTTATAAAAGTTTCTCTCTATTGCATGTCTTATTGTCCCCAAAGATCTGTTTTGAGAGTTATCTGTAATCTTTACTTGTTATCTTTACTTTCTCACTTTTTTCTTGTACTTCTACTTGTTGAAATCTGACTTTTACTCCTGCCCTTGCAAGGGTCATCCTACTTGTAGCTCATGTTAAGGAACACTTCTAAGTCCTTAGGCAAGAAATCCCCTCTGGGCAGCATTTGGCACTGTTGACAAGGTTCTCCTTATTAAAACACTTTTATCTCGGTGTCTGTGACACTGTGCTTTTCTGGTTTTTCTCCAATTTAATCAGATCAGATTGTTTCTTCTCAATCTCCTTTTTTTTCTGTTATTGTTTTCTTTCTGCCCAACCCTTAGATACTGGTGTTCTTAAGAGGGCTCCTTCTTTCTCACTCAACACATTTTCTCTCAGATGATCTGTAACAACAAACTATTTGCTGATGACTGCCATTTATTTGTTTAACAAGTATTTATTGAAATGGAAACAAATCATAAGAAGAATAAACAAATTCAAATGCTGGTTCATTGAAAAGACCAACAATATAAATCAACTTCTTGTGAATTTGACTACTTAAAAAGAAAGAATGAGAGTAAAAATATACAATATTGAAAATAAGAAAGGAGATATTTTCACAGATATAGAGAAAATTAAAATGTTCATAAAAACCCCACATCCAACTCCTATGGCAATACTTTTTCTAGGATTTTCTAAAATCCTAGAAAAGGGGATTATTTCTTAACAAAACATAATTCACCAAACTGTACTCAAGAAGTAGGAAGTTCGAATAGGTCAATTTTCAGTAAGAGTTTGGAAAAATTAGAGGCACCATTGGAAAAGGGACTGAGAGAATAATATTCCTCTTTACTAGTTTACTTTTTTGGCAAGGGAAAGGGGAGGATGAAGGCTAGTAGAAAGTGGGGTGTGGTCAATAAATCTAACAGAGGAAGAGGTCAGAGAAAGATGACTGAGAGCTTCCCTGTTCAGCATGTAGACTTTTTCTTAAAACTCCTGGCACCTCCCTAGAGCAGGTGTCTATAAACTATGGGCAAGTGACCAAATCCAGCCCACCATCTTTTTTGTAAAGGTTTTGTGATACGCAGCAACACCCATTTGTTTAAGTGTTGTCTATGGCTGCTTTGGTGATACAATTTCAGAACCGAATAGTTACAGCAGAGACCAGATCGCTCATAAGACCTAAAATATTTGCTATCTGGATCTTCACAGAAAAAGTTTGCTGACTCCTGCCCTAAACCTCATCTCTATCTGTTTCTATGTCTGGTGACACCAAGTGCAAAGGTTCTGTAGGACATTTTCTTTAGAGAATATACCTCCCATTCCTACAGAGGAAGAAGAAGGGTTGTTGCCTAACTCTGTTGGAGCAGGGGAGGGGGTGGATATTTAGGAGTTTAATTATTTCTTTTATATGCTTTTATATAGCACTCCCCCCATGATCTTTGGCTGGACCTAGTGCCATTGGTTTGTTAGTTTTCCAAGGTCCTCAGGTTGATGATTAGTATGCTACTCCATGAGTGCCTTGGTTTGACTCTCCTTAGCTTTTGAGTCACTTTCCATTTCTTCATTCAGTCTTTGTCTTCATATATTGTAGCTTGGATTTAGGGAAGCTTCTTACTTTTACTCAGCTGGGGTTTCTGTTTCTGTTTCTCTTTCTGTTTGTTGACTTAAGGTGATACAATTATCTTAAAGTCCAAATGAAAGTATAAATTCCTAAGAAGAGCAAATAAGATAAACATCTCAGGACATGGTAAGATCAGTGTTACTGGTATGAACTTAATGATATGGAATCCATTCAAAATGGATCAAGGAAACAAAAGAGCAACTATAGTAAAGTGTCTCAGTATATGAGATCATTTAATATATGATTTTTGGTCAAGGCTTTTTGTTGCAGACAATAGAATTTACTCTAGCTAGTTCAAATGAAGGGGATCTACTAGGATGGGTTAGGTAGATTTCTAGATGAAAGAACTGCTTGGATGTTATGCAGCCAGGAAGAGGGTTCACCATACATGAGACATTTCAAACGGAAGTAGCATTGCTGCTACTCTTATTGATTGGAATTCATGATATAAGAACTTGAGAAATCCCCTCACAGCTACCCCAACAGAGCAAAATATTTTTTTCTTTCTTTCTCTCTCTCTCCCTTCCTTCCTTCCTTCTTTCTTTTCTTTCTTTCTTTCCTTCTTTCTTTCTTTCTTTCTCTCTCTCTCTTTCTTTCTTTCTTTCTCTTTCTGAGACAGAGTCTCCCCCTGTCACCCAGGCTGGAGTGCAGTGGCGCAACCTCGGCTCACTGCACTCTCCGCCTCCCAGGTTCAAATGATGCTCCTGCCTCAGCTTCCTGAGTAGCTGGGATTACAGGCACCTGCCACCATGTCCGGCTAATTTTTGTATTTTTAGTAGAGATGGGGTTTCACCATGTTGGCCAGGCTGGTCTCGAACTCCTGATCTTGTGATCCACCCATCTCGGCCTCCCAAAGTGCTAGGATTAGAGGTGTGAGCCACCGTCCCTGGTCCAAAATATTTATTTATTTCTTCCTTCCTTCCTTCCTTCATTCATTCCTTTCTCCCTTCCCTTCCCTTCACTTCCCTTCCTTTCCTTTCTTTCTTTTTTTTTTTTTCAGAGTCTCGCTCTGTCACCCAGGCTGGAGTGCAATGGCATGATCTCAGCTCACTGCAACCTCTGCCTCCTGGGTTCAAGCGATTCTCCCGCCTCAGCCTCCCGAGTAGCTGGGATTATAGGCACCCGCCATCATGCCCGGCTAATTTTTTTGTATGTTTGTAGAGACAGGGTTTCACCATGTTGGTCAGGCTGGTCTTGAACTCCTAACCTCAGGTGATCCACCAGCCTTGGCCTCCCAAAGTGCCGGGATTACAAGTGTGAGCCACTGTGCCCAGACAATTTCACTGTGCTTTCTAACAGAATAAACATTCTTTTGTACAACTACTTATCATATTGACCTCTCTGCTGTAAGACTTGCTTGGGTGTGTCTCTTTGCTGGCATGTTCATCTCATATGTAACAATAGTACAACTGGATCTAAGAATGCAGGATTTTTGCCTTTAGCCTCAGACTGTATAAGAAGGCAAACTAGAAGGGAGTGGCAGCTGAATGAGCCAGATCACAATATCTTCCGCAACGACCAAGGTAGCACGGCAGCACTTCTGAAAGAAAATAGCACTGGACTTCATCCCATATGGTTAAAAAATCCAGACAAAAAAGGGGAAAAGATAGGATACAATTAGAAAAACAATCTACATGTATTTGAGACTTAAATAGAATCATCTTAGCAATATAATTCCTAGAAACAGACCTTAAACTATTTTAAGAGACAAAGTCTAGAAACTATAGAAGGAACTATATTTGACTATGTAAAAGTGAAAGTTTTGATTAAAAAAAAGGATGACACAAACTAGTGTCACTTAGACCTGTCTGTAAATTTGTAGAGCTGTCCAGTCTGCCATGTGCTACCAACCCATTCCTAGGCAAGTACAGAAACTGAGAATAAGCATTTATGGACTTTTATAGATATTCGATATTGCTATGACATCCAAGTGTGTGATTTTGTGTTTTACAAAACAACGATTTGCTATAGATTGGAAATATTCTCCAATACTGGGCCTTTGGCACAGAGAATTTAAGAAACACTTCCACAAGCAAAGTATATATACATGCGTGAACTCTGGAACAAAGTTATTTGCAGTACAGCTGACAAAGTATTAAACTCTATAGTATACAGAAAATATACAAGTTGACATGAAAAAATTTTAAAAAGTACTAAGAAATAAATGGATTTAGAGATGTGAAATTCAAATGTTCAATAAATCGTATGTCATTTGAGCTCATGAATGGTCGACCATATGTTTCCACTCTTTAGACTTATAAAAATTGAAAAGAGCTATAATACATATTGCTAATGCAGATATAGGAAATTTCTTATACATTGCCAGTGGAACTATGAATTGTTATAGCCTTTTTAGGAAGCAATCTGGCAGCATCCATTAAAATAAAAATAAATTGAACATACTCTTTGACTCAGCAATACTCGTCCTGTGAATCGATCCTATCAAAATAAAAACACCCATAAGTAAGCACATCTCCTCAAAGATGTTTATTGCAGCCCCATTTGTAGTTGCAAAAATTTAGAAACAAAGTGAATGGCAGTAATAGGGGAATGGCTGAATAAATTGTGGTCCATCCACCCCAGGGAAGCTTATGTGGCTATTAAGAAGAATGAATTAGAATTACACCAATTACCTTGGCAGGATTTTTATGAGGTATCCTTGAGAGAGTAAAAGAAGATGCAGAAAATGTTTCATATACTATCATTTATGTGAAATCATAAATGACAAAACCCTGTACATGTATATATTTTATCTGTACATATTGAAATGTAATTGTGAAAATTGAGAAAAATAAGAAAAATAAATACTAGGTCATTAACATGGGTTATTGTGGGTGTGTCGGTGAAGATGTGGGTGAACTTGAGGAGTGGAGAGAAGCAAGAAAAAATAGCATTATAAATCATGTCATGCATGGTATGATTCAATTTATGTAAAAGTGTCCATTTTGTATATGTACATAAGACACTTTTTAAGGCAATCTTTATAAAAGATGAGCTAGCTTTGTATCTACCAAGTTGTAGAGATAACTACAATAATACGACAATACAATAATATGCCAATAAAGAAAACAATAAAAAAAGGGAAAATGTTAATATCTTGGTAGAAAAATATTCAAAGGACATATATTGTGATTCAATAAAAAATAGATACGAAATCACTAATTGCCATATTAAAAATATTCAACCTGATTAAAAATCAAAGAAAGGCAAGTAAAAATATCATCAGATGTATTTATTATTACACATAATATGTAAATATTATTAAAATCAGTAACTTTTGAGCTGTGAATAGCACTTTCAAGTATATTTCCAAAGAGAATAAAAATTAAAATAATAGTTCTAGGGGGAAATATCTGCAAAATCGAACCGTGTATATGTCGTTGATGTTGTTTCCTTTTGTAAAATTTTATTCTATCAATGTAAATATGTTAGTAGGAAGGAACTGCTTTTTCTATGAAAAGAGACGTACTAAGGGGGTGTCAATAAGCGAATGAAATAACAGAATCTCTGTATTATTTACAGAGTGAAACACTTTGAACTGCCTAAATGTCCAACAGAAGGAAATTAGTTAAATAAAAGATTGTACAACCATATAAAATACCTATTGTTATGAAAACATGCTCAAAATGTGTTGTGATTAAAATGCATGTGAAACAGCCATGTTAATAGTTTGTTGCTTTTTTAGTAAAGTATACATTTCTATGAGAAAAATTAGAGAGACAAACACAAAAAAGTTAAAAGTAATTTTGGGGAGCATGATGGGATTATGGGTAACATTTTGTAGCCTCATGTCTTTCTGTAGTTTCCAAGTTTTCTGCACTGAGCAATAGTTTTAATTAGAATGAAAAAAGACGTTATAAAAATGTTAAAAGGCTATAAAGATTACCATCTTCTGGAAGTGCACTCGGAAGGGAGATTAAGCAGGTAGGAGTTATGTGATGTATTCAGGAAGAGAGCTGGCCACCGTGCTCTGTCACTCCCTCCACATCAGTTTGGCATAGGAACTCTAACCTTTTGCTTTCAAAGCTGGAGATATAATCAAAGGTAGGTCATTATTTAATTGCTTTGAGGTTATTTCCGAAATCCCTAGTGGGCTCTTGTAAATGATTAGTAATATCATTATTACTTACACAATTGTGGGCAGGCCATTATTGCTTTCTCAGCACTGACTCAGGGTTTTATAAGCAAATGGCTCTCAACTTGGGGTTCCCTAACCTCAAGAGGTCCAAAATGATGGTAAGGTCTCTGAACTACTTTGTATACATAAAAAATGTCAAGAAATTATGCCTTTATCCTAATAGTCTTGTACAGGCTGACAAAGCCTTATTTTAATAGCTTTTTTTGTCTTTTGCTTTTAACATAATATACAATTTTCATTTGATACATCATGATAAATTGGTAATTAAAATAGTTTTTGATAAATATACATATATTGGAAATGTTGGTTTATTACTAAATGAATACAAATTTGGGTTTTAGAGAAGTCTTTCAAACGTGGAATTAATTTTTTTTCCTTGCTCTAAGATTATTCTTGTATTTAATATTCAGGCCCAGCCACAATCCCTAAAATTGTATTTATATTCCACTTACAGATATGAAGTTGTTATGATATTTCTGAAGAAGAAGAGACTATAGGGAAGACCTCTCCTAACTTAGCAACCATTCTCCATTTTCCAAAAGGGTAAACCAAGGCACAGAAAGATAGGCACAAGGTCACGGTTGCTGAAGGAGAGAGCTATTACCAAAACCTATATTTTCTGTTTTCAATTTTTTCATTTCTTCTTGGGTTCTGGGGTTTTTTCCAGGTAACTTATGCATGCAGAAGGTAACAAACACTCGTGCACACACACTGAAAATCAGAAAGAGAGAGAGAGAGAGAGTTGCCATAATTAGTACTTTTGTTTGGAGAAGAAAGGCTGAGGCCTGGAAAAGTTAAGCAACATGCTTAAATCCACACAGCTAGTCAGAGGCAAAGCCAAGATTTGAACGTGGGTAGTCTGAATCCAGGATCTTGGCCTTCACCCCTCTATAACATGACACCCTCATCCCTGAAAAAAGAAAAAGTCAACTGAAAGCATTGTGAAAAGTGTCCTTTAATAAAATGGCTAATTCTGGCAACAGGCCCAGAGAGGGGATGGAGAAATCCACTTAGTTTTACTTTCATGACTGATACATATCTTAAAACTGAGTTTCTTGCTGGAAGATTTTTAAAATCTTATTGTAAAGACCTAGGAACTTAAAACTAACTGAAAATTCTGGCCATTATTGATCATCAGGGATATGTTATCTTAAAGAAAGAACTTCTAGCCAATGTAACACCTGGATTAAATTAATAGCTTCTCAATCCAGCCAATAGGTGCTTCTAAACAACACTGGCTGCTCTTGGTCTATTCTTTAAGTGACCAGAACAGAGAAAGAAAGGTTTTTCAGTGTTATTTCCCTTGCTATTTTCTAAATGTGCTGTGATCCCTTTGTTGTGGGAAGTTTAGCATTGAACTTATAAATTCGACAGTCCAGAAGAGCTCTTCTAGGTGGAAGCGTAGATTTAAATTTTAGACTCCAAGCAAAACTTTCAATTAAAAAAAGGGAAAAAATGCTTTTAAAGGAGAAAATATGGTGGCTGCTTAGTGTCTGTGTATAGGTTGGAGGGCTTAGGGTGGGAGGAGGAGTGAAGAGAGCCTCCTTTTGTTGATTTCCCTAAGTCATCAGTCAGACTAGCAGTACATCAATATTATAAGCATTTTTCTAAACAGAAGAAATGAATGAGTTCCCAAGTGTAGCCACTCAAAAGCCTGCATCAGCTCAGTGAAACTTTCCTTCCAAGAGGCCCACAGCTTCTGGCCTGTCTCCTGATGGAACAGAATATGTGTGGAAGGGCTTCATGCTGTGGTCACTGATTACAGAGTCAATTATCTTACTACATTTTTTTTTCACAGTGAGAAAACCTAACCACTTTCAATGAAAAAATTGTCTCTACTGCATTCTCCATAAATGTCCTTGACTCTTCTTGAGGGCATTTTTATGGCCCTCAGGTATACAGATTTGATAAAACATACTAGGTTCTCTGTACATGTTTGTTGAAATAAGTTATTTTAAGACCTATTACAGTGGTGTGGGGGAATACTTAATCCATAGGGTTGGGTTTTTTTTTTTTTTTTTTTTTTTTGGTTATTTGTTTTGAGGCAGAGTCTTGCTCTGTCATCCAGGCTGGAGTGCAGTGGCACAATCTCGTTCACTGCAACCTTCCATCTCCTGGGTTCCGGTGATTCTCCTGCCTCAGCCTACTCAGTAGCTGGGATTACAGGCGCGTACCACCACACCTGGCTAATTTTTATATTTTTAATTGAGACGGGGGTTTCACTACATTGGTCAGGCTGGTCTCGAACTCCTGACCTCATGATCCACCCACCTCGGCCTCCCAAAGTGCTTGAATTACAGGTGTGAGCCACTGCACCTGGCCCCATAGGATTGTTTTTAAGATCCAATGACTCCTGTTGCCTGGCTCAGTAAATGGTAGTTATAAAAGAGTGCTAAGTTCCATAGGAAAAAAGAAATTGGTAAATGATGTGGGAGTCTAGAGATCAATGAATTTACTTCCAGCTTTGGGAATGAAGATGAGTGTAAAACTTAAAGCTTTTTTCAGAAGTAACATTTGAACTGAGCGTTAGGGAGGAAGAAGTCTATTTTTCTTCCTCCACCATCTTTTCGTTTCTCTGGAGGGGGAGGTATACAGAATTGATTAAACCTTGGGCCATGGATGGCTCACACTTCCTAGGGGGTAGGGCCAAAGAACATCAAGTTAGGTCAAATGCATGATGCGGTGGTCTCTCTCCTTTCCTGTTTCCATATAGGTAAATTTCTATTGATCTGGGCACTGTACTCTCTTTCATCTCCAGCAATCCTATCACCAACAGATGTGTAGGCTGAACAGATAATTGCTGTCAGAGGCTGCCATCTTGCTTGCTAGTCTCTTCCTCTCAAGGACCTTTGTATCCTGGTTACTTTAGCCTCATTTTAGAATGACTGTGGTAAGATATAACTTTGGTATTACAGTGGAGTAAAAGTCCATATTAGTTTTCTAGGGCTGCTATAACTTAACAAAATTCCACAGACTGGGTGGCTTATAAAATAGAAATTTATGTTCTCAGTTCTGAAGGCTAGATGTTTGAGATCAAGGTGTTGGCAGCCCTCCTGAGGGCTGTGAGGGAAGGATCTGTTCCAGGACTCTCTCCTTGGGTTGCAGATGGCCATCTTCTCCCTGGTTCTCTTCACATGGCGTTCTCCCTGTGTCCATGTCTGTGACTAAGTTTTCCAAGAGAGCGAGGCATTTATTAAGTATTAACTCACACAATCACGGGGTCCTACAATAGGCTGTTTGCAAGCTGAGAAGCAAGGAAAGCCAGTCCAAATCCCAAAACTAGAGAACCTGGAGTCTGTTGTTTGAGGGCAGGAAGCATCCAGCATGGGAGAAAGATGTAGGCTGGGAGGCTAGGCAAGTCTAGTCTTTTCACATTTTTCTGCCTGCTTTATATTCTAGCCATGCTGGCAGCTGATTAGATGGTACCCACTCAGATTAAGGGTGGGTCTGACTTTCCCAGCGCACTGACTCAAATGTTAGTCTCCTTTGGCAACACCCTCACAGACACACCCAGGATCAATACTTTGCATCCTTCAATCCAATCAAGTTGACACTCAGTATTAACCATCACAGTCCATAGCCAAGTCTTCCTTAGGGCTTGAATCTGCACCAGTGTTCCAATATTGTTTGCCATAAGATCAAAATTAAGTGATGACTTTGAGTTCCAATCTGATCTGTCATCGTTCCCTTTGCATATTCCCTGTTGAGCCTCTGTGATAAAGAAGTCATTTGAATATACCTGGTTCCCCGATCCAAGTGCCAACTAAGAGTCTTCACACACCCTTCCCTCAAAACCCTAATGTGAGCTTCGAAAGATGCATGATTTGAATATGTGGAGATGGGAAATTACTGAGCCCGTAGAGTAAATATCACATGTGGGGCTCAGTCTTAAGTGAGGTTACTGGGGCACCTACCTTATGGACAGAATTCAAAGCAATGCCAAAAAGCTTATTAATCAAGTTAAATAATATTTTAATGAAGTATTTAAAAAAGCAAACTAACAAAAAAAGATAAAAAACATATCAAACTTTAAAAAGACAAGATCCGTGACAATCCTTCAAATATTTTTAGAGAGGTGTCTAAAAACCTCTCGGAGCCTCTAAGGCTTCTAAGAGCCTCTCTTTCTGGGTTGAAATCTTGCGGTGGTGTCAAATGTCTCTTATAGGACATGGTATTTAGATCTCTCACTACTCTTCCATTAATTCATTCAACAAATTATTTGTTCATTGTGTGTCTACTAAGTGCCATCCAGAGTAGTAATTAAATATTTGTCATATTAATAAACAAGCAAATATCTAATTACAGTGTTTTTAAAAAGACACCCACAGGGGCTGTCTAGTCTAGTAGAAATAAGAAGCATTAACAAAGTTGTGGGTGTCAGAAGGGCTTGGATTGGATGGTAAAGGATCCTTAAAATAGGTTTTCTATTTATTAAGTCAATAAATAATTATTTAGTATCTACTAATGCAGGGCATTCTACATATATCAGTTAAGCATTTCAAAATGCTAGTAGGCAAAATGATTTAGAGACTCCAAGTGTAAATTGTCAGTATTTTTCAAGAGATTAATTTCATGGAGGAAGGCCTCCTTGGTGAATTACTCTAAGAGACAATATTTACTGGATACATGTCATTGCATTCCTCTAGCTGTTATTCCTCTAGCAGCAATAACTAGAGGAGTAGGCAGAGATAGCAGAAGAGGGCATTTCTTCTTTATTAGTCATGACAAATGAGAGATATAAACCAAATTGGCAAAAAGTGGAAACTAAGTACAGTGATGAATATTTTAGTGAAGAAGATGCGCATTTGGTTACAAAATTGCAAGTCTGCTAAGCCTGTATGAAAACTACAATGAGCTATCAGTTAATCTCTACTGTTTAAAGTTCTAGGAAGAGAAGTAAGCAAGTTGCATCCCTTGTTCATAAAACCAAATGACCACTTTCAACCCTCAAAGCGCAGTATTTAGCCGATGATGCTTTAAGTAATTTTCTGGAGTTACGGAGTAAACGCTGCAACAAGAGGTAGCTTCAAGTTCCCTCTTTGTGGGAAGGGGATGATAGGCGAAAGAACAAAATTGGCCTCCTCTCTAGGAAAAAAGGATGAAAAAGATGGGATAAGAAAGACAAATAGGCTTACCCAGACAATGGGCAGGAAATCGGGTGTAGCAAATGGCTTTATAAAGAGACAGCACAGAGCAGTAGCGGGTATAGACCCATCCAACTGAAATGACAATTGAACTAATACTGATGGAATGCCTACAATGTATAAGAAACCATCCTAGAATGCTCTGGGGGGATTCATGGCCCCTGCCCCTGAGGCACTGATAATAAATAGGAAAGAGAATGACATTTGTGAATTATTTTAATATAAAATGAAGTCTGGAAGATACTACTACAAATATATAAAATATTATATATGTACTGTAATAATAAAACATGCATATGTATGTATGTGTATGTGTGTATATATGTGTATATATGTTGTATATCTGTGTTTACATATACATATCATGTTATGTATATATAACATGTTATACATTATACACAACATGTCTGTTTATATATATATGTGTATATATTATATAGAGAGAATATATAGAAAACATTCAAGTACTGTTAAATATCTATCTGAAAGCCTTGCACTCATTCTCCTCCTAATCTGGAAACTACGATATTGTTTAAAGCCAGTGTTCGGCACAAAATCAACACAATGTAAGGAAATAAATGACATCCTCAAGCAGTACTTGCTGTGACTTATCCAGTGTGAGTCTACAGGGCAGCACTGTGTCCACGCCCATTTCTCATAGGGATGCTGTGAAATAGATCACTTACAGGGCAGAAAACAGTGAGAGAGCCCTGATTCACTCCATCATTGTAACCCCAAGACATAGGTTCTGCTGGGCCACAGCCTCACTGGTCACCTGGCCTTCTGTTTGGAAGAATCTCAGAACAGCTGACTTTAGTACTTGATGGAGACCAGGCCCCAGGCCAGCCACCCTGTGGCTCTGGATTGCTGATTGCAGCCTCTTATAAGTCAGCTCAGCAGCATGAGTACTAGGGGTTGATTCCCTTAATCACTGATGTGGACAATACGGTTTGGCCTTATGCCAAGGTTCTTGGCTCTCTGGCTCCTGTTCCCAAAAAACATCCATCTTCTGCAGTGACACTGACAGGAGAAATGAACTGCCTTCTATGTCCTTAAACTCTCTACTTTGTCAAAACAACAAACACAGCTCAATACACTGGGGGCTTATCTTTTAACCTTTGCTGGTGTGTTGGGCTTTAACATTGCTGACCTGGGGCTCCGGGCCCAGGCAAATGGACAGATCTATTCCTGAGATACTGTTTGCCCTCCATTGTCAATATTGGCAAAGGGAGGGGGGAATCAATGGCAGTCTAGCTGGTTAGATTAGTCTTTGCAGGAAAGAGACTCAAAGACCATGTCAACACTTGTTTGACTGATTTTTAACCTCAAGGGTGAATCAATTCAGTTTAAAAGGGTGGAGCCCATAGGACATGGAAACGCAGCCACAGAACGCCCCCTGAGTCATGTTACCAGCAAAGAAACACACATGGACATTTGAGGGCCACCCATGGGTTTATGTGAGAGCATCATTTGTGATGCTACACACCATGAAAAGAGAATACTACAAATTCACTGTCCTGCTTGAGAGTCCTTGTGTCTTGGACAGTCCCAGATTACTTTTGTATTATTCTGGGAAACAGCAGAATTCCCAAGAATAGCCAACTGCGACCAGCATGCTGCCAAATTATTTCTATTTTCTCAGCAGTTATTCTCCAATAAATGGTAATTTGCCAACCAAATGGATTATTTTTTGTTGGCCTCAAAGAAGTAATAACCAAGGATCTCCTGGGTTATTTCTTGCTGTTTCTTTTAACTCTTCCACAACCCCCCGTGCCACCTTAGGAAAGTTTATTGAATAAGGAACAAAGTCAGTTATTGTACTTTTTTGGGGGGTGGGGGCGGAGTTTTCACTCTTGCCCAGGCTGGAGTGCAGTGGCGCGATCTTGGCTCACTGCAACCTCCACCTCCCAGGTTCTAGCGATTCTCCTGCCTCAGCCTCCTGAGTAGCTGGGATTACAGGCATGCATAACTATGCCTGGCTAATTTTTTTTTTTTGTATTTTTGGTGAGATGGGGTTTCACCATGTTGGCCAGGTTGGTCTCGAACTTCTGACCTCAGGTGATCCACCCGCCTTGGCCTCCCAAAGTGCTGGGATTACAGGCATGAGCCACCGCGCCTGGCCCAGTCATTGTACTTTACAATTACAATATTTGTACTACACAATTGATAGTATGATGTTCACTGTATAAATAACTGTATGATGTTCACTTTATAAATAACATGTATGATGCTCACTGAGCCACTGGGGTGTGTGACTTCAAGCAGCACTCCTCCCAGGGTTAAGGAACTAGGTTGGGCAGATACAGGGAAAAACCCCTCTTGCTTTTTAAAGATGCTTGCCAGAGTTTCTAAAAGCACTAGTAACATTGGAGAGACTGAAGCAGTGAGTTAGCATGATGTAGAACTGAAAACTAACCCATATACGGAACACTTGGAGATATTCATGACATGGCAACCCTGTCTGGTCAAAGGATGACTATCTGAAGGAGGAGTTAAATTAGTGCTATGTTATTCCAGGTGGTAAAACCAGGACAAATATTTGAAAGTTACTAGGAAACAGATTTTATTTAGTCTCCTAAAAAGAGCTTTTCACAAACTGAACTGTGTATTTTTAAATTTTTATTGATTAATTTATTTTTTAGGTTCTTGCTCTGTCACCCAGGCTGAAGTGCAGTGCTACCATCATAGCTCATTGAAGCCTTGAACTCCTGGCCTCGAGCAATCCTCCTGTCACGGCCTTTCAAATTGCTAGGATTACAGGTATGAGCCACTGTGCCTGGCTTGAACTGTTTTTTTGAAAGATCACGCTCCCTTAAAAAGCAGAGAGTTCCCCATCATTGGAAATACTCAAAGCAAGACCAAGTGACAAGCGATGTTGCGTTGGGTGGAAGGTTGCCTGGTGTGGACTTAAAAGTGCTCCTGGCACTTCAGATCCTTTGATTCTGTGAAGAAAGGGGACATATGCTCTCCTCCACTAGATCTTCAGGGTCTCTGGAATCTGTCCAGGATCTATGGTATTGTAGCAGTCAGATGTGGCTAGTTCCCAGGAATTTCTCTTATCCTGATAACTCCTTTAGGTCAGGAGATGGATACTAATAAACTCATGCAGGAAATTAAAATTGTCCTCCAGCATGGCACATGTATACATATGTAACTAACCTGCACAATGTGCACATGTACCCTAAAACTTAAAGTATAATAAAAAAATAAAAATAAAAAAATAAAATTGTCCTCCTTTAATGCTATTTGAAGTCAAACCTTTGGAGCATTCTTTGTTCCCCATGCTTTCCTCCCATTCTTTATTTAAAACAATTGTGTGAGGAGCTGTCTTCCTCTGTAATTATCCCTGTCACGGCTGCTCCGGATGGTTTTACTAACTAGCAAGCAAATCTCCCAGAGAAAATGGATGATGGGCAGTTCTAAAGGGGAACATGGAGACTTTTCGTCTTGGTGCCCCTGTGATGTGGCAGATTCTAGTCAAGATGCTCAGACAGGGGCTGACACTGCCTGTAATGTCACCCCAAGATGAGAGGCTACTCATTCACAGGGAATCCTCTGAACATGAGCTCCATGGCACACCTTGCCACTTCAAAGTGTTGATTAGCCTGAGAGTGAGAGGTTCCTGCTGCATTAAGGCTTCACTTATTGTTAATTGATGACTTTAGGAAGTACCAGTCAGTTTTGCTAGATCAACAGTCAGGTTGGGTACCGGAAGTACTTCCATAGATCCTGATAGTGTAGAATTCTTAGTGGCCAAGGTTGAGGCCCCCCACTGGGTGTGCAGAGCTTGTAATGAGTTTAATTTGAGAGGGAAAGTGATTTTCATTATAGTTATAAAAAACACAAGGGAGTTCAAATGGAATTTCTGTGCCAGTCTACAAAGATGCACATTGAGACAGCAAGTCAGATGTCATGCTTTTAGGAGACTGTGTCCTCATGGCATCCAATCTGAATGCGAAGCCAAAAAAAAAAAAATCACATCATTCACTACTCTTCAGCATGCCTTTTATTTTTGCCATTGCAAGCACAGCTATAAAAACGGACTCGGGATCCTGCAATTAGCTGATAGGAAATCCAGGACTACTTGATCCTTCACATAAGCAGGAGAATTTTGTACTCTGAGTGACATTTTATCCTTTTAGGGTTGCCAAGTACTTCAAACCATTCAATATTAGATTCCACCCTATCATGTGTCATCTGCGTAATACATCCCTTTGTGTTTCTTCACATAGTGGACCTCAGTAACTAGGGACCATTTCCATGGGGAAAAAGCTAATTATCTAACTTTGATTCCATTTTTGTTCAGGTTACCTGGAAATGACTGTTGGCCACTGAATTCTAGAATGTAATTGTAAACTGAATAGTGTATGTGGTTCAAATACATTTGGTAAAAAAAAAAATCTGATGACACTGGAGGTTAGATTAAACACAAAGCCCAAAGCTTAGGTCCCGTTCCACACATGCAGGGATGGTTGATGGAAGCAATAGTTCTGTGCAACTGGGGTCAGCTCTCTCCTCTGCCACCTTCCCTCACTTCTGGAATAGCTTCAACCTGTGGCTCAACTTAGCTTTCCAAGACATCATCATCACAGCCTGCCTATACAGTTGCTTTAATTTAAGCAACATTCATTCAGTACCTATTATGTGTCAGACTCCAGCTAGGAATACAGTGATCAGGAAACCATCTGGGGGAGGCTACGGGTATAAATAGCTATAACGTGTGAGATATGACATGACAGAAAGTAGAAGCTATGAGGGGTACAGAGGATGAAATAGTGAATTAGGAACAGTGGGGGTCAGTGAAAGTTATTGGGGGAGTTAAACACTGCTTCATATGGAAGAACCATTTCATAGGCTTAAAAAAACATAGTCATTTATAGGTTGAAACCTTATCTTGGGATTCCAGCTTTTCAATCTGTAACATTGTATGTATTATTCAGGACTCTTTTGGGGGTTAATGGCAGAAAACTAACTCAAATTGGTATACGCTAGATAATAAGATAGTTGACTGGCATCACAAAAAGTGCAAGATACAGATTTTCAGGTATGGCTGGATCCACAGGCTCATTAGTTGAATTATTGGTTTTCTTCCTATTGTTTGAATTCCTTATATATTTTTAATATTATCCTCTTATCAGATGTATGGTTTGCAACTATTTTCACCTTTCATAGATTATCTCTTCACTCTGTATTGTTTGATGGAATCCCACTTAGCTATTTTTGCTTTTGTTGCTTGTGCTTTTGGGATCATATTCAAAAAATCATTGCCGGCCAGGCATGGTGGCTCACACCTGTAATCCAGCACTTTGGGAGGCTGAAGTGAGTGGATCTTTTGAGGTCAGGAGTTTGAGACCAGCCTGATCAACATGGTGAAACCGTGTCTCTACTAAAAATACAAAAATTGGCCAAGTGTGGTGGCACATGCTCGTAATCCCAGCTACTTGGGAAGCTGAGGTGAGAGGATTGCTTTACCCCGGGAGGCGGAGGTTGCCATGTGATGTGAGCCATGATCACCCCACTGCACTCCAGCCTGTGTGACAGAGCAAGCCTCTGTCTCCAAAAAAAAAAAAAAAAAAAAAAAAAAAAAATCATTGCCTAGGCCCTAGGCCAGTGTCATAGGGCTTTCTCCCGGTTTTCTTTTAGTAGGTGTACAGTGTCAGGTCTTATGTTTAAGTCTGTAACTCATTTTTAGTTGATTTTTGTATACAGTGTAAGATAAAGATCTAGTTTCATTCCTCTGCATGTGGATATCCAATTTTCCTTTATGGGCCCATTAGGGCTTGGACTCTCTTCATTTCCCAGCTCTGCTCTTTCTTATTGGCTTTATGCAGAGAGGCCCTTCATACATGATGGTAAGGAGACCCCCAGTAGCTCCTGGTTTATAGTCTATCTTCTCAGCTACCTTTGTAGAAAGAGTACCTCTTGCGCCACAGTTACATAAAAAAGTTCTGGAATGGTGTCTGTTTGGTTTGGCCGGTTTAAGCGCCCATCATGCCTATGCTGATCACTGTGTCCAGGGAGAAGGACTGCTTCGCTTGGCAGGTCTAGACTATGTGTCCACTGGAACCACATAGACTGAGGAGGGAAGGGGTGTTCCTTGAAGAAAATTAATGTGTGGAATGAGAGAAGAATGCCAAGAAAAACCAACAGATGTCCACAGTTTCTTTCTTTTCCCAATTCTACTAGAAGATTCTGTCCAGTTTTCCCAATGCCCTTACTGTAGGGTTGTCTGTCAGATACAGCAAATAAAAACACAGAGCATACGGATAAATTTGCATTTCTGATCATGAATAGTGTTTTGGTGTAAGTATGTCCCATAATTGTTGTTTATGTGAAAGTTAAATTTAACCAGGCGTCTTATATTTTCTCTGGCAACCCTTTAGTACCTCACAGAAGAAACTGTTGGAAATACTAGTGCCTAAGAAGCTGTTAATAGCTTAAAATATTCTCTCAATGTGAGAGAATATGGCGTTGTTCTTAACAGGGTTTGAAATTTTCATTGAAGCAGTCATTGTAAACTTTGCCTGTATATTGGAGTCTTCCAAGGAGTTTAAAAATATCAATAATTGGCCAGGCGCCGTGGCTCATGCTTGTGATCACAGCACTTTGGAAGGCCGAGGCGGGCAGATCATGAGGTCAGGAGTTCGAGACCAGCCTGACCAACATGGTGACACCCCATCTCTACTAAAAATACAAAAATTAGCCAGGTGTGGTGGTGTGGGCCTGTAATCCCAGCTACTCAGGAGGCTGAAGCAGGAGAATCGCTTGAACCCAGTAGGCGGAGGTTGCAGTGAGCCCAGCTTGTGCCACTGCACTCCAGCCTGGGCGATAGAGCAAGACTCTGTCTCAAAAAAAAAAAAAAAAATCAATAATTGGGTCCCACCCTAACTAAACTGAATCAGAATATCTGAAGCTGGAGTTCAGAATTTTTTAAGATTCCCTAGGAGATAACAGTACGTGGCTAGAATTGAAAAGCACAGCACAAAATATTAATTCTTTGAAGGCATTTTTTTTTCATTAGAAAACAAAGAAAAGGGGGTCGGGAAAGCCTTTCCCAGTTTCTAAGATCACACCAGTAGCCATTTCTCTATTCTGCCTTCTACAAGATGGTTTCTGGTTTACACAGTACACTGCTAAATTTGATAAAAAGTCACCCCTGGAATGATTCTTTCAATGTAGGTGGCAAACGTAGGCTATGTAATTTTTTAAAATGAGTGCCGATAGAGAGTCATTCCTGAAAGAAAAAAGAATGTGGGAAAGAAAGTTAAATTGTTATGTAGCCTAAATTTACTAAAGGAATCTTTTATTTCCCTGCATGTATTAGCTATGTAGTTTTAGCACTTTCAGCTAAGCCCTTTAATAATGAGAGATTTGCAAATTATTTGTAGACTGTGCTTAGAAGGGCCTTAATAAATAACATCTTCAGTTGACATAGGTTAGACTGGTTTTGAGATGGTCACCATGTGTTGACTCTGTGTCTCCTTTCTGCTTCTCTGCTCTCCTTATTCTCTTAGATCACGCTGGGTATGTGACTGTGGCTTCTGATTGGTGGTAACTACATTTGCATATGTAGGTTGTCTCCAGTTATGCACACCGGGTCTCAAATTCTAGTCCAGACATGAGCTATATCAGAATCATGTATCAGAATCATCTAGAAAGCTTAACGCCTGCAGACACATGCACGCACACACACACACACACACACACACACACACACATTCCATCCTCAGTAATTTGAGTCATTTGATGCAGCTGGTCTTGGGTAGAGTCCATGAAGATTATTGAAAATATAGCTCTAGGTGATTCTATTGCATATTCAGCTTTGAGAATCACTAGGCTAATTTATAACATTCAGCAATTTATTGGGTAAGGTTGATGATAATTAAAGTTACTATTTATTGAGGGTGTACGATGCATGAAGCACTGTGAGAGGACCTTTACAACATACATCATCTCTTTCAGGCCTCCATGTGCCCAGTGAGATTTTATTTCCATTTCAAGGATGGAAAAACTGAGCAACTGAGTATTGTGGAGATCATGAAGCTTATATGTGATAAAGCTGGATTCACATCCACATCTTGACATGTCTCCAGTGCCTGTGCTACTGTATATGGTACTTTATGGTTCTTCTGGCCACATGGGGCCTGAGTGCAGTGGGTCACATATCTGAGGGCTTTGTTTTTTTCCTGGGAAGGCTGGTCAGCTCATTTGTTTATTGGGTTCTCCCATTTGATGCATGTACATCCTGCCAGGCAGAACAGCCTATAAACTACGTGAAGGAAGGTTTGATGTCTTACTATGACTCCTAGAACCAGTTACAGTGGCCTGTCCTCTGAAGAGAGTGATGAAATGTTCCTTCATGATGGTAGTCAGGAGTCCCTGACTTCTGAAGAGATGAAGCTAAGTCCAACTTTCCAACCTTCTTTCTCATGTCTTCCTGGAGAGCTGAACTCTTTTGGGTAAGAGACAGCACTTGTAACATCCATCTGAGCTCCTCCAATGGCTCATTTCCACCCCCCATTCCCCAACAAGATAGTGGAGTTTTGTGTTGATAACTGTCTTAGTTTGTTCAGGCTGCTATAACAAAATGCCATACATTGAGTGGTATATAAATGACAGAAATTTATTCCTCACAATTATAAAGGCTGGAAAGTCCAAGACCAAGATGCTGGCAAATTCAGTGTCTGGTGAAGGCCTGCATCCTTGTTCATAGATGGCACCTTCTTACTGTGTCCCCATGTGGTAGAAGAGGTGAATGAAGTCCCATGGGAGTATTTTATAAGGGCACCAATCCCATTATGAGAGCTCCACCTTCATTACCTGATCACCAAACAAAGACCCCTCCCCCTAATACCATCACCTTGGGAATTAGAATGTCAACTTATGAATTCTGAGAAGTGGATGGGGGCAGGGGCACAAACATTCAGAACACAGCAATAATTCACCCAGAAGAGTAAGACACAGTCACATATGAAGAACAAATTAAGATAATGCAATAAATAGGACCCTTTTGTAAGGAGAAAACTTTTGATCAGCTCACTGAGCTTCCTGTGTTTGTTTGTGTAAACACCAGTCCCAAGAGAGGCTCAGTAAAGAGATCGGTGTGAGGTCGAGATACTTCCTTAATAGAAAAAAATTATTCTGAAATCTCCAAAAAGTTGATGATTTCTGCAACTGGGGTTTTCTGCACTATTGTGTTCACTATTAGCATAGCTCTGTATGAATACTGTAATAGTTTCATAATGTGCTTCCAGCTGCCTGCTACCCAGAGTGGCTGGTTATTCAAAACAAATCTTTGATAAATATGATATTTTTTGTCCCATTCCTCATTTCTTCCTGTTGATTGCTCACACTAAGAGTCCACAAGAGCTTGTTTTCCTCCCCTTTCTTTTTCCCATGCTAAACAAAGGATGAAGACATATTAATGTGCATGAGAGAGGTGGGCCACAGAGATGTCCTCAGCAATCCCAAACCGGGGGCATTCCATATGTCTGAGGGCTCAGAGGCTAAGGGGTCGATGATCAGCCCTTCAGCTGCTAACACTGAGGTCAATGTTTCCAACCCTGTCTCTGATGGTGGTAACCTAGAAGCCAGTTTCTCTCATCAGCAGTCAATGAGAATGATTTACTAGTGCTATTGCAGTTCCCAGGGGAACAATTCTCATGGCTCAGTTGCCTGTCAAGATTTATCTTGCAGCCATCATCTAGTTAGAGTCTCTGAGCCGAGTCAACCAGTGGAAACTGAACTAATTTTTCTGTCATTCAAATCTCAAAATTGCAGCTTCAAGGGATCATCTCATCCTGTAGTTTTTATTCTGTGCTTCAGAGATATCTTGGGTCAGCAGAAGTACTTCAGGGGCTAATGTAGAGAGAGGGGGTCACAGAGTGGATTGGGATCCAGGTAGCCCACTACTGCTTCAGCTGGAGCTGCTGTGCTTTCCTGTACTTTTTGTATTTAGGCTGCATATACAATTTTGCTTAATCTAAAAGAGAACACTTTATTTTGATTTTTGGTCTGGGAAGCATGGATTATCCTTTCCCAACGGCATCCCAATTTCTGTTCGAGGCATTACCTCTTCCCCTGCTATGTGCTGTCTTACTGGGACTGGAAATTTAGGTGTCTATTCTGCAGTGGGAGATAAAAGGGGTCTCTGGGGCACCATCTCCAAGATTTGCCTGCTTTCTGACCTGGTACATCCAGTGAAAAGGCCACCTACCCCAAGCTTGGCCAATCATATGCTGGAACTTGGAAGAGTGAACAAAGAACGCAAAGGTAAAAGTAATGGTCAGGATTCATCTTCCCCAGTCAATGCTCACTTTGCTCTATAATGGGTCTTTTTCTGTAGCTGATGCTGCCAAGTTCCTTGCAGTGTCTTGCTTTGTTCCTTATTATTTCTCAAACTTGGTTCCTTAGCTTTTGAATCAATTCTATGACCTTGGATATTCATATAAAATTAACTACTTTTTTTTCACAACGAAGACACCCTAACTTATACAAAAACTTTTATTTTATTGGAGAAGAAATTGAGGCTAAAACAGGGTATATACCTTGCTTAAAAATCCCTCATACTAAATAAGAACTAAGACTAGAACTCAAATCCAGTTTCCAGGCTAGTCTCTTTCTCCTGCGCTGGAGGAAAACTCAAATGCCTATAGTGGTCAGACAGGCAACAAAATGAGCTACTTGTTTCCATTTTTTCTTAAATTACATGGACTTCTCAATTTATTATTTTCCTGATTTTCATTGGAAAAAGAGCACAGAAAAATATTTATTTACTATAAAAAAGTGCAAAAATAATAGTAATTGGCAGCCAATACTTTGCTTCAGTATTAAGTACATAATATGGAGTGGTGGAGATTGTGGAAAACTGGGGAACACTTTTTATCTAAAAGTAATTGGCACTGTTCAGCTCCAGCTTGTTATTATCTTGAAATAGTTTGGTCCCACTGGTGCCAGAAATAGCTATTACCTCATGTATTTTTTTAGATAAGTGAGGCATGTAAATTTATATTAAAATAATTCTTTTTTTTAGTGGTGGCTCAAATTGTTTAAAACTACTTTGAAGCCCAAGCAGCATGTCCCTGGGTTGGATTTAACTCAGGTACCATTGGTTTGTAACTTCTCTCTTAACTCATGCTCATTCTTTCTTTTTTCTATAACTTTATATTCCTACCTCCCATGTAATGCTGTGACTGTCTCATTCCCAACATGGAAAACTTCTAGAAACAAATTGTATATTGAGTCCTGAGGTATTCTCCAACAGAAAGAAAAACGCAAGCTTGATTTATTTTCAGTTTGGCTGTCCTTCTATTCTTAGCTAAAGTTCAGGGTGAAGGAAAAGATTTAATTAGAGGAGTCATTAATTAGAGTGTTCATTTTCCTATAGGGATAAAGTGGGTATCTGTGGAGCAATTCTGTCACATAGATCATTATCTGGAAAGGTCAGACATGAAGAAATATTGATTTCAGGAGTTTAGGATGATTACCCTACAACACTGTATGGAAAAAGTCACTGTGATGTGTGTATGACCAAATGAAATAATGTACTTGAAAATGGCATGTAATAAAATATAGAACATTGCGCTAAAAAAAAGTGGTTGTGTTATCACGAGTAAAAATGAAGATAGAAAAATGTGTTTTAAAGAATGCAAAACACGCGGCAGGGACTTCCCACAATGAGTTTAGACCAGGGGTTGGCAAACAACAGCCAGTTCAAATCCTGCCTGCTGCTGGCTTTTGTAAATAAAGTTTTATTGGAACACAGCCATGATCACTTGCTTACCTATTATCTATGACTGCTTTCATGCTACAATGGCAGAGTTGAGTAGTTGCAGAGATCATATTTTTTTTTTTTGCAGAGTCTGAAACCTTTGCTACTGGTCCTTTATAGACAAAGCTTGCCAACTCCTGATGTAGACCTATGAGAGTGTTAGGTCTTGTTTTAGACATCAAGAATAAAAAGTGTCAAGAGTCAGGAAAGTTTGGACAAAGGTATAGAATTGAGAAGTGGTAGGATTCAGCGTGTATTTTGAAGATTCATGCTAAAAAAATTGCTGGTAAGTTGGATGAGGGTTATGAGGGGAAGAGAAGCTGAGGTAGAAGGCTAGAAGGATTTGTTTTCAGGTCACAACCTTTCTGACCCAAACAGGATCTGGTCCAGGCAAGATAAAGTGGAAAAACCAGCAGGAACAAGCAGATGGCTACAAAAGTAAGCCCTAGGTGCCCTCATTACTCATTGGCATAAGACACTCCCACCAGTGCCATGACAGATTACAAATGCCATGGCAACAACCTGGAAGTGACCACCCCATTCCAAGGCAATGACCTGGAAGTTACTGTCCCTTTCCTAGAAAGTTCTAAATAATCCGCCCCTCAATTTGCATTGACTCACCTCTTAATTTGCATGTAATTGAAAGTGAGTTTTTGTGAGTATAAATACAGTTGTCAAGAGCCCATATTTGCCAACTTTGGGTGTAGTGCCTGTGAGTTAGCCCTGCTCCAGAGGGAGCAGTACCATTCAGTAAAACATTGTGTAACACCATTAGCACACCCTTGAATTATATCCTGGACAAAGCCAAAACCCACCTCTCAGGCTAAGCCCTAGCTTGGTGGCTTGCCTGTTCCGCATCGAAGACGTGAGGGGAAAAAAAGGCAGGAGAAGTTAAGGAAGGGTCACAGGGCAGAGCAGGACACCTCAACTTCTTGGATTCTTGAAAGACCCTTGACATGCCCCGTTTTGAACTTCATCCAAATGGCTGCTGAATGGTTTTTAGATAGGAATTACATTTGAGCTGATGTGTCCCTAGTGGTGACAGAGAATAACATTAGTGGATGGGGATGGTTCTGAGTGAATATGAGGAGCTTATTTTATGAGAGAAAAACACAAGACTTTAGTAGTTTAACAGACATCACCTATTCACAGGAACTTAGTTCAGAATAGAATTTTGAATTGAAGGTAGAAGTTCTAATATGGTCCCACAAGGAACATTTTTTTTTTTCCTGGCAGAAGGAACTTCTGTTTCTCAAGTACAAACTGTTCTGTTAATATCTAGAAGAACTTTCATAAGATATGTGCCAAATATTGCAGATTGTACCCACATTCCTTATCTACTCCTTCCTTTATTATTTTACTTAGAGATATGGGCATCTGGGTTACAGATCACATTTCCCAGCCTCCCTTGCAGTTAGAAGTGACCATGTGACCAAATTCTAGCCAATAGGATAGAGTGGAAGTGATCTGCAACTTCTGAAGAGAGTCTCTCAAGGTATGATCTCTACCTCTTTTTGTAGCTTTCTCCCTCCTATTGGACAGAATAGATGTTTAATAATTTGCTCTGGCAGCCATCTTGAACAGAGAGGTCATCTTGGAATAGAAGCCATGAATGGTGGAGCAACAAAAATTTAGGAGCCAGTGACTCTGATATGCTAGAGCACTATGCCAGCTCTGGGCAGACTACTTCCATATTTTCATTGTCCTGAAATCAATATTGCTTTGAAGCTGAACTAATTTTACTTAATATATTATATACTCTGAAATGGAAAATGTTGATTATTTTGATCTACTGCTGCAGCTTAAGTGATTTTTCCCAAGTTACCTAATTTGTGGACTCTGTGGTCATAGGAAGATCCTTCTTTCACTTGTAATTTTAGTAATGGGCCTGTTTTCTTTTATTTTCTTCTTTGTCAGCCTTCCAGAGGTATCAGTCTTTTTAAAGAAACAGAGTTCGGTTTTACTGATTTTGTCTAATTTTTGAAATTTCAATTTTTAATTCCTTTCTTCAGTGTATGCTGTGCCTGTTTTGTTCTCCCCCCTCCCCAATGTTTCTTAAGGAAGACCTTTTGATGATAGATATGAGAATTTTCTTCTTTTCACATATTTAATTCTATAAATGTTCCTCTAAACACTGCATTAGCTGCATCCTGTAAATTTTGAATTGTTATCCTGTTCAAAATCTTTTCTATTTTTTTGGAACTTTCTCTACATTGCATTGATTATTTTGAAGTATGTTGTTTAACTTTCAAGTATTTGAATATTTTCCCTTTACATTTCTGTTATTCATTTCTAGTCTAAGTCCATTATAATCAGAGAACATACTTTACATAATTTAGTTCTGTTAAATTTGTTAAGGCTTGTTTTATAATGAATCCAGATGTTGTCCATATTGGAGAATGTTTCATGTGCTCTTGAAAAGAATGTGTATTTAGCTGTTGTTGAGTAGAAATGTTTTATAAATGTCAATTAGATACAGTTAGTTAATGGTGTTGTTCAGTTCTTCTATAGTGTCAATGATTTTTTTATCTACCAGTTCTATTAATTATTTAAAAGAGGAGTGCTGATATTGAGATGGGAAAAGTACCCTTATTCCCCTCTCAGGGCATGCGATAGAAGTGTGGCTCACTTCTTTGGAGCCCCACTGCTCAAACCTCTAGGGGGAGCATGCAGACAGGCAGGTTGTGGGGCTCCAACCCCATGGCAGCGACTAGGGGTGAATGTTTACAGCTCCTGAAGCCCCAGTGGATGTGTGTTACAGTATGCTCTTTTAGTTTTGCCTCAGGTGGCTTGTGTTAATCAGCCCAATTAGACTCTCTGCCTTATTGCAAAGATAGAGGGCTTTTTGTATCCTGAGGTTCTTGCCTTGGTGTACTGGAAAAAACAAATCACACTTGGGCTTGGAGAATGAGTGCAAGGTTTTATTGAATGGTGGAAGTAGCTCTCAGCAGATGGATGGGGAGCCAGAAGGGGGATGGAGTGGGAAGGCGGTTTTCCCCTGGGGGCTGCTGAGCAGCCAGACTCTCCTCCAACCACCGCCAACCAAATTCCACGTTGTCCTGCCATAGATGTCCTACTGGTGTCTACTGGTGTGTTCTTCTGCCAGTGTGTTTCTCTCGACATCCAGCTGCTTTGTGTGCATGCCTGCTAGGGTCTCGGAGTTTTTATAGGCACAGGGTCAGGGCGTGGCAGGCCAGGTTGGTCTTGGAAAATACAACATTTGGGCATGAAAACAGGAGTGCCTGTCCTCACCTAGGTCTATGGGAACAGGCCCGAGGGTGGAGCCCTCCCTAGGGACCCTGTCTTTCTCTACTCAGCACTTCCCTGTCCTACTCCTGTATCGATATTCTCAGCTGCATGATGGACTTATTTATTTCTTCTTTCATTTCTGTCGGTTTTTGCTTCATATATTTTGAATATCTTTTGTTACATGCATGAATATTTAGGATTATGTAATATCATTCTTTTTCCCTGGTAATTTTCTTTGCTCTAATGTATGCATAGACTAATGTAACCACTACAGCTTCCTTTTATTTAGTGTTTGCACAGTGTAACTTTTTCCACATGTTCGTTTTTAACTTGCCTGTATGATTATATTTAGACCGAGTGTCTTTAGACAGCATAAAGTTGGTTCATGGTAAAGATCATTTCTGTCTTTTATTTGGTATAGTTAATGCATTTATATTTAAAGAAAATATTGGTATATTTGCATTTCAGTCTACCATTTAATTCTGTTTCCTCTTCTTTTTATTTTCATAGCTTTGCTCTATATTCCTGCTTTATTTTGGGTTATTTAAATACTTTTAGTATTCTATTTTATCTACTGTATTTTTGATAATATCTGTTGGTATAATTTTTTAATGATTGCTACAGTGATTACAATATACACATATATTTTTCTCAGTTTATTTAAAATACATGTTTTACCACTTCAAATTAAATATAGAAACCTTGTTGCCATTAAATTCCCATCATTTTCTCCTCTTATCTTGTGGGTGTCTTATTTATCACATCTGCATATATTGAAAACCCAGCAATGTTACAATTTCAAGTTTCAGATATCAATTATATTTTAAAGAATTTAAAGGGATGATAGTCTACTATATTTATGCAGATATTTACCATTTATTTTGCTCTTCCTTTATTTTCGATATTCCAAGTGGATTTCTGGTATTATTTTCTTTCTTTTGGAAGAATTACTTTTATAAAGAAGCAGATCTGCTGAAAATGCATTCTCTTAGTTTTTCTTCACTGAGGCTATCTTTGTTTTAGCTTCAGTGTTGAAGAATATTTTTACTGGGTATAGACCTCTGGGAGTTCTGTAACTCTGAGGGTCAAGAAAATTCTTTCAATATGTTTTGCTGAGGAAATTATCTCTGTATTTTTACGTCGACATAATACCTTTCATATGCTTGAAGATCCTTGTTTTTAATTATCTTTTTCTCATATTGCATGATTGCCAAAATTTTTAGCATCTGCTGCCACTCCTTTCCAGGTAATATGATAAAATCATTAGACAGAACCTGGCTGTGTGGATAAGTTTCTGTGAGAACTCAGTAAATATTTGGCTTTAATTTTCCTGTCTATAAAATAAAAAAGATAACATTATATATATGACTGGTTTGACAGTAATATCTTTCAGGACTTTGAAAATATTAACTTTATTATGGTCTCCTTTTTTTTCCCTCTTTCTTTCCTTCTTTTGTTTTGTTTTGTTTTGTTTTTTAGAGACGGGCTCTTACTCTGTTGCCCAGGCTGGAGTGCAGTGGCACAATCACAGATGACCGCAGCCTTGAATTCCTGGGCTCAAGAAATGCTCCTGCCGCTGGGACCACAGGGACATACTACCATGCCTGGCTAATTTTTAAAATTTTTTGTAGAGACAGAGTCTCACTGTCTTGGACTTCTGGGCTTAAGCAGTCTTCCCACCTTGGCCTCTGAAGATATTGGGATTACAGGCATGAGCCAGCCTAGTGATTTGAATCATTGTATTATGTTAATACATATGTTTCACTTTGTTTTCATTTTTATTTGGCTGTTTTCAAAAATTTTTGTTTGTATTTAGTTTTCAGCCACTTTTAAAGGATGTATTTGGGTGTGGAGTTTTTGGATTTTTTTTTTGTTCTTTTTTTTTTTTTTTAGATGGAGTCTCTCTCTGTCACCCAGGCTGGAGTGCAATGGCATGATCTCAGCTCACTGCAATGTCTGCCTCCTGGGTTCAAGCGATTCATGATTCTCCCACCTCAGCCTCCTGAGTAGCTGGGATTACAGGCACCTGCCATCAGGCATAGCTAATTTTTGTATTTTTGTAGAGACGGGGTTTCACCATGTTGGCCAGGCTGGTCTTGAACTCCTGACCTCAGGTGATCCACTCGCCTTGGCCTCCCAAATTGCTAGGATTACAGGTGTGAGCCACTGTGCCCAGCCTTTGGATTTATTCTTTCTGGGACTTGTTGAGCTTCTTAAATCTACAAGATTATATCTTTTGCCAAATTAAAGAAGTTTTCACTATTATTTATTTGTTTATTTTTCTGCATTGTATTCTTTCCCCTCTCTCTGGGATGCTTATGACACAAATGCTAAACCTTTTCCTACTATCTTATAGTTCTCTGAGTCTCTGTTCATTTTTGAATTTTTTTTCCCTCTCTATTGAGGACTGGATAATTTCTATTTATCTATTTTCAAGTTGACTGGCTCTTTCCAATGTCATTTTATTCTGCTATGCATCCTTTTCAGTAAGTTTAAAATTTTTATTAGTTGTATTTTTCAGTTTAAAACTTCCATTTGATTATTCTGTGTGTCTTCTACGGTTTTACTGATACCTTCTATCTTTTCATTTATTTCAAGAGTATTACTCTTACTTCTTAGAGCATTTTTATGATGGCTGCTTTATAGTCTTCATAAGATAACTCCAATATCTGTGTTATCTCATCATTCACTTCTGTTGACTGTCATTTTCCATCTGAACTGAGAATTTTCTAAATTTTTATATGCATTTCTGTTGTGTTTTAATTATATTGAATATTATCATATGAGACTTTGGGACTTAAGTAAATCTTATGACGAATATCAATATATTTACTTTAAAAGGCAGTCAACCATCTGAGTTCAGGTTGAAGGTCTCATCAGCCTTCTATGGATGGTGTTTTAGTGCTGGCTACATTTTCAATGCCTTCACAGTGCTATTTGGATTTGTCACATGTGGGCTCCACCCTATGGCCAGTTGGGGACTTGGATGGTAGTATATCCCGAATTATAGTTCCCAAAGCCTTTGGTTTTCTGTTTAGTGTCAGATTCACACATACACAATTTGTAGGTGAGCTTGGGAATTCATAAACACCTGTATGAAGTCCAGTTCTCTTTCCTGAGTTCCTTCCTCTTTGAGATTACCCTTGTACTTTCAGGCTTCCTGAGGCTCTCTCTTTTTGGTTCTATGATCAGCAAGATGGGGTTTCATGTGCCTTGCTCTGCTATATACTTTCTGTAACATGCCTGAAAAACTGCAGAAAAGCAGAGAGAGGAAGAAAATAATAGGGAAAGATCTCCACCCCTTTGGACCCACAACTCCTCTGATAAGAAAGGAAGGTTCAGAATTTTAGGCTTCCATGGGTCCTCTCTTCCATTACTGTTGCTACCACTACAGGGCACTGGGGACTGGGATGAGGAGAATTAAAAAAATAAGAAATTAATGAACAAAAAATTTAAAAATGGGAGATTTTCCCCCACTCTCCCTGAATATTAGGATACTTCATTCCTGCTTCTTGATACAGAACCAGAGGGATTCTCCTAGAGCTCTCTCTGTCTGCATGGATCCCTGTTGGTTTCAAGCTTCCTTGATTCCATATTGGAGATACCATAAGAGAAAAGATGGTAAATCCGTTCACATTCCCAGTTCAATGGCGCATCACATTCTAATCCTTTTTCCTAGTTTACCTGCTACTAGTTATTTTTCACAGGCTCTGAATAACTACTTCATACATTTGGTTCGGGACTTACAGCTGCACATAGTGAGAAAGTCAGTGTGACTGTGCTTGGTCCATATTTCCTGAAACTGGAGCCATCTCTAGATTTTAATCACCAGCGAGCCCCTTTCCTCCACCAGTTACAACTCTTAAGTTGAGCATGATTTGCAGTTCATTCCACCTGTAATATATTATCAGTTACAAAAATGCAGTGGGGGGCTAAAGGCTGCATTGAGGAGTAAGATAAATTTCAGATGCAAAGCAGACAGTTGTCATGAACTTCTCGTAACTGAGGGGTTATATATAGGGTATAGGAAGGTAGAATTTATTCGCTACATATAAGATAGCTTTGTTAGGAATTAACTCATCCTCCCCCGTTGTTTTTTCTCAGGATGCTTGATTTAGAACAGTCTTAATGTTCATTCTGACCATCATTTATGTACATAAAGTTGTCATGTATTTGAGATACTTGTTGGGAGAATTTGGGGAGTATTGCATCCTGATTCCATTCAGGACCCAGTTCTTCTGGGAATAACCCTGATTTTTATTTTACTTTTTCTTTTCTTTTCTGTTTTTCACTATCACTTTTTCAGATACCTGGCACATTTATTCTCTTCCTTATTTTATAGACAGAAAAATAAAGGCCAAAGATTCACTCGGTTCTCTCAGAAAATTATTCACAAAGCCAGGTTCTGTCCAGTGATTTTTATCATATTACTTGGAGAGAAGTGGTGGCAGATGCTGAAAATTTTGGCTTCTTATTTCCATTGAGATAACATCCCAAACTTATCCTAGCCATCCATTCATCCAAAGTAGGGATAGGTGGGATAGGAGTTGGTGGGATATTGAAACCAATAGACTGGTGCAGAACAGACTCAATGAAACTGGCAGAGACTGGTGCAGAAGGGACCCAATGAACCTAAGAGCCAAGGATTTCCATCCCGGAGAGATTCTGTTTAATTTAATAAAAAGCCAAGTTAAAATAGATAATCGGGCAAACATTCGATCTGGTTATTTCTGGCCCTGCCTCTGGCTTACCCCGTCTCTATGGTTTAGTGTGTGCATGTGTGTCTGAGTGTGTCATAAACCCTTGAAATAGGTTGCAAACAAGCTTATTACAAAGCAGGCTCCTATCTCCACTTCTACCTTTTGCTATTCCCCACCCAACTCCGCTCCCAACACATTCTATACTCTAACCTTTCTGAGCTACTTGCATTTCCCCAGATGGGCTGTGTGTTCCAGTTTTTTTCCACAATCTTTTGCACATGCTGTTCATGCTGTTTACTCTCCTGTCCCTCCTTCACCTGGCTAACTCTAAACATTGCTCAATTCCTCAAATATTTTCATACCCTCTGGAAATCATTCCCTGGCACTTCGCACCTATCTCAACAAGAGTTACATTTAATAAACAGAATTGACTAGCTCATAAAGAGGAAGTCCATCATAGGACAGCCGTCAGTGTTGTTTGAAGCATTCTGAACATTCTTCTCTCATCACATGGAATGGCAGTTTTTAGTGACTTAACATGACTCTGTTTTAACTTGAAATTATATCACAGGCTTCCAGTCCCTTGTATTAAGAAGCAGATATGGGCCGGGTGCAGTGGCTCACACCTGTAATCCAAGCACTTTGGGAGGCCGAGGCGGGCAGATCACCTGTGGTCAGGAGTTCGAGACCAGCCTGGCTAACCTGGTGAAACCCCGTTTCTACTAAAAATAGAAAAAAATTACCTGGGTGTGATGACACGTGCCTGTAATCCCAGCTACTCGGGAGGTTGAGGCAGGAGAATCACTTGAACCTGGGAGGCAGAGGTTGCAATGAGCAGAGATTGTGCCATTGCACTCCAGCTTGGGCAACAAGATTGAACCTCCATCTCAAAAAAAGAAAAAAAGAAGCAGATATTATCTTTATCTTTCCTGTGCAGAGTGACTTACTATACATGTTGAAGTGCTCTGATGGAAGGAACAGAAACCTCTGAAAGGAAGCCGTCAAAGTAGGAACTGCCAACAAAAATGTGTTATATGAGTCTACACTGTAAATTTATAAATCTTTTCTGCATATAGTTATTGCATTGAATCCTGATAACAGCCTCCAAAAGAGGCATATCATCATTTTACAGGTGATAAAATGGGGAGTGATTGAGGATTGGGGCCTAATAAAAAGCACCTGTCTGGAAGCCATGGCACCTGATGTTTCTGAGGTGTCACAGGAATAGAGTAGAATCACGAAAAGAGAGAGAACCTCCTCGCATCCGGCAGCACACCTAACGTTCATTGGCACAGTGGCCTCATCAGCACCTCTGACATGATCTAACTATCCCTGTCTTCTTGTTTCCTTCAAGTCCTTCTGGAATCTCCTTTCTAAGATGGGAGTAAAGATACAAAGGAAATCGTTTGAAAGGAGTTAATTGTCTTTGCTTCTGATTACCTTCTTTTTTCAAGGGCAATGGGTTAATTATCGAGACACTAACCACATGCTACATTCCCTGGGTGAAAGACACTTTCCTTTTAACATGATTACACTGTGTTAATGATACTGATCATTCCCAGAATACTGCTAAAATAATTGTCTATGAGCAGGTTGCTCTACAGAAATATTCATGGAGCTTAGAGCATTAAACCTCCCAATTGCATATTAAAGAAAAATTTTCAAACCATAAAATTACTTAGCAAGAAAAAAAATACATTAGTTTAAAAATCTATACTTAGCCAGCCCAAAACTACACTAGAAATGTTCCAGAAGTGGCAATTTAAAGAGGTAGAAAATACCACACTTCTCTATGTGCCTCCAGTACCAAATAAAACTGTTCCTATTTACTCTGCAGGGTGGACCGGTGCTTTGTAAAGTTTGGTTTCTTAACAGCAGTAAAGGGAGTTCTAATTTGGCTTTAGGTCAACATGCACAAGATTCAGTTTGCCAGAAGCGGCTACTCAGTGACTCAAGACTCTAAACACATGAGGATCTGAGACCCCCACACTAAAAATTTGGAATAAAGACAGCAGGTTCTAAACTCTGACTTCAAGTCAAGTGCTAATAGTTAATAATGAGAACCACTCAGGCAAATTCACTTTTCCCAATACATTTAAGGAAGTGGTTCTCACACTTGAGCTTGCGTAAGAATCCCCTGGAGGGATTATTAAAACACAGATGGCTGGGCCCCACCCCAGGCTGTCTGATTCACTAGAGCTGGGGCGTAGCTCAGGCATTTGCATTTCTAACAAGTTCCAAGGTGTTGCTGATGCTGCTGGTGTCAGAGCAACATGATGAGAACTACTGATTTGTTTAATGAAGACAGTTGATGCCAAGGACATAGTCATGATTATTTGCCCCAAAGAGTTTGTTTACTCCATCTGGTGGTCTCCTTATCCCCCAATGGGCAGATTTCCCACTTCATTTACTTCATTTTGTGCTCCATTTTAGCCTTTTTTTTTTTAAAAAAAACCATTGTCTACCATATTGGCTGTATTATTGTCAGTATTCAATTAGGGTCTTTTGGACTGTAACAACAGAAAAGAGAACTCAAACTGGTTTAGAAAGTTATTAAATGGATTTATGTCTAATGAACAGAATTTACTAGCTCATAAAGAGAAAGTCCAGGATAGGGTAGCCTTCAGTGCTGTTTGGTGATGTCATCAAGGACCCATGTAATTCACTTCTGTTTTTCTGCTCTGCAAGCCACAGTTTTGGCTTCCCTTTAAGACTGGTTCCCCTTGTGGTTTTAGGACAGCGGCTGGTAGCAATCAAGTTTACAAGTTGCTTGCTTACAACCCTTGGAAAAGTAACTTCCTGGGGCTTTCTTCAGAATAAAGAGAAGTTTTCCAAAGCCTCTGACAGGCCTCTCATTATGTCTCATTGTCTAGAAGTAGGTCACATGCTCAAGGCCAAACCAACCACTGACCAGGAGGAGTGGTTTAGCTTTAGCCCAGTCAGGCCTACCCCTGGATTTCAGAGTGGTGTCAAATTCTCCTGCATCCTGTGATATGCATGATACAGACCTAAATGAAACTGGCATTCTCTTGGGAAGGAAGAGTGGAGAATGGGTGCTGGATTGCAACTAACAACATCTACTACACTTTCCAGGTAGTTATAAAAGTAGATAGTTTTAGAAAATTTAAAAGCCAGGGGAAAGAAAATATTTTGTATATTTACAAGGTATGAGGTTTTCCAGGGTGAGATTTAGCAAAGTTCGTAGAACAATGGAACTCAATTCTGCCACTAGTAAGTAAGTTGCAGAGTTGAGTTTCACATACAGGTGTATTTGAGTAAAGGCTTAAGCCTCCTCTTTAAACTTCCATTGCCTCATCTTTAAAATGGTGATAATACATAGTTTTTAGGGCTGTCAGGACTAGAAAGAATGAGTGCAGGGGAACTGGCATGTAACATGGGATCAGTTGATTTTAACCATCACTGTTTGTAATAACGGTGTGTGTGTGTGTGTGTGTGTGTGTGTGTGTGTGTGTGTGTTGAGAGCTAGTACAGCAATTGACAATGTTTGGATGATCTCCATCTAGGGGAACAGCAAAGATCTGGTTTATTTAAACTGTTAAGCTTGGTATCAATCCTTGGCAAAATTCTGTATCTGGCTATATAACAATGGAAAATTAAAGAATTCAGCAGTGGTCAGACAATGACAAGCATCCCCTAAGAAGGGATCATATAAACAGACTTCGTTTCCTTTTTGGATAACAAGTTGGTCCATATGGAGGCCATGTTCCCCAGAGTATGGTGTGTACACTATTAGAGGCATGTGGCTGTTCATTGATGTCACTCACTGAAATTGAGTGAGCTACTGAATTGAGCTGCTATTGGGATTAAATATACCACTGAAAATTCTAATTGTCAATGACCAAAAGATTGATCCTTTGGACACCTGAATCTTTTTTAAAGAAAGGGATTTTAGAGATCTCTTATTCTTAACAATAAAGAAAGGGATTTTAGAGATCTCTTATTCTTAACAATTGGTGGGAAGATCAAATTAAAAGAAGGAGCTATAATA
The DNA here is from genome assembly GCF_028858775.2 of Pan troglodytes. NCBI lineage: Eukaryota > Metazoa > Chordata > Mammalia > Primates > Hominidae > Pan > Pan troglodytes. The sequence goes on from NC_072417.2 coordinate 56,768,870, forward strand.
GTGTCATGGCTACCCTTAAAAATTATCTTGACTAAGTCAAAGATCAAAAATCTGACCTAAAACAGTTACACTCAAACTGCCCACTTTGAACTCCATGCAGGATTAACATGGAGGCTAGTCCATTTTGTAGTTTGGTGGTTAAAATTCCCATCATGGCTTGGGTTGTCTTCCTAATGAGGAATTGGTCCCTTTTGGTTTGATATTTCTGTTGACTTGAAATATCAGCTGTTTGTCTCAGCTAAAATCTGGTAATAAATTATTTGAAAAAATTTTTTAAAAGAGTCCTACTGTTAGAAGTCAGCTTAATTAAAAGCTGATATATTTATATAAAATATAAATATATATATTTACATATAAACACATACCTGTACACATGCACATTTACATATAAAATATATATACTTATACATATATAAATAAATATATATACTATATATAAATATATATATACACACACATACATATATAAATTTAAGTCCTTTCTGCTTTTTCTTTTTAGATCCTGTTTTGGAAACATTTTAGTGGACTAAAACATCTTTTTCAAAAAAAGAACACATATGCTTAATGCCTCTGTTCATTTCCTTTCTTAAAGATTGTTCTCCCATTTTACTTTTACTCTTCCTACTTCTCCTTCCTCTTTGCCATATTCAGTATTGTTTGAAAAGATCTAGAGAAGACTCAGACCCCTTTAGGAACCCGGAAAAATGTATTACTCACCCCTTTTGTGGAGGTCTTCCATTTTCCTTGTGAAGATTCAAGAGTGATGGTCTTCTTGGGTCTAAAGCTCTGCCCTCTTTTGAATTGTTACCTAATCTCTTTGGCTTTTGTGGGGGGGTGCCAGAAATTACATTATATTGTGAGAAAACTAGACTTTGGTGTGTGTAATGGTTGGGTAAGAGATATAGTTTTAGAGGTGGCTGATGGAAGTTTATGGTAAACGGTCATTACTACATGACTACAGCCAAATGTGTTTCTTGCACATTTGGGTAAAAAAACTGTGGTTTAGGGCCTGGTGCAGTGGTTCACGCCTGTAATCCCAGTACTTTGGGAGGCCAGAGTGGGCGGATCACCTGAGGTCAGGAGTTCGAGACCAGCCTGGCCAACATGGTGAATGTCAGGCCTCTGAGCCCAAGCTAAGCCATCATAACCCCTGTGACCTGCACGTATACATCCAGATAGCCTGAAGCAACTGAAGAATCAAAAGAGAAGTGAAACAACCAGTTCTTGCCTTAACTGATGACATTCCACCATTGTGATTTGTTCCTGCCTCACCCTAACTAGTCAATCGACCTTGTGAATCCCTCCCCTGGACAATGAGTCTCATGATCTCCCCACCGTGCACCTTGTGACCCTGTCCCTGCCTGCAAGAGATAACCACCTTTAACTGTAATGTTCCACTGCCTACCCTAATCCTATAAAACTGCCACACCCTTATCTCCCTTTGCCCACTCCTTTTTCAGATTCAGCCCACTTGCACCCAAGTGAATAAACAGCCTCGTTGCTCACACAAAGCCTGTTTGGTGGTTTCTTCACACGGACGCGCGTAACAGTGAAACCCCATCTCTACTATAAATACAAAAAATAGCCAGGTGTGGTGGCTACTTGGGAAGCTGAGGCAGGAGAATCACTTGAACCTGGGAGGTGGAGGTTGCAAGGAGCCGAGATTGCACCACTGCACTCCAGCCTGGGCGACAGAGTAAGACTTTGTCTCCATCTCAAACAAACAAACAAAAAAGTGCAGTTTAGGCCCTAAGAACTGCATGCTTTCTTTTCCCTATTCACTAAAGGGCTCCACCCAAAAGCCAGTAATCTAATAGGGAAGGAAGCCAAGTAAAAAAGCCAGGATTGCTCTGGAGGTACTTAGGGAGTCTAAAGTGAGGGATTATCTCATTGATTAGTACTTTTATCATCTCAGGGGCTTTCTCTGTCTGACATGAAATTGCTTCTACCTGGTTAGTGAAAATATCTATCCACACTAGGAGGACTGGATGCCTCTTGCCTTTGGCATATGAGTGAGATCCATTTGCCACTCTTTTTCTTAGTGGCCTACTGTCCTTTGGGTTCCTGGAGGAAGAAACTGTCAATTGAGGGGATTATTTTTCAGGCAGTTCTCACAAGCAGTAACAACTCGTTTAACCATTTGTATTAGGCTTTTACCTGAGAACAATCTCTGGGCCAGTTGATAGGTTTTATCCTTACCTAGGTGGATGGCCTGGTGAAGGCTTTAAAAAGTTTTCCATTGGTTGGCAGCAGGTAGATGAAGTTTACCGTGCTCTGATTGTAGCCATCCTGAGGACTGAAGGATGTATCCCTGAGAGGTGGCCCGTTCTATTTTTGCAGGAGAGTATTGCAGTTTTATTTCTCTGATGAGACCCTCCCAGACCAATGGGGCTTCAAGTGGGTCAGAGACCTGGGGACTCCCTGGCTGCTGTTTTAGCTGCTTAGTTTGCCAGCCCATTTCCCTCAACTATTTCATCCATCCCTCTTTGGTGGCCTTTACAATGTATCACTGCCACTTCCCATGAGAGGAAGACTGAGGATAATAGGCTATTAATTTCCTGATGGTATTCAATAGGAGACCCATTAGCTGTGAAGAAGTTCCTCTCTTTCCAGATAGTGGCATGGGTGTCAAGGACTAGGAAAGCATACTTAGAATCAGTAGATATGCTAACTGTCTTTTCTTTGCTTAGCTCAAGTGCCCTCGTGAGGGTGATTAGTTCGGCTGGTTGTGCCTGAGGAAAGAAGTGCATTCTCAATAATATCGTTTAGAGTAACTATTGCGTAGCCTGCTTTGTGGGTTCCTTGTTCTACAAAAGAACTCCCATCTGTAAAGACAATCTAGTCTGGGTTCTCTAAGAGAGTTTCCTTGAGGTCCTCTCTTGCTGCTCAAGTTTGTGCTACTATTTGTTTGCCGTCATGCTCAAGTTTCCCAGCTTCATCTGGGAGGAAGATGACTGGATTTAGGGAGGGACAGTTTCTTAATTGGACCGTAGATCCTTCTAACAATAGAGCTTGATGCTTGAGGAGACAGTTGTCTATTAGTCTTCTAGGAGACTATTGTCTCTTAGAAGACAGTAGTCCTGCCACATTGTGCAGGGTATAAACAGTTAAGTTATTCCCCATGGTCAACTTAGTAGCCAATGGTATCAGCAAGGCTACTGCTGCGATTGCCTGGAGGCAGGCCAGCCATCCTCTGGCTACCAAAATGTGCACCTTACTTAGGTAGCCTACAGACTGTTGGGCTGGACTCCAGGTCTGTGTTAGGACTCCCAGTGCCATTCCCTTTCTCTCTGATACACAAAGATTAAACGTTTTCCCTGTGGGGAGACTAAGGGCTGGTGCCTTAAGCAAGGCTTGTTTTAATTGATCGATGGCCTTTTTAGCCTCCAGCTCCCAAGTTAAACAGTGAGTTTTAGCTGCCTGAGTCTCCTTTATTAGATGATAATAATGAAATAGCTGAGCTATTTCACTGTGCCCAGGTATCAATAGTCTGCAGATTCCTGTAATGCTCAAGAATTCCCTCAGTTGCTTGAGGGTTCTGGGGAGGGGAAAGGAGGAGATGGGTTTAATTCTCTCTTTGCCTAATGTTGTGGTCCCCTCTGACAAGACCAGGCCTAGTTACTTCACTCAAGACAGACAGAGTTGAGTTTTGGTTTTGAAACCTTATATTCTCTGTTAGCTAGAAAATTAAGGAGAGGCTTACTGCCCTCCTGAGAGATTTCCTCAGTTGGAGCACGGAAGAGAAGTTCATTACCTATTTCAAGACCTTCACCTGAGGATAAAGGAACTCAGAGAGGTCGCTCAATAATGCCTGCCCAAACAAGTGGAAGCTGTCTCGGAATGCTTGAGGTAACACCGTTCAGGTTAATTGGGTGGTTTGGTTAGAGGGATCCTCAAATGCAAACAAATACTGGGAGTCAGGGTGTAATGGTATGCAGAAGAAGGCATGCCTTTAGGTCCAAGACTGTGAGCCATTTAGTCCCCTCAGGTATATGGGCTAGCAGGGTATATAGATCGGGAACCACCAGGTGCATTGGAACCACAGTCTCATTAATGAGGCAGAGGTCCTGAACTAGCGTCCATTCCATGTTGGGTTTTCATACCCCTAACATCAGGGTATTACAAGGGCTGTTGCAGGGTTTGAGGAGGCCCTGCATCTTTAAGTTATATATCATGGCTTCTAGCACTTTCCTGACCTCTGGTTTCAGGGGATATTGTTTCTGGTTAGGAAAGGAGGTGAGATCCTTAAGATGGACCCGGACTAGTATGGCTGTCCAATTTTCCCTCAAGTTGCCCAAACTTCTGGGTTAATATCAGCCTCCATTAGGGGGAGACAAAGAGTTTGCCCAGGGGACATCAGAATGGTGGTCCCCGTACGGGCCAGGATATCCTTGCCCAACAGAGGAGTTGGGCTTTAAGGCATAATTAGAAAAGCATGAGTGAACAAAAGGTCTCCCCAGCTACACCTAAGGGGTTGAGAGAAATATTGGGTTAGACGCCTTCCTGAGCTGCCCCTCATGGTCATGCTGAGATAAAAAGGGAGCCCAGATTGGAGAGAATTGAGAGACTGGCTCTGGTGTCCAAGAGGAGGTCCTTTTTCCTCCCTTCAATTTCCAGAATTACCCAAGGCCCCTGGATGGTAATGGTTGTGTAGGCCACTGGAGCCGGGAAGAGGAGCGCCGGGACCCAGAAGTCATGCTGCTGGACCATTTGGGAGATTGGTTCTAGACCCAGTAACCAGCATCCCTGGGGAGAGTCCACTCTCCAGTGGTCTCCATTGCAGATTGGACAGGGTCGAGGTGGCTTCCTCATGCCAGCTGGGCAATCCATTTTGAAATCTGTAGCAGTTAACAGGTGCACCCTGGGAATTCTGGGGTTTGTGGGCTTGCCTGGTAGCCATTAAAGCCTCTGTCTATTTCCTGTATTTCCTCTTTCTTTCCTGGGCCTCCCTGTCTCTATTATAAAAGACTGAGGTGGCTACTTTCAGGAGGTTCTTTAAAATACTGTCTGGCCCCAGGGCCTGTTTTTGTAACTTCGTCCTGATATCAGGAGCTGCCTGAGTAATACATTTATTCTTCAGGATTAGTTGTCCCTCAGCCGAATCAGGAGACAGAAAGGTGTGCTTTACCCAGGCCTCTCTTAGCCTTTCCAAGAAAGCAGTGGGGTTTTCATTGAATCCCCGGTTGATCATGGACAACTTAGTATAATAGAGAGGCCCGGTCCTAGTTCTACATAAGCCTTCCATTACACGCACCTGAAAGTGTCTCCTCTTCCAGTTTTCCATTTCATTGTTGGGATTTCATTTAGGGTCATCCATGGGTACTGCTTCTCTTCCAGTTGGATAATGTTCGCCCCCTTCTCTGATGCCATATGTGATACAAAGCGCATCCCCAAATCTCTCTGCTGCTTGCAGAATGGCCTGCTTTTCAGTATCCATCAGGGTTTGATTCAGAAGTAACATAACATCTCTCCAGGAGAGTTCAAATATTTGAGTGAAATTCTGGAAAGTCTGTATATATCTATTAGAGTCATCTGAAAACTTGCCAAGATCCAACTTAATTTGCTTTAAGTTTTGTAGGAGAAGGGGACCTGGACCTTACTGGGCCCAAATACACTGGGCATCTGTTGGAGGGGCAAGAGGGAGACTGGGGCTTATTTAGGGTAAGGATTTCTAGGAGGGGGCAAGTAAGAGGCAGAAGCTGGATAGGGAGGTTGAGGTGGACCCAGAGGAGCAGGGCTTGAGAGAGCTGGCTCCTCTGCTGGGAGTGCCTCTGGGATTTGTATCTTTAATTCCCCGGGCTTGCCCCTTGCAGCCTTCCCTGAGACGGCAAACAGGAGGGCTGGATCAATCCTACACTGTTTGCAAAGGCCTGGATTGCCTTGCAAGGTATAGAAAGTCTGCACATATGGGGCCTCAGATCATCTGTCCTCATGTCTACAGAAAAGTTCCAACTGCCAGATGGAGGTGAAATGATTGGTTCCTTCCTGGGGCCAACCCAGTCCTTCATAATTTGGCCAAACCTTTGCACAGAGGTCTATGAGGCATTTTTTCCTCCAGATTCTGAGGTTAAAGCAGTTCCAGTGGTTCCGAATACACTCCAGAGGAGTATAAGCTGGGTATGGTGAAGAGATCTGGTTGTCCATTCTGAAAGACAGGGAATAGAGGCCTCCCTCATTCCCTTCCTTCTTTCAGTGAAAACTCGGAGTGTGATGGAGCGAGAAAACAAGCATTCCCCCTTTCCCTTCCACTTATTTTATCCTCGAGCCCGGCAACCTTGGCACGTGCTGCCCATAGGTACCAATGTGGTGTGTACCCATGAAGCAGGGAAGACCTAGAGAACAGGAATTAACCACCCTCCCCTATGCCTCCCTTTCTCCCTGCTGTCGACCACCTTTGAGTTCCCTGGGCCTGTTTAGCCCACGGAGCATGGCCTCCTTCCATGGGGTGGGGGGTTCAGTCGGCAGGAATTGGTCCTGGCCGTTTACATCATGCCTGTTGCCTGGCTTTGGATCCCTGACCTGGTTTTTCTTTTTAGGGCCTCAGCCTGAAGCTTGGAATTGAGTTTAGGACTGAAAAGGTATTTCAGAGGCTGTTTTGTATCCGTTTAGAGTGTCTCAAATGAGCCCTGCTGAATTTGCAGTTATCAGCCAGCCTGGGCTATTCCCCCATTAACTTCCCTATCAGAAACAGTGCTGGGAAGGGCAAGCCCTCTCACTTAGAAAAGGAAAAAAAGAAAAACAAAAAAAGAAAAATAGAAAAACAGTTTCCGGGGCAAAAGGGGAGGTCCTGGGGCAAGAGCCCCTGGCTCAGGGCAAGTGGGTTCCATTAATCCTTGTATTCTTCCCCCAGATCAGACTGGGTTGAATTCCTTGGCCAGGAGAGGAAAAGTTCCATTGGTGTGGCGGGTGAGAAGTGCCCACCCTTCAGCCCTGTGGGGTGCCACCTACTGCTGCAGTTTTCTCCTGCTTCCAGCTCATCCCAGGCTGTGGAGGTGGAGGCAGTGTGGGCCACGGCGGCACTTCTCCTCCTGCCCCCTGATGGCTGTTGGGCATAACCTTTGCATGCTGTGGACATGCCCCGGCCCCCAATCTGGGAGGGGATAGGCTAAAGAGAGGTGCCTTGAGCCATGGATGCCTGCAGCTGTCAGGGCAGGGGAGGAGATTTTACCTCTAACAACTGTTGGTCTGATTTGCACCTTTGGTGGCTGAGTCGAATAATCATTTTACTTAGTAACATTGCCACAGCCTGTAGCAAAACTCTTAACATTATAAAGGAAGAGATAAGAGCCATTTCAAACTGTGAGACAGAGAATGAGAAAAGAGATGGAGTCTGGGGATTCTGGCAGCCCGTTAGGGCGGTTAAAACTCCATGAAGGGAAACAGAACCTTTTGCCTTCAGGAAAGAGAGACAGGTGGCAGGATTTTGGAAAAGAGGCAGATCCAACAGTTTCGCTTTTGCACTCACCTTCCGGGATCTCAGGCAAGGCCCCAGTTGAAACAGGAAGAGTTTCCTTATTCCCCTCACAGGGTGTGTGACATGGGGACTGGCTGGCTTCTTCAGCGCCCTGCAGTTCAACCCCCTAGGGGGAGAATGCAGATAGGCAGGTCGTGGGGAATGTGGGCTCCAACCTCATGGCATCATCTAGGGCTGAGTGTTTACAGCTCCTGAAGCGCCAGTGGGCATGTGTTACAGTGTCCTCTTTCAGCTTAGCCATCTGCACTCATCTTGTGTTAATCAGCTCAATTAGACCCTCTGTCTTACTGCAAGGACAGAGGGCTTTCTGTATCCCGGGGTTGCCCTAGTGTACTGGAAAAATCTGTTTATACGCAGGCTTGGAGAATAAGTCCAAGCTTTCATTGAATGATTGAGGTAGCTCTCAGCAGGTGGATGGAAAGCCAGAAGGGGGATGGAATGGGAAGGTGGTCTTCCCCTGGAGACAGGCCACTCAGCAGCTGGGCTCTCCTCTGACCGCCCTCAGCCAAATTTCCCTTGGCATCCGCGTTGTTCTGTCATGGATGGCCTGTCAGTGTCTGTGTGTTCTTCTGCTGGTGTGTTCTTCTCGACATTTAGCCGCTTGTGTATGTACCTACTAGGGTCTCAGGGTTTTTATAGGCTCAGGATGCAGGGAGTGGCAGGCCAGGGTTGTCTTGGAAAATGCAACATCTGGGCACAAAAACAGAAATGCCTGCCCTCACCTAGGTCCGTGGGCACAGGCCTGAGGGTGGAGACCTAGCCAGGGACCTCACCCTTCTCTACCCAGCACTTCCCTGCCTCCCTTTCATATCATAAGCACTCTCTCTGTAAGCCCAGGGGCTATCACAGAAGAGGTAGGCACAGGAGATTATAAGGACTAGTTTCGAGGGAAATAATTAGTTCAGACCCTCCAAATCAAGGACCAACACACAGATAGCACACAGACACACAGCTGGCAAATTGAGGGACTTTGCCTCCTGAGTCATTATGTGACCTCCTTTTCATCTATCCAAACCATAAAGAATTTCCTGCTTCCCATAGACTGAAAAGAGAATTACCAAGAGGATACCAAGATACCCGGCAATAGAGCCTTCTGCATATAGTTGTTCTCAGTTATGGGGTTTATGCAAATAAAGATATGACAAAAAAATTTGTTGGCCACCTTAGGACAAATTACTAAAAAGGTGTCAAGCATTTTGGCATAACAAAAGCCTCTAACTTCTTAAGCTTAAATGGTTTTAGCAAAATGCTTATGTTTTGTACAGCTAATTGCTACCAGTCTAACTAAAACCAAGATTATGGCAGCACAATGCATAGAATTTATAGATAAGCCAATTTTGTAACCTTTCTTTTTGGCTTTGATTTTTGGCTCTTACATTGCTTAAAAGGTTTTATTGCTTTTAAGCAATAAAGGGTAGATGTTATGTGGGTTAAGTATTCCTTACATTGCTTAAAAGGATAGATACCTGTCCACCTCCGTTCCTGTCTGGAATGATGAAATTGGCTGTAAGATTTTTGGCTCTAAGTCTTTTGACCATAGGATGGGTCATGGACAGGATGGACCTGGGGCAGGCAGCAACATCATTCTGACAATGATATGGGACAAAATAAAGGTTTGGCCATTGATGCTGTCTGTGGCAAATCTTCACCAAAAGTGGTGAATGAGAAATAAAAGTAAAATTTTAAGCCCCCAGTTGACTGAACAGACCCTTTCTTGGCTGAAGGATCCTCAGAAAATCCTTCAAAGCTGAGTTCCTGGTCATAACCAGATGGGGGGTTGATAGGTCTCATTATATCCCCTCTCTTGCTAATGGCCAGTAGGGTTTCTTCCCTAACGGCTGAACAGAAAACAGTCCTTTCAAAAGTCTCCACACTGATAATGCTTATTCCTAGCTTATCTCTCCAGGTATGGAACAAAGACAAGATAAGATTAATCGGTCCTGCACCCCACCCTGAGATGTCTGCTTGTCTTGTTCCTCTACTCTCTTTTCTTCAAGGGCTTACATATCTATGTCAAATGCAGACTTATTGAGCACTAACTAAAGTCTCATAAGTATGTAATCATTTGCTTAACTGCTTCCTCTTTTTAGTGGAAAATGTGTAAATATTAAACCTGAGAGTCTTTTTGGAAAAAACAGCCACAGACACATCTATGATTTGCCTATTTCCCGATGTGCCTTCAAGCTGGCTCAGTAAACCTTGATGGATGGAGACACCTACCTCAGTCACTCATTTTGGTTGTCAACCCTCAAAGCCCACTTTTCTCTCCATGTTGTAGCAATTGTGGGCTTTGTCCTCTAACACAGAGTAAACAGATTGTCTCTGTTCTTTCCTGCTTTTTCCACTTTTGCCTGTCTTATCCATTAGTTTCCTTTAAAAACATCTTTATGAATATACAAAATAATCTGAGGCAATTTAAAGAAAACTATTAAATGACTAATAGCGCAGGTGGTATGCAGGCTTGGCACAAATTATGAAGAGAGTGCAAAGCTGACCAAAGTGCGGAGCAGGGCCGTAAATATAAAATTAGAAAGTATCCAGAGAAGTCATTTTGGAACGATGGTAACATAATTGCTGGAAGACAAAACTCTGAGGTAGAATCTCAGCCTATTGAAGGGACTGTGTTAGCCTCAAAGGAGGAACTTACAGTTGTGTCTAAAAGACTGTTTTTAATCCTATTGTTAGCACTAGGGAACATCTTTGAGTCACACGACACCAAAGTATGTTAGCAGCGGCAAATCCATATGGGTCTGCAGCAACCTCAATTCTTGTGTGGTCAGAAGAAAGAATTTGACTGAGGGGCATAAGGCAAAGTGAGACAGAGTTAAGTTTTAGAACAGGAGTGAACGTTTATTAAAAAGCTCTAGAGCAGGAATAAAAGGAGATAAAGAACCCTTGGAAGAGGGCCAGGTGGGTGACTTGAGATCAAGTGTATGGTTTGACCTTTTGACTTGGGGTTTTAAATTTTGTCATGCTTCCAGGGGGTTGTGTCTCTTCTCCCCTGATTCTTCCATTGGGGAGGGACTGTCCACAAGCACAGTGGCCTGCCAGCACTTAAGAGGGGCCGCATTTTCAATGCGTTTGCTGGAGTTGTATGCGTGCTCACTTGAAGCATTCTTCCCTTACCAGTCCAGTGTTCCCAGAGGGCAGTCATTATATTAGTTCATTCTCACACTGCTATAAAGAACTACCTGAGACTGGGTAATTTATAAAGAAAAGAGGTTTAATTGACTCAGAGTTCTATGTGCTGCTCAGGAGGTATGGCTGGGTAGGCTTCTGGAAACTTACAATCATGGTAGAGGGTGAAGGGGGAAATCAGCACATCTTACATGGTGGGAGCAGGAGGAAGAGTAAGAAGGGAAAGGGGGAAGGGCTATGCCCTTTAAAACAACCAGATCTCATGAAAACTCACTATCATGAGAATAGCAAGAGGGGAAATCCACCCCCATGATCCAATCGCCTCCCACCAGGTCCTTCCCCCAACACTGGGGATTACAATTCAACATGAGATTTGGTGGGGAGCAAAGAGCCAAACCATATCAGCCATATCCCAGTTAAACTCCACCAAATTGCTTTTCAGTGTGCATGCGTGAGCCCACTTGCCTAACTCCTGAGATCTTATTGGGAAGCTGCTGATCATCAGTTTCAGGTATTTCTATCTATTAGGAGACTGTCTTTCTCTGGTGCTGGCTGCAACCAATTAATATTTTAGAGAGACAGTTAACAACCACCTGGCCATCACCTGATGGTCATCTGACATTCCTAGTTGAGGGAAGGGGGCCCTCTCGTGCCCTGCTCATGTCTAAGTAGCTACTGATTATAACATATTGTCAGTAGCATAAAATATTTGACAACTGTCACTCAAAGAAAGCACTCATTTATAGCATTTTCTAATTTCCATAGTGCAAATGCTCTCAGGATGGTTGATTCCAAGCTAATGACTTGACATCACTATATACGGATTTGAGAAGAGTGGTGTATACCTAGCTCTCAAAAGCTTGTGCATAACATACCACTGCCTGTTCTGGTCACTATTTGATTTCTGGGATCCTCAGTTTCTTAAGAAAGGGAAATAATTATATTTATTTCACAAAATTGTTAGATAAATTAAACCACATAACAGGAGTACAATGCTTTGCACATGATGTTTCTTCTCTGTCTTGGGAACTAAATTGGGTCATTCACAGGCTTTGAAGACATTTTGCATAACTTGGCAAACATCAGACAAACTGTACCTATCAGTTGAAAAGAAAATAAACAAACGGGCTCTCTGAAGTTTTGTCCAGTCAGTGCTAGGGGAAGGAAGCACAGAGAATCAAATCTAAATCCCAAGTTCTTTTTCCTATCAGGATCCCCAAACCAGAGCCTTACGATTGGAAGACTAATTACTGCTCTTTTCTCCACTACTCTGTTTTCCCTGGGGTCATCGCCCAGTCTGGTTTTTGTGCTTTTTTCCTGCCTTATCCATTTGATTTCTTTTAAAAACATCTTGCTTTCTCATGTGTGTGTATATGTGTATGTGTGTGTGTGTGTATGTGTGTGTGTGTATCTATATGTATATTATACAAATTGAGACAATGCAAAGACAACTATTAATTGTTCATTGTACAGGTGATATATGGGGGCCTTGACACATACAGAGTTATAAGGGCCTTATTTATAACTGTTGTTCCCATATGACTAAAGTATTGAGAAAGCCAAATATAAGAGGCAGAGAAAGAAAATGAAGCAAACAGTAGAGCTTGCTCTGCGTAAAATCACTGAAGAATTGACAGCATTCTAGACATAAGCAGGAAATCAAAGAGCCAGCTATAACATACAGTTCTGCTGGAGCATGCAATCGGCAGGCCCTAAGATTAAGAGAGGAAATAGAAAGAGGAAGCCCATGCTTCTTAGCTAAAGCCTGCTGAGGGATTATGGAGGTAGAAACAGGGTTTCACCATGTTGGTCAGGCTGATCTCGAACTCCTGACCTCCTGATCTGCCCTCCTCGGCCTCCCAAAGTGCTGGGATTACAGGCATGAGCCACCGTGCACGGCCGATAATAACTCTTTTAACCAGTTGCCAATCAGAAAATCTTTAAATATGCCTATAACCTAGAGGGCTCCCTGCTCTGTCCCCACCCCTAACCCCACTTTGATTTGTCCCACCTTTTTGGATGAACCAATGTACATCTTACATGTTTTAATTGATGTCTCATGTCTCCCTAAAATCTATAAAACCAAGCTGTACCCTGACCGCCTTGGGCACATGTTCTCAGGATCTCCTGAGGGCTGTGTCGTGGGCCATTGGTCACTCATATTTGGCTCAGAATAAATCTCTTCAAATATTTTACAGTTTGACTCTTTTCATTGACATACTTAATAACAACGTATTGTATTCATAAAAATTGCTAAGAGAGTAGATTTAAGTGTTTTCACTTCCAAAAGATAAGTTTGTGAGAGAATGCATATGTTAATTAGTTCAATTTGGCCCTGCCATAATGTATACATATTTCAAAACAACATTTTGTACATGATAAATACATAAAATTTTTATTTGTCAAAGAAAGAAAGTGAGAAAAGAACTTCTGTCTAAAGAATGTGAGTCCCTTTAAATTATCAGCTCCAGAGAGACGCTAAAATGAGGCAGCACTCACTTCCTACTCCTCCACTCCTGCCCTGCTTTAAGCTATGTATTTGTCTCTTGGAACTGTTTGCTATCACAAGTAGCTATATATTCACCTAATAATGCCACAGTGAACATTATAACCTACACTCTATAGCTTAACAATGTATAGTCAATCACTCATCAATGTTCTATCTATCAGACAGTGAGAATTTCTGACAAACAACTTTGTATCTATCCTTCTTCTTTGACTTTAAAAACTTGCTTGAAACAAAGGCCAAATGGAGCTCATATTCAAGGCTACTTTGGTCTGACTCTTCCAGGCACCTGGCCTCACTTTAGCTCAAGTAAACTCTTTAAATTACATTTTGTGCCTCAGTGGAAGGAAGAAAGGAAGGAAGAGGGAGGGAGGGAGGAACCAAGAATATTCCACCTCAAAATACATATTTCTTTGGCATATTTGGAGATGAATGTTCAGAGGCTCTCCTGCAAGGTGCCTTTTGTGAAGCAGATTTGCATCTGTAGAGAAACTCTGCATTGGTGAAACAAACAGCCAGGTTTTCCCTACCCGCTGTCCCTGATCAGGAGTCAGGATGGAGACATGACTACCTCCTAGAAGAGAGAGACTGAAGTCTGATACTTTTGGGGGTCTGACAGAAACTCCCTCTTTCTGAGATCTGCTCACTGTAAGCTTTCATCTGCATAACAAGACATGCTTTGCTAGCCAGGCCTCTTCTCCTCTCCCTCCCAGAAGTGGTTTTGCCCCTGCCCCAAGCCCCTGTTCTTTCCTCAACCTCAGGACAATATAAAACTTTAACCATGTGGCTTTTTCTTTGAGCTTTTCATATGCGATAAGACTTCTATGCACACATGTTCACATTAACAAATTGTGTATCCTTTTTCTCCTATTAATCTGCCTTTTGTCAAGTGATTTTCAATGAACCTTCAGAGAGCAAAGAGGAAGTTTTCCTTTAGCCCGCTACAAAAGAAAAATAGAAAACACCAAGTGTTGTTGAAATGTGAAGCAACTGGAAAGCTCACATATTGATGGGGGAAATGTAGCATTTTTTAAAAGGTAGTTCTATTTAAATTACTAATAGATAATATTACAGGAAATCTGCAGACACTGACAAAATTGTAAAGATGTTACCCAAGTGACTGAAGTATGAAAAAAGCCCCAATCTTTAACTGGGCATTCAGGGCCCTACACATTTTAGCTCCACATTCTCAATCCTCTTAGCTGCTCCCCTGCCCCTAGAATACCCCAGGGCACACCAGTTACCTTGCTTTTGTCTTACTGTGAGAATGATAACTGAAATTTACAGAGAGTTAACTCTACTTTCAATATGGGTAGCCATTTAGGTCTAGACATCCATGAACGTATGCAATCTTTATACTATCTCTATATAAATAGTTATTATTGCCCACAGTTTGCAGATAAATAAACATGAAGCTACAGAGGATTAATAACTTGAGCCTGACTGCAATGAAACAATTAGCCAGGCGTGGTGGTGGATGCCTGTAATCCCAGCTACTCAGGAGGCTGAGGCAGGAGAATTGCTTGAACCCAGGAGGCGGAGGTTGCAGTGAGCCGAGATCACGCCACTGCACTCCAGCCTGGGCAATAAGAGCAAGACTCTGTCTCAAAAAAAAAAAATATATATAGTTATTATCAATAGAAAGGAATGTCTGGGTTATGATAAGCAGTTGTGGAGACCAAAGCTTTATTATTCAGTTGAAGCCTCCAGGTAGCAGGCTTCAGAGAGAATAGATTGTAAATGTTTCTTATCAGACTTAAAGAGTCCGTTCTATCAGTAATTCCAAAAGGGAAGAGAGTATAGTAAAGCATGTCTGGTTCCCCCTTCCCATCATGGCCTGAGCTAGTTTTTTCTGGTTAAATTTGGAATGCCCTTGGCCGAGAGGAAGGGTCCATTCAGATGGTTTGGCAGGGGGCCTTAGAATGTTATTTTTAGCTTACAACTACAGTCACCATGTTGTACAATAGAGCTCTTGAACTTATTTCTCCTAACTAAAATTTTGTATCCTTTGACCATCATCTCCGCAAAACCCCTTTTTTAGTAAAGAAATTTTAGTAGACAAAAAAATTATCTTTTTTTAGTAAAAAAATTTTTTAATAGTTTTATTAAGATATAATTCACATACAGCATTTGTCTGTTCTCACACTGCTAATAAAATCATACCCAAGACTGGTAATTTATAAAAGAAAGAGGTTTAACTGTCTCACAGTTCCACATGGTTGGGGAGGCCTTGTAACCATGTTGGAAGATGAATGAGGAGCAAAGTCACATTTTACATGGCGGCAGGCAAGAGAGGGAGCATGTGCAGGGGAACTCCCCTTTATAAAACCATCGGATCTTGTGAGACTTATTCACTGTCGTGAGAGCAGCATGGGAAAGACCCACCCCATGATACAATTACCTCCCACTGGGTCCCTCCCATGACACATGGGAATTATGGGAACTATAATTTGAGATTTGGGTTGGGACACAGCCAAACCACATCACATACCATATGAAGTTTGGCTGAAAAGTCAACTCACATAAGGCAGATTCATTGAAGAAAAGGCATACAAATTTATTAATGTGTATGCACAGGAGCCTTTAGAATGAAGACCTAAAGATGCAGGGAAAGTCCTTTTTTTTTTGACATGGGGTCCAGCCTGTCTGTCTCCCAGGCTGGAGTGCAGTGGTGCGATCTCAGCTCACTGCAAGCTCTGCCTCCCGGGTTCACACCATTCTCCTGCCTCAGCCTCCCACGTAGCTGGGACTACAGGCGCCTGCCACCGTGCCCAGCTAATTTTTTGTATTTTTTAGTAGAGACGGGGTTTCACTGTGTTAGCCAGGATGGTCTCCATCTCTTGACCTTGTGATCCGCCCACCTCGGCCTCCCAAAGTGCTGGGATTACAGGCATGAGCCACCGCACCCAGCCCAAGTTGACTGTTTTTGTGCTTAGGTTCAACAAAGTGTGGACAGCTGGTAGAAATAGGACTGGACAAAATGAGTAAGATCTAATGCTAATAGATTGGGTGGGGAAACCCAGCAGGGCCTGTTTGTCTAGATTCTACCTCCTGCTCCAAGAATGCCTTCTTCCTTCTTGGTGTGGGGAAGGACCATCTCTAGAATGGAGTCTTATGACCTACAGTCAAATGAGGTAGGTCAGATAATTTCTTTATGACCAGTATTTATACAGAAAGTCAGAGTAAAAGTTAGAGTAATATTTTTAGCTTTTACAACTGGTTTGGGGAAAATGAGTTCTGGTTTCTATGACCCACTTTAGGACGGAGGGATTCTAATTTGTATGGTTAGCCTTGGGGGAGAATGGGACTCAGAGATAGGAGAGCATGAGAAAGTCAGAGAAAAATGTTTGCTTCTGAGCCTGCTTCTTAGGCCCTTCATTTTGGGATATTGTTTTCTGAGCCCCAGCAATACAATTCACCCCTGTAAATTATATTATTCAATGGTTTTTTTTAGTATATTCACAGAATTATGCAACCATCTAATTTAAATCTAATTTTAGAACATTTTCATTACCATAGAAAGAAGCCCTTTATCCATTAGCAGTCATTACCCATTTCCCACCAACCTCCCAGCCCTAGGCAATTACTAATCTATTTTCTGTCTCTATAAATTTTTGTATTCGAGATAGCTCATATAAATAGAATCATGTAATATGTAGTCTTTTGTGACTGACTTCTTTCACTGCATAATGTTTTAAGATTCATCTGTGTTGTGCCATTCCTTTTCACTGACAAATCAAAAATTTCACAAATCAAAACTACCATACTTATCAGTTGATGGATATTGGGAAAATTTCCACTTATTGACTATTATGTTTAATGTTGTTATAAATATTTTTGTGCAAGTTTTTGTTTGGACATGTTTTACTTTTTAAGTAGAGACAGGGTCTTGCTATGCTGCCTAGGCTGGCCTGAAACCCCTGGCTTCTTCCTGGCTCAGCCTCCCAGAGTGCTGGGATTATAGGCATGAACCACTGCACTTGCCCTTTTTTGTGGTTGTGTGTTTTTTTTTTTTTTTTTTTTTTTTTGAGACAAGGTCTTGCTGTATTGCCCAGGCTGAAGTGAAGTGGCATGCTCATGGTTCACTACAGTCTCGAATTCCTGTGCTCAAGTGATCCTCCTGCCTCAGCCTCCTGAGTAACTGAGACTACAGGTGTGCACCACTTTGCTTAGCAAAGTTTTTGTGTTTTGTCTTTGTGAAAATGGTGCCTCACTCTATTGGCCAAGCTGGTCTTGAACTCCTGGCCTCCAGTGATCGTTCCACCTCAGCCTCCCAAAGCACTATTAGTCCATTTTCATGCTGCTGATAAAGACATACTTGAGACTGGCAAGAATAAGAGGTTTAATTGGACTTACAGTTCCACATGGCTAGGGAGGCCTCAAAATCACGGCGAGAGGCGAAAAGCACTTCTTACATGGCAGCAGCAAGAGAAAATGAGGAAGATGCAAAAGCAGAAACCCCTGATAAAACCATCAGATCTCATGAGACTTATTCACTACCATGAGAACAGTATGGGGGAAATTGCTCCCATGATTCAAATTATCTCCCACCAGTTCCCTCCCACAACACATGGGAATTATGGGAGTATAATTCAAGATGAGATTGGGGTGGGGACACAACCAAATCATATTATTCCACATGTGGCCCCTCCAAATCTCCTGTCCTTACATTTCAAAACCAATCATGCCTTCCCAAACGTCTCCCAAAGTCTTAACTCATTTCAGCATTAACCCAAAAGTCCACAGTCCAAAGTCTTATCTGAGACAAGGCAAGTCCTTTCTGCCTATGAGCCTGTCAAATCAATAGCAAGCTAGTTACTTCCAAGATACAATGCGGGTACAGGTATTGGGTAAATACAGCCTTTCCAAATTGGAGAAATCGGCCAAAACAAAGGGGTTGTAGGGCCCATGCAAGTCTGAAATCCAGCAGGGCAGTCAGATTTTAAAGCTCCAAAATGATCTCCTTTGACTCCAGGTCTCACACAAAGGTCATGCTGATGTAAGAGGTAGGTTCCCATAGTCTTGGGAAGCTCCTCCCCTGTGGCTTTGCAGGATATAGTCCCCCTTTTGGCTGCTTTCACGGGCTGGTGTTGAATGTCTGCGGCTTTTCCAGGTGCATGGTGCAAGCTGTTGGTGGATCTATCATTCTGGAGTGTGGAGGATGGTGGCTCTTTTCTCACAGCTCCACTAGGTGATGCCTCAGTAGGGATTCTGTGTGGGGGCTCAGACCCCATGTTTCCCTTCCACACTGCCCTAGCAGAGGTTCTCCATGAAGGCCCTGCCCCTGCAGCAAACTTTTGCCTGGGCATCCGGACACTTCCATACATCTCCTGAAATCTAGGCAGAGGTTCCCAAATCCAAATTCTTGACTTCTGTGCATTTGCAGGCTCAACAGCATGCGGAAGCTGCCAAGGCTTGGCGCTTGCACCCTCTGAAGCCATGGCGTAAGCTGTACTTTGGCCCCTTTCAGCCACTACTGGAGTAGCTGGGACACAGGGTGCCAAGTCCCTAGGCTGCACAGAGCAGACCGGCCCTGGGCCCAGTCCAGGAAACCATTTTCTCCTAGGCCTCTGGGCCTGCGATGGGAGGGGCTGCTGTGAAGACCTCTGATACGTCCTGGAGATGTCTTCTCCATTGTCTTGGGGATTAACATGTGGCTTCTTGTTACTTATGCAAATTTATGCAGCTGGCTTGAATTTCTCCTCAAAAAATGGATTTTTCTTCCCTATCACATTGTCAGGCTGCAAATTTTCTGAACTTTTATGCTCTGCTTCCCTTATAAATCTGAATGCCTTTAACAGCACCCAAGTCAACTCTTGAATGCTTTGCTGCATAGAAATTTCTTCTGCCAGATACCCTAAATCATCTCGCTCAAGTTCAAAGTTCCACAAATCTCTAGGGCGGGGCAAAATGCCACCGGTCTCTTTGCTAAAACATAGTAAGAGTCACCTTTGCTCCAGTTCCCAACAAGTTCCTCATCTCCATCTGAGACCACCTCAGCCTGGACCTTATTGTCCATATCGCTATCAGACTTTTGGTCAAAGTGATTCGACAAGTCTCTAGAAAGTTCCAAACTTTTCCACATTTTCCTTTCTTCTTCTGAGCCCTCCAAACTATTCCAACCACTGCCTGTTAGCCAGTTCCAAAGTTGCTTTCATATCTTTTCAGCAACACCCCACTCCACTGGTACCAATTTACTATATTAGTCCATTTTCATGCTGCTGATAAAGACATACCCAAGACTCAGAAGATAAAGAGGTTTAATTGGACTTACAGTTTCACATTGCTGGGGAGGCCTCAGAATCATGGCAGGAGGTGAAAGGCACTTCTTATATGGCAGTGGCAAGAGAAAATGAGGAAGATGCAAAAGTGGAAACCCCTGATGAAACCATCAGATCTCGTGAGACTTACTCACTACCACAAGAACAGTATGGGAGAAACTGCCCCCATGATTCAAATTATCTCCCACTGGGTCCCTCCCACAACATGTGGGAATTATGGGAGTACAATTCAAGTACACAACCAAACCATATTACAACCAAACCATATCACACTGGGATTACGGTCATGAGCTATCATGCCTGGCGTGCTATTTTCTTTATTATTATTTTTTTAATTACAAATTTATTCATATTCATTTATTTTTAATTTTTATTTATTATTATTATTTTGAGAGACAGGGTTCCTGCTCTGTTACCCAGGGTAGAGTGCAGTGGTGCAATCACAGCTCTCTGCAGCCTTGGACTCCTGGGTCCAAGCAATTCTCCTGCCTCAGCCTGAGTAGCTGGGACTACAGGTGTGTACCACCATGCTCAGTCAATTTTTAATTTTTTTGTAGAGCTGGTATCTCATAATACTGCCCAGGCTGGTCTTGAACTCCTGGCCTCAAGTCATCCTCCTACCTTGCTTCTCAAAGCACTGGGATTACAAGCCTGAGCCACCGTGCTCAGCTGTTTTTATTTCTCTTGGATGTATACTTAGGAGTAGAATTGCTAAATCATATGGTAACTCTATATTTAACTTTTGGAGGTATTGCCAAATTGTTTTCAAAACCACCTGCGCCATTTTACAATTTTACCAGAGGTAAATTAAGTTTGCACTATATATACACCCTTGTCATCAGTTGTTATTATTTGTCTTTTTAATTTTAGCTTTTCTAGTGGGTATGAAGTGATATTTCATTGTGATTTTGATTTGCATTTTCTTAATGACCAAAGATGTTGAGCATGTTTTCCTTTTACTTATTGGCCATTTCTCTATTTTTTTTTTTTTTTTTTTTTTTTTTTGGAGAAATGTGTATTCAAAGCCTTTGCCTAATTTTTAATTGGGTCATCTTATTGCTGTGTTGTAAGTGCTCCTTATACGTTCTAGATACAGGTCTCTTATCAGGTATGTAATTTGCAAATATTATTCCTTATTCTGTAAAGTGTATTTTTTCCTTCTTGATAGTATCAATTGTAGCACAACATTTTCAATTTTGATGTAATCCAATTTATTTAGGTTTTCTTTTGTCATTTGTACTTTTGCTGTTGTATCTAACAGCAAGGAAATTAGATACAAAGAAAAGATACAAAGAAAAATTTGAAAAGAAAACTCAACCCTAGAATCACAGTGATTAAAAAGTAATGATACATATAAGTAAAACACAAATATTTAGGAAACTATGTAGTCAGTCATTACTTTTAAAGTTCTGTTACTCTATGCTATAATTATCTCCCTCAAGGAGCCACAGTGAGAGGCATAGTTATGGAGGCCAAGTCACTGGGACAACCCCAAAGAAAGAGTGGCCTATTGCGATGTGTAATGCAGCTCAAGTAACGTGGACACCTTTAGTCACAGGCAGGAGCTAGCCTCAGCCAAACTGGGGAACAATGTACCCATTGAAACGCTCCCTCCTACAGTGCCCAACTTGATATCAAAATACTGCCCCTCGACTCTCATATCCCTTACACTGCTTTATTTTTCTCCATGTCACTTATTACCTACAACAAAGCCCATGTTTATTTACATAGTGCCTGTCTCTCACATTAGAATATAAATTCCATGAAGGCAAGAATGTCTGTCTGTTTATTGCCATACTTCTAGGGTCAATAGCATGAGCTGGTGCTCCAAAGAGATTTGTTGAATGAAGAAATAAATTACAGTGCTGGGAATTGAGAATGCTGACTCTGCAGCCAAACTACCTTGGCTTGAATCTCAGGTTAGCATGATTAGCTGGTAAATTTTGGTAAGCTACTTAGCTGTTTTGTGTCTCAATAGCCTTCTCTGAAAAATGGGGTATGCCTATACTATGTGATTTGTGCGAGTATTGAAAAAAGATGATATAGGCAAAGTGTTTAGAACAGTGATAAGTAGATAGCAAATGCTCAATATTAGCTGTTGCTATTATTGGATAGTCAAAATAAAGTATGTAATTATATATCAACCATTCTGTGATACAGAACTAGAAATAGAGATGCAGGTAAGTTAAGCAATCTTTAGAGTCAAACAACTGGTGAATGGGGTACAGAAAAAAGGAGAAGGCCCAGGATCCAAAACCAGCTCATGTGGCTCCACTGTCCCATGAATTGGGCTGCATTTGGGGCTTGGGATTATGAAGACACAAACACTTCTTTGTTGTTGTTGTTGTTGTTGTTGAGATGGAGTCTCACTCTGTTGCCCAGGCTGGAGTGCAGTGGCAAGATCTTGGCTCACTGCAACCTCTGCCTCCCGGGTTCATGCCATTATCCTGCCTCAGCCTCCCGAGTAGCTGAGACTACAGGCACCCGCCACCACGCCTGGCTAATTTTTAGTATTTTTAGTAGAGACGGGGTTTCACCGTGTCAGCCAGGATGGTCTCGATCTCCTGACCTCGTGATCCACCCACCTCGGCTTCCCAAAGTGCTGGGATTACAGGCGTGAGCCACCACACCCAGCCGACACAAACACTTCTTAAAGGTAGGATGCTGTCCTTGCTCATGTCATTGTGGCAAGAGGTAAGGGTTAACATGGGGCTGGAACCTGAAGAATGTGATTTAGCATTTCCCAAAGTCTGTTGTGTGGACATTAAGTCCAATAACATGCTCAGAGCAAAACACAGTTAAGTTTCAGGAACACTGAACGCTCACTCTATCCCTCCTTAGACATCGTCAGTGCGTGTTATTATATTAAAGGCTCTGTGAAATCTTCCCATGAAGAATCCTGTTTAACTCTTTTACACATTCTCTTCAAAACATATTTCACTATAGAACCCTTTGTGTACATTATGTCTACCAACACTGCAGAGTCAAGGTTCTGCAGAACATATTTAGAGAGGCACCCATATAACTAAACCTGTCCAAAGCAGGGGTTGGCTGCTGGTGAGGTTGGTCAGACCAGTGGGCAGTGATACCTGGAGGATGGAGAGATCCACCCAGTGAAGGCAGCCAATTGGAAACCAGCCCAGCAGCAGGAGGCCAGGGGAATATCCACTCTTGGATGACTTTAGAACAAGACGGCAGTTGGTATGAGGCCCTGGCAGGTAGTAGCACCCAGCAGACAACATCAAAGACTCCCAACACTGCAGAGCTTAGCACCTGGGAAAGCTGGGAAGAGGCCACATGCTGAGGTTCCAGGAAGGAGTCAGAATAATCCCTGGGGCCTGGTAGCTGGTAACTGGATCTCAAATATAAGCTTGGAGTTCAGGGATGGAGGCATAAAAGCAAAGAGAGATTTCCTCTCTAGGGGCTAAGAAATATCATTCAGGAATTCAAGAAGAGGCAAAAGTCGATCCAAAAAGGTTACAACAAGTGAAGTTGGAGTAAGAGCGGCCAGAAGCTTGGTGTCAAAAAGCAAAGTCACAGTGTAGTTATGCCATGCAGGGGCGAAGATCAAATGTGATTCCTTAAATCCTTCATGATTTTGACTTCATGATGTGCACAGAAACTAAGCTGAGCCTATAGGTAAGGGATAAGGGGCTGCGGCTGTGGGGAAAACAGGGCCCAGGGGCTGGGTGCGTTGGCTCATGCTTGTAATTCCAGCACTTTGGGAGGCCAAGGTGGGTGGATCATCTGAGGTCAGAAGTTCGAGACCAGGCTGGCCAACATGATGAAACCCCGTCTCTACTAGAAATATGAAAAAAAAAAAAAAAAAGTTAGCCGGCCATGGTAGCACACGCCTGTAATCTCAGCTACTAGGGAGGCTGAGGCAGGGAGAATTGCTTGAGCCCAGGAGGCGGAAGTTGCAGTGAGCCGAGATAGTGCCACAGCACTCCAGCCTGGGTGACAGAGCGAGACTCTATCTCAAAAAAAAAAAAAAAAAAAAATAGGGCCCAGGAGGCAAGGCAGTCATTACAGAGTGGAAACTAAACATACCCATCAGATGCATCCAAATAGCAGGTGGCTATAGTCTCACAGTTATTTCTGCTTCTTGTGTCCTAGGCGTCTGATCCCAATCCGAGTGTCCGAATGCTGTCTGTGCTATACTAGATTGCATCTTAAGCTGGCTGGTATCCCGGGATGCACTTTGCGGCCTCAGGGTTGGATTTTCAGCCCCTGACACCAGGAGGAATAATCAGCCTCCTATTTGGACTGTTCTGCACCATTTCCTAGGGACAGACTCCCCTCCCAGAGCAGTCAAGATATTCTGGAAATATAAGAATGCTACTATATAGATTTGGTTGATGTCCAAGTTCAGTTTTTAAGCAAGAGAACTTGTCATAAAATTACCCTGGATCACTGTCAATGCTTCGAAGCCAGTTAAAATTACTCTGCCCAATAAAGTTTTGGAGATGATGTTTGCCAAACTCTGGGCATATTTATGATTTTCTCATCTCAGTTCATGACGATGAAGCCAAAACTTTTTTCCCCCATTCTCTGCTGGGACTACATAAAGCGGTTTCATACTGGTATACTCTAAAACATACAGTTAGGAGATGTGGCAGGTATTTTCAAAAACTTTGTATTTAATACACTTAACACATATCTAGGATATAAAGCAGATCACAGTACAAGGTAGAGATCCAGCAAATTACTGTGGGAACAAAGAAAGGAAAAAAAATGCCAACATGGTGAAACCCTGTCTCTACTAAAATTACAAAAATTAGCTGGGTGAGGTGGTGTGCACCTGTAGTCCCAGCTACTCAGGAGGCTGAGGAAGGAAAATCGCTTGAACCTGAGAGGCGGAGCTTGCAGTGAGCCGAGATTGCACCACTGCACTCCAGCCTGGTGACAGAGCGAGCCTCCGTCTCAAAAAAAAAAAAAAAAAAAAAATGACTTGAATCAAAATGATAGTCAGGAAGTCTTCATGGAGGAGGAGACATTTGAACAGGGCCTTGAAAGACAAAGGAAACAATAGCATGTTGATGTTGTTCATTTACTTGCTGGGCTCTAGAGGGTTTCAATCTCGGGAATGTACGAAGGGAGAATCTCGAGTTAAGAAAGGGATTGTCTTGCTTTCAGCTTTAATATTTTGACCCCAAGTCAACTATCACTTCAGTAAAAATGACAGCAATTGAAAAATTGATATTTTGTTTCTCCCCTGGCCTCTCCATGTTCTCATTAGAAAAAAGAAAAAAAAAAAAAAAAGAAATGAACTCTCTCTTTTCTTAGTTTTGGACTTCCTTGACCAAAGGCAATAGCAGGTAGTGTATTTTGTTTTTGTACGCAATGTGTTTTGTTATACATATATGTATGTAATTTGTTTTGTATGTGCTGTTTTTGTATGTATGTTTTTGCTTTGTACGTGATGTGGGGGGAAGAGTGGGAAGCCCCAGGTCAACTCTAAAAATACTTTGCTTACAAATATTGATGGAAATGAACACAATTGAATCTGATGAGGGGAAGGGACTGGAGGCTGGTGCAGTTGAACAGGAAGAGTTATTTGACCCAGAGGAGTTTGGTAGAGCTATGTAGAGCTGTAGAAAACTAGGATCCCACTTGAATAAGGCAGCCCAAACACAGCAGGACCTCATGTGAGGATGGCCTGGTGGTACTGAAAACCTGCGTGAAGGTAGAAGCCAGTGACGATAACTAGAAGACACAGAGACCCATAGGTAGCGAAGAAACACTAACCCTCAGGGCATCAAATACCAGAACACCCTAAGACTGGGTTCCTCACCATTTCTATGAACCTAAGTAAGCCCAGTGTAACTGTAACAGGTTTGTTGCCTGCTGCTCAGCGAGTTAATATCTTGGGATCTCGAGACCAGCAGGGCAAGGAGTTGCAGCAGAGAAAGAGTTTAACAATTATAGGACAGACAACCCAGGAGATGAGAGGAAACCTCAAATCTGTGTCCACAAGAGGTGGGGAGTTTTTTTTTCTTCTTCTTCTTTTTTTTTTTTTTGACAGAGTCTCGCTCTGTTGCCAGGCTCGAGTGCAGTGGCGTGATCTTGGCTCACTGCAGCTTCTGCCTCCCGGGTTCAAGCAATTCTTCTGCCTCAGCCTCCCAAGTAGCTGGGATTACAGGCGCACGCCACCACGCCCGGCTAATTTTTGTATTTTTAGCAGAGACTGGTTTTCACCATGTTGGCCAGGATGGTCTTGATCTCTTGACCTCGTGATCCACCCTCCTCGGCCTCCCAAAGTGCTGGGATTACAGGCATGAGCCACCGTGCCCGGCCAGGAGATGGGTTCTTAAAGAGGTCTGGACAGGTGATGGCTAAAGTGTGGGGATTGCTGATTGGCTGAGAAGTGAGGGGTGAAGTCATGGGGTGGAGCCATGAAGAAACTGCTTTACTTGGTGGGGATTTTCACTTGGCATCAGCCATTCTGCTGGAAATCAGAATCTGAGGAACACCTTTAGAAATTCTTGGGTAAAAAGGTCCAGTGTCAGAATTCCATCTGTAGGAACAATGGGAGAACAGGTGGCCCGTGTGCTATGTGACTGTCGGTTAGTTCGCAGCTGCAGGGGAGTGGCCGGAAGTACCCCAGTGCACCCTGGGCAGGGCCTAACCATAATTCTGCCTAAAGCCTGGCTTGCAATTTGCATTAACCTTGTGCGGGCAGTTTCACCAGTGGAAGAGGGGAAAGAAAGCCTCAATTATTACTCATATTGGACTCCAAATTGACTTTGGTGGGTGAGGGCTGTGAGCCAGATTTTAATTTGATTTACAAAATTTAAGAAATACGACATTTTTTCACCTCAAGTATCATGGAAAAATTCACGACTATCATATTTGAAAATCTGCAGTGATCCTTTAGAAAATCCCACAGCTAACTTCCAAGCTGTTCTGCAGAAAAGCAGCTCAAGTTTTTATATCCATCTTGCAGTCATTAAGAACAGTGTCTTTTGAGTCAGAAGGATCCGAGTTTGAGTAATGACAGTACTTCTTATAAGGCAATAAACCAAAAGTCCCTTAATATTTTGAGTTTCAGGTGCCTCATCTGGTATAGGGTTATCATGAGGTTACCAGGACAAAACAGTTCTATAAAGCATTTAGTTCATTACCTGGTGCTTACAATGTATTCCGCAAATGCTCTCTTTTCTTTTCTTTTCTTTTCTTTTCTTTTTTTTTTTTGAGATGGAGTCTGGCTCTGTTGCCCAGGCTAGAGTGCAATGGCGTGATCTCAGCTCACTGCAGCATCTGCCTCTCCGGTTCAAGCAGTTCTCCTGCCTCAGCTTCTCGAGTAGCTGGGATTACAGGTGCCCACCATCATGCCCAGCTAATTTTTGTATTTTTGTGGAGACAGGGTTTCACCATGTTGCCCAGGCTGGTCTTGAACTCCTGACCTCAGGTGATCTGCCCACCTCGGCCTCCCAAAATGTTAGGATTATAGGCGTTAGGCACTGTGCCCGGCCCACAAATGGTCTCTTATTATGATATATTTGTGGTGCTGAGGCTGGAATCATGAGTATGATTACCTGGGCTCTACCAGCACTGACGGGGGAGTTTGGGTAGATCCCCTCTTGTCAGAGTTCTCCCTCATCCCAACTTTCCTTTTCTGTTTTTTGAGACAGAGTCTCACTCTGTCACCCAGGCTGGAGTGCAGTGGCAGATCTCAACTCACTGAAACCTCTGCCTCCTGGGTTCAAGCGATTCTCCTGCCTCAGCTTCCTGAGTAGCTGGGATTACAGGCATGTACCACCATGCCTGGCTAATTTTTGCATTTTTAGTAGAGACGGGGTTTTGCCATGTTGCCCAGGCTGGTCTCTCAAACTCCTGGCCTCAGATAATCCACCCACCTTGGCCTCCCAAAGTGCTGGGATTACAGGAGTGAGCTACCATGCCCAGCCCCTACTTTTCTACCCATAACACTTTAAAATGACAAATGGCTGCATCCCATGTTTAGGAGGAAAGAAGACGTCTTGTTTATGAGTATAGATAGCTGTGAAAGAAAACAATGAAGTAAGAATTCTCTTATGTTTATTTGTTAGTTTATGTCAATTACACGTGACATATTCTATATGCTTTCATAAGTTCTCTTCTGACAGCGTATATTAAATAACGTGTAAAACATAATTTGGAACTAAAACAGTGACCAGAGGACAAAAAAAACAAACAAAACCACCACCACCAACAACAAAACCATTCTGTATTTCTTTATAGCAATGTAAGAATAAAAATGAAATTTAAAAAAATTCTGAAAAAACCATCTAAGAACATTATTTATTAATTTATTCGTAAAAAAATTTTTTTGAGACAAGGTCTTGCTTTATCACCCAGGCTGGAGTACGATGGCATGATCATAACTCACTGCGGCCTCAACCTCCCAGGCTCAAGAGATCCTCTTGCTTTAGGATCTCGAGTAGCTTGGACTACAGGAACCCACCACCATGCCTGGCAAATTAAAAGAAATTTTTTTGTAGAGATGAGGGTCTCACTATGTTGCCCAGGCTGGTTTCGAACTCCTGTGCTCAAGCGATCCTCCTGCCTTGGCCTCTCAAATTGTTGGGATAACAGGCATGAGCCACTGTGCCCAGCCAAAATCTATTTTAGAAGCATTGAGTTACAACTTTTGAGAAGAGAGAAAGTGGGAAACACCATGGAGAAACAGGGTAAACAGAGTGGTAAAATCCCTGGAATAAGCCATTCTAAGATGGAGCAGCCTCAAGGGCCATTTTCACTTTGGAATTCTTTGAGGAGCACTGCTTGTCTCTGCTCCCATCCCTATAAATCCAGAAAGCTGCTCAGACCTAACCTGTCATTGGGAGGGCCAGAGATGGGGCAGGAGTGGGGGTGGCAGAGGTCTGTCATTGCTGCCATCACATTGAGGAGAGATTCAGAGCCATGGTCTTCAAAGATAATTCCCGCTCTGATAGAATTTATTCCCTTTTCTGGGAAGAAGATGAATTCAGGACTCAACTTTGTTCTAGGTCACTCTTTTGCAAATGGTAGGAGAGGATCATTGAAATACTGCCTTTCAAACTTTAATGTGCACACAAATCTCTTGATGTTTTATTTATTTATTTATTTTAGATGGAGTTCCACTCTGTCAGCCAGACTGGAGTGCAATGGTGCGATCTCAGCTCACTGCAACCTCCGCCTCCTGGGTTCAAGCAATTCTCTTGCCTCAGCCTCCTGAGTAGCTAGGACTACAGGCGCCCACCACCATGCCCAGATAATTTTTATATTTTTAGTTGAGACGGGGTTTCACCATATTGGCCAGGCTGGTCTCGAACTCCTGACCTTGTGATCCACCCACCTGGACCTCCCAAAGTGCTGAGATTACAGGCATGAGCCACCATGCCTGGCCTTGGTGTTTTAAAATATGGTATATTAATAGAAAATTTGAGGCATAGAAAGGCCGACAGATTAGGAGACAATTGTCACTGAAAAGATAGTTTGTAAGTCACAGTCCCCAAGAGGTGGGGGGATGCCAGGCTATGGGAAACCACACAGGAAAACCCTGGGGTCAACCATGGGGCAGGGGGAAAAGGGGGAGAGGCGGGGAAAAAGGGGAGAGGCGGGCAAGAGCTGTTACTGTGGTTTCTGCAGAAAGGAATGGGGGAGGCAGGGTAAGCAGGCTTGGGATTGGCTAGTTTGAATAAGTTCAATGGGCTCTGGGGCATGGGGGCTGCAGCTCTGTTCTTAAGTTGTCTGATTCCTGGCCCTGGGATGGTTAGGACAGGGGAGTACTGGCCCTGAATGTGACAGCTTTATAAAGGAGGTGGTTGGTGGTGGGCTCTTGCTGGGTTGGTTTGTATTTGAAAAACACACTCTGGTTGAGTTGCTTACCATCTCTAGGACTTGGCCAGCCCTGGGAGGAGCAGTCCCCCCAGGATCAGCAAGGCTCCACATGTTAAAGCCCCAGAATACAGAAAATCAAAGACATGGCTAATAAATCTGGGGATCTTGAGAAACACCAACTCTTGGGGCCCAGCACCATCTGACTCCCTGGGTCGGAGGTGAGGCTCATCATTCGCGTTTCTAACCAGCTCACAGGTGGTTTGTGGACCATGCTTTAAGTAGCACTGCTGTGAAGGAGATGAGCAGGCCATTGCTGGCATCCCAAAAATGTACTGTGTGTAGAGCAAGCTTGTTCTCAGACAGCTCCCATCACAACTGCCCCAGCTGCTCACCAGGCTGAAATTGAATTGTGTGGTTCAATGTAGAGAAGGGCAAACTAGACGTGGTTGAGTATAATTCAAAGCCATTGAGCCTGCCCCCAAACATACCCAGATACCTAAAGGGAAGTAGAGTTCTATAAGTTAACTGGTTGCCAACCATTTAAGTGAACTTCACCTATGAGAAGGCATAGGCTAGAGGCCGTGGAGATTTTATTTTTATTCAGGTATAACACAAGTCATAAGGATATAGTTTGATGAGTCTTCAAAATGTGAGACATGTAACACAACCCAGACCAAGAAATAGAATCTTTACTAGCACCACTGAAGACCCCCTCATTCCCCATCCCAGTTACTGAGCCACCCATAATCTTCTTACTATTTTGTTTTAGAGACAAGTTCTCACTCTGTCGCTCAGGCTGGAGTGAAGTGGCGTGATCTCAGCTCACTGCAGCCTTGAACTCCCGGGCTCAAGTGATCCTCCTGCCTCAGCCTCCCGAGTAGCTAGGACTACAGGTGAGTATCATCACACTTGGCTAATTTTTTAAATTTTTTATAGAGATGAGGTCTTCTTACGTTGCCTCGGCTGGTCTTGAACTCCTGGCCTTGTGGGATCTTCCTGCCTTGGCCTCCTAAAGTGCTGAGATTACAGGTGTGAGCCACACACAGGCCATCACTTGACTTCTGGTCCCCATAGATAAGTTTGGCCTGGTTTTGAACTTTTGTAGATTAAATCTTTTGTTTTTTAGGAATCTCTTCATATACTCCACAGTGTGGGATTGATCCATATTGTTTTGTGGAGCAATGGCTTGTTCTCATTGCTCTGTGGTGTTCCATTGCATAAATGAACCGCAGTTTGTCCTTTCTCCTGGGGATGGCATTTTGGTTGTTTCTAGTTCAGTGCACTGTTATGAACATTCCTGTACATGTCCTGTACAAGCTGTTGGGCATATACCCAGGAGTAACATTTGTAGTTCATAAGAATTTATATTCAGCCAAATAGATTTCCAAAGCGGTTATGCCGATTTACCTTCACAGCAGCAATGAACGGGTTTTTTTCAGTTTAACCATTCTGGTGGGTGTATAGTGACATCACACTACGATTTTGATGTGTGCAGGTGGACAATATGGGCAAGAAGCATAGGGTAAATGAGGGTGTGGAGGTGGAGATGTACATACTACATTTAGGGCAGCTCAACCAGGTTAAAATGCCTTCGTAAGTGAGAAATGGAACTGGATGTTTCAGCAGCAATTAGAGTGAGACAGGTCATAAATGCTCTCCTCCAGGCAGGCAGGGAGCACGGGCAATGTTTGAACCAGGAGGCTACAAATTGGACAGCTGGGAAGAATGTGAGAGTTGAATTAGACATTCAGAAACCACACACAGAGATCTCCACAGATTCTCCATAGTAAAAATGTAACTATTGAGCTTTTTCTATGTGCTAGAAGCTGTGTTAGTTACTAAGGCAGTGTAGGTATAAACATGAGTAAATCATATTCCCCATATCTCATGGAGACCACAAATATTGAGGAGAGAGGGGTAAGATATGAAATAAGTAAGGCATTGGGATAAATACAGAGACTCACACAAGCTGTGCATTTGCTCTGGAATCAAGGAGAAGATACTCATCAGTTTGGTCTAGTAGGGCTGGAGAATACTTCACGAGGAGGTGATATTGTACCTGAGTCTTGATCAATTAGTGGTGGTTCTTAAGAAGATAATGAAGGGCCAGGTGTGGTGGCTCACACCTGTAATCCCAGCACTTCAGGAGGCCGAGGCGGGCGGATCACGAGATCAAGAGATAAGAGACCATCCTGGCCAACATGGTGAAACCCCATCTCTACTAAAAATACAAAAATTAGCTGGGCGTGGTGGTGTGTGCCTGCAGTCCCAGCTACTCGGGAGGCTGAGGCAGGAGAATCACTTGAACCCGGGAGGCAGAGGTTGCAGTGAGCCTAGATCGCACCACTGCACTCCAGCCTGGCGACAGAGTGAGACTCCGTCTCCGAATAAATAAATAAATAAATAAATAAATAAATAAATAAATAAATAAAAAAGAAGATAATGAAGAGAGAAGAACGAGCAATGGTTTGAAGATGCAGAAGATTACAGCGGGGCTGGAAAAAGTCCAATAGTTTTGTGTAGAGACACGAGGCTGGTGAGATCAGGCTGAAATTGTGTTTTGAGAGCAGATTGTAATAGGCCTTGTAAACACAACTGAACATGACTTTATATTACGGGCAATGAGCAGCCAAGTAAGGTCTTCAAAGAGGGGGTTGCTGTGATCCCTTGGAAGGATATTGCCATGACACAGGCGTTGTGATCTAAGGTAGACAGCAGGGGAAATAAAAATAAAGCGACACATGTGGCTTCAAATAAAATATGGCTCAGTTCTCTTGCAGGGCAAAAATCCTCATTTATTGGGAACTGGGAAAGTACTTAAGGTGAGGATTTTGTTCTGCTAGGGTGGGCCCAGTCTGAAGGTAATTTTTCAAAAGCAGCTGCTTTAAGTGCTAGTTAAATGGCGCCAGGGGATTCACTGGACACAGGTGTCATGTTCAATCTTATCCATCTATCAATAAAGCCAGACTCCCAGCGCCAGTTGGATGGCAGCACGGCACCTCTGAGACAGGAATTCTATTAACAGATGCATCTTGCTGCTTCATTTTAGGGCTGTAACTTCAGAGTATTCAAAGATATTCTGAAGTCCTTGATTTCTAACTTAGCTTCTCTACTGTCAGCTGTGGCTCTTGCCTGGCCAACTCAAATACATATGTCATATATGTTCTTACTATTGTTTTGAGTATGTTCCTACAGAACATTCTTTTTCTGTGTCTTTAATACAGGTAAGGAATATCTAAGTAGTTAATTAATTTTTTGACTAGTTAATAGATGGTGTTAATGAATTTCTCTCCCACCCCTTTCACCAAGTCACTCAGTTTCTGTTTTCAGTGGCAGACACTATCACCTCTTTCTTATTCCATGGGCCCTCTGTATCTGTGGGCTCTTCATCTGTGGGTTCCATATCCATGGATTCAACCAACTATGGATGAAGGATGTTTGGAAAAAAGATTTCACAAAGTTCCAGAAAGCTAAACTTGAATTTGGTACACACTGGGTACTACGTTGAATCCACACAAAGGAAGTGATATGTAGGCTTTGTATAAGGCATTATAAGTAATTTAGAGATTATTTAAAGTATATCGAAGGATGTGCATAGATTATATGCAAACGTGATGCCATTTTATATAAGGGACTTGAGCGTCCCTGGATTTTGGTATTGGCGGGGAGACAGTGTCCTGAAACGAATCCCCCATAGATACCAAGCAATGACTCTATATCATTTTAAAGATGTTCTATGCAATTACAAAAACTATAAGCACATGCCTTTTTTTTTTCTTTTTGTAAAGCACAAATGGTAGCCCATTATATACTTTGTCCTCTACCTTATGTGCCTCTTGAAAATGGTTTCTTACACTCTCTTCTTTTTAAAGGCTTCACAGTATTCCATTGCGTGAATATGCCATCATTGATTTAGTCAGGCTCCTACTGATGAATATTTAAACAATTCCTAACTTTTTGCTATTTTAAACAGTCTTCAATGAGTAACCTTATTTCTTATTTAGACATATTTATAATAAATTTCTAGAAATAGAACTTCTGGGTTACAAGGTATGAATGTTTATAAATTTGAGAGATTTTCCAAACTCCATAGAGTTGTATATCAAACACCATGCAGGAGACACTGACCCCAAAATTCTCATGTGCTGCCTCTTTGTAATTGACTCCTCAACCAACCTCCCTCTTTGGCCATCACTGATGAGTGTTTTCATTCCTACAATTTTGTCTTTTCATGAATGTCTTATAAATAGAACCAATCAGTATATAGCCTTTCTATTCTGACGTCTCTAACTTAGCAATACCCATTTAAGATTAACCCATGTTGTTGAGTGGATCAATAGTGCATTCTTTTAAAAATAACGTGTCTATTGAAGTACAATTGACATACAGTAAACTGCATATATTTAAAATGTTCAATTCGATAAATTTTGATATAAATATACATACATAAGACCTTTACCATAATCAAGATAATGAACATATTATCTATCACTGTCAAAGTTTCTTTGTTCACCTTCGCAATTACTTCTCATGCCCTTGTCCACATTTCCCCTCCCTAAGCAACCACCTGGCTTTCTATCATTGCAGATAAGTTTATATTTTCTAGAATTCTATGTGTATGGATATACACTCCTTTTTGTCTGGCTTCTTCCTCTCAGCAAAATTATTTTGAGATTCAACCATAGTGTAGTATGCTTCACCAGTGAGCTCCTTTTTATTGCAGAGTAAATATTCCTTTGTATGAATCTAGCTCTGTTTATCCTTCACCTGTTGACGGACATTGTTTACAGATTTTGGCTACAACAACTAAAGTGACCAGGATCATTCACACACTAGTCTTTTGCATGGATATATGCTTTTGTTTCTCTTGGGCAAATACCTAGAAGTGGAATGGTTGGCTCACATGGTAGGTGTATGCTCACCTTTTTAAGTGACTGCCAGACTCTTGCAGTAGTTACCCTATTTTACATTCCTATCAGCAATGCATGAAAGTTCTAATTTCTCCATGTTGTTGCCAACACTTGATATGGTCAATGCTTTTAAATTTTAGCCATTCTAATGGTTATATAATGGTAGTTCACTGTGTGTAATTTGAGTTTACCTAATGACTAATGATATTGAGCATCTTTTCAGGGATTTACTTGCCTGTTTGAATCTTATGTTTATGTTTTTAAAAATTTGTTTTCTTCTTACTGAATTATGAGATGTCTAATATTTCGAATGCAAGTCTGTTATCAGATATATGACCCGGAAATATTTTCTCCTAATCTGTCTGTGGCTTATCTTTTTATTTTCTTAACAGTATCTTTTAAAAAGCAAAAGTTTTTAATTCTAATAAGATCTCATGTATCTGTTTCTTTTTTAAATGAATCATGCTTTTGGTGTTGTATGGAAAAAATCTTTGTCTAACTCAAGATTACAAAGGTTTTCTTCTGAATGTTTTATAGTTTTAGGTTTTACATTGAGGTCTCTGAGTTAATTTTTGAGATGATTTTGAGTTAATTTTCTTTATGGTGCAAGGTGTGGATTGACATTTATTCACTATGCTGAAAAGACTATCTTTCTCCACTGAATTGCATTTTCACTTTTGTCAAAAATCATATTTCCATCTATGTGTAGGTTTATTTCAGGTTTCTCTATTTGTTTTTGGTCTTATTGTTTATCTTTACACCTGTACCACACTGTCTTGATTACTGTAGTTTTATAAGAATTCCTAAAATCAGGTAGCGTTAGTCTTCGAGTTTGTTCTTCTTCTGCAAAATTATTTTGCCTATTTCAGGTCTTTTGAATTTCCATATGAATTTTAGAATTAGTTTATCAATTTCTGCAAAAACACTTTCTGGAATTTTTTATTCAGGTTTCTTTGGATCTATAGATAATTTACAGGCAGAACTTGCATCTTAACAATATTTATTCCTCAACCAATTAATGAACATGTACATCTCTCATTCATTTAGATTCTCTATTTTCTTAGAAAAGTTTTCTAGTTGCCACTAGTCTTTCACATCTTTGTTGGACTAATCTCTAAGTATTTCATAGTTTTGATGCTACTATAAATTATACTTTTGGTTATAATTTCGGTTTCTGATTGTTTGTTGCTGTTATATAGAAATACAATTTTTTTTTACATTGGTCTTGTATTTTGTAGTCTTGCTAAATTCTCTTATTAGTTCTAGTAGTTTTTTTTTTTTCAATTCCATCAAATTATCTACTTTGACAATTGTGTCATCTGAAAATAAAGGCAGTTTTATGTCTTCCTCTCTGAACTGGATGCCTTGAATTTCTTGTACTTGTCTTGTTGCACTGGTTAGAATCTTTAGTATGATGTCAACAAGAAATATTAAGAAAGAACATCCTTGTTTTGTTTCTGATTTCAAAGGGCTACTCATTCAGTTTTTCACTATTAAATATATTAGCTGTAAGGTTTTGGTTATTTTAAATGTCTTATATTAGATTGAGAAGGATTCTTTCTGTTTCTAGTTTGCTGAGAGTTTTTTTTTAATGAGGAGTAGACTTTGTCAAAAACTTTTTCTATGTCTATTGAAAAGACGAATGAGCAAAAAACATTCACCTACAATTCTACACCTAGCAAACATTTCTTTGAAAAATAGTGGTAGAATAAAAATGTGTTCAGGCATATAAGTGCTGGAATAATTTATTTTCAGCAGATCTGCATTATAAGAAAAATGAGGAGAATTCCTTCAGGAAGAAGAAAAATGATACCAGATGGATATGTGGATCCACATAAAGGAACGAAGAGCACAGGAAATAGTAACTATGCTGGTAAATATGTATTTTCTTACTATTTAAAACTGTATAAAAGATAATTATTTCAATAAAGGAACAACCATGTAGCATGGGGTTAATCATTGGTTGAGGAATCAGTATTGTTAAGATGCAAGTTCTGCCTCTGAATTATCTACAGACCCAATACATGTATAAAAGTAGCATGTATTTCTATATAACAGCAACAATCAGAAATTATAACCAAAAGTACAATTTATAGTAGCATCGAAACTATGAAATACTTAGAGATTAGTTCAACGAAGATGTGAAAGACTGGTGAAGACTAGAAAACTTTTCTAAGAAAGTAGAAAGAGAACCTAAATGAATGAGAGATGTACATGTCCATTAATTGGTTGAGGAGTCAATATTGATAAGATGCAAGTTCTGCCTGTAAATTGTCTATAGATCCACTACATATATAAACGTAGCATGTATGAAAACAATAGCACAAAAGTTGGCAGGAAGAAATATAAGTATATTTTTGGAAGGTTCTTATACTGTACATAAAGTGGTACAATGTAGCACCCCATTTTTACAGCTAGATTGTGGTAAGTTAAAACGGTATTAATATAACATAAACTTTAAAGCAATCACTAAAATAAAGAAAACCAATAAGCAACCAATGTTGTTAAAATGAATTCATAAAACGATATTCAACTAACCCAAAACAAGGCAGGAGAAGAGTTTTTCTACAGAAAAAGAAAATACGGACACATAGAAAATAAATAGTAAGGTGACAGATTAAAACCCAACGACATCAATAACATGTTAAATGTAAATAGTCCTGCTTGAGTACCAGTCACTGTTTCTTCTAATCCTTTCAGTTGGGTCTTTCCTCAGCCTCAGGTGGTTTCTTCACAGGCATTTGTTGATGATTGCTCACCTGAATACTACACAAGAATCTTCTGCAGATCTCTGCATTTCCGTCTCTTTGTAGCTGTCTTTTCTACTCTACTCTGTCTTGGGAATTCTAGCTGTCTTGGTTTGCCTGAATTCTCAGCTCTGTGTCTTCAACTCAGGGAGTCCACTGGACTCTAACTGAGTTCCTTCGCTCTGCGTCGTTGCTTGGAAACTCTCAAGGAAAAAAGTTGTGTTGATCGTAAGGCTTACCTTATTTCTCCCTTGTCTTATAGAGATCATTGTTCTTCCTTATTTGGTGTCCGGTGTTTTGCAAACTGTTGTTTTCATATATTGTTTTCATTTGTTTGTTTGTTTCCTGTGGAAGGGCAAATTCAGTCCCTGTTACTCCACCTTGCTCGGATGTAAAAATAAATTTAATATTTTTTATTGTTGAGAGTATTCTATTGTATAGATGTACCACTGTTTGTTTATCCACTTACATATTCAAGGTCTAGGTTGTTTCCAGTTTTTTGCATTTATGAATGTATCTTCTATCCACAATTGTGTACAGCTTTCTGTGGGAACATACATTTCCAATTCACTTGGATTGATATCTAGGGGTAATATGGCTTGCTCGTTTGGTAAGGTTATATTTAATTTTATAGGAAACTGCCAAATTGTTTATCAGAGTGGCTGTACTGTTTGGCGTTCCTGCCAGATAGCTAAGTGGGTTCCAGTTGCTTTGCAATTTTGCCAGAACTTGCCATTATAAGTTATTTGTTTACCTATTTATTCATTTTGAGTCATTTTGATAGATGAGTAGTGCTATCTCATTGTGGCTTTAATTTGCACTTCCTTAATGATAAATAATGTTGAACATCTTTTAGTACACTTGTCATCTGTATATCTTCTGTGATAAAATGTCTGTTCAGAACTTTCACCCATTACAAAATATTGGGTGGTCTGTTTTCTTGTTCTTGAGTTTTGAATGTTCTTAATATATTACGAATATGTCCTTCATTAGATTTTATTTGCAGATAATTTCTCCTAGTTTATGACTTGTCTTATGTTTCATTTTTAAATCTCTTTAAGAAGGATTTAATTTGTTGAAAAGACTGAGTTAGAAATGCAACTTTATCAATGTCCCCATACCATTTATTGACTAATAGGGAAAATAATTTTAAGTACACCAATTTTTACCCCCATTTAAAGTCACTTATATTGGTGTTCCTGAGCATAATTTTAGAGTGAATTTATTTTAGCAACAAAGATTTATGTTCTTGTTTGGGTTTCCCACTAGTTACGTGATTTTAAATATGTCATTAGTTCTCCCGGCTCGATTTCCTCAGCAGCAAATGTTCAACTTTGAATATAAACTTGTCAAAGTTACTACATGGACTGCAGTAACACTTTCTGTTAACAACTTTGCTCTGAAGTTGTAGCTTTTTTTACATCTTCATAATAACATAATAGTACATTTAGTTCACAGTAATATTCATATATATTTTTTGATTGATACTATTCAAATAGTTTTAGGACTAGAAAATGTATACACAGATAAAAAGGGGAAGATGGTGCAAAGAGAAAGAGATTTTACATTTTAGCAAGAATAAACATCTACAATTTATTTTTAAAATCTCACTTAAACAAAATACGTTGGCCCAGCGAGGTGGCTCATGCCTGTGCTCAGCACTTTGGAAGGCCAAGGCAGGAGGATCGCTTGAAGCCAAGAGTTCAAGACCAGCCTGGGAAATAAAGTGAGACCCTATCTTCACAAAACATTAAAAAAAAAAAAAATAGCTGGGCATGGTAGTGCATGCCTATGGTCCCAGCTACTCAGGAGGCTAAGGCAGGAGAATTGTCGAGCCTAGGAGTTCAAGACTGAAGTAAGCTATGATCACACCACTGCACTCAGCTTGACAACACAATGAGACTGCATCTCTACCATCATTTAAAAAAATTAATTTACTGACATAGGTAATAAATTACTTCAGATATAGTATACATAACATTTAGAGGGCATTGGAGTAATCAATCACCTATCAGTCATCT
Organism: Pan troglodytes; assembly: GCF_028858775.2. NCBI lineage: Eukaryota > Metazoa > Chordata > Mammalia > Primates > Hominidae > Pan > Pan troglodytes. The sequence continues at coordinate 56,807,751 of NC_072417.2, forward strand.
AATGATTATATTAGATGACCTCAACTTAATCATTATTAATCATTATTAAGTTGAGGTATAGAGTTAAAATATAATTTTGAGGCAAAATTTAATCCTAGTGTCTTTAATCCCACCATTTCATTATAAAAAGTTTCCAACATACATAAAGTTGCAAGAATTATACAACAAGGCTGGGTGTGGTAGCTCACACCTGTAATCTCAGCACTTTGGGAGGCTGAGGCAGGAGGATCACTTGAGCCCAGGAGTCTGAGACCGGTTTGGGCAACATAGTGACACCCTGTCTCTAAAATAAAATGAAATAAAACAAAATAAAATAAATTAGTCGGGTGTGGTGGCGCATGCCTGTAGTCCCAGCTACTTGGGAGGCTGAAGTGACCTAGGCTTGATCCCAGGAGGTCAAGGCTGCAGTGAGCCACCTTGGTACCACTACACTCCAGCCTGAGAAACAGAGTGAGTCTCAAAATAAATAAATAAATAAATAAAAGCAACAACAGCAACAAATATCCATGTACCTGCCTACTTAGATTCTACTACTAGCATCTTACTAGATTTCCTGATTCATCCATATATCCATCCTGTTACTCATCTATCAATCCACTTTATTTTCTGATGCATTTCAAAGGTAGTAAATTTTTAAAATTTGTTTCTTATCATGAGGAAACCTTTTGGTTATACAAGTAAAGATTGTGAGATAATTGTTTCTAACATATATTGGCCCATCCTTGCCCGCCCCCACCTCCCCCACTCAAAAACAACAACAACAAAAAACCCATCACCATGTTAAATCCTACTAAGGTTCCCAAACTTGAGGCACCTTGCAAACCAACAAAAAGATTCCTGGGCCCAGCTCTGGATATGTTGAATCTGATCCAGGGTGGCACCCTAGTATCTGAATCCCCTCACGCCCCTCCTCCGTCCATCTCCACAAGTGGGTGAAGCACTAACTAAGGCTTTAGCTCAGACTCACCTTGAGAGAGTCTAGTAGAAAGAGCAGATGTGAAGAGGGGCCATAACATGCCTTAATTATGCAAGTCTGGGAAGGCCAAGAGAGAATGATATTCTAGAAGAAGTCAAATTTGATGAGGGTAAGATGTGCTCAGACAGGGCTGAAATTAGACTGGCGCTCTGAAATAGCCCTTTGCAAAGCTAGATGTCTGAAAGAATCATTTGAACGAACTTAAGAAGAAAAAGATGCTTGAGTCTTAACAAAGAGCTTCTAATTCGAAAGCTCTGGGTGGGGGCCCGGTATCTGTATTTTTAACAAACGATGCAGGCATTCCCGATGCCACTGGTCTCTAGCCAGTATTTATGAATTTCTCCAGAAATAAAGAAGGGGGGGCGCTACAAAAGAGCTAGCTGAGACTTGATGGCTTTTTAATACACGTTAAGTAATACTTTAGTATGAGTTAAGTAATACTAGTGTGTGTGAGGCAGAGGCTGGGTCCCCCAGCTTGAGTCTCAGCTGTGTCTATTGCCAGAATTTACATGTCTGGGTTACCGATAGGACTGGCCACCAGAAGTTGATTGCCATAAAGTGCCATGGAGAAAAACTTGACCCAGTGCCAAGCCCATGTGCAGTGGAAGGGAGAGAGGAATCTGAGTTCCAGGCAGTGCTTTGCACTCAGATTTGTATCCTGATCCTGGCTGCTATCTGGGAACCAACAAGGACGATGTGTCTGAGCAAAAATCTAAAGAATTTTTGGCCAATAACAGTAAGATATGGAAACACAGGCAGCATTTCTTTGTTGTTCATAAGACAGAGTGAGGTACAAAAGGAACAAAAGAAGGGAGAATTTTACAGGGAGCTTTGGTGCCCTATGGACCCCAGAAGACAGCGTTCCCTGTCCTTCTGCATTCGTTGGAGAACACAGTGAGGGATGGCAATTCCTAGCAGAAGCCAGTGGCAAGGCTCAGAGGGGACCTTCATGCCTCAGGACATCATTGGTGTCAAAATATCAGAGCAAGAGAATGTTAACCACTAACCAAAGCAAAGCCAGAGGTGACACTGTTCTCCCTGGGAGCATACTGAAATTATCAATGGTTGGAGGTGATTTTCAGGGGACACATGTCTGCAGTTAGTGGCAAAGTTTGGGCAAGAGGCAGCAAAATATGACTTATATGGGTGCTGACTTTAAATAACAAATGCTTGTTAGGGGAAGCTAAGAACTTGTAAAGAAGGCCAAAAGAAATTAAGGCCTAAGGAAACGAATGAGGCAGCATATTAAGAGAGGGAGGAACAGATGCTTCGTAAATGCATCTTTGTCCTAATAGATATTGCTTGGTTTATCTTTCTCTAATTAAAAGTTACTTTATTAATTCAAACTTAATAGGAAATAGTTATTTCGACTGCAGGCAGCCCAGGTTTCCTGATGCCTGTGACAGTCTGTGCTTCCAATTCTTTCCTCATTCTCTGACCTTGCTTTATGGATTGCTTTTCAATGGCCTTTTCTGGCTCCTTCTGCTCTGATACCTTACAAGAACCTTCTTTCTTTCTTTTTCTCTCTCATACAAGAGAAGTGAATTGTCTGAAGTGGGATTTCAGGGTTGAATGGGAACTTTAATGTGGGTGTGTGTCCTATTGAGCCACCTCCCAGCTCCATGCTTGAAAACCCTCCATGTAGGTGGTTGCTTGTCCCTCTGAGCCCAGAGGGAGCTGATGCAGGTGACATTACTCTTCCCAGCAAAAGCCTTTGCTCCTCACTCTGACAAGAGGCACAACGAACAGCTTTTGCAAAGTTTCTGATGCGCTTCAGTTTTCCTCCGGAGATGCCGAAGGAATATTATGGCATACTGAAGAGCAAACTCTAGAATGCTGGGAACGAAGATTGTCATATTTGGAACTTGGCAAAATTGGAACTTGGCTAAAAACGTTTTCTCTCTGGTATGTGTGCCCAGGGCACACACAGGTGGTTAGGAAGAGGTTTGTATCCCTGTCATATTTTGGTCTAACAGGTGATCTCTCTGAGAAGCTATGGAGTTATGATAAGGGGAGGGGGTGTGAGGAAAACACTAAAAAGATGTTTAGGCTCAACTGAAAGCTTAATGTAGGAAGAGTTCTTGCAACATCAGAATGTAAATAATTTACTTTACTCATTCTTTCAGCAGGGTGAAGGGAGGGAAGATTAATGGGCAGTTTAAAAGAAAGTCCAGTTAAAACCTTTGCTGCCCTGATGTCATGGATGCAAGAGCCAGTTTAATCTAAACAAAAGGGGCAACTCACCCATTTGGGCAGGGCTGGGAGACCACACAGTGGCTGAGAATTGCCCATCAGCAGGGTCCCGCTCTTTATAGACCATTTGTTTCCATTTGTAGTGAAAAAGGAGATGCTCTTGTAGAGGTTAAGTCACCCAGTTATTTGTTATAAACTTTCAGAAAGGAATGGTTTTGAAACAAGTCTTAAGTGTTTCAGTGACAAATATTTAATGTCACCCCTGAGATTTATGGCTCTTCTGTTCGCCCTTTGAAAGCTTTTAGTTCAGTGGCAAAGGTTACCAGGGGCTTGCCCAGCAGAAAAGAGGTCTTTTCTGTTGTTGTTTTATCATCTTAGCACTGGCTGGAGAGTATTCCAAAGTTTCAGTAATGACTAATCACCCTTTCTGCTCACATCGTCATCTGTCCTACAACTGTGATTGTCCTCGGAGACTAATCTAAGGCATGTAAGTGCTCCTGGCATCTGGTCTCTCTGCTTTCACACCTCCACAGCTGTGATACAGGGCGGGAGGGCTGATCCCAGGCCATCCCAAACCACAGCACTGCAGAGCAGGGAGGCCCTGGGTGTTATATACGTGCTGTTCCTCACTGATGCCCTGTCTGGAGCACCTGTTGTGTTGGGATACTTGTACTAGAATAATCCAAATGGTGAGGCCTCATCACTTTTTGGCCGAGGTAGAACTTACTTCCTTTTAATGTCTAAATTTTGGTGGTGAACACCCCTGCTGGCTTAATTATGGGAAATTAGGCCTCCTGAAAGTGTGCCTAACATGTTTCTGAAGAGGATGCTGGATACCACATCATGCTGCCACATTGATATTAATAGATCTGCTAGAGCTCACCAGTGTGGGGCATAGTGACCAGCTGCTAGTGACCACGCTGCCTCCACCTGGCTTTGGGGCGATGGGCCAGGGGGTGAGATGGGGGGTAAGTCTTCCCTCCTAATGATACAAAGACAGAACCATAACTCTGATAGAGCCTTTACCAAAAGGCTGATTATGACTTCTCATATCTCTCTCCATCTGTCCAGCCCAATTCTGAGATTCTTTATCAGGCTTCCTTCTTGCTCCATGTAATAAAAGCAACAGCTGACATTTATCGTGTGCTTATTATGTGCCAGGCAGTATTCTAAGCATTTTGTGTGTATTATTCTGTTAATCCTCACAAACGTCTTTGTGCTATTATGATCCTCATTTTTTAGATGAGGACACTAAGGCACTGAGAGCTTCAGCGACTGGTCAAGGGCACACACTAGCAAGTACGGAGTGGCATCTGATGCCAGGCTGCCAGACTCCAGGGTCTTCTTTTTTCTTTTCTTTTCTTTTTTTTTTTTGAGACTGAGTCTTGCTCTGTCGCCCAGGCTGGAGTGCAGTGGCGTGATTTCGGCTCACTGCAAGGTCCGCCTCCCGGGTTCACGCCATTCTCCTTCCTCAGCCTCCTGAGTAGCTGGGACTACAGGCACCTGCCACCACACCCGGGTAATTTTTTGTATTTTTAGTAGAGATGGGGTTTCACCGTGTTAGCCAAGATGGTCTAGATCTCCTGACCTTGTGATCCACTTGCCTCGGCCTCCCAAAGTGCTGGAATTACAGGCGTGAGCCACCGCGCCTGGCTGACACCAGGGTCTCTTAACCACCATACTCTCTACTCTTTTCTTCCTCACTGGGAAGCTCTGTGCAATTCTCTGCCTTAAAATTCAGGCTCAATTGCTGGAAGGCCCCCAAAGGGAGAAGGAAGCTTCCCTCTAAGCCAGTTTAAGGCTCATCCACCAAGTCTTCCTTTTCTATCCCAGGACTGATCTCTTTTAAATGACTGACAGCTCATTTCCTTTAGAAGAGACTCCACTTCTGCCTACAGAGGGGTGGCCTTACCTTTTTATTCTCTCCAAGATATCACTCTCACAAAGAATGCCATGGAATAATATATTTGCCAAGGTCTGGGCTGTTCAATCAGGATGCAAAATAGCCATTTTTGTTTCTTTAAAGGAGAAAAACAGGATCACAGCTGTATATTGCTGTGCTGCCTTCTCCTGGTTGTCTTTGAACTCCTAAGTAAACAAGAACATACAGGACTCTGCAATAGCTCGCAGTCACAGGGAGATACAGGGGAGTCTAAATTCCTATGCAGGAAAGAAACTTTTCTTTAAATCAGTGAGTGTGGATACTGGAAATGAAAGCCTCTAGAAATAACACATACCAAGGCCTATGTATTTTAAAAAATGAAATCTCTGGCCAGGCACAGTGGCTCACGCCTGTAATCCCAGCATTTTGGGAGGCCAAGGCAGGCGGATCATGAAGTCAAGAGATTGAGACCATCCTGGCCAACATGGTGAAACCCCATCTCTACTAAAAATACAAAAAATTAGCTGAGTGTGGTGGTGCGTGCCCGTATTCCGTTATTTGGGGGGCTGAGGCAGGAGAATCGCTTGAACCCAGGAGGCAGAGGTTGCAGTGAGCTGAGATTGCACCACTGCACTCCAGCCTGGTGACAGAGCGAGACTCTGTATCAAAAAAAAAAAAGAAAGAAATCTCTATAGGTGATTCTAATATGCCATCCTGGTTGCAAGCCATGAGGTCAGGAAATTCATAGCAAGATATAGACCTGCTAAAAGATATGCTTTATTTTACCAAACAGAACATCTGATTAGAGATGGAAACATACAGTCTAGTGAGTTTGTAAGCACTTGGGTCTTGTACAACCACAATGTCTGTGTGTGTGTGTGTGTTTGTGTGACATGTGATGTATTTGCTTTGCATTTGCTAACTCAAACGACCTGTCCAAGTAGTAATCCTGCCAACTCTTACGTGGCATGAAATTCTCCTAACGTTTTTATACTTTAACAAAAGGTTTCAACTTTCATTTAAATGAAAAAAGAGAAGACAAAGTAAATCTGAAGAAATTTTCACTGCACAAAACATCAGATCTCAAATTTTTTTTGAATTTTAGGCAAAAAGATTTAGAAACCATAAAGAGAGAGAGAAACAGGAATAGTTTATTTTCTTCTCCCACAGTGGCTTAAGAGTGGCATATTATTGAGTTTTTTACTTGCTCTTATACTTGAAAATGAACTTGGCTAAATATATTCTTGTTTTATACTTTATTTCCCTCGTAACTTTTAAAGTATCACTCCATAGTCAATAACTCACGTTGAATTTTTTGTGGTGAAATCTTAAGCCAGCCTGACTTTTTCTCCTGCACTGAACTATAATTTTTTTTTTTTTTTGGTCAGGAGGGCTAAAAATTCTGTCTTTATCCTTGAAGTTAAATCATTTAATGAGGTTATATGTTGATGCCAATAATTTTCTGTCACTTATTTTTTCTCATATATGTTGTATGAATTTAATCTGTAGATTCTGTTTTTTCCATTTCATGGAAATTTTTCAACGTTGTATCTCTAAATATTTTTTCCCAGTTTTTGGGTCTTAATGACAGGAGCCCCAGTTAGCTTTCGGTTGGATCTTCTTGGTCTTCTACATGAATCATCCACTCTGCGATTGCTTTAATTTGTCTTTCTCATTCATTGAGAATACCTGAAGCCCTTCTCTGTGTCATTAATTTAATATTTAACACTATCTACTATATTTCTTGCTCTTTCTAAAATGTCATTAGGGTCAGGTTCTCTATTCTGTTCCATTGGTCTATGTGTCTGTTCTTGTACCAGTACCATGCTGTTTTGGTTACTGTAGCCCTGTAGTATAGTTTGAAGTTGGGTAGTGTGATGCCAGCTTTGTTCTTTTTGCTTAGGATTGCCTTAGCTATTCAGGCTCTTTTTTGGTTCCATATGAATTTTAAAATAGTTTTTTTCTAGTTCTGTGAAGAATGTTAATTATAGTTTAATAAGAATAGCACTGAATCTATACATTGCTTTGAGCAAGTATGGCAATTTTAATGATATCGATTCTTCCTCTCCATGAGCATGGAATGTTTTTCCTTTTGTTTGTGTCATCTCTGATTTCTTTGAGCAGTGTTGTGTAGTTCTTCTTGTAGAAATCTTTCACCTCCCTAGTTTACTGTATTCCTGGGTATTTTATTCTTTTTGTGGTCCTTGTGAATGAGGATTCATTCAAGATTTGGCTCTTGGCTTGACTGTTGTTGGTGTATAGGAATCTAGTGATTTTTGTACATTGATTTTGTATCCTGAGACTTTGCTGAAGTTGCTTATCAGCTTAAGAAGCTTTTGGTCTGAGGTGATGGGGTTTTCTAGATGTAGGATCATGTTATCTCCAAACAGGTATAGTTTGACTTCCTCTCTTCCTATTTGAATGCCCTTTATTTCCTTCTCTTGCCTGATTGCCCTGGCCAGAACTTCCAATCCTATGTTGAATAGGAGTGGTGAGAGAGGGCATCCGTGTCTCATGCTGGTTTTCAAGGGGGGGAATGCATCCAGCTTTTACCCATTCAGTATGATGCTGTTTGTGGTTCTTATTATTTTGAAGTATGTTCCTTCAATATCTAGTTTATTGAGAGTTTTTAACATGAAGGTTGTTGAATTTTGTAGAAAGCCTGTTTTGCATCTTTTGAGATAATCGTGTGTTTTTTGTCTTTAGTTTTGTTTATGTGATGAATCACATTTGTTGATTTGCATGTGTTGAACCAACCTTGCATCCCAGGATGAAGCCTACTTGATCATGATAAATAAGCTTTTATGTGTTGCTGGATTTGGTTTCCAGTATTTTGTTGAGGATTTTTACATTGATATTTATAAAGGGTACTGGCCTGAAGTTTCCTTTTTCTGTTGTATCTCTGCCAGGTTTTGGTATCAGGATGATGCTGGCCTCATAGAATGAGTTAGGGAGGAGTCTCTCCTTTTCAATTTTTGGATATAGTTTCAGTAGGAGTGATACGACCTCTTCTTTATACATCTGGTAGAATTCAGCTGTGAATTTGTCTGGTCCTGGGCTTTTTTTGGTTGGTAGGCTATTTATTACTATCTCAATTTCAGAATTCATTATTGGTCTATTCAGGGATTCAGTTTCTTCCTAGTTCAGTCTTGGGTGGGTGTATGTGTCCAGGAATTTATCAATTTCTTCCAGATTTTCTAGTTTATGTGCATAGAGGTGTTTATAATATTCTATGATGTTTGTTTGTATTTCCGTAGAGTTAGTAGTAATATCCCCCTTATTTCTGATTGTGTTTATTTGAATCTTCTCTCTTTTCTTCTTTATTAGTCTAGCTAACCATCTATTTTATTAATTTTTTCAAAAAACAAGCTCCTGCATTTGTTGATCTTTTGAATAGATTTTCGTGTCTCTATCTCTTTCAGTTCAGCTCTGATTTTGGTTATTTCTTGTCTTCTGCTAGCTTTGGGATTTGTTTGTTCTTGGTTCTCTGGTTCTTTTATTTAATAGTTGTCATGTTAGGTTGTTAACTTGAGACCTTTCTAACTTTTTGATGTGGACATTTAGTGCTATAAATGTCCCTCTTAGGCTGGATGCAGTGGCTCACACCTGTAATCCCAGCACTTTGGGAGGCCGAGGCAGGCAGATCATGAGGTCAAGAGATCGAGACCACCCCAGCCAACATGGTGAAACCCCATCTCTACTAAAAATAAAAAAATTAGCTGGGCATGGTGGTGGGCACCTGTAGTCCCACCTACTTGGGAGGCCGAGGCAGGAGAATCACTTGAACCCAGGAGGCGGAGGTGGCAGTGAGTCGAGATCATGTCACTGCACTCCAGCCTGGTGACAGAGTGATACTCCATCTCAAAAAGAAACAAAAAACAAAAAACAAAACAAAACAAAACAAAAACCCCAAAATTTCCCTGTTAATATTGCCTTAGCAGTGTCCCAGAGATTCTGGTACATTGTATATTTGTTCACATTAGTTTCAAAGAACTTCCTGATTCCTGTCTTAATTTCATTATTCAGTCAAAAGTCATTCAGGAACAGGTTTCTGAACCTGTTTTCATGTAATTCAGGAACAATTTTCATGTAATTGTATGGTTTTGAGTGAATTTCTTAGTCTTGAGTTGTAATTTGATTGCACTGTGGTTCAAGAGATTGTTTGTTATGATCTGAGTTCTGTTGCATTTGGTGAAGAGTGTTTTACTTCTGATTATATGATAGATTTTAGAGTAAGTGCCGCGTGATGATGACAAGAATGTCTATTATCTTGCTTTTGGGTGGAGAGTTCTGTAGATATCGCTCAGGTCCATTTGATCCAGAGCTGAGTTCAGGTCCTAGTATTTTTGTTAATTTTCTTTCTTTCTTTTTCTTTTTTTTCAGTCTTTCTCTGTCACCCAGGCTGGAGTGTGGTGGTGCGATCTTGGCTTACCTCTAGACTGGTTGGATCCAGGTGCTGAATTCAATTTACTCTTGATTTATCTTGTGTTTGTATTTAGAAGTGTGTTTCTCAGCTATTCAGTGTAAGAACTAATGTTTAAGCCAAGATGACTCTTCTGTTATTTGGAACACAAAGCAACTAGATTAACTTTTGCCAGGAGACTGACTGCCAAACTCATATAAACACTGCACAGACAGCCCATGCCGGCCCCCCACAGACACTTGCTGTCACCTCCATGGTCTTTCTTGAGTTCTCTTAGACTAACATTCCGTAATTACTGCTGCCTTCCTTTCTTCCGAGGGCTGCACCCTCTAGCCCAGTACTCCTCACACTGTCATGTACATTTGAATTACTGGGAATTTTACTCAAAAGCAGTTTCTTATTCAGCAGGTCTGGGGTGAGGCTTGAGATTTTACATTTATCACAAGCTTTCAGGTGATATTTGAGTAGCAAGGCTTTAGGCCACAGCAAGAGTATAATTTTTATTCCAGCTTTTAAATAATTGGACCCTGTTAATGACAGTGTATGGGAGACATAAGGTAAAGTGAGAAGAGTACTGGGTGAGGCCAAGATTCAATTTCCGATTCACTGTTTACCAGTTGTGTGCTCTCAGCTTTAATTTTCATGTACTAAAAAACTGGGAAAATCAAATGTCAGAATGAATGTGTACATACTTTGCATAAGGCATTTAAATGAAAGGATTAAATAATCCTCTATGATTAACAAGAATGATTATCAATATTTCCCAGGTAACTTATTGTCATCAAAACAACAATATCAGTAGATATCTAAAAAGTTAGGATGAAAAGAGATAATTGCTGTAAAATGCCCATCACTGTGCCTGGAATGTACATAGAGATACATGTTAGCTATTCTTATTTTATTTTTTGAGACGTAGTCTCGCTCTGTTGCTAGGCTGGAGTGCAGTGGCATGATCTCGGCGCACTGCAACCTCTGCCTCCCTGGTTCAAACAATTCTCCTGCCTCAGCCTCCTGAGTAGCTGGGACTACAGGCACCTGCCACCACGCCCAGCTAATTTTTGTATTTTTAGTAGAGACAGGGTTTTACCATGTTGGCCAGGATGGTCTTGATCTCTTGACCTCGTGATCCGCCCGCCTTGGCCTCCCAAAGTGCTGGGATTACAGGTGTGAGTCACCGTGCCTGGCCAGCTATTCTTAATTTCATTCAGTTTGGTAAGATTGGGCAAGGAGAAAGCTGTACTTTCCAATGGGTTTGCCAGCCTGTTCTTTCTATGCAGTCTCCATTTGACCTTGGGTGTTGTACATGTGTTCTCCTAATGATGGAACTATGTATTTAAAGAGACAAAGGCAGAATGAAGTCTGACCATCAACCTGAGAATGTTCATGTTTTTGCATCAGTGAGGGTACTTTAAGCTGCAGGGAACAAAACCTCCAAATTCAATTTGTTACAAGCAATGGGGAAAACTTATTATGTCACTTAACAAGAAAACCTGAAATAGGGCAGCTCTAAGGTTGGTTGATTGGGCAGCTGGGCAGGTTTTTCACCTCTCCCATTTTCCATTTTGGAGTAATGGCTCCTCTCATGGTCTCAGAATGGCTTCAGCAGTTCCAAGTATGGCATCCAGACAAGACGATCTCTAGGAGAGAAAGAGAGTTCTCCCCTGTATCTCTCTATTTCCAGTGGAGGAAATAGCTCCCAGAAAATCCCAAAAGACTTGCTCTCTTATCTTAGCAAGATAAGCTTGTTAGTCGGGGCTGGTTCATGTGCCCCTTCCTAAGCTAACCCCACTAGAATTGGCATTGGGATTGCCATGCTTCTCTGGATGGTCCATTCAGGAATTTTCTTTATATTTCATGGGAAAGGATTGAGACCAGAATACAGAGTTCAGAATGCAAGAAAGAACGGCTTTTGGACACTCAGCAGTGTAGATGGTGTTCTAAATATGAAGGGTACAGATGAAATCTTCCCAGGGGCAAACACCTTTGAATTTCCTACCCAGGATAGGATTCTCTTCCTGTTACAGCCATCTCAAATATGTTTCCATTGGCTTAAATTTTTAGTGGCACGAAGCTTAATTATTTTGAGTATCTTTGACCTCTCCTTCTCGCTATTGACCCTTATTTGCACCCCCAGTTAAAAGTCGAAGGTGGCTTTAGCATCAAGAGTACCAAGCCTTTGTAAGGAGGTGTCACCGTCAGCTTCTGAGGTGGAGTGGACCCTGAGGCTTGTGCTGGGCATTGGCCAGGGTGAGAGCACCTTTACAAAGCCTCAGCTGTGCCTGTTTCTCTGTGTGTCTCCTTATTTGACCCCTATGATTCAAGCTCGTATTGAATACCCTGACCTCCCTTTCACACTGCTTCCCCTAATGGTCTATCACCATTCTCTTAATAACTTTCACACCAACATTTCAACTGAAAGCTATTGAAAATGTGCCACTTTAAAAGACTGTGCTCACCTTGCTTGTCAGTACTATCAGCAAACATCCCCCACCCTCTTCAACCACCAAACACCACTGTCTCCCACTCTTTCAAATAAATGGAAAAACTTTAAGGTCTTGCAAGACCAGATTTAGGAGCCACTGAGAATATGACCCATTTATTTTGAACTCGCAGCCAATCAATTGACCTTCCGTAGATACTAACGTTTAGATACGTCTGCAGCTAGAGAGATTTACGTCCTGACCTTCCACTTGCTTCTAGAGTAGTTCACCTTTGCTCAACAGCATTGGAAAATCCACACAACATTTATTTCTTGCTCTAACAACCTTCTTGGAGTCTTCAGAAATACTCTTTTATCTATTCCAAGATGGAGGAGGAATAACAATGGTTTTAACCTCACTGCAGAGCAATCTAACCTTTTAAAGTGGACGTTATTCAAAATGGAAGCATAAAAGCTCAGCTTCCTACTGACGGTGGATTATTTGTCATCATCATCGCTGTCATTAAAAAACGTTGCAAACAATCTTGTCATTTTAGGAAACCTCTGCTAAAAATGGTGTTTGCTTTATGCCTTTAAATGTTTCTGTGTTTGGCTTTTTTGCATCATCGGCTCTGCCTGAAGAACGTGGCCCCGTTAAGATCAAGGGAGGAGAGGAGTCTCTGCGCTTAGCACGGGAACTTTGGCTGGCTGAGGTCTGTGGAAATGAGGAGAATATTACCAAGGTGCATGGCCTTGTTCAAGTGAAGCTCACTGCCAATCTGTGGTGTGCTGGGAGGCAAAGGCATCTCTGTGCTTCATGCCGCCTGCCTGGTGTCAGGGGATCTTCGAGGTCTCCATGGAAGCTTCCCAAGTCTGTCTTTCCTACAGTGTTAACTGTGTTTGAAGCCCCTGACAGGGCTGTTGCCATCTCCTCTAAGCAGGAGCTTCTCATCCCAATTTCCTGATGCCTGAGAGTAAAAGCCAGGTGTAATAATTTACTGGGAGGAGCGGTTTATCCATCCAATAGAACCTAAATCCGGCCTCACACTTAAACTTGAGTGCACGCCCAAATTTCCTGGAGAGCTTCCTAAAAATACAGAATGGGAAAGCTAATCTCTGCTTTGATTCAGTAGGTTTGCACAGAGCTCTGAATCTGCATTTTATGCTTAAAACATCAGAGGCGAATCTGAGGTGGTGCTCAGAAAAATCTATTTGGGGAAAATCTTCTCTAAGCCATAGGCTTGAAAATCAGCAGTGTGGCTTCTCTGTGCTGGGTTTGTTGCACCCCTGAGCACCAATCCTCACTGGCCTTGCAAATTTATTGGCCCAGTTTACAGATGAGAAGAGTGAGGGGCCCAGTGGTTAGGTCATTTGCTCACAGGCTCATTGCTGGCAGTGGCCTACTATTCCCTGGTGTGAGCTCAAGGCTACCTGATTCCAAAGCCTGTGCTCTTGAGTCTGGGCCATACCATGTCCCAGACAACTGCCTGGGTAGGCCCCAAACTAGCCTCTGAACATACAAAGATGAGTAAGACAGTCTTCCTTTTTAGAACAGATTCTAGTGAGTTTTGAGGGATAGTTTTTCTCCCATTCCTTCCAGATGTGGAAAAGCAGTTTGTCCAGTGATGAGCAGAGCTGGGACTAGGAAGTAAGACCTCTTGGAGATTTTTCTCCTGTTTCAGGATGACAAATTAAGTGCGGCCGGGCTTGGTAGCTCATGCCTGTAATCCCAGCACTTTGGGAGGCCGAGGCGGGTGGATCATGAGGCGGGTGGATCACGAGGCTGGGAGTTTGAGACCAGCCTGACCAACATGGTGAAACCCTGTCTCTACTAATAATACAAAAATTAGCTGGGCATGGTGGTGTGCACCTGTAATCCCAGCTACTCAGGAGGCTGAGGCAGGAGAATTGCTTGAATCAGGGAGGTGGAGGTTGCAGTGAGCTGAGATTGTGCCACAGCACTCCAGCCTGGGTGACAGAGTGAGACTGTATCTCAAAAAAAAAAAAAAAAAAAATTAAGTGCACTTGACAGTTTGGCTAATGAGCTACCTTGCTGCCTCTGAAGAACCTCCAAAAACAAGGGAATCCAAAATGGATTCCTAAATTCATGAAGAATTTGGATCATGCCCTATTCTATCCCATACCATGTATCTATTTTGATGATGCTAAAAGTTCTCAAGGCATTCCTAATGCAAGGTATTATGTGCTGAAATAAATAAGATGGTTGAGATGGAAACACTTTGAAATAAAAGCATCATAAAATGGGTTGTGGTAGGTGTTATTATCAAAGGTCCTATCTGATCTGCCTTACTAAAGTGGTGCTTCAACCTCACAAGGGCCATCGTGTTGCTGAACGTTCATCAGGCTAGCACTGCACCAGGGACTCTGCCTGTGTGGTCCCAGGTGTCTATACATTTATCCTCGCTGTTTTACAGAAGGGGGAACAGAGGCTCAGAAAGGACACTCATGGTAAGGATGAGGGTTGAGCCCCAGTCTGGAGCCTTCGTATTTAAACACCATCTACTGGGTTGCCTTTTGTTCATTCCTCATAATACATTCATTCTACAAATGGGAGCTAGATGCAGAGGATAGGGTCTTAGAGGTGAGGTAGCTCAACTTCATCCTGTTGTAGAAATGGGCTCCATATCATCTCCTGAACACAGTGGTTGCCCTCTCTTCACACACTCTTAGGAGTGGGCATTCAACATTTCATAGGTAATCCTCAAAGTTCCCTTATACTTAGAGGATCAGGCACAATCTCCCCAGGCATCCATATCTTGCCCCATTCAACCTCTAAATCTCTCTCCTACAACTCCTTGACAAACACCTTTGTCAACTACTGTCTGCTAAGCTGACCACATGCTTTTCCAATCTCTGCTACTGAGAGCAACTCCCACATGGGGTAGTTCCCTTTTTCTCTGTGTTTCTCTGAGTCTAGTCATCTTCAAGTCCGGTATGAAGACCTTGTCCTCAGCCCAAAGCGAGTTTTCCCAATTTCCCAGAGCACTGCTCCCCCACACTACTCATCTGGTTCCTAGTGTAAGCTGCTCCCTACTGTTTACCCTTTTTGTTGTCTGTGGAACCATCCAATGAGATTGTGAACCCCACAAAAGCAAGAGCTTCGTCCTATTCATCTTTATATTCTCAATGCCTTGTTTAAGTCATTTCCCCAGAATGATCTTTCAGTAAATGTTTGTTGTAGGTAAAGATTACTCTCCCTAGTAGAAACTGCATCTTCTGTCCTGCATTAATTTCCATGTCAGTGGCTGCCTGGAACAGGGTTATCTGTCAGTGTTGTTTGATTTGCTGAATTTTTTTTTTAAGAGCTTATATGGCGATCATGCTGGAAGGAGAACTGAGTCTCACCTTTACTTCCATTTCCCACTTACATACTGGGACTGAGAAAATACTTATTGGAGCATTGTCTGTGATAGTGAATAACTCTAAACAGTCTAAAAGCCCATCATCACGGCATGGGTAAATACACTGTAGCACACTCGTAAAATGGAATACTATATAGCAATGAAAAAGCACCAGTGACAGCAGCATGAATGCACATGGATGAATCTCATAAAAATAACGTTAAGCAAAAGAGCAAGCTGAGAAGGATACACATGATGCAATGCCATCCATACAAAGTCAAGAAACGTCCAAAGCAATATTATATATTGTTCATGGGAAAATGCATGTTTAATACAATTTTAAAGCGACATGTACCAAAGTAGTGCTGTGAGAAAATGTATGAGTTTCCCGGGCCTGCCATAATAAAATACCACAGGCTGGGGGGCATAGGCAACAGAAATGCATTATCTCACAGTTCTGGAGGCTAAAAGTTCAAGATCAAGGTGTCAGCATGGTTGGTTTCTCCTGAGGCCTGTCTCCGTGGCTTGCAGATGGCTGTCTTCTCACTGTCCTCACACGGCCTTCTCTCTGTATGGGCATCCCTGGTGTCACTCAGGTGTCCTCATCTCCTCTTCTCATAAGGACACCAGTCAGACTGGCTCGCCATAGTGATTTTACTTTAACTTAATTACCTTTTTCTAAGGCTCTATCTACAAATACAGTCATATTCTGAGATACTGGGGACTGGAGCTTCAACATAGAAATTTTGAGGGCACACAATTTGGTCTGTAACAGCATACTCGGTGCCTCTGGAGGGCTGTGAGGAAGAATCTGTCCCTGGTCTCTCTTCTGGCTTCTGGTAGCCTGAGGGGTGCCTTGGCTTTAGATGGTGTTCTGTCTGCGTCTTCCCCTCATCTTCCCTCTGTGTGTGTCTCCCTGTGCGTCTGCATCCAAATTTCCCCGTTTTATAAGAACACCAATCATATTGGATTAGGACTCACCCCATCCCAATGACCTCATTTTAGTTTTGTTATTTTTATTTTTTGGCAGAGTCTCACTCTGTCACCCAGGCTGGAGTGCAATGACATGATCTCGGCTCACTGCAACCTCTGTGTCCCAGGTTCAAGCGATTCTCTTGCCTCAGCCTCCTGGTTGCTGGGATTACAGGCGCCTGCCACCATGTCCGGCTAATTTTTGTATTTTTAGTAGAAATGGGTTTTCACTATGTTGGCCGGGCTTGTCTCGAACTCCTGACCTCAGGCGATCCGCCTGCCTCAGCCTCCCAAAGTGCTGGGATTGCAGGCCCAGTTAACTTATTTTAATTTGATAACCTCTATAGAGGCCCTGTCCCCCTATAACATGACATTCTGAGATACTGGGGGTTAGGACATCAACATATCTTTTTTTTTTTTGAGAGACGCAATCTGACCCACAACAAAGTACGTAATTTTACAGGGTGAAGAATCGACTGCAAGGACTGGAGTTGTATGTGTCCTATTTTAGTTTTTAGGTGGACATTCCATAACAATAACAGTTACAGCAACAAACAAAAGAATTGAGCAGAACTGCCGGCCTGCTCCTGCAAAAGCCGTCAGAGACAGAGGACGGAGAAGTCTTTTTCTGGTCCTACAGGGACAATTTTCCTCTCACAGCACAGTCCTAGGGAGGCTGCCACAATAAGGCCAGCTTGTTCCGCTGCTGGACAGTTTTAATCATTAGATATTCATTTAATTTTGAGACGGAGTCTTGCTCAGTCACCCGGGCTGGAGTGCAGTGGCGTGATCTCAGCACACAGCAACCTCTGCCTCCCAGGTTCAAGCGATGCTCCTGTGTCAGCCTCCCGAGTAGCTGGGACTACACATGCGTGCCACCATGCCAGACTAATTTTGTTGTATTTTTAATAGAGACGGGGTTTCACCGTGTTAGCCAGGATAGTATTGATCTCCTGACTTCGTGATTCGCCTGCGTTGGCCTCACAAAGTGCTGGGATTACAGGCGTGAGCCACCACGCCTGGCCTAGATATTTCTTAAAAGTTCCAGGCTTAAACCTTCACATTAACTTCCAGCTGTGGGTACTATGCTGATCTCTGTCTGAAGCCATGTAGACTATGCCTGTGGCCACTTTTACCTGGAACACTTTGATGTGTTTGAAGGCATGACTCGCCCTGTCTTCTCTCCTCCCTGTTTGGTGCCTGCTCCTTCTCCTTCTACTACCCCCATCTCCATTTCTAATTTCTTTAACTCCTCCTCATATAATAAGATGTTCTTGATTTGGGTGCACCTGGCAATGGACTAAACAGGGTATTGCTCTGTCCTCATTGAGCCTGTACTTTATTCAGCGATTGATGACTTAAGCAATTCTTTTTTTTTTTTTTTTTAAACTGGGGTAAGTAGCTGAAAAAAAATGATGATGCCAGGCTTGATGTGGGAGGCCAAGAAATTCCCTTCTTAGAGGAGCCCCGGGCAAAGGGTAAGAATTTCCCAGATAAAGAGGAGCAACGGTTTTTCAAGGTGAGGAGGCGGCATGCGGCAAGGAAGGTAACTTAAGCATCTGAAGATGTGAACCAAGTCGCTGCGGCTTGAGGGTAGGGGGCCAGAAGAAGGGAGGCCTTTGTTGAGGCTGCTGAGGGGCTGATAGATTTTGTTGAAACTGTGGCTTTGATTTTCAGAGACAGTACGAAAAAGTGTTTAGTTGAGAAGCAACGTGGTCATATTTGCATTTTAGAAAAATCACCTTAGCTGCAGAGGTGAGGTAGGAGAGTGGGTGAGTGAAAATGAAATGAGAAGCCTATTGAGAGGCTATTCCAAAATGCAGCCCACGTGGGAAATAAAAGCAGTGTTGATCAGGGTGGTGATGGTGAAATGTTCAGAAGTGCATGGATTTGAAACATATTTAAGGTGTAAAGTAGAACAGGATAATTTATTAGAAGCAGAGAATGAAGGCAATACTATCCTTAGTTTGGGGCAAAAGAGATCCGACTCTGGGCCTTATATGTTATACCAGGGATTGGCAAACTCCAGCCCATGGTCCAAAGTTGGCCCCTGTCCTGATTTTTTCTTTAAATAAAATTTTATTGAAACACAGCTGCAGTCATTCATTCTGTGGCTACTTCTTTGCTACAGTGGCCTTTCTGGCCTGGAAAGCCTAAAATATGTACAAAAAATTTTGCCAATTCCTGTTGTAGAGGACTACTCACTTCACAAACACTCACAAAAAATAAAGGTATTAATAAACAAATGCGTTGGAAGGACGAGGCGGGTGGATCAGGAGGTCAGGAGATCGAGACCATCCTGGCTAAGATGGTGAAACCCCGTCTCTACTAAAAATACAAAAGATTAGTGGCGGGCGCCTGTAGTCCCAGCTACTAGGGGAGACCGAGGCAGGAGAATGGTGTGAACCTGGGAGGCAGAGCTTGCAGTGAGCCAAGATCGAGCCACTGCACTCCAACCTGGGCGACAAAGCGAGACTCCGTCTCAAAAAAAAAAAAAAAAAGAAAAAATAAAAATAAACAAATGGGTCTCTCTCAGCCCAGGCAAGTTACTTACCCATAACCTCAGACATCCACTTTCAAGACTAAGACTGGCCAGGTTCCAGGGAGATGCTTCTCTCCATCTCTTCAACCTGGCTCCTCTATACGAAAGTATCTGAATGTTGTGGAGACTTTGGCTTGTGCTGTTGCTAACACTGCTCTCCAGTGCAGGAAGGATCTGAGCAGAGCAAATGCCTCCATAAAAGAAAAGATGAATTAATGGACTTGTCAAAATCTTTATCTCGTCTATTACATGAGTGAAACGAAGTGCAATTTCTCAATGTGTTCAGTATCCACCTTCATTGTTTTGCTTAGCGCTGGGATACTCCTAAGTTAGTGTGGTCTCTGGAGTGATTTTGCATGGCAGCTGAGGGATATTTTGCTACACTTTACAACTCATGCTACTCTGGTTTAGACCCAATATGAATGAAGTATGACACTGATTCTTTACACAAACATAAAAGCTACACGTATGCATATGAGCACCATACATATTCTTACTCTGGGCCCTGCAATTGTTAGCATGGACCACAGCAAGGGAAGGGTCAAGGATGTCTCTTGGGTATCTGGTGTGATCACTTAAGCAGTGGAGGTGACAGCTAGTTTGGAAGATGTTTTGCAGAGATTTTGAGAATGCAGGTAGAAGAGGTGGAGTCAGCATTTGGATACGGGCTACTCAGAGGGCAGGTCTGGGTGGGCTGAGGACATCAAGTGAGGGGTCGTTGGTAATTGGATGTGATCAAGCGCTCCTGAAAAGAAGAAGCTCCTGGTTAATTGTGCCACATAAGCTGAGGAATGGATTTAGCTACCTGGAAGTCATTAGTGACCTCAGCATGGTTCTCATGAGGTCGGAGGATGAAGATTTGGAAGCCATCTATGTTGAGGTGGTTTGAAATATGCATGAGGCATGAGGAAGGCACACAGTGAATGTAGAGAGTAGGTTCAAGCCTTTTGAAGGGGATGAGGAAGTGGAGCAGTCCCTGGAGGAGGGAGTGGGACCAAGGGTAGATTTTTTATGTTTTATTTTTACTTTTAAAGATAAGAGGGACTTGAACATGTTTCAGTGCTGATAGGAAGGTTCCACCACAGAGAGGAAAGTTGATGATAAAGGAGAGAAAAGAATTTACAGAGCCACTCTAAGAGCAGATGATCCGTTTGTTTGCAGCTTCGACACACTGATGCACTCTTTGTTATGTCTCTGGTACTTCAAGTGGGCATAAAAAACAGCAAGATTGTTTTTGCTGGGAGAGATGGCAGCCTGGCAACAGGGAGTCCCTGAGGAAGCTGCCTCTGCGTCCTCACATTCCCCCGCCTCGCTGTCAGTATGGCTTATGGTCTTTTGGTTCAGGTGCATACAGAAGAGGCTCTTGTTACGTATCCCTCAGAAAATGAATTAAATTTAAAATAGATCTCATTTCAGATCCAGAGGCTGTAATGCTATCAGCCCACTAGGTAGAAATAGCTTGTTGCTCTCTTGGTTCACTGCAGTCTTAACAGCGGGATTGCATGCTTCACAAATGAGTGTATCCTGCATGGAAATCTGACACGCTCTCCATCACTGTTTCACCCGATTAAAAACATTGTACTCCACAAAGAAACAGCATTTAGGACACAGGGGTCTCTGAGTGGCAGAGTTTTCGGAAAAGCTGTTAGTGCAAAATGAAATTTAGAATCTTAGAGATGGCACCAAGCTGGGAAATTTACATACTATCAGGAAGCAGGACTAACTGTCTGGAATAATTGAAACTGCAATAACAACTTGAGTTGTCCTAGGGAGTAATGTTAGAAAATATAATAAACATTTTCCAAATCCAAGAGCTTTTATTTGCCTTCTGTTTACTACACAGAGATGCTGTCACCTTCACAACCAAATATCTTTCTTGATATAGTTTAGACTCCCAAACACTGATTCCCATCATCATTAATGCCATTTGGAGCAATTATTGTGCTAATCGCTTTATATATACATATATATATTTATAAATATATAATATATATAAATATATATTATATATTTATTTATTTTACCTTCATAACAATCTTGTGTGTCCTATTGTTATCTTCATTCAAAGGAGGAGGAAACAGGTTCAGAAGGTAAGTTGCTTGCCTAAACGTCACACACTCTGTGTGTAATTGGCAGAGTTTGGGTATAAACTCAGGCAGGATGACTCTGGAGCCCTCAGCTTTCCCTCCTTCATTCCTGTACGTAGAAATAAGAGATCTTACCTTTGGCCTTCAGGTAGCTTAAAATCTGATTGGAAGTGTATGATGAGGGTACTCATAACTTTTCCATAGACAGAGTTTGTTAAGTATAATAAGGGGTGCTTTGGAGTTAAGAAGAGTGAGGAATTACTCCTGGGCATACAGAGGGGCATGCTATCAAGGTTGGTTCACCATCAATCGTTAGAGCTAATGGATTGGTGGAGTTGTGATTGATTGAGGTGGGAGTGAATGATGGTTAAGGTGGGAGGAATAGTAAGGGCAAAGGCAGAGTTAGATCAGAGACAATGTCTAGGGAGCAATGGGTAGTCCTGTTTAACCAATGTGTGTGTGGAACAAAAACAACAAAGACTGTGTGGGTCAGAGCATGGGAATGCCTAAATGACAGTATGGCTATATTCTCTCCATGCATTCTGGAAATATTATAAAGGCTGGAGTTGAGTTGAATAGACAAGTGCACTAGGAAAGCTGATTCAGCTTCTGCCATCCAGGGAATATATATTTAACTCAGATGATATCACTAAGAAGTAAGTTTATTTTTTTAAAAAGTTTTGACTGTTTTTCTCACATCACACAATCAGTCATTATATGCTGCTCTTTCTGTGTCTAGCACAGTGACTTTTAATTCTTGCTGAAATTAGAAACCACCTGGGGAGGGGATAAAACTCTTACTGCCCAGTTGGGATACCAGACCAATTAAATCAGAATCTCTGGGGTGGGAAATAAGCATCAGTATTTTTTGAAGCTTCCTGTGTGATTCTCATACATAGCTGAGTCTGCGTACTACTATTTTATCAGATCCCTCACTTGCTAAGTGAGCTAATTAATTAATTACTGCTATAGGCATGGCTGGGCAACTAAAATGATAGTTGTGCTGGTAACAGAAAAAGAAAGATCAGGAAGAAGAGCTGACTTGGGAAAAGGTGAAATATTTTGAAATTGGCAGATCCAATGTTTCTTGGTGGAGATTTGTGGGCTCTCCTTGTCTTTGCAGCCTCTTCTCTAGGCTCTATTTCCCGAACATAGCAGGTGCAGTATAAATGTTTGAATCTGGAAGTCCAGTGGGCATTTGGAACTAGGGTTTCACATGCTCTTGAGGGATGTCAGTGTTGCTGAGACTCAGATGTTTGAGTTATCTGCATATAGACAATAATGTAAGTCATGCAGATAGAAAAAAGATAAAAGATCTGATGACACAATATTGGGAAATATCAACATAAAGGGAAAAGGAAAAAGAACTAAGGAAGAGAGTTTAAGAAGGTGGAAAAGGATTCTAGAGAGTTAAGTATTTAATATATAAAATGTTACAGAAAGGTAAAAAAGAAAAAATAAAAAGGTGTCGTCAAGGCGAAAAAATCTGAAGGCTTTGGTGCATATAGTGTAGAGCAAAGTATTTGTTAAATCATACAAATAGTATTATTTATCATAGAAAAAATTACAAATTACAAAAAAACACTTATAATACCACCATTCAAATATAAGCACTTAAAATTTATAATTATTTTTCCAAAAATATAAATCTGTGTTTTTGTAAACAAAAATGGGACATCATATATATAAATATGAAATCAGTTTTTCATATAACAATATATCATAAAATTTTTCCATGTCAATGAATATACACAAATGGTAATTTAAAATGACTTCAAGTTATTCTGGTTGTAATAGAACTGCTATAATTTATTTGACCCATTCCTTATTGGTAGTTTTTAATTTTTTGAGATTTTAAAGTTTTGTTCATATGTGGTTGTACATATGTTTGATTATTTCCTTAGGTTAAATATCTAGGCATAAAATCCCTAGATTCAAGGATATGTACATGATACAATCTTTGCCTTCTAGAAAGCTTCTACCACTTCATACTTTTACTAGCAAAACATACAATTGGTTACTTTATCATATACTCAACAATACTGGATATATTCCTTCTTTATTTTTACCAACTTTTTGGGTAAAAAAATGATCGTTCAATGATATTTATTTGCTTTTCTTTGATTGCTAATTATTTCAGTTGTTTTCTACTTAGCATATTTCGGTCTTCTGGGAATACTGTTCATTTGTTACCCAGAATGCTTTTTCCTTCACATGCATAGATTAGAGGAATGCCTGATTATTGCCTCCTGCTGGTTCCCCTCCCTTGATTTCTGGAGTTCAAATTATATTATACCTCATTTTATCTTTCTGTGGACATTTAAAAGGGAACTTATGATGGAGAGATGTCTCAGGATGAGTTCCCTGAGCAAAGATGCTAAGACAGAGTATGGTTTAGAGATGCTTTAGTGGCTTATCCCTCTCCTAAGGAAGAGAAGGAAGCAGGATTGTGGAGAAGAAAAAGGCAAATGCAATGCTGGTGGGACAAAGCTTTGCCAACCCTTCATGGAGGTCTGGAGCCAGTGTTGCCCAACACAGCTGACCCTCTTTGGGTCCGAAAGTCCTGGCCCTTCTGCTCTTACCTCACTGAGTCATTGGATGGGTAGAGTTGCCAGATTTAGCAAATTAAAATACAGAATGCCCAGTTCAACTTTTCAAATAAACAATGAATATTTTAAAAATAGGAGTATGTCTCAAATATTGCCTGCGGTGTACTTATCATAAAAAATTAAACTATCCATTGTTTATCTGGAAGCCAAATTGAACTGGGTGTTTTGTGCTTCATCTGGCCACCTTAGATGTGGGCTGCCTGAGAAAGCTGTGATCTTAGACAGGCGGCCCAGCTGCAGCAGGTTCTTGAAGGAGCTGACAGCTGGGAGAGGCTGGTGGACCACATGCCCCATGTATGCACAGGAAGTCCTCTTTGGTAGTGGATCTGGGTGATTAATTTCCATGTTCAGGGGAGTTAAACACAGGATTCCAGTTCTGAGCTTGAACTGGACATTCCAAGGGAACAGCTTCAATTAATCAGGAGTTAATTCTATTATCTATGAACTCCTTGACTTTTCTCATTCTTGAGTTCTTTCATCAGAACCCTCTTGAAGTTCTTTTATCAAAACTCAAATTGAGAAAAGTCAAGGAGTTCATAGATAATAGAAGAGAGGAAGTAGTGAGTGAGTATATACTATTTTTAAAAATTGGCTTTGGGAAAAGCTTTTCTAAGGAAAACAGTAAAAATGCTAACAAAGAAAAGAGTAGGGAAACTTGCGATGTTTATAGCAGAAGGAGGATGGATTGAAGATATTGGGCTAAAAAGTAGAGTAACTGTTGAATCAAATTCCAAAAGGAAGCAACCAGTTTTGCCAAGAAGAAACAAGCCTTCTTCTGAAAAAAGCAGGGGAGGAAAATAAAAATCATGAAGTGGAGTGGAAGGGAATTGTGGGAACTTAATTTGTGTGAACTCTATCTTTTTAGGAAAAACAAAAGAAAGCAAGGACATCTACTAAGACTGAAAAATAAATGGTAGGGTTTGAGGCTTGGGAGACTTGCAAACATCTTCACCATGGTGAGCATAATTTGGAACACAGGATTTTGGAGACAGGGTTCAGCCTCAATATCTCCATCTTCTTCCTATGCCACTGAACGTGGATGACATATGACATGTAAGACATGGTTTCTCTTTTTAAGGAGATTTTATTGTAGTTGGAGAGAGAATTTACACATGAAAAGAAATAACCATCTAGGAAATATATAAGCTCAATGCAATTTTGTGGTCTAGTCAAAATCCATGATAGTTCAGAAGGTCAAGGATTGCTATGAGCTGGAGAATCTGAGAATTCACCAACAAGGGAAACTTTCGCTGGGTCTTGGGTAGGAGGCAGACAATGCAGACAAAGTGGGACAGGCACTCAAGGCAGGAACATTGTCCTTTTGAGAAACAGCAGTTTGGCTGGTGTCTTTTAGGTCGTATCTGTTCCTTGGATGAACTCTGTCACAATTGGCACTGTCCATTTCCTTCATGTGCTAAGCCTACAAGAGCCCTGAGTCATTGTGGTATCATTGGTTGGATTTTTACTGCAGTCTAGTGACTCTTGAATGAGAATTAGAAGACATGGGCTCCTATTCCTTCATTTTCATAAAAGTGGGTGAGATTTAAACTGTTTCTGAAAACAGGACAATGGGAAGATCAGATGGCATGTGGGCTGTTGGCTGACAGTGCTCATTGGCTGCAACAATGGAACAGCATGAAAAGAAGTCTTCAAGAGGTCCCTGGACTGCCTGGAGACTTTGAGTGCACTGTTACGGAACTTGTTTTAACATTCATGAATACCAAATGAGAGCAAAGAAGTAATTTAACTTAATGAGCTGAGAAAGTTTTGCAAGACTCTTTGAGCACTTCCCAGTCTATGTGCTACCTTAACTGCCTACGAAAAGTAGAAGAGATTTGATGCTTTTCCTCTCTCTCTCTCTTTTTTTTTTTTTGTTTTTTGGTGGTGGGGGGGTGTTTAACTCATTACTAATTCTATTTTTGTTTTTTATAAGGAACTTAAGATAGATCTTGCCCTAATACTGCCAGACTAATCTTCCTTAATTACATCTTTTATTGCATTGTTTTCCTGCTTAAAAACCTTCAATGGCTCCCTATCTCCCACTACAAATTCTTCTTGATTTACAAAATTGCCATAATCTCTCTCTTTTTTTCATATTCCAACTGTATTCTTTTCTAAGCTCTAAACACACCCAGTTCCCTTTACAAGCTGCCCTATATAGAGGCGCTATTTTAACAGTGGAGAACATTTGCAAGGCATGTACATTTAATTATTATTTTGTCATGTTTTCACAAGGGACAACCTTATAACTTAGATTAGCTCTTATCTCAGTGATGTAACTGTGGTTATATTTTTATGATCTTGTGAATTCCCTCCTGCCTTCCCAAGGATATTTCTTATTGGCTCTCTTGCTTATCAGCTGGAATATTTTCCAATAAATGGGGCTTCGATCCTGGATATCCGGTAAAACCTCTGTTTTCAGTAGGAGATTTGATAAGCCTTTGCAAAAACTAAACAGCTTGTGTTTTGTCAACATCAATTCCCAGTTCAGATTAGAATCATTAGTGGCAGAGCAAGTGCTATTTGGCTGAGAAGGGATAATTAAAGCAGCAAACAGGGATCTGTGTAATTCTGCCCATGATTTGCATAGATAATGGAATGAAGACATGTCACAAGGACTTCTGAAATATATGACAACATGATTTCAAAGATACGTCCCTACCCCGCATTCAGACACCAAGTTAAATTACCAAAGGGTCATGAAGATTAGGAAAACACAGCATCTGCACTGAAAATGAGGAAAAGGTTCCATCAACATGTTACAAATTTGGAAGAAGTTTTGAGACAGCACAGAAGAAGTGGCAAAAGATAACGTCATAATTTCTCTTATTTAGAAAATTCCTCCCCTCCCCTTTCCTCTCCTCTCCTCCATTAGAAAATGTGGGTATTGGCAGTGGTGAGCTGGTAAACTGGCTTTCTGGAAAACTAAAGCCCGAATTTGGGGCACTTAGTGTGTGGTGTAAATGCACCTGCCTTGGCCAATTTCAAGCTACCAGGGCAGAATTAGGACTGGCCACACAGATTCAGCTTTTCAGAACCTACCTTATTTGGCTCATCACACTGTTGAGTATTATGGGAAGTCAGTGTAAATGGGAGCTTGGAATAAGCCCCTAAACTGGTTATGTGGGTGTGAGGGTGTGTGGCAGGGATTGGAGGCCATGAAGAGTTGGATGTTGGCTCCATGGATCCCTTTAACTGCCAGGATCCATAGCTCCCAGGAGCATCAGTGCCAGGAGGTGCAGGGACAAGTCAATAGGAGAAAACAGCTAGGGTGGACCTATTTTTCTTTCTGAGACATTCTCTCAGCTGCAAGGCTCTTTCTCTGTAAGGCAGGTAGGTGGAATGTGGAAAGACCAGGTAGAAGAAACAACTAGATCTAGAAAGATGGCCAAAGTATGAAGATGCTGTTATGGGTTAAATGCTTGTGCGCAACCCCTCAAATTCATATGTCGAAGCCCTAAACACCCATTGTGATGTTATTTGGAGGTGGGACCTTTGAGAGATAATTAGGCTTACATGAAGCCACAACGGTGAGGCCTTCTCATGAGTCCTTATGAGAAGAGGAAGAGACACCAGCGCTTCCTCTTTCTGCCATGTGAGAAACAGCAAGAAGGCTGCTGTCCATAAGCCAGCAAGAGGACCCTCCCCAAGAACCCAACCATGCTGGCTCCCTGGGCTTGTACTTCCAGCTTCCAGAATGGAGAGAATAAATAAATGTTGTTGAAGGCACCCAGTCTATGATATTTTTGTTATAGCAGCCTAAGAAGACTAAGACGGACACTCATAAAATAGAAAGCACATAATACTGTGGCGAACATGTGCCCAGATTTACTGGTTGTCACACTGAGAATACACATAGATTAAACTTCTGATTAGAAGACAGAATTCTCAGATTGGGTAACAAGGCAAATTTCAACTACATACTGTTCACAGGAAAGACACCTAAAACAAAATGGCACAGAACAACTAAAAACAATGAGATGGGAAATGATACCTCAGAAAAATTCAACAAAAATAAACCCAGAGTTTAATACAAATATCACACAAAATGAAATTTAAGACTAAAAGCATTAAACGGAAACAAAAGTTTATTTGGTATTAATGAAAAATTCAAAACAAGAAAAATTAAGTCTGGACAGGAGTTCTAAAACTTTATGTAGCAAAAATATATAATATTGAGAAGTATAAAGCTTAGCTACTTAAAAGATGAGAAGCCGTTGATACAATCTTGATGTTATACCTTAACAACATGTGACTTTCAGAATTTAGTCAATCAGACCAAAAAAGGCTGCTATATGCAAAAGAATAGAATAGTTAATTATTACATTTGAATTAGTAGTTATATATTTTTATAATTTATTATTTTTTTATTTTTTTAAAAATAACAAGATGATATATTTTTAAACCTAACAAAGCAATCACATTAAATATAAGTGGTATAAACCAGGGGTCAGCAAACTAAGCCCTATGGGCCAAATCTGGCCTGTAGCCTGATTTTGTATGGCCCTTGACTAAGAACGGTCTTTCCATTTTTTTTTTTTATACTTTAAGTTCTAGGGTACATGTGAACAACATGCATGTTTGTTACATATGTATACATGTGCCATATTGGTGTGCTGCACCCATTAACTTGTCATTTACATTAGGTATTTCTCCTAATGCTATCCCTCCCCACTCCTCCCACTCCACAACAGGCCCCGGTGTGTGCGATGTTCCCCTTCCTGTGTCCAAGTGTTCTCATTGTTCAATTCCCACCTATGAGTGAGAACATATGGTGTTTGGTTTTCTGTCCTTGTGATGGTTTGCTCAGAATGACAGTTTCCAGCTTCATCCATGTCCCTACAAAGGACATGAACTCATCCTTTTTTATGGCTGCATAGTATTCCATGTTGTATATGTGCCACATTTTTTTAATCCAGTCTATCATTGATGGACATTTGGATTGGTTCCAAGTCTTTGCTATTGTGAATAGTGCTGCAATAAACATACGTGTGCATGTGTCTTTATAGTAGCATGATTTATAATCCTTTGGGTGTATACCCAGTAATGGGATCTCTGGGTCAAATGGTATTTCTAGTTCTAGATCCTTGAGGAATCGCCACACTGTCTTCCACAATGGTTGAACTAGTTTACAGTCCCACCAACAGTGTAAAAGTGTTCCTATTTCTCCACATCCTCTCCAGCACCTGTTGTTTCCTGACTTTTTAATGAACGCCCTTCTAACTGGTGTGAGATGGTATCTCATTGTGGTTTTGATTTGCATTTCTCTGGTGACCAGTGATGATGACCATTTTTTCACGTGTCTGTTGGCTGCAATAAATGTCTTCTTTTGAGAAGTGTCTGTTCATATCCTTTGCCCACTCTTTGATGGGGTTGTTTGATTTTTTCTTGTAAATTTGTTTAAGTTCTTTGTAGATTCTGGATATCAGCCCTTTGTCAGATGGGTAGATTGCAAAAATTTTCTCCCATTCTGTAGGTAGCCTGTTCACTCTGATGGTAGTTTCTTTTGCTGTGCAGAAGCTCTTTAGTTTAATTAGATCACATTTGTCTGTTTTGGCTTTTGTTGCCATTGCTTTTGGTGTTTTAGTCATGAAGTCCATGCCCATGCCTATGTCCTGAATGGTATTGCCTAGGTTTTCTTCTATGGTTTTTATGGTTTTAGGTCTAACATTTAAATCTTTAATCCATCTTGAATTAATTTTTGTATAAGGTGTAAGGAAGGGATGCAGTTTCAGCTTTCTACATATGGCTAGCCAGTTTTCCCAGCACCATTTATTAAATAGGGAATCCTTTCCCCATTTCTTGCTTTTGTCAGGTTTGTCAAAGATCAGATGGTTGTAGATGTGTGGTGTTATTTCTGAGGCCTCTGTTCTGTTCCATTGGTCTATATCTCTGTTTTGGTACCAGTACCATGCTGTTTTGGCTACTGTAGCCTTATAGTATAGTTTGACGTCAGGTAGCACGATGCCTCCAGCTTTGTTCTTTTGGCTTGGGATTGTCTTGGCAATGTGGGCTCTTTTTTGGTTCCATATGAACTTTAAAGTAGTTTTTTCCAATTCTATGAAGAAAGCCATTGGCAGCTTGATGGGGATGGCATTGAATCTATAAATTACCTTGGGCAGTATGGCCATTTTTATGATATAGACTCTTCCTATCCATGAGTATGGAATGTTCTTCCATTTGTTTGTGTCCTCTTTTTTTTGTTGAGCAGTGGTTTGTAGTTCTCCTTGAAGAGGTCCTTCACATCCCTTGTAAGTTGGATTCCTAGGTATTTTATTCTCTTTGAAGCAATTATGAGTGGGAGTTCACTCATGATTTGGCTCTCTGTTTGCCTTGTTATTGGTGTATAAGAATGCTTGTGATTTTTGCACATTGATTTTGTATCCTGAGACTTTGCCGAAGTTGCTTATCAGCTTAAGGAGATTTTGGGCTGATATGATAGGGTTTTCTAAATATGCAATCATGTCATCTGCAAACAGGGACAATTTGACTTCCTCTTTTCCTAATTGAATGCCCTTTATTTCTTTCTCCCGCCTGATTGCCCTGTCCAGAACTTCCAACTCTATGTTGAATAGCAGTGGTGAGAGAGGGCGTCCCTGTCTTGTGCCGGTTTTCAAAGGAGTTTTTACCCATTCAGTATGATATTGGCTGTGGGTTTGTCAAAAAATAGCTCTTAGTATTTTGAGATACATCCCATCAAAATAGTTTATTGAGAGTTTTTAGCATGAAGGGCTGTTGAATTTTGTCAAAGGCCTTTTTTGCATCTATTGAGATAATCATGTGGTTTTTGTCTTTGATTTTGTTTACGTGATGGATTACATTTATTGTTTTGCGAATGTTGGACCAGGCTTGCATCCCAGGGATGTAGCCAACTTGATGGTGGTGGATAAGCTTTTTGAGGTGCTGCTGGATTCAGTTTGCCAGTATTTTATTGAGGATATTCGCACCAATGTTCATCAGGGATATTGGTCTAAAATTCTCTTTTTTTGTTGTGTCTCTGCCAGGCTTTGGTATCAGGATGATGCTGGCCTCATAACTCACAAAATGAATTAGGGAGGATTCCCTCTTTTTCTATTGATTGGAATAGTTTCAGAAGGAATGGTGTCAGCTCCTCTTTGTACCTCTGGTAGAATTTGACTGTGAATTGGTCTTGTCCTGGGCTTTTTTGGTTGGTAGGCTATTAATTATTGCCTCAATTTCAGAGTCTGTTATTGGTCTATTCAGGGATTCAACTTCTTCCTGGTTTAGTCTTGGGAGGGTGTATGTGCCCAGGAATTTATCCATTTCTTCTAGATTTTCTAGTTTATTTGCATAGAGGTGTTTATAGTATTCTCTGATGGTAGTTTGTATTTCTGTGGGATCAGTGGTGATATCCCCTTTATCATTTTTTATTGTTTCTATTAGATTCTATCTATTTTGTTGATCTTTTCAAAAAACCAGCTCCTAGATGCATTGATTTTTTGAAGGGTTTTTTGTGTCTCTATCTCCTTCAGTTCTGCTCTGATCTTAGTTATTTCTTGCCTTCTGCTAGCTTTTGAATTTGTTTACTGTTGCTTCTCTAGTTCTTTTAATTGTGAGGTTAGGATGCTGATGTTAGATCTTTCCTGCTTTCTCTTGTGGGCATTTAGTGCTATAAATTTCCCTCTACACACTGCTTAAATGTGTCCCAGAGATTCTGATATGTTGTGTCTTTGTTCTCATTGGTTTCAAAGAACATCTTTATTTCTGCCTTCATTTCGTTATTTACCCAGTAGTCGTACAGAAGCAGGTTGTTCAGTTTCCATGTAGTTGTGTGGTTTTGAGTGAGTTTCTTAATCCTGAGTTCTAATTTGATTGCACTGTGGTCTGAGAGACAGTTTGTTGTGATTTCTGTTCTTTTACATTTGCTGAGGAGTGCTTTACTTCCAACTATGTGGTCAATTTTGGAATAAGTGCGATGTGGTGCTGAGAAAAATGTGTATTTTGTTGATTTGGGGTGGAGAGTTCTGTAGATGTCTATTAGGTCCGCTTCGTGCAGAGCTGAGTTCAAGTCCTGGATATCCTTATTAACCATCTGTCTCATTGATCTGTCTAATATTGACAGGGGGGTGTTAAGTATCCCATTATTATTGTGTGGGAGTCTAAGTCTCTTTGTAGGTCTCTCAGGACTTGCCTTATGAATCTGGGTGCTCTTGTATTGGATGCATATATATTTAGGATAGTTAGGTCTTCTTGTTGAATTGATCCCTTTACCATTATGTAATGGCCTTCTTTGTCTCTTTTGATATTTGTTTGTTTAAAGTCTGTTTTATCAGAGACTAGGATTGCAACCCCTGCTTTTTTTTGTTTTCCATTTGCTTGGTAGATCTTCCTCCATCCCTTTATTTTGAGCTTATGTGTGTCTCTGCACGTGAGATGGGTCTCCTGAATACAGCACACTGATGTGTCTCAACTCTTTATCCAATTTGCCAGTCTGTGTCTTTTAATTGGGGCATTTGGCCCATTTACATTTAAGGTAGATATTGTTACGTGTGAATTTGATCCTGTCATTATGATGTCAGCTGGTTATTGTGCTCATTAGTTGATGCAGTTTCTTCCTAGCATTGATTGTGTTTACAATTTGGCATGTTTTTGCAGTGGCTGGTACCAGTTGTTCCTTTTCATTTTCAGTGCTTCCTTCAGGAACTCTTGTAAGGCAGGCCTGGTGGTGACAAAATCGCTCAGCATTTGCTTGTCTGTAAAGGATTTTATTTTTCCTTCACTTATGAAGCTTAGTTTAGCTGGATATGAAATTCTGGGTTGAAAATTCTTTTCTTTAAGAATGTTGAATATTGGCCCCCACTCTCTTCTGGCTTGTAGGGTTTCTGCCAAGAGATCCACTGTTAGTCTGATGGGCTTCCCTTTGTGGGTAACCTGACCTTTCTCTCTGGCTGCCCTTAACATTTCTTCCTTCATTTCAACCTTGGTGAATCTGACAATTATGTGTCTTGAGGTTGCTCTTCTCAAGGAGTACCTTTGTGGTGTTCTCTGTATTTCCTGAATTTGAATGTCGGCCTGCCTTGCTAGGTTGGGGAAGTTCTCCTGGATAATATCCTGAAGAGTGTTTTCCAACTTGGTTCCATTTTCCCCGTCACTTTCAGGTACACCAATCAAACGTAGATTTGGTCTTTTCACATAGTCCCATATTTCTTGGAGGCTTTGTTCATTTCTTTCTACTCTTTTTTCTCTAAATTTCTCTTCTTGCTTTATTTCGTTCATTGGATCTTCAATCACTGATACCCTTTCTTCCACTTGATCGAATCGGCTACTGAAGCTTGTGCATGCGTCACGTAGTTCTTGTGCCATGGTTTTCAGCTCCATCAGGTCATTTAAGGCCTTCTCTACACTGTTTATTCTAGTTAGCCATTCATCTAATCTTTTTTCAAGGTTTTTAGCTTCTTTGCGATGGGTTCGAACATCCTCCTTTAGCTCGGAGAAGTTTATTACTGACCTTCTGAAGCCTACTTCTGTCAACTTGTGAAAGTCACTCTCCATCCAGCTTTGTTCCATTGCTGGCGAGGAGCTGTGATCCTTTGTAGGAGAAGAGGTGCTCTGGTTTTTAGAATTTTCAGCTTTTCTGCTCAGGTTTCTTCCCATCTTTGTGGTTTTATCTACCTTTGGTCTTTGATGATGGTGACCTACAGATGGGGTTTTGGTGTGGATGTCCTTTTTGTTGATGTTGATGCTATTCCTTTCTGTTTGTTAGTTTTCTTTCTAATAGTCAGGACCCTCAGCTGCAGGTCTGTTGGAGTTTGCTGGAGGTCCACTCCAGACCCTGTTTGCCTGGGTATCACCAGCGGAGGCTGCAGAACAGCAAATATTGCTGCCTGATCCTTCCTCTGGAAGCTTTGTCTCAGAGGGGCACCTGGCTGTATGAGGTGTCAGTCGGCCCCTACTGGGAGGCGTCTCCCAGTTAGGCTACACGGGGGTCAGGGACCCACTTGAGGAGGCAGTCTGTCTGTTCTCAGAGCTCAAACCCCATGCTGGG
Source organism: Pan troglodytes (assembly GCF_028858775.2). Taxonomy (NCBI): domain Eukaryota; kingdom Metazoa; phylum Chordata; class Mammalia; order Primates; family Hominidae; genus Pan; species Pan troglodytes. The sequence goes on from NC_072417.2 coordinate 56,841,222, forward strand.
AGAACCACTTCTCTCTTCAGAGCTGTCAGACAGGGACATTTAAGTCTGCAGAAATTTCTGCTGCCTTTTGTTCAGCTATGCCCTGCCCCCAGAGGTGGAATCTACAGCAGTAGGCAGGCAGGCCTCATTGAGCTGCAGTGGGCTCCACCCAGTTCGAGCTTCCCAGATGCTTTGTTTACATACTCAAGCCTCAGCAATGGTGGATGCCCCTCCTCCAGCCCAGGCTGCCACATTGCAGTTTGATCTCAGACTGCTGTGCTAGCAGTGAGCAAGGATCTGTGGGCATGGGACCCACTGAGTCAGGCATGGGATATAATCTCCAGGTGAGCCATTTGCTACGACCATTGGAAAAATGCAGTATTAGGGTGGGAGTGTCCCGATTTTCCAGGTACAGCCTGTCATGGCTTCCCTTGGCTAGGAAAGGGAAATCCCCCAACCCCTTGCACTTCCTGGGCAAGGCAACACCCCACCCTCCTTCGGCTCACCCTCCATGGGCTGCACCCACTGTCCAACCAGTCCCAGTGAGATGAACCAGGCACCTCAGTTGGAAATGCAGAAATCACCTGTCTTCTGCATCGATCATGCTGGGAGCTGCAGAATGAAGCTCTTCCTATTTGGCCATCTTGGAACGATCCCTATATATTTTTAGATAGATTTGATACCTCCAAAAGAATACGAGTTTTAAAAGATGTCCAGTGATGCATTGTAGCATTAACTCAAAAAGTATTTATTAAGCATCTGGCAAATGCCTGGCCTGGGTAGGGAATGAAGGTTGAACAGGCCAGTCACAGACCTGCCACATGGAGCCCCAGTACCAGGCACTGTTCTAGAAGCAGGGGATGCAGCAGGGGACAAAATAGACAGAGGTCCCTGCTCTCACAGCTTTATTCCAGGGGGAGGACTCAGATGATAGCAAAGACACACAGAAAGTGCCAGGGGAAGGATAATAAAGCAGAGGTAGAGAGTGACGGATAGCAGAGGGAAAGGGTGCTATCTTAGAAAGGGGCTAAAGGGAAAGCCTCTCTGATCAGGTGGAATTTGGGCAGGGACTTGAAGAAAGTGAGGGCAACAGGCATAAAGGTGGGTGGAGAGCACAGCAAACACAGAGGCCCTTTATCCTTTGGGTCATTTTTCTCCTTGACTTTTCTTGAATTTTGGAAACCTAATATTTTATTCATTGCCAGTCTTTCTCATTTAAGCCTCAAGCCTATGATTTTTTTGGTCTTTGAATTGCTGTGATCATTTTCTCTACAAGTTTTTAATTTGTTTTTAATGTCCATAAAGTTGATAGCTACAGGTTTCATGTACTTATTGGCCCAAGACTTATTTTACAGAAGCATTTAAAAATTTTCCTATATGTGTTCAGGACACACTACCCCAAAATAGGGCATTTTGGCCTATTGAATATATCAAGCTGAAGGAATTTATAATAACGGCAGAATCAGGAAGGTCTCACTGACCTTCCCACGTCATTCTCCCCGGAAGCAGGTCATACAACCTGGGAAGGATTTTCTGACCTTCCCCTGAACCAGGTCACAAAACCCTCATGTGAGAGGTGCCCTCCCTATACCTCTGAATGGATGACCATCCTTATCCCTGAGGACACAGGGTCACAGAGAAGAATCTGAACAAACAGGCCCTGCTAAGTTCCCTCAGTTTATTACCATTAGATCACACCCTTTCTGCTTTATTACGTTTCCCCTCCACTCTCAAGTCTTCATCAAAACCAGCATAAAGCTACTCAAGTGTACCTGTTTCTTTGGATCTTCATTTTCTTGTGAAGACTTCTATGTCATGTTAAATCTATATTAAATATCTTTTTTATGCTTCTCTCTGTTAATCTCTCTTTTGTTATAGGGTCCTTGATCATGATGGGTAGAGCAGTATCTTTCCTACTCTACAGTGGCTTTATATATATATTTTGACTACCCTTTTATTATATTATAATTTCTTTTTGCTTTAATCCAGAGAATGTAGCGTGAACAATTTCTTCTTTTTAAAGTCCATCTAAATTTTCCTTGTGGCCCAGTATATGATAAAACACAGTTCAATGTCTCTATATGACTGAACTCCATGGGCACTAGCCCATGTATTCTATGGGTGGATATAATGGGGTGGTGACCACTGGGGCTGTGATACCTGGTGGCCCCACTGGTTACTTAACTTTGCTACTTAAAACACAATGGCTCCCCACTGCTCACAGGACACAGCGCATGCTCAGGAAGGTTTTCAGGATCGTGAACAACCCGATTTCTTCCCATCTGTTCAGCCCCACTCTTTACCTCATTTCTTCTCTTCCTCTATATTGAAATTTCATTTGCTTGAAACTGTTCTTTTCCTCTAATTTGGGGACTATAAATTATGCTATTATAGAATATTATTTTTTCTCCTGCTCATTGAATTAGTCAGGGTTCTTTAGAGCAATAGAACCAATAGGGTTGTGTGTGTGTGTGTGTGCATGTGTATACATATAAAGAGATTTACAAGAAATCAAGTCATACGATCATAGATGCTGAGAAGTCCCAAAATCTGTAGTTGGCAAGGTAGAGGCCCAGGAAAGCTGATGTTGTAGTTGTAGGACCAGTTCAAAGGCCTGAGAACCAAGAGAACCAAAGTTTCAGTTCAAATTCAAAGACAGGAAAAGACTGATACCCCAGCTCAAGCAGTCAGGCAAGAAGATTTCCCTCTTACTCAGTCTTTTTGTTCTATTCAGATCGTCAGTGGATTGGATGAGGCACACCCATGTGAGAAAGGGCAACCTGCTTTACTCAACCTATGAATGCAAATGTTCATCTCATCCAGAAACACCTTCACAGATATACCCAGAATAATGTTTGACCAAATGTCTGGGAACCCCATGGCCTGGTCAAGTTGACACATAAAATTAACCATCACACAGATGTAACTTTTCTTCAAGGTCTCAGAATAAACGTTGCTTCCTCCCAGAAGCCCTCCTCACTCCACGTCTGTGACCACATTAGGCAATCCTGCCATGTGCCCCTCTAGCATCCTGCTTATTCTCTATCCTGGCAATTTAATGTACTACTTCCAGTTGCTTATTTAATTTATTAGACTGTGCCCTCACTTCCTTCAAGTTTCTGCTCATATGTCACCTGATCAGAAAGGCCTTCCTGAACCCCATTTCTAAAATGGCACCCTACCCTGACACTCTTTGTCTTTGCTTTCTTATCCTTCACCTGACATATTTAAGTGACTTTATTATTATCTTTGTCCTCCCACTAGAATGTCAGCTCCATGAGAGCAGGAACTTTTTTCTATTTTGTTGACTGCTGCATCCATTACTTCTACAAGTGTGCCTGGTACATCATGAGCATCCAATTAAGGTTTGTTTAATAAAATCCAGGAATAAAAAAAAAATGGCTGGCTGGGTGTGGTGGTTCACACCTGTAATCCCAGCACTCTGGGAGGCCAAGGCGGGTGGATCACCTGAGGTCAGGAGTTCGTGACCAGCCTGGCCAACATGGTGAAACCCCATCCCTACTAAAAATACAAAAAAATTAGCTGAGCGTCGTGGCAAGTGCCTGCAATCCCAGCTACTCAGGAGGCTGAAGCAAGAGAATCGCTTGAACCTGGGAGGCGGAGGTTGCAGTGAGCCAAGGTTGTGCCACTGCACTCCAGCCTGGGCTACAGAGTGAGACTCCATTTCAAACAAAACAAAAACAAAAACAAAACTAAGTAAAACTCATATAGGGATGTAAGAGTGGTTTAATACTAGAAAATTTGTAGAACATTCTAGAGAAATTTAGCATCTATTAATTTAATTACTATGTAACAGATTTTTAAAACAATGATCTTGATTGAAGTAAAAAATGAATTATCAAAAAAGAGAGAAAAATTTTGCAATGTAGAATTGGAGGAATAATTTCTTAAAATACTAAATTGGTAACTAAAATCATAGTAATGGCAAAACATTAAAAGCCTTGCCATTAAAGTAGAACAAGGTTCAGTAAACCATGGTTTATCAGTCAAATCCAGCTACGTTCATTTTTTTATTTGTTGGTTGTGGCTGCTTTTATGCTACCATGGCAGTATTGAGAAGCTGTGACAGATGGTCTGGTTCTCAAAGCTAAAAATATTTACAATCTGACTTTTTACAGAAAAAGCTTTCTGACCTCTGATAAAGAAGAGAAAAATATCCTCATTCAAAGATATTATCAACCTTATTCTGGAATTTCCATCTAAAACAGTAAGATATGAAATAGAAATGAAGCATTCATTAGCAGAAAGAAATACATAAAATTACCATTATTCAGCACCATTTACTTTTGACTTAGGAAACAACAAGCTCAATCCAAAGCTATTAGAACTATTAAGAAAATTCACCAGCATGTCCAGTTGCAGAATAATTAAAAATCCTTATAGTATGGGAACAAACATAAATAAGAAATAGCAATACATGCCTAGCTCTTAGTGTAAACTTTATGAAATATATACAACCTTATTCAGAATAAGAGACATGAGTGAGGAGTCATATCACATTCTTGGACACAGGAAGATTCAATATTGTGAAAATGCTAGCTCCTCCAAAATGAATCTTCAGGATTAATACAATTCTAATCAAAATCCTAATGAGATTTGGGGCAGTTTTTGAAAACATCAATTATTTTGCTGTGTATTAGTCGGAATCAACTCAGTTAGGATGCAGTAACAACGCTTTCCTTCTCTGCCCAGCTCAATGACTTAAAATAACAAAGCTTTATTTCTGATGCTGTGTTCATTGCAGGTTGATGTCTTTTTGTTTCCTTACTATGAATTCGAGCTGAAGTAGCAGCCTCCAGCTCAGAGGTTGGCAGGTACTGCAGCAGATAAAAGAGATCTTTAGAGGGTCTCAAACTGATCATTAAGTACTGTGGCCTGGAAATAGCATGTCACTGAGTTCATGAGGTATGGCCAGAAAAAGTCATATGGCACTCCCCAACCAAAGGGATTTGGTTGTGAATCTTACTTCTTTCTCAAAGAGAGGAGAATCAGGTAACGGTGGCAGCAATGACTCCAGCAGTAGAGCAGGTGTGGGGCACAGAAAGGAAGAAGCATTTTCTTGGGCAGATGTAAAGATATATTTTAAATTTTAAGAATTCAAAGTGTGGTACTGTTTTATGGATCGTTAGACCCATTAATGCAACAAAACAGAAAGGCCCGAGGCAGAACAACTTCATAAGAATTTAGTCTGTGATAAAAGTGCCATCGGTGAATTGATTATATATAAATCCTTATTTATTAATAAATATTACAAATTATGTAAAAGAAAAAGAAACTACTTTGTACAATGATTGGTTGATGCCATTATTTATTTGTCCAAACCCACAGAATATACAATACCAAGAGGCAACCTTAATGTAAATTATGGACTCTGGGTGACAATGACGTATCAATGTTAAGTCCATCAATTGTATAGAATGTACCACTCTGATGGGGTATGTCGTTACTGGAGGAGCTGCGTATGTGTTGAGGAAGTGAGCATATGGGCTATCTCCATACCTTCCACTCAATGTTGCTATGAACCTGAAACTGCTCGTTAAAAATTGTCTTTATAAAAAGAAATTGCAAAACAAAAATAAAATATGTTGATATTTATCAGTGTCAGGAATATATGTAAAATGAGAAAGGCATACTGAGTATTGCTTAGAAGCTTTACTAAGAAAACTATATTAGCATTTTTAAAGATAACGGCTTTAGAATCAGCAATTACTTTTATAAGGGTTTATTAGGAAATCATTTTTCCTTAATACAAAAGCCGACATGAATCCAACATTTTAGTAGATACATTAAAACTACCATAAATCTGTTTAACAACTTTATAGCTCTTTTTAAAATTTTTTTAGAGAGATATCATAAGGAGCTCCTTTAGAAATTTCATGCATTGCTAGTTAATTTCCATCGTAGTCTATGTATGGGCGATTGCTAAAGGAAATGGTTGAGAACTGTTGAATCTTTAAATTTTATGTCTGTAACCTCAAAATAGAAATACATGTTTATGGATATTGAAGTCTCTCTTTTGTAAGGATACAAGGGAGAATTATGTGTTTATACTATGAAAGAGAAGTCAGGAGAGTTGACTCGAATGAATTTACTATCACCTCATCTACAGCTTTCTACTCTGGTCTACTGCATTGAAGCTTTAGCAGATCTAAAAGAGTATCTGAGAATTGTCTGTTCTCTCTTCCTGTTGCATCTGTTGTACCTGGGCAGAGAGGAAAAAAAAGAACAACTAATGAACATGTAATGCAGAAGGCTCCTCAGATGTCATTGATGAGAAAGTCTAAATCTTGGGCTTTTTCATCATGGAGCTATTAGGAAGGCAGAAAAGTTAAAAATCATAGCAGTTAAATGAGTGAATAATAGCATAGTATTTTCTAAAACCTTTTCTGTTTCTAGCCAGGAAGGTGACAAACCATTTTGCAGGTTTACAGAGAAAATAGACTGTCAAAGCAATTTCCTTTTGCTGAAAATGGGCAGTAATGACACCCCTGTGGCAGTGGCTGTGAGACCTTTCTAGCCCCAGCAAGATATCAGAAGTCAAAGCAGTTGAGTTAGAACAGCCAAGTGGTGTCCTAATCCCACCACCCGGTTATCAAGGATCCAGAACAGCCAATGAATGACAAGGAAAGAACAGGTTAACCAAGTAAAAATTGAAAATTGATGGCATTAAGCAGAAAAGGTGCCATCTCTCCCTAAGTGTTAAGCATATTTACATATCACTTCAGATTTTTCAGAAACTATTTTTCTGTAGGCATGGCAAAACTCTACCTCCATCGTCTTAGAGTCCTATCTGGGCCAGAGAATTAAATTGACATAAAACAGATTAACAAGACAAAAGCATATATGTTTATTTAATATGAGTTTTATGTGGCAAGAAAGCGCTCATAAGGAAATGAAAATCTGAAGAAATAGTTCAGTTGGTTACTTGTATACTTAATTGAACAAAGAATAGTAAGTTGTGAAGATGTGATAAGGCAAAGGACTTGGATGAGGATATTTAATTGGGCAGAAAAGTGACTAGGAAGATAAGGGTTAGTTTAACAAGGTTAGTTTATATAGAATTCCTTTGGCTTAACTTTTCTAACCTTGATGATAAGAATGTTGCTTTTTTTTTTTTAATAGGGAGACTATCTTTCACCTGAGAATTTCATCTTCTACTTTTAAAAAGCAGTGTGAATGTCAGAGTGATCTTCTTGCACTTGGTGTTTTTCAAATATCTTTAACTGAAATAATCAATATGCCAGAGTGATATAATTTTAATTCCTTTAGTAATTAATGTTGAATCCATATTTTACACTCACGTTTTGAAACAGTGGTAGTAAATTTTATCTAATTAAAAAGCATTTTAATTTAAATATAATATACATACAGAAAAGTATACAAGTTACAAGTGCACAGCTTGATGAATTATCACAAAGTAAGCACACCTGATTGATCACCATCTAGTCATTATCAGCATTACAGAAGACTCCTCATATTCCTTCCAGTTACTATCTACTCCCTCCTATTTTGTATAGACTAATTTGGCCTGTTTTGAACTTTTATCAGTGTGATTATCCAGTATAAATTATTTTTCAACTGGATTTTTTTGCTCAACATTGTTTATGAGATTCATCCATGTAGAAATTGTTACTTATTTTCAATGTTGCAAAAAAAAAAACCAAACTACAAGTTTTAAAATCTAGATTATCATTGATGGAATTTAATGGATTAGGGCTATTTTAATTTTTTTGACCATTACAAATAATGCTGCTATTCTTGTTCATGTGTTTTACTGCACAAGTCTTTGATGAATATCTGTTGGCTGTATAAGGAGTAGGATTAGTGAGTTATGGATTATACATATATTCAATTAATGCTCAAGGATCTTCTAAAGCGGTCACTCCAACTTCCATTTCCTGGTGTAGGGAAGTTTTTGTTGCTTCATGTTATTGCTAGAACTTGATAATAATAGTCCTTATAGTGGGTGCATGGTGATATCTAACTGTAGTTCTAATTTTCATTTCCCTGATGAAAAATACAGCATTGAGCATCTTTATTTGTGTTTATTGGCCATTTGAATTTCCTTTGCTAAATTCCTCTTCAAGTTTATGGCCCAATTTTCCTTTAAGTTTTCTGTCCTTTTCACTGATTTGTAAGAGCTCTTTGTATATTTTGGGTATAATCCCTTTGTTTTATATATATGTGTATGTTTTGCAAATGTCTCCCACTCAATAGCCTGCATTTTCACTCTCCTCTAGTACCTATACTGTATTTGTAATTTCAGTGCAACCCAAGTTATTATTTCTTTTATAGTTAGCTTTTTTGTCCTTTTTAAGTCCTTTCCTACTCCCATGATCATGAAAATCTTCTTAATGTTATTTTCTAGACCTTCCATTGTTTTAGTTTTCACACTTGGAACTTCAGGACTTCAGTCTACCTGGAATTGATTTTTGTGTGTGGTGTGAGGTAGGGGATCATGTTTTACTTTTTCCCATTTGGCTATCATATTTTTAATGACAGGATATCTCTTGTTCATGCGAGATAAGATTCAATATAGTAAAGATGTCAAATATCTCAAATTCATTTCTAGATTTAGTGCAATCCCAACCAAAACACCAGCTGGTATCTTGGAGGAAATTGGCAGCCTTATCCCTAAATTCATTAGGAAATGCATAAGACTGAAAATAATCAAGACATCCTTAAAGGGAAACAATGTATAAATTATGTTCTACTAGATATCAAGATTTATTGTAATTAAGGCTAGGTGGTATAGACGTAAGGACAAACAGACCAGTAGGGTAAAAGGAAAGTCCAGAAATAAACACATGTATATGGTCAATTGACTCATGATGAAGGTGACATTACAGAGCACTAAAGAAGAAACAGATTTTTTTAAAACTTTAATTTTAATTAAGTATAATAATTGAAGTTAGAAAGGTAGTAAATTCTACTTAGATATTTTATATATGTGCCACATTAAAGTATGATGTCCTGGAATGTTTTGTGATTTTAATAATTATAGAGTTAAGGGAAAGGTCTGCTTAAGGTTCAGATAAATGTAGTAGATTAAAGCATGTTAATTAGATTAAAGCATGTTGCTCTAAACATCTGCCATCTGGTTGAGTTTCTACCATTATTATAGTAGCTTATCTTGATTACTGACAACATGTTTAACCAACCAAGCGAGGACTTGAAAACTTATTTTGAGACTAACGCTGAACAAAGATTGTGGGGCTACTGAAGATGTAAAATATTATTTATTTTTCTAAGGACTATAGAACTTATATGTGATAAGCAAATTGGCATACAGCAAATAAGGAGGAAAAAAGGTGCTAGAAAAAAGGATTGATTAGATATGTGAGCAAAAGGATATAGAGCAAAGTTAGCAAAGAAATTTCCCGAGATGGGGTATTTTTGTTGAGACTTCAAATCTGGGTGGGATTTAGAGAAATGAGTAGGAGATTGTAGAGTTATCAATAGTATAGGGGAACATGAAAAAATGAAGCAACGGGGAACTGAATATTATATTTGTCTATGTGAACATGCTGGTGAGGTATGCATGTATGTATGTGTGGGGACAAACAGCAGAGTAGGTTAAAATACACTGATGAATAGTGGAAAATAGTTTGGGTTGATAGAATGGGACCACATTATGGAGGAACTTAAAAAAACAGGAAGGGAAGCAAATTTATGTAAAAGATAGGAGAGGGCTGAGACTTATCTGTCCTGTTTATCACCTTCTCAGTGTATAACAGAATGCATGTCACAGAATTCATACTCAATGAATGGAAAAAACAGTAGTGTTCAAAAAGGGACAGCAAGTCCATGCCTCGGTTTAGGGCATATGATAACTCCTGATAGAGCTATCGTCTCCTTCTACCTGAAAGCTTTTCAGGGCACTGGTAACACTGTTGAAAGAATAATTGAAATCATACAGCTCAAATAATTATTAGCTTCTTAGGAGAAATGTTTCATTGAGCAAAATACCAGTCATTAATTTCCATTTTAAAAAGCCCAAAAGGAAAAGCCCCCTCTCTAAATCCTATTCTCTGGCTCCAGTTGTGTGTTTTATGAGACTATGAATAGTTTCAATCTGGGGAAATATTATGGGATTGACCTCTTTTATTTATTTTTTTTTTAAGAAAGAAAAGAGAATCAATATTGATATTTTTGGCCTTTAGGGTTTAGGCTTTTGCCTGTTTGCACATTCAAGGTTAAGTTAATAAAATGTTCGTGAAGGTCTAAGGCTCCATCTGTTCATTCTCCTCCTGTAGAGAAGGACAAAGTAAATACCTCACCCTGCAGGTTCCACCTCATCATGTCTTACTAATCACCATTCCCCTCTAGTCACCACCTGTCTTGGCTCCAACTCAAAGACCCTAGTGGAAACCTTCAGGGAAAGGTGAAATCCTTCATTAGAGCCTCCCCAAGCCCCAGCCCCTGTTACTGGGAGAGGGCAGCCACTCCTCCTTGCCTGATAGTTCTCTATGGGAGGAAGAATGTGGTATATCAAGTCCAGTTAGGCCAAATAGCACTGTTCTCTTGTCCTGTATGCACAGACACTAACAGGGCCCCGCAACTGCTTGTGGAATCTCCAAGCTGGAAGAGACATGAGAGGTGATGGTTCAACTCCAGCACTTTGCAGATGAGGAGACTGGGTCTGACAGAATGAATTACCCAAGGATATGCAGCCAGTTAGGGGCAACAGTAGGACTAGAGCGAAGACCTGTGTTTCCAGCCTGCTACCTTTGTTCTTCACCATCCTGCCTCATTCCTGTCTTACTGCCCATCACTTTGTAGCCATGACTTTTGCCTTAATTTCAAATCAAAGCCACAGATTTGTTATAAAATAAGTTGACAAGCCTGATTACCATGGCATTACACGTTGTATAATCTCTCTGATGGTGGTTCCCCTGTTTGTCAGGCAGGCAAGGCAGCTTCCCAAAATGAATCAAAGCTGGAATGACTTGTGACTTGAAGCACTCTTGGTTGAAAATGACTCCTCTCCAAGACATGTGGCCCCCAGACGACGTTTATGCTGAGGGTCGATTCTGAAACATAAAGGCTGTTTCTTTTCTCCAAACTTCGTTGCCAATTTAGAGTTTATGGAAAGAGCTGTCAAGCCGACAGGCTATCAAAGCGATGGGCTGCATTGCAGGGAGCAAGGCAGAGCATCTGGGAAATCAAAGACCAGGAAATGCAAATGCACACACGTTCATCACCTTGATTAGTGTGAGCAAGTTTGTCTCACCCTGGCCAACATTTGATGGACCATTAAATCTGGAAAGGATGTGGAGTCCAAGTTCTCTTTATTCCCAGGCGAACCAACCAAAGCCCATAGAGGGTAGGTGACTTTTAATGGTTGAGTTGGGACTGCTATCTTTTCTCAGGTCTAATGCTCTTTTCATTGTATTTGTGTTAAAAATAAAAAGCTTATATGAAAGTGCACTGAGTTTTTTACAGGCTTTGCCATCTGTTATAATAAAGTAAGATCCCTCAAAACCTTAACTACTTTTAAAGGTAAACTCTTGAATTTTTCCTAAACAGAGTGTGACTGACATTACTAAATTCCCGGAACAAAGGCATGTACTATGTTCTCTGCGCTGTTTTTGAGAATTTTTCTGCCTCAAACCTCAAAAGAAAAAACAGAGAACAAAGAAAGGAAATGTGGTTAAATGGGATTCCTGGGAAACAAAGACGGATGGTACTTGGCATCATTGTTTACTTATCTGCATTAAAAAAAATGATCTCATAGCATATATGAGGACTCTGTCACCAGAAGGAAGTAACCCCAATTTCTAAAGAATGAGTAGCATTGCTAGAAGTGAACTAATTCATTTTCTTTCTCCTAAAGAGCTCTCCATGTCACCATTCTGGATAAATTCGTACTTTCTATGTTGTTAAAACCCTTCTGAGAGGAGCTATATTTTATTGGACAACATAGATTTCTAGATTCCCAGATCTACCTCCCACATTGTTTAAAAAAAAAAAAAAAAAAAAGCAAACACCAAAATCCCCAGAGTCTCATTCTTCTATTTTTCTCCATCTTGACAAATGACGTCATTATTTTCAGTTGTTTAAGACAAAAAACTAGGACTCAACCTCAGTTCCTCCCTTTTTCCTACCACCTCCCCTTTCCTGCAGATCATCCTTGCCTCTGTCTCTAAAATACATCTTCATTGCATTCACTCCTCTCCCTCCCACCCATCCTAGTCCATACCACCATTGATCTATCTCTGACCTTTATTTCCACACTAGCTTTCTAACTGGCCTCTCTGCCCCATTAAAACCCATTCTCTCCACATAACAGACAGAAAGATCTTTTTAAAACATAACTCAGATTCTCTCTTACTCCTGCTGAAACACTTCCATAGGCTTCCCGTCACACTGGGAATAAGGACATCCCCCTCTCAATACCTTATATTTTCTTTTTCCAGTATTTCCTGGGTCAAAACACACTTTCCCCAACTCTTTACATGGTTGAATCAGTTTAAATGTCACATCCTCAAAAACAATCTCCTGGTTTAACCTATTTATGAGTAGCCACACCCCGCTCTGTTCCAGTTTCTCTGTAATATTTTATTCATATCTCTGAGCCTTACTGGCAATTCTTTTGTTTCTTAAATATGTCTTTCTTCCTCCATCGTAATGCAAGTCCCAACCCTAGTACCTAGCTTAGTCCCAACTAGACATATAGTAAGCACTCACATATACGTTTAATGTTGAATTAAACTAGGTCATACGAAGCGTTTCCTATGTGCCATGCACAGGCACTTTATAAATCATATTCCATTTCATTCTCACAATAACCCTAAAAGATGGGCTCAACTGTTCCCATTTTATGGATGAGAAAACTTAGATGAGATTGGTTACAAGCAACTTGAAAGTGGCACAGGTGGGATTTATATTAACAAAATGAGTGAGACTTGGGTAAGTTTTTCTATTTGACCTCCTTTAGTGTCTTCATAGATTAAAGAATAAAAGAGCTCACTAGAGATTACGGAAAAAAGAGGACAATTATACCCTTGGGGCCTTCCCAGTGAAGCTAGACCCTATGGTTTTACATGTAATTAATCACTCTGTTCCTCTCCTGTGGTCGTCTCTGCTCAGGGCTTCAGCTCCTGGTAATTTCTGCACTCTCTTCAATTTTTGCATCTCTGTTAAGGGCTGTCTCCTCGTAGGAGAAGTGGATCAGGAAGGGATGAGGAGTAAGAAGGGGTGGGGTCTGCCAGTAACTACAGTGGAATCATAAGTCTCATTTTCTTCACCTGGAAAATCCCAGGAATGATCTCCCAGGTTCATTTCTAGGTTTACAGCATTTTGGCTCAGAAGGTGTTTTACATAGAGCTCAATGGAGGCTTCCCCAGATCCTCTTTGGAACTCTTCCCTTTCTGTCCTTTTACTCATTTCACAGGTTTAATATGTATCAAGATGAGAACAACATCGTACAAGAGAACAGGCACATTCTTCTGATGCTGAGGCATTTGGCAGAGCTGGGTTAGGCCCTGTGATCTTCCTTCCCCCTGGAAATGTCTAATAAATGACGTATTCATTCATTGATACTATATAACAAATATTTGTCTTTTTTGGGGGGGTTGGAGGGTAGAGTCTCACAGACTGGAGTAAAGTGGCACAATCTCAGCTCACAGAAGCCTCCACCTCCTGGGTTCAAGTGATTCTCCTGCCTCAGCCTCCCAAGTAGCTGGGACTACAGGCAGGTGCCAGCACGCCCAGCTAGTTTTTGTATTTTTGGTAGAGACGGGGTTTCACCATGTTGATCAAGCGGGTCTCGAACTCCTGACTGCAAGTGAACCACCCGCCACAGTCTCCTAAAGTGCTGGGATTACAGGTGTGAGCCAGAGCACCCAGCCAAATATTTGTCATTTATCTAACAAATAATTACTGAGTACCTGCTATGTGCTAAGCCCTATGTCAAGCATCAGGATTATATGTGGTCTAAATCCTCAGGCAGCTACAATAGATATTCTCATTAATAAAGCAAAAATATCTCAAATAAATGTAAGATTAGAGCAGTGACAGGTACCATGAAATGGGAGCATATGTTGGTATGTTACGAAACGTTAGGAGAGGTTGATTTGATCGGGAAAATCACTGTCAGGCAGGTTAACTTTTTTTTTTTTGTGTGTGAGATGGAGTTTCACTCTTGTTAACCAGGCCGGAGTGCAACCTCCCCCTCCTGGGTTCAAGCAGTCCTCCTGCCTCAGCCTCCCAAGTAGCTGGGATTACAGGCATGTGCCACCATGCCCGGCTAATTTTTCTATTTTTAGTAGAGACGGAGTTTCTCCATGTTGGCCAGGCTGGTCTTGACCTCCCGACCTCAGGTGATCTGCCTGCCTCGGCCTCCCAAAGTGCTGGGATTACAGGCTTGAGCCACCGCACCCAGCCAGTTATCTGTTTTTTAAAATGTTTATTTAACCCATGATCGTTCATACTTACCAAAAAGGCTGGATTTCTTCCCTGAGGAAATATAAACTAAGATATAAATAATGAGTGGAGCTCACTAGAGAAAGAGGGGTAGTTAGACTGTCTCAGACAAAGGGAATGGTATGTGCCAAGGTCCTGTGGCAGGAGGTAGGATGGCATAGTCCAGGACTAAAAGATCAGTGTGACCGTTGTGCAGAGAGCAAAGTCACCTCTTCAAAGAAGGCAGAAAAGGCTTCCCTGAAAAGAAGAGGACAGAGTTGAGCTCTGGCAGAAAAGAAGTCAGTGGTCCAAGGTGTTTTGCCTTTCTGCAGAAGACTATTTCTTTCTTTTTTTTTTTTTTGAGGCAGAGTCTCGCTCTGTTCCCTAGGCTGGAGTGCAGTGGTGCAATCTCGGCTCACTGCAAGCTCCGCCTCCTGGGTTCAGGCCATTCTCCTGCCTCAGCCTCCCGAGTAGCTGGGACTACAGGTGCCCACCACCACGCCTGGCTAATTTTTTGTATTTTTAGTAGAGACAGGGTTTCACCGTGTTAGCCACGATGGTCTCGATCTCCTGAGCTCGTAATCCGCCCGCCTCGGCCTCCCAATACAGAAGACTATTTCTGCCCAACTGGAGCTCTTCAGACATGGTTCTTCCTTAAGCAGCATGCAAAAGCTTTAGCTGGGAGAAGGGGCAATTGAAATCCATGAAGGTTTTTCATCCTTTCTGTGCAACTGTGCTGGAGAGATCTCTTTAGAATCAAGAAGTAAGTCTCCATCACTTGTCAATTGGCACCAAGGCCTGGGCATGAAGAATCCAGCAAAGAATTCACTCTTGCCCTGCCCTGGGCTGGCCATGCCACAGAGTTTGGCTGTGTGTATTGTGGCAGACTTCCTGCTCCCAGTCAACCAAATGAAGATGTACAGAGTGAATACAAAGCATTTGCTGAAAAACAAAACAAAACAAAACAACCAAACAGACGATCAGATACAGGACCAAACGCCAGAAGGCACTGCCTTCTAATTACTTTGAGAGATAAGTCAAAGCTTATTTTTCCCCTGTAAAAATAACACAATCAACAGAGGTTGTGGGTTCCAGAATCAAGTTTAGAAACAATAAAGGAAGTGATTCAAAATAGTGATAATTACCTATTTTTCCCCATTCTAGATGACTCACACTGGATCAATAATCCAAATGACTTTTTTCTCATTAGTCCCTAAATGGAAAACTTTGACATGGTTGTAAGGAAGAGAGTTAATGTGTATTAACTGAATTCTGCCTCATAGATACTAAGTGGCCCCACAAGCCTAGAACTAACTACCTGTTTTACAGACTCTCCATAATTCTCCATGGCAGAGGAGATAATTGAGAGGGTTATTGGGGACTTCTAAGCAAAAAAGCACTTCTGCCTCCATCATTGGGAAATTTAAGATGCAAAACAGGTCAGACCTTTTTTTGAAGTATTGATGATAGTGTGTTAAATAAACATGTAAAAAAAAAAACAGAGAACCTGCCTGACAATTATTTTTAAGAGTCTGGCATATATATATTTTTCCTTCATTCAAAGACCTCAAAATTGGCTTAAGTGGAGTTTAATTGAAAAAGTTCACCTCAAGAGTGTGATTCAGCCTGGAAAATTTTAGCCAATAAGGAATTTTTTATAAAATTATGACAGAGTGGAAATAATGTTATAATGGAAGTCTATGTGTAATGAGTACTATTAAAATTATATACGTATGTATTTGAGCATCAACAGGTAAGTGAGTTACAAGGTTACAATTCTGTGACAGGTCTCCAGTGATATTATAAGCTGCAGGCGCAAAGCTCAAGTTATCCAAATTCCTAAACAGAATTACAGTTAGATTCAAAAATATTCCTGTCATAATCATACACCAGACATGGTAAAGACCTTCCCTGTGCATGAGCTTTGCCTGTGTAGTTTTTGGTAATCTGATTGGCATGTAATAGAATCCTAGAATATTCAAATAGGAAGAACCTTCTAGTTTTCTAGTTTGTCTTCGCCCCTAAATTCATAAGGAAAACAAACAAAAACCAGCAATCCTGCCAACACTGATAAAAAGGTTCAGGATGGAGATTTAAAATTCAGACCCCTTAGTCCAATACTTTTCCTAGTTTTATACATTGATTCTTTTTTGATCTGCTTCTAATCTGTGGTTCATAGGGAAGTCCAGAATTTTTATGTAAGAAGGATGCAGGGGTATGTATCCATTTGGTTGGGGCAAAGGAGAAGGCAGCTGGAGAAATACTTCTCAGATTTTCATGCAAACCTGGGGATATTTATTTATTTAAGAGATGGAGTCTCACTATGTTGCCCAGCCTGGTCATGAACTCCTGGGGTTAAGCGATCCTCCCACCTTGGCCTCCCAAAGTGCTGGGATTACAGATGTGAGCCCCCATGCCCAACCTTTAACCTGAGGATCTTGCAGGTACAGATTCAGGCCTGTTAGGTCTATGACGGTCCTCTGAAAAGCTCTCAGGTGATGCTGATGTGCTGGTCCTTGAATCTCACTTTGAGGAGTCAGACATTGGAGATTTGTCTTACAGCTGGGTTTGCATGTAGACCCTGAGTATAACACAGGACTTTTTTTTTTTTTTTTGAGACGGAGTCTTGCTCTGTTCCCCAGGCTGGAGTGCAGCGGTGCAATCTCGGCTCACTGCACTCTCCGCCTCCTGGGTTCAGTCCATTCTTCTGCCTCGGCCTCCCAAGTAGCTGGGACTACAGGTGCCCGCCACCACGCCTGGCTAATTTTTTTGTATTTTTAGTAGAGACGGGGTTTCACCATGTTAGCCAAGATGATCTCTATCTCCTGACCTCGTGATCTGCCCACCTCGGCCTCCCAAAGTACTGTGATTATAGGCGTGAGCCACCAGGCCCGGCCAGGACATTTTTTTTTTTTTAAACTCTGCTTCTGGAATGCCCAATGACACAAATGTGAAACTTTTTGTTACGGTTGCAAGGGTCCCTGAGACTTTGTTCATTTTTTTCTTCCATTCTATCCTCTCCTATGTTCAGAATGGATAATTTCTATGGTTCTATTCTGCAGTTCACTGATTCTTTCCTTTGTTCCATTTATTCTGCTGTTGAGCCCACTGATCGAGGTTTTTATTTCTGTATTGTTCCGTATTTTTTGTAACTACCGTATGTTTCAGTTTTAAAATCTCCATTTGGTTCTATATCTTTGCTGCCACTTTTTGTCTGTTCATTCCTAAGTGTGTTCATAATTGCTCATTGAAGCATCTTTATTGTGGGTGTTTTAAATTGTTGTCAGATCACTTTAATATCTCTCTTGTCTTAGTGTTGTCTTTTTTTCACTCAGTTTGAGATCTTTCTGTTTCTTGATAGGATAAATGTTTTTTTATTGAAACATGCATTTTTGTAGGGTGTTATGTGACATTGGATCTTACTTAATTTTTGTTTTGTTTTGTTTTGTTTTTTTGAGACGGAGTCTCGCTCTGTCGCCAGGCTGCAGTGCACTGGCTTGATCTCGGTTCACTGCAACCTCTGCCTCCTGGGTTCAAGCGATTCTCCTGCCTCAGCCTAGTGAGTAGCTGGGACAAACAGGTGCACGTCACCATGCCCAGCTAATTTTTTTTTTTTTTTTTGTATTTTTAGTAGAGACAGGGTTTCATCATATTGGCGAGGATGGTCTCGATCTCTTGACCTCATGATCTGCCCACCTCAGCCTCCCAAAGTGCTGGGATTATAGGTGCGAGCCACCTCGCCTAGCCTAAATTTTTTGTTTTAACTGGGTTATTCTGACACTGCTCTGGCAGAAGAGGGGGGTTGTCAACTTGTTTGTGCCATAGGGAGATGAAAGTCCAGGTTTCACACTTGGTCCCTGTTGATACCTATGGGATCAGATGGGCTCCTCCTTACTGTGGGGTGGGGTAGGAGTTTCAGCACCTATCCCATGCGGTCTCCATAGACATTGTGAGCGGCCAGGGAGCTCCTTACTGGCTCATGGGGATGAAAATCTCAGTCTCTCACTTGGCCTTCTCTGGCACCACCCTGGGCAGGGATACAGTGGGGGTGTTCGGCACTTTGTTACAGCTTCGTGGGGTGGGTGGAAGTCTAAGCTTCCCACTCAGCCTTTGATGATGGAGATGGCATGGCAGGTGGGCCACAGTTTTCTTTTGTGGTGTTTGGCTAGAGTAGAGCAGTTACTCCTACAAGTTTTCTGTTGCTCTAGGCCACCCCGTCCCTCGGTCTGTGGTTAGACTCAGCAGAATTTTACCAGGGTCTTTTTGTCTGAGCCTGTTGGTGTTTCCTGATTGCAGGCTACTTTTGCTTCAAGTCTGGGATATATGAAGTTAAAAAGAAAACCTATGGGCTGGGTGCAGTGGCTCACGCCTGTAATCCCAGCACTTTGGGAGGCCAAGGTGGGCAGATCACCAGGTCAAGAGATCGAGATCATTCTGGTCAACATGGTGAAACCCCATCTCTACTAAAAATACAAGGTGTGGTGGCACGCACCTGTAGTCCCAGCTACTTGGGAGGCTGAGGCAGGAGAATCTCTTGAACCCAGGAGGCAGAGGTTGCAGTGAGCCGAGATCACACCATTGCACTCCAGCCTGGTGACAGAGGGAGACTCCATCTCAAAAAAAAAAAAAAAAAAGAAAAGCTATGGAATCCACCACCATGCCATTCTTCCAGTTCCAACAGCCACTAGGCTGTTGACCTCCTTCTCTTCACCTTTCAAAGTCTTTTTATATGTTAGCTTTAGATCTAACATCCAGTGTTTTTTTTTTAAGTTGTACTTAGTGGGAAGAATAGGGAAAAATACATTTAGTTCATCCTCCCAGAAGCAGAAGTCATTATGATCATTTTACATTCATTTAAGGGCAACGTGCGGTATATAATACATATCAGTTTACAACTTTTTTTCACTAAGTATTATGAGTTTGAGAAATATATTGTTATGTGAATATCTAAGTTCTAATTTACTTTTGATAGTTCCTGGTTCAGGTATGGGATAAATCAGCTGGTTTAGTGGAGCGCACATACAGACATGAACTAAGCAGCTTTCATAATTGGCATTCACGTGACTCATAGGCACTATATAGAATTTTCTTAACTGAAGTGCTTTCCTTGTGACTGAATATATATTTAAGTGGCCTATGAATGGTGAACTAAAATATATTTCAAATAGGGTAGGAATGGGGGTAGGTTGTAAGTTATGATGAATAATAGCACTGGGCTAGGAACTGCAATAATAACAACACAATGACAATCACTATTACTACCATCATTGGACTGTTCCTTGCTGATATGGTTTGAATCTGTGTCCTTGGCCAGATCTCTTGGTGAATTGTAATCCCCACTGTTGAAGGCAGGGCCTAGTGGGAGGTGACTGAATCATGGGAATGGTTTCTTATGAATGGTTAAACGCCATCCCCCTCGGTGCTGTTCTCATGATAGCGAGTGAGTTCTTGTGAGATCTGCTTGTTTAAAAGTGCGTAGCACCTCCCTGTCCCCTCTCTCTCTTGCTCCTTCTCTGGCCAGGTAAGAGGAGCGTGCTTCCCTTTTGCCTTTTCCGTGATTCCTTTTTGCCTTCTGCCAGAAGCTGAGCAGATGCCAGCATCATGCTTCCTGTACAGCCTGTGGAGCCGTGAGCCAATTAAACCTCTTGTTTCTTTTTTAAATAAATCACCCAGTCTCGGGTATTTCTTTATAGCAGTGCAAGAATGAACTAATTCACCTGTCGTGTGCCAAATATTATTTATTTCTCACAACATGTGTGTGAGGTGGCATTGCTCTTATTTTATAGATAGGAAAATATGCTCACCAAAGTCAAATACCGTTCTCAAAGTCATCTAGTTAATACTTGTCGATTACACGTATACTGCAAAATCTTTAAGGAAAATTCCATCTCAAATGGTAAAAACAAAGCAGAAGGTTTATTATCTCACATGACAAAACACTCAAAGGCTCATTCATTCAGCAGCTCAGTGGCATCATCAGAATTTAGGTTCTTTCCAACTTTCCGCTCTGTCAAGCTTGTAAGCTTTGTTTTGCTCAAGGGTGCAAGATGGCTGCAGGAGTTCCAGGCATTGCATGCGTAAGAAGAAGGCCGTGTCTTTGTGCGTGTATATGTGCATGTGTATGTTTCCTGTCAATAACCACAAAGAAAATATTTATTAAAAGTTCTCCAACAAGCTTCCCCATGTCATTTTCACCAGAATTGCACCATATGCTTAGGAACAGTTACATAATTTGCAGGGCTCAGTGCAAAATTAAATTCAGGATCTCTTTTTCAACAGTTACTAAGAATTTTAGGATGATGACAAGCATTGAATGAAGCATTAGGTCCTTCTGGACACAAGACTCAGCATGGACTGGCTGCATGCCCATAGAGCCAGTACTGCCCATGCTCATGGCTAAGCTGCATTTGGCCCTTCAACAATGCTGTGGTTTGGTGGTGCCGATCTCTGCACAGTCAAAACTTGGTGTATAACTTAACCACTAATATCCTACTGTTGACTGGAAGCCTTACCAATAACATAATAGTCAATTAACACATATTTTATATGTTATATGCATTATATACTGTATTTTTACAATAAAAGCTAAAGAAAAGAAAATGTTACTAAGAAAATTAAAAGGAAGAAAAAATATATTGCCTATTCACCAAGTGGACATAGACCATTGTAAAGGTCTTCATCCTTGTTGTTTTCACATTGAATAGGCTCAGGAGAAGGATGACAAGGAGGGCTTGATCTTGCTTTCTCAGCATTGGCAGAGGCGGAAGAAAATCTGTGTATAATTGGACCCATGCAGTTCAAACCTGTGTTGTTCATGGATCAACTGTAATTATAGACAAAAGGAATAGGGCCAGTATCACTGGCTTAGCTGAACTGAGATTTATTCCTCAAACTTGGGGTAGGGGCCGCCCTTCCCGGAACCATAGGGAGAGGAGTGGAAATTGAAATGAAATTGAAATTCTGCCACGCAGGGAGGTGGAGGAAGGGAAGGGTGTTTATTGGTAATCAGCAGTGTCTGATTGCAGTGTGTGTATCTCCAAGGTTTCTGTCTGCCTTCCTATATTTTGCTGCCTCCCAATAGTCCATATTTCTGGGATCTAACTCAGTTCTGCCATGATGTGGCTTTGAGCAAATGGTTTCGTTTCTTCAAAACTTCAATTTCTTTATCCGTAAAACTGGAATATACGGGTGTCTCCGCATTTCAGGGTGTGACTCTCATGCCTCTGCATGTTCATCACCAGAAGGTGGAATCCTGGTCCCTCTCCCTAGGTGATATTCACAGCAAGTTTGTAACAATTCCCACTATATGTGGTCAGACATCTCCTTGGACTGACAGGTCTCTGGGAAATGTTAGCATGATGCTTCCTGCATTTAGGGGCTGAGGGAGAAGGAGGTAGGGAAAGGGCACTGTTTCTTGTTTTGGCCATAGTATGAGAAGCACTGGGAGCAGAGTCAATGCTGTCGTTAAGCCCTAGATGTACAGTGAAACTCAGTCTTCCATTCCACCCTAGATGCAGAAACTGGAATGATGCCTTTCCCTAGCAGGCGTTTTTGGTTCACACACTGGGCTGCTTCTCAGATCATGCAGTAGATTACAAGATGACCACAAATATTTCTCCTCCCACTCCCTTGCCCTTGCTTGTTAGATTGCAGCTTCTCTCATCAAGAGGTGGAGTCTATTTTTCCTCTCCTGAATCTAGACTAGCCTTAAGACCGCCTTTGAGCAGTCAAACAGTAATAAACATGGCTAAAGAGGATAGGTAAAAGCATTTGGAAATGAAAATGTGTCCTCTATTTCTGGATTTTGGATCCTTGAGCCTATTATGGGAAGAAGCTCAGGCTTGCTTGTTGGAGTTGAGGGGCCATCAGAGTTGAAGTTCCCTGATCAACCAATCTTCCAGCCACCAGATATGTGAATGAGATGCTCTTGCATTCGTTTTCTATTGCTGCCATTAAAAAGAAAAATACGACAAGCTTAGCAGCTTAAATAGCGCACATGTATTATTTTACAGATCTGCAGGTCAGTAGTCCAACATGGTTCTTACTGGGCTACAATCAAGGCATTGGCAGAGCTGCATTCCTTCTGGAGGCTCTGGGGGAGAATCCATTTCCTTGCCCCTTTCCAGCCTCTTGAGGCCACCTGCTTCCCTTGGTTCATGGTCCGTTCCTTTATCTTCAAAGCAAGCAGTGTCTGCTCATCTCATTCCCATAGCAGAACTCTGACATTGACACTTCTGCCCCTTTCTTCCATGTTTAAAGTCCCTTGTAATTACATTGAGCCCCCTTGGGTAATCTGGGATAATATCCTTATTTTAAGATTAGCTGATTAGAAATCTATCCATATGCAATTTTGATTCTCCTTTTCTTTTCTTTTTTCTTTGAGACAGAGTCTCTCTCTGTCTCCAGGCTAGAGTACAGTGACACGATCTCAGCTCACTGCAACCTCTGCCTCCCAGGTTCAAGCGATTCTCCTGCCTCAGCCTCCCAAGTAGCTGGAACTACAGGTGTGTGCCACCATACCCAGCTAATTTTTGTATTTTTAGTAGAGACAGAGTTTCACCATGTTGGCCAGGATGGTCTTGATCTCTTGGCCTCGTGATCCGCCTGCCTCAGCCTCCTAAAGTGCTGGAATTATAGGCATGAGCTACCACGCTGGGCCTAATTCTCCTTTTCTATTTCATGTAACATACAGCTTCTGGGGATTAGGACATGAACCTTTGCAGGGGAGTGATATCTGCCTACCATGAAGCCCATGCTGTAAACCACTATATTAATTAAATCTTCTTATCCCTACATCTTAGCTGGAAAGATCTGCATAGGGACTCAAACAGTCCTTGAAAGAATTCATCCCAGTACTCCTGGTTTGATAAATATACATTTTTTCCCATCCCCAATCCAGGTAAGAATGGGCATTCCTTGCTCATTTGGGTTGTTGGGAGAAATCAGTTTCTTGTAGTTGTATGGTTGAGATCTTTATTTCCTTGCTGGTTGTCAAGTGATGATCGTTTCAGCTTTGAAAATCTACCCATACTCCTTGGCTTAAGTCTCTCTTGTTCTCGCTTCCAAATTGATAATGGCAGGTCATATCTTCTCATGCTTTGAATCTCTCCTCCTCCTTCTTCCTTCCCATTTCTTACACCCAGTTGGAAAAGGTCCTCTGTTTTTTTTTTTTTTTTTTTTTTTTTTTTGAGACGGAGTCTTGCTCTGTCACCCAGGCTGGAGTGCAGTGGTGCAATCTGGGCTCACTGCAAGCTCCGTCTCCCGGGTTCACGCTATTCTCCTGCCTCAGCCTCCCGAGTAGCTGGGACTACAGGCGCCCACTACGCCCGGCTAGTTTTTTGTATTTTTAGTAGAGACGGGGTTTCACCGCGTTAGCGAGGATGGTCTCGATCTCCTGACCTCGTGATCCGCCCGCCTTGGCCTCCCAAAGTGCTGGGATTACAGGCGTGAGCCACCGCGCCCGGCAGGTCCTCTGTTTTTAAGGACTTGTGTGATTAGACTGGGTCCGCCCAGATAATCCAGGATGATCTTCCATCTCAAGGTCTACACTCTTCATCGCATCTACAAAGTATTTTTTGCCATGTAAGATAACATATTTATAAGTTCTGAGGATTAATTCATGGACATTTCTGGGGACCCTTATTCTGCCTACCACATTATCCTAGATCATCCAACTGACCTGCCAGCTGACCAGGGATGTCTGAGCAAGGCCAGCAGACAGTAACTGAGCTGGACCAGACCAGAAGACCCACTCAGCTGACCCATAGAATCATGAGCTATATAAATGGTGTTTGTTCTAAGCCACTAAGTTTTGGGGGTGGTTTGTTATGCAGCAATAGATAACTGATGCAAACAGCTAGCTGGTTCATGGTTGAATCAGTTATGCCCGAAATCACAGATATAGGGTCAGCATCCTGTATTCCTCTACCAGTCTTCCCTGGGGAGATGGGCAATGTATCTTTTAAGCCCCTGGCTCACGCCTGTAATCCCAGCACTTTGGGAGGCTGAGGCGGATGGATCACGAGGTCAGGAGTTCGAGAGCAGCCTAGCCAATATGGAGAAACCCTGTCTCTAATAAAAATACAAAAGTTGGCTGGGCATGGTGGCTTGCACCTGTAGTCTCAGCTATTCTG
Organism: Pan troglodytes; assembly: GCF_028858775.2. Lineage (NCBI taxonomy): Eukaryota > Metazoa > Chordata > Mammalia > Primates > Hominidae > Pan > Pan troglodytes. The sequence continues at coordinate 56,865,761 of NC_072417.2, forward strand.
GAGGCTGAGGCAGGAGAATTGCTTGAACCCAGGAGGCGGAGGTTGCAGTGAGCTGAGATTGCACCACTGCATTCCAGCCTGGGTGACAGAGCAAGACTCTGTCTCAAGAAAAAAAAAAAAAATTTAAAATATGTTGTTGTCCTGAATTTTGGGCCCATATTCTCTGAACTCAGTGTTTTTAAACTAAAGCTTCTCTACAAGGGATTGATCACAGGTTGCGTTTACATCTCTAAAAGGGGCTAGTTTTACACTAGCTTTGCCTGGAAAATGGAACTACTAGCCCTATACTCACTCTTCTAAGTGCAATCACCTCCATGTTTCTAATGTGTTCTGACCCTCCGTTGTACCTTCCTGGTCCCCACTTTCTAAGGGAGTCTTCAATTAGTCAATTTAAGGCACCTTTCTCATTGAAAAATAAAGAAAAAAATAATCTCTAGAAGGGTACCCTGCCATGGGGAAAGCAATGCATACTTTACAAAACTGTTAAGGATGAAGTGGTAACACAGAAGTATTTATCACAGTGCCTTGAACATTGCAGATGCCCTATCAGTGTAAATTTCATTCTTGTCCCATTTTGACAATAACTGTTTGTCTAGGCTTAACACATTATTAATTTTTGGAGGGTGTCATCTTTCTTATTTGTAAAATGAGAAAGTGAGAACAAAGAACTCCTAGAATGCATTTTTTCTCTAAATTTATAAATTGTGATTCAATTTTTGTTTTTAAATTTAAAAACATTCTGGTGAAAGTAGAGTTGTAGATATTTTAATATGATACTAAAACATCAACTAATTTTTACTAATAATGACTGTGTTTGGGTGTCTGATAAACAGAGAGATGAAGCAACAAATGAAACAATAAAATACAATTATAAATGAATATATATATATATGTGAGACATTAATAATACATTTTGGTTGAGAGTCACAGTCATATTGAGGTAGGAAATATGAGGACTCATTTTTATTTTTTGAAATGGAGTTTAACTCTTGTCGCCCAGGCTGGAGTGCAATGGCGCGATCTTGACTCACTGCAACCTCTGCCTCCCAGATTCAAGTGATTCTCCTGCCTCAGCCTCCCGAGTAGCTGGGATTACAGACATGTGTCACCATAGCCAGCCAATTTTGTATTTTTAGTAGAGACTTGGTTTCTCCATGTTGGTCAGGCTGGTCTCAAACTCCTGACCTCAGGTGATCCATACACCTTGGCTTCCCAAAGTGCTGGGATTACAGGCGTAAGCCACTGTGCCTGGCTATGGAGACTCATTTTTAAGTCCCCTCATTTTAAGAAATATGGGGAAATTTTGGGATTGATAAGGAATACCAGAAGGAACCCTGAGTTTTTCTCTAAGTAGTCCCAAATGTCTTCATGGAAGATGAAAGTAGGATGCCAGAGAATGCTATTACCCAGGAAAGGACCCCTGTATTATTTTTCTAGTACGGTGTAACATATTAGTACAAACTTAGTGGCTTAAAACAACACACACTGATTATCCCATAGTTTCTATGGGTAGAAGTCCAGGCACAGCTTAGTTGGCTCCTCTGCTTAGTGTCCAACAAGGGTGTAATCAAGGTGTCAGCCAGGACATATTTTCCTGAAAGACAGACTGGGGAAGAAACCACTTCTCAGCCGGGAAAGAAGCCACTTCCCAGCTCTCTCAGGTTCTTTGTATCATTTCATTTCCTTGTGGTTGGGGGACTGAGGCTCTAGCTTTTTCCTTGGCCGGAGGCTGCTCTCAGCTCCTAGAGTCTGCTGCCTGTATTTTCTTGGAGGACACCTATGGTTCTTAGAGACCACCCATACTTAGAAAGCACTCATACTTCTAAACCATGTGGGCTTTCCCAACACGGCGCTTCCTTCATGAATCCAGCAAGGAGAGCCTCTAGGATAAATCCGCTAATAATACAGAGTATTTTATAACATACCATAATCATGGGAATGACATCCCATTACATTTGCTATATTCCATTGCTCAGAAGCAAGCCGTTGGTCCTACCCACACCCAAGAGGAGAGAACTGCACAAAGGTGGGAACATCAAGAGGTAAAGATAATGGGGGAATCACCTTAAAGTCAGCCTGCCACACCCTCATGCAAGTAGATGGTAATCATACACAATTTGCCTTCTTTATTTATTCTATTGTCTATAGAAGTCTATATTGTCTATTATTCGATAGACAATATTTATTCTATTGTCTATAGAAGTGACTTTTAGCAAGTCACATCAGCTCTTTCCCGAGGCTTTCTTTCCATTCCAGAATGTCTCTGAGACAGCTGACCATTTTCAGGAGAAGTCATTTGTCATTTGAATCAAAATTAAAGAAATGTTTATTGGCCATTTAAAAAAATGATGCGGAGTCGAGCGGAGATAACTTTAGTCAAAATTTCCCTCATTACACCTCATTAGAAAGTATAAGTCTTGCCTGACGTGGTGGCTCATGCCTGTAATCCCAGCACTTTGGGAGGCTGAGGCGGGTGGATCACGAGGTCAAGAGATCAAGACCATCCTGGCCAACATGGTGAAACCCCGTCTCTACTAAAAATTAAAAAATTAGCCAGGTGTGGTGGCACGCGCCTATAGTCCCAGCTACTCGGGAGGCTGAGGCAGGAGAATTGCTTGAACCTGGGAGACGGAGGTTGCAGTGAGCCGAGATTGCGCCACTGCACTCCAGCCTGGTGACAAAGCTGTCAAAAAAAAAAAAAGTATAAATCTTTCTCTGCTTTTCTTTCAATATCTCTAAGAATGAGGCTTCCCCAAGGCCCTCAGAAGCTTGGAGATGTGTTGAATTTGTGTAAAGCAGTAGGGTAGCACTGGTACAAAGGGGCAGGTAGGAACTTACATTGCTCTTGCTTGACAGACTTTGGGTCATTGAGGAAAATAAGAATTTTCTTAGCAAAGAAAAATTGTTCAAATGTGAACTAGAAGGCAAGTTTCATAAACCCTGGAAAGGAACTGAACCAAGTCACAACTTTCCAATTTTCATTACAGTTTTGAAAAGCACAGAATTAAATTTAAAACATATGTTTTCTCTTGCACACACCTCCATCCAACGTGGGACAGTATCAAAGTGGATGAGAGTCCACACTTTTTCCTGTCTGCTCAGATTGCCTTAACAACAGAGCATCTGTATGTCCAAACAAATGGGCAAGTGAGGAGATTAATGAACTGACCTTTAACCTTCTAAGTATTTATTCGAGGGCTCAAGGGGAATGCATTTCTGTGCCAGGGAAAATCCCAAAACTGTCTCTGATAATTTGGTATTAAAGACAGCTCTGTCAAATGCCTCTCAAGACACTGAGTGTCGCCCTTCTCCTGACCCCAAGCTTCTTCGCCCTCACATTCCTCTCTCCTCATTCAAATGGTTGTACCCTCTTCCTTCACCATTCCTTCCTCTAAAAGAGCTTCTCTTCAAAATATTAGCTGTCATTAATTAAGCACCTACTACATCAGACTCTGTGGTAGCAATTTTAATCATCCTCATCCTCATCTGATATTTTTGAACATTTACTATATTAAAAGAAATCTCATATTCTGTCATTTAATTTTGTCCTGGGCTTATAAAGTAAGTACTTTTTTAAAAAGAGAGCCAACTGTTTACTTAGGTATTAGTTACTTAATATCAGAAGATGAAGTAGGAATTAGGTTTCTTAAAAACTTGATTACATAGAGAAATAGGAATGCTTTTACACCATTGGTGGGGGTGTAAATTAGCTCAGCCATTGTGGAAGACAGCGTAGTGATTCCTCAAGGATCTGGAAACAAAAATATCATTTGACCCAGCAATCCCATTACTTGGTATATACCCAAAGGATTATAAATCATTCTACTATAAAGAAACATACACATGTGTGTTTATTGCAGCACTATTTGCAACAGCAAAGACTTGGAACCAACCCAAATGCCCATCAAAGATAGACTGGATAAAGAAAATGTGGCACATATACACCATGGAATACTATGCAGCCATAAAAAAGAATGAATTCATGTCCTTTGCAGGGACATGGATGAAGCTGGAAACCATTATTCTCAGCAAACTAACACAGAAACAGAAAACAAAACACTGCACTTTCTCACTCATCAGTGGGAGATGAACAATGAGAACACATGGACACAGGGAGGGGACATCACACACTGGGGCCTGTCGGGGGGTGGGGGACAAGGAGAGGGAGAGCATTAGGACAAATGCCTAATGCATGTGGGGCTTAAAACCTAGATGACAGGTTGATAGGTGCAGCAAACCACCATGGCACATGTATACCTATGTAACAAACCTGCACGTTCTGCACCTGTATCCCAGAACTTAAAATTAAAAAAAAAAACTTGATTAAAGAGATGGTTCTTGCACATTTTCTATATATGTCCTTGTCATAACAACATGGGGAATAATTGGTATTCAAAACCAAAAGCTAGTATGAAGCAAGTCATTCCTTCCAGGCTTCTGATGACTCTTTCAATTCATATAGGTATATATGATCAACACATACACATATATGTAATTGCAGGAGGGCAAGTCATCTCTTTCTCATCCGTTGCTCTTGCAATATGACAGTGCTTTAGAGAAAGAAACACAAATATGGATCAAGAGCATAGAAATACCCCCAGAGTGGTAAGATGTGGAGTCAAATGACAAGTTTATTATGACTATTACCCTCCAAAGGCAGCCTTCCCACTATGTATATGCTACTCCTTACATCACAAGAAAGCTTATGTTCCTTCGTCTTGAATCTAGGCTGGCCCTGTGACTGCTTTTCACCAATAGAATATAGTTAAAGTTACATCCCAATACTTTCAAGCTCAGGTTTTAAGAGATTGGCAATTTCTACTTCCTTCTTCTTGAATGCTTCTTCTTGGAAAGAAGGTGCCATGTTGTGAGGAAGACCAAACAGATATGTGGAAAAGTGTCCATAGAGGAGAACCAAGAACCTCCACCAGCAGCTCCTTCTGAGCTTACAGTTAGCAGTGAGCATAAATTGCTAGCCATGGGAATGTGGCCAATTTGGATTTTCCAGTCATTCTAATACCCCAGCCAACAACAAAAGAAGTAAAAAACCTACAGAATAAAAAATAATAAATTGTCATTTCTTTAGCAACAACGATAATAAATTGTTGTTTCATTTTGGGGTGGGTTGTTATGCTGCCATTGATAATCAGAACACTTTGATTTCTTCACACAAGGTTGTTTTCTGAAAGCCCTTTGTCGGGAACATCTTTCTTTTCCTTTCTAATTTTCTCTCCCTTTGAATTCATGTCACAGAAGCATCAGGGCTAACCCAAGACTCTTTTCTGCACAGGAAGTGGTCCAGCCACCCTTTTCATCTCTACCATGGAAGACCTTTCAGGACCTAGATGGGGTTCAGGGGAAAAGAGACGAGCAGCCAGTGGATCAGGTTTTACAGTTTTGTTTATTTGTTTTTTTTTTTTTTTTTTAACCTGGTTTCAATGTTCTACGTCTCTACTTGACAGCAAAAGTGGTTCAATTTGGAGATCATGATCAGGTGTGGACTCGTGCAGTCCTCCAGTGGGGCTGCTTTTGCAAATACGCATTATCTGCAATGTTTCTCTGACTGACTTAGTGGCTTTCAGAAAGGCTGCTAAAGCTGTATAGGGAGTCACTGGGAAAGGTTGCTATGTTCACCACGCTGCAGGAGGCCCCGTATTTTCACTTACTCTTTAAGATTTCAGGAGCTGTGATACACCATAAGGACAGCTACATATCGTTTGATTTTATGTCATTTTCAACCTGATTATGCTATCATTGTATTAATTTATATAGACTCCACATTGCATTTTAATGGTCTGGTTTGTATTCTCCCTCTCAATTTTTCTGGCTGATAAAATTTTAAAAAGGACATCTGTTGTGCTAAAGATGGCTTTTTCTTTAGGATGCAAAGTCACTGGAATGTGGAGTAGCAATTTTTCTTAGGTAATAACCTCCCTCCCCTATCTTATCAAAGCAGGCTTTGGCTGTGGAAGGTCTCTCTTAATTCAATTGTTTAACTTTGCCATTTGTTGACTGGCTGAATGAATGACGCCCTCTCACACCTCATTCTGGTCCCTCAAACATTTGTCTTCAACTCTGAAGAAGGAGTCTGGAATCTAGAGGTCTGGCCAGAGACTAAAGAGAAATTCCAAAGCCATTTTACAAGGTTTTAATGAAGAATGCATTTCCTTTAGTGCACAGGGGAAGGCAGAAGGAAGCTGTGTGCCAAGAGATAGTTGCTGCCAATGCCAACGGCAGCTATTTACTGAGTGTCTCGCCTGTATATGGAGCCCTGTGAGATGTCTGTGGCAATGGCTCTCAACTGGGGTCCATTTTGCCTCCTTCTCCTTCCCAGAAAACATTTGGCAGTATCTGCAGACATTTTTAAATTGCCATGACTAGGGGGTGCTACTGGCATCTAGTGTGTGGAGGCCAGGGATGCTGCTAAGTATCTTATAGTCCACAGGACAGCCCTCCAACAACAAAGAATCATCCAGTGCAACACGTCAATAGTATGAGGGCTTGAGAATCCCTAGTCTGTGGAAATGAAGACATGCTGAACATAGCCTCTTCCTCCATGGAGTAAAAGCAAGACAAAGGGAAATTGAGATAAAATATGTCTATAATGAGGCACGAAACAGAGAGGGGTCTGCCTTGTCTTTCCACCATATGCAATGTGTCATAGAGCAAAGCTGTTCATAATAAGAACGAGCACTTACCATGGGGAGTGAGGACCCCTAGCACAAGCATGGACAGAAGAAGAGATGAGGGTCACAGAGTTCCCTGGGGTTTGGGGTTGGGTCCTGTTTTTCTATATCTTCTATCCCCCTAAGGAGAGATCTCATCCAGCACCGTGAACTTTAAATAACCTCTTTAAACTGATGATGCTCATATTTCTGTCTTAATCTCAAGCATTTCCTCTGACATTTAGACTCACATACTCAAACAGGTGATCTTATATTTCTGTGTGGCTATCCCTTAAATGTCTGTAACTCAATGTGTCCAAAATGGACCATTTGATTTTCTCTTTCAAACTTGTTCCCTTCCCCCAAGTATTCCCTCTTCCAGCAAGTATGCACCATCCTGCCAATTGTTCAGGATAGGAACATGATTCTTCTCATTTTCCAAATACTTATATCTGACCTATTATGAAGTTTATGGATCCTACCTTTTAAATATATCTCAAAACCGCCTTCTTTATGCCATCTCTTCTGTCACTTTCCTAGTTCAGGCTGCCATGACACGTAGATCCAAAGATGAACTTCCTCAGTGGTTCACCTTCATCCTGCCCCTCTTGCCCTGCCCCCATTCAATCTATACATGACACCGACATATAAAATGGATCATGCCATTTCATTGCAATAAACCTTTAAATGTCATCATTCCTTTTACACTATGATCTGCATGCCTTACCTGGCTTCCAAATCCCCATGTGGTTCAGGGGGTTAATCCATTATGACTGGTGTCATTATAAGAAAATAGAAACACACAGGGAGAAGACAGTCATGTGATGACAGAGGCAAAGATTGGAGTGGTGCATCAACAAGACAGGGAGCATCAAGAATTGCTAACAAACACCAGAAGCTAAAAAAGACAAGGAAGGATTCTCCTCTGTGGTTTTCAGGGCCCTGTGGACACCTTGATTTGGACTTTTAGGTTCCAGAACTCTGAGACAATACATTTCTGTTGTTTTAAGCCCCCAGTTTGTGGTTCTTTGTTGCAGCAGCCCTAGCAAGTTAGCGCAGATGTATCACTCCCACCTCCCTTCAGACATGCTGTCTATCTTCCTCTTACTCAACACGTCAAGCTCACTTTCTCTAGAGGCCTTTATTTTAGTGGTTCTCTCCCTCCGGAAAAATGTGTGTTCCCTTGGTGTTCACAGGCTGGATCCTCTTTGCCATTCAGATGGCAGCTTGCACGTCGCCTCTTCAGAAAGGACATCTCTGAGCATCAAAACTAATGTGGCGTCACATATGACCTATTTCACACCATCTGAAACCCTGTTTTTTGAATCTCTGCTTAGGACATGACACTACATGAATTTTTTCTTGTTTATTTGTTTATCATCAGCGTGCATCACTATCATGTAAACTTCATAAAACAAAAACCTTATCTCTCTTGTTAACTGCTGTTCCTCCTCCACCTGGAATAGTGCCTAAGTTCAGGCACTATTCCATGAATATTTATTGCACAAATAGTGCCATGTGATTCTCCCTTATAAGCCCTCCTCTCCACTGAAACTGTGCTACTTTGATTAATATCCATCCCACTTTGCAGAGTAAAATGTTTCATGAAAACCAGAATGGGATCTGCTTCCCTCAGCATTACATGTCCATCACCAAAGACAGTGTACAAGAAAATGTTTGTTGAATGAATGAGAGAATGAATGAGTGGCTAAAACTGAGAGTCATAGCCTAAAAGAGGTAGAGATGGGTAGTTGAGGAATGGACCTCATGGTAGTGATGTAGGGAAACAGGGGAAGCAGGAGGTTGAAATCACCTAGTCAAGGACCACCCCCTCTTTTTCTAGAGATGGGGGTCTCACTCTGTCACCCAGGCTGGAGTACACTGGCATGATCAGTGGACTGATATTCCATGAATATTTTTTGAATGAAGGTATCAGTTAAAAAAAAGAAAAGATATCTGCCAAAGTGAAGCTGGTTTGAGTGACTGGACCATAGGGAATAGGCTGTGAATAATTCGACTGGGTCTTGAGATGGAGAGGGTAGAGACCTTCTGATGAAAGGAGTAGGGGTTTTTCAAAGAAGATTACCCTCCCATGGGTGAGAAGGATCTTAGTTCATGTTGGATGTTTGACCTTTGCTAGGAGGGGGCATAATTGGTTGTGTTCCATCAAGCCCACCCTTTTTCCTCTACAAATATTTGTGCTGTGAGCTCTCCCTCTCCCAGGCCTAATGGGAGAAAGGGAGAGCCAGCACACGAGCTCTGGGCCTAATGGAGACATTGCAGTGCTATTAGCACAGATGGTTGTCATATGTATGCAAATGAGAAACAAATTGAATTTGGTGTCCCCTCTCACCAGCTGTCCTATCACGGAAGGTTCCCAGAGCAGCAAAAGAACTGCTGCTACACTGCTAATCTGTCACCACAGATTAATTACAACAAGTACATTAATCACCATTTGTTTCTAGTACAAAGGGAAATATCTTGTTTTTCAAATACGTCCTGTTAAAAGAAGGTGTCCAGCCTTGTAGAAACAAGGCCTGACAAGGGCATGAAGCTTCATTAGCTAGGAATGAGGGGCAAATGAAAGATGAAACGCCCCAGGCTGCACGCCACCTTCAGAGCTATCTGCTAGTGAGGATTCAAGAAGGGGCCATGAGGCTGGATGCCGAGGGAGAGCTAGCCAGCTCTCACTTTATTGGATGCTTAAACAGCCTGGGTATCAAAAACTTAATTTTGCCTATGGAATCTCAAAGAATCAGGAGCTGGCTAAAAGATGTTTTGATATGAATTATTACTATTATTGTTATTTGATAGAAAGTGCAATGGATGGCCGGGTGCGGTGGCTCATGCCTGTAATCACAGCACTTTGGGAGGCTGAGGCGGGAAGATCACAAGGTCAGGAGATCGAGACCATCCTGGCTAACATGGTGAAACCCTGCCTCTACTAAAAATACAAAAAATTAGCTGGGCATGGTGGTAGGCATCTGTAGTCCCAACTACCCAGGAGGCTGAGGCAGGAGAATCACTTGAACCTGGGAGGCAGAGGTTGCAGTGAGCCGAGATCGCACCACTGCACTCCAGCCTGGGCAACAGAGCAAGACGTTGTTTCCAAAAAAAAAAAAAAAAAAAAAATAGTGCAATGGATAAAGCACTGATTTCACCTCTGGCCATGTATCTAGTTCTTGTTCAGAAATTGGATTAGACTAGTGGTTTTTCATCCTTTTGGAGGATCAAGACCCATTTGAAATTTTTTTTAAGAGACAGGATCTTGCTATGTTGCCCAGGCTGGAGTGTAATAGTGGCTATTCACAGCTGCGATCAGAGCTCCCTGTAGTCTCAAACTTCTGGCCTCAAGAAATTCTCCTGCCTCAGCCTCCTGAGTAGCTGGGACTACGGGTGTGCACCACAGTGCCCAGGTTCTATTTGAAATTGTGATGAATTTGGTAGACTCTGTTCCCACAAGGTATATGTATACATAAAATGTTATATTCAGTTAAAGTAGAGTCATTGATTCTCTGAACTCTTTGTATGCACCCATGTTAAGAAGGCTTGGAGGCTGGGCACAGTGGTTCATGCCTGTCATCCCAGCACTTTGGGAAACCGAGATGGGAGGATTGCTTGAAGCCAGGAGTTCAAGACCAGCCTGCACAATAAAACAAGATCCTGTCTTATAACAATATGTATTTTTTTAATTAGCCAGGCATCGTGCCATATGCCCATGGTCCAACTATACAGGAGTCTGAGGTGGGAGGATCACTTAAGCCCAGTAATTTGAGGCTGCAGTGATCTATGATCATGCCAGTACACTCCAGCCTGGGTGACAAAGTGAGACACCCATTTCTAAAACAAGAGTGGGGTGGTGTTTGACTAGGTGATTTCAACTTCCTGCTTCCCCTATTTCCCTACACCGCCACTATGAGGTCCATTTGTCAGCTACCCATCTCTACCTCTTGTAGACCATGACTTTCACTTTTAGCCACTCATTCATTCTCTCATTCAACCAATTGAATTCTCTCATTCAGCCACTCAAGAAAACAAACATTTTCTTGCACACTGTGTTTGATGATGGGTATGTAATGATGAGGGAAGCAAGTACCATTCTGGTTTTCATGAAACTTTTACTCTGGAAAGGGAGATAGATATTAATCAAAAAGCACAGAAACACATGTGAAATTTCAATGGAGGGGAGGGCTTAGAATGGAGAATCACACGGCACTATGAAGGCAAATAATAGGGGTGTTCAATCTATCTGGAGTAAAGGAGGCTTCCCTGAAGAGGTGAGGTATATCAAGATCTGAAGGATGAGGCAAAGAAGGATGTTAGAAGAGTTCCTTGCAAGCGGGGATAGAAGTGTACATGACTTGCTCAAGAAACTGAAATAAGACTAGTGCAAATGGATTTCAGAGACTGAGGGGTAGCATGGTGAATATGTGATCAAAGAGCATGAGGGCTCTTTTGGGTCCAGCTACGGAGGCCTGTATTTATTCCAAGAGCAATGGGCTTTAAGCAATGAAGGATCAAATCATATTTGTATTTTTAAAAGATACCTCTTCTTTGACATTTTGTTGGGTCTTGTGGTGGCCTTGGCTACTGAGTCTTTTAGACCAAGAGTTGGTCACCTTGTGATTCTATACTGGAAAAAGCAAAGGATTCAAATGAAGTGGCAGCCAGTGTCCTTCTGCAGAGTAGCTTCCAGTGTAATAAGGGTGGGGGAAGAATTCAAGGATTCAGTGCCATGTCAAGAACTGATAATTGCCTTTGGGTGGAGAAAAGTCAAGAGCATTTGAACAAATTTTGGCACAAATCGTATCTTCAGAGGGCTTAGGGTCAGTTTTTGAGAATTAAAAATTCGCCAATGAGATTAACAAAAATGAGCAGAGGAAGGAAGATAAAAGGTATGTGTGTGTGGAGGGTATGTGTGGAAGGAGAGGAGAGATCATCCTTGTGAATTTAAACTGCAATTCCTTTCAACTTCCAGAAGCAGCTTTTTCAAGGTTGGCCAAACAGCTTCTTGCTTACCGTTGGGTTGTTAGAAAAATGAAAAGCAGCTCTTTAAATAATTAATATAAAATTTCACATGAAGTTCAACTAATCTGTGAGACCACAATATATTAAAAGAGGCTATATATTATATGTTATGTAATACCATAATATGTATACTAATATATAATAATATATTCTTTGCCTAGCATAGGAAGTTTAAAGAAAATGGAAATTATATCTGTGGCTTTCTATAAAGCAGAATCTGGTTGCTTAAAGGGGTAATAAAAATACTAGCAAAGGGAAAGCTAATTAATAATAGTGATGGTTAATTTTATGTGTCGACTTGACTGGGTTAAAGGATGCCCAGATAGCTGGTTAAACATTATTTCTGGATGTATCTGTGCAGGTGTTTCTAGAAGAGATTAGAATTTGAATCAGTGGCGTGAGTAAAGAAGCCCCACCCTCACCAATGTGGGGAGGCATCATCCAATCTGTTGAGGACCCCAAGTAGAACAAACATGCTGAGGGAGGGCATACTCACTCTCTCTTCTTGAACTGGGATGTCTATCTTCTCCTGCCCTCAGACATTGAAGCTCCTGGTTCTCCAGCCTTCAGAGCCTAAGAGTTACACCAGCAGCCCCCCTGGTTTTCAGGACTTTGGACTCAGACTTAGTTACAGGACTGGCTTCCTTATTATTAGGTCTTTGAATTCAGATTGGATGACACTGCTGGCTTTGCTGATTCTCCAACTTACAGTAAGTATATTGTGGGAGGTTTTGGCTTCCATAATCACATGAAACCAGTTTCCACAACAAATCTCTTCTTGTGTATGTCTATATATCCTGCTGGTTCTGAAGAACCATTAATAATATAATAAAGGATGATTTTTATAGGAATTTCATACTTAGGAATTTATCTTAAAGGAAATAAGAAAAACATCTGTAAAATATATTTATCGTAAAAAAGATGGACAAAAATCTATATGCTCCCATTCCAACAGTATTAACTAAACCAATGATAACCTATACAAATAAATACTGTGTAGTAATTTTTTTTTTTTGAGACGGAGTTTTGCTCTGTCACCGAGGCTGGAGTGCAGTGGCGCGATCTCAGCTCACTACAACCTCCGCCTTCCGGGTTCAAGCGATTCTCTGCTTCAGCCTCCCGAGTAGCTGGGATTACAGGCACTCACCACCACGCCTGGCTAGTTTTTCGTATTTTTAGTAGCGATGGGGTTTCACCATTATGGCCAAGCTGATCTTGAACTCCTGACCTCGTGATCCACCCACCTCAGCCTCCCAAAGTGCTGGGATTACAGGTGTGAGCCACCACACCTGGCCTATTATGTGGTAATTTTAAAGGAATGATTGAGATATAGATGTACTGACATAAAATATGTCTATGATATAGTCAGTGAGGTGACCAAAACAGACTTCAAAATATTTATTTTGTAATTCCATTGACTTAAATAGATGTTTGTAGAAGTCATCAGATGGGGACCCCATTCTCCTTCTGCTTTTTTTTTTGAGACAAAGTCTCACCCTTTTGCCCAGGCTGGAGTGCAATGGCATGATCTCAGCTCACTGCAACCTCTGCCTCCCAGGTTCAAGCAATTCTCCTGCCTCAGCCTCCCAAGGAGCTGGGATTACAGGCACATGCCACCATGCCCTGCTAATTTTTTGTATCTTTAGTGGAAACGGTGTTTCACTATGTTGGCCAGGCTGGTCTCGAACTCCTGACCTCATGATCTGCCCGCCTCGGCCTCCCAAAGTGCTGGGATTATAGGCATAAGCCACTGCACCTGGCCCAATGCTGCTTATTATCTGGACTCCATCTCCTCTTGCTTTTGCAGGGACGTTACTGATATGGTTATTATACTTTTCTTATTTGTTATAAAATTACTCTTTTCTATTGGATCACTCCCATCAGCACAGTAAAAAGCTCCCATTCTCACATCCTATAGCAGCTGCTGCATCATTTACACTCATCAATTCAGTACAAAACTCAAGAATGTTGCTATAATGACTGTTTCCACCTCAACTCACTCTAGGCTGATTTCTGTCCCTACCACTCCACAAGGAAACTGCCAAGGTAACAAACTACCTTCAGACTGCCAAACGCCTAGGTCACTTCTCTGGCCTCATCTGATTTACTTGGCAGGATTTGATACCATTAACCTGGCCTCCTCTCAAATCACTTTTATCTCTGGCTTTCCTTGTCTTTTCTAGCTTCTACTTCTCAAACTGATGTCTAATGTTGAGTGCTTCAATGTTGGTCCAGGTTCCTCTTTGCTCCCCTGGATCATCTGTTCTCAACTCTACCTGCTCATTAGCGTCATCCAGAAGGTTTCTAAATGCAGTGATAATTTCCAGGCAAAGGGAATTAGAGTCCCTGGGACTGGAGCTCTGGCTGTGGCTGGTTTCGAAATCATCATGGATGATCCTTACATGCACTCAGGATTGAGAACTGCTGCCCTACGTGGTCTCATTTGTTCCACAGTTTTATATAGTATCATCACTATGCTGAATTACTACTGAATTTATATCTTCAGCCTCTGGATGGAACTCCCTAAATGACCTAGGTCAACTGGGTCTGAAGGAAACTCAGTGTCTCTTGATGGCACTACCCTTGCCTTTGGTCTTGGGGTGGGTAATAAGCACCATCATATCAAGAGAACCACACTGGGTCCTATGTCCTATGACATCCTGTGAATGTGTGCATTACACACTTGCATTTAAGAGCAGAACTTCTTGTCAAAGAACTTTCGCACAGATTGCACTGGTCTCCTAACACCATTATCTCAACAATGATGTATAATTTTCCTTGGACAGAAGATGAGTGAAAGCAATTTTGCTTTAATTCCAAATCCAAATTGGCTGTATAAGCACCTGTCATGCTACTCTAAGTTTACACAGGCCCGTATATTGTTTGTCCCAGTATTCACCTACACACTCCTCTCACCCCAGCCATCAATGATGCCAAGCAAATTCTCCTTTGGTGGCTTTGCCATTTCATACTGTTAAGATCTGCCTTAATCTCTCCTCTAGCCATTTCTTATCATCTCAAGCCAGATTCTCAGTGACATTCGTTAGTTATTTTCCTGAGTTCATTTCATATTCACTCCTATACCCTTGTGTATGATTAATTTTTTGTGTCAACTTAACTGGGCCATGGGTTGCCCAGATATTGGGTCAAACATTATTCTAGGTGTGCCCAGAAGGATGGTTTTGGATGATATTCATATTTGAATCAGTAGACTGAGTAAAGCAGATTAACTTCCCTAACATGGGCAGGCCTTATCTGATCCTTTGATGGCCCAAATAGGACAAAAAGTCTGATCCTCCTACAAATAAGAAATAACTCTTATCTGACTGCCTTTGAACAGAGACATGTTGGCCCTTCCTGGGTCCTGAGTTTGCAGACCTTTGGACTGGAACTATACCATTGGCTCTCCTGAGTCTCCAGCCTGCTGGTTGCAGATCTTGGGATTTGTCAGCCTCTGTAATCATGTGAGCCAATTCCTTACAATAAATCTCTAGGTATAGATATAAATACAGATATCTCCAGTGGGTTTTGTTTTGTTTTGTTTTTTGTTTTCCTGGAGAATCCTGGGCAATGCCCCTTGTCTCTGGCAACCACTGTTTCAGCATTTGACAACATCATAATTTTTTTTTTTTTTTGAGATGGAGTCTTGCTCTCTCACCCAGGCTGGATGGAGTGCAGTGGCGCAATCTTGGCTCACTGCAAGCTCTGCCTCCCGGGTTCACACCATTCTCCTGCCTCAGCCTCCTGAGTAGCTGGGACTACAGGTGCCTGCCACCACGCCCAGCTAATTTTTTGTATTTTTAGTAGAGACAGGGTTTCACCATGTTGACCAGGATGGTCTCGAACTCCTGACCTTGTGATCCGTCTGCCTCAGCCTCCCAAAGTGCTGGGATTACAGGTGTGAGCCACTGCACCCAGCCCATAATTTTTGAAGGCACTCATTCACTCACTTTCTTATCTGATTCGATAGTGGGGATCCACTTATCCCTGTACTTCTCTTGCGGTTTCAGCCTCCCTTCCAGTGCTCTTCTACCACCTGGATTACTGACCTTGAACCATTGCAAATCCTCTTCTCACTCCTCTGCCCCACAGAGGTTTCTTTGGGACTGTTACCTAATCAACTCATACCATCACACTTCTTTCTGCCACTGGCATGTCCATTTCTATAATCTAGCCTCAGTAGACTTCCTCACTTGGTTGGTTTCATGTCACAGATAGTTTCTGTCTCTAACATTCTGAAGGGAAGTCTCAAAGTCAAAGATTCCTAGATGCTTGGATTTCAGTTATCTGAAATGTAGGTTGAACCTTATTATGTGAATCATAGGAAAATAAAATGTCACAAGAGAGAATCAAAGATACGATTGCTGGCCGGGCGTGGTGGCTCATGCCTGTAATCCCAGCACTTTGGGAGGCTGAGGCGGGCAGATCACGAGGTCAAGAGATCAAGATCATCCTGGCTAACATGGTGAAACCCCGTCTCTACTAAAAATGCAAAAGAATCAGCCGGGTGTGGTGGCACACACCTGTAGTCCCAACTACTTGGGAGGCTGAGACAGGAGAATGGCATGAACCCCGGGAGCCGGAGCTTGCAGTGAGCTGAGATCACGCCACTGGACTCCAGCCTGGGCAACAGAGCAAGACAAAAAAAAAAAAAAAAATGATTGCTGTGATTGGTGTCCTATGAGCTTGTACAAGTGAAAGACAAGGCATGGTATAGTGAAGAGAATTTAGATTTCCAGATCAGGAGAGTATAGTCTGGATACTTTTCTAATTACCTGTCATTACCTGGCTAAGCACTGGTTTCCTCATTGATAAAACAGGCACATTGAAATCTGCCTGCCAGTATTGTATCAAGAGAGATTACATAAAAGGCACACGTAGGAACTTCCATAAATGAAGTCTTCTCTCTTTTCCCCTTGTCTTTCCGTACCTCTTGGAATGCTGCAGACAGCAGTACTGTCCTGCACAGGAGAGCCTGGTGGTGCAAGCATTCACTTGAGAAGGAGGCAGGGACCACAGAGACAGAGTTACTTTTCCTGCCTTCCTGTTCAGGCCTCTCCAGACTCTAGAACTAAGTCTAAGGGAAACATGAGTGGGTCCCATACATGCAGAATGACAGGGAGTCTTGGCTTCTTCACCTCTTCTTTCCCGTGTGGGCTTCGTCCTGTGTCCTAAGAAACTATCACTCTCAGGCAGTGCATAATCCATCTTCTCAAAGCCTTTTTTTTTTCTGTAGAGACGGAGTCTTGCTCTGTTGCCCAGGCTGGAGTGCAGTGGCACGGCCTCGGCTCACTGCAACCTCTGCCTCCCGGGTTCAAGCAATTCCCCTGCCTCAGCCTCCCAAGTAGCTGGGACTACAGGTGCACACTACCACACCTCACTAATTTCTTTTGTATTTTAGTAGAGATGGGGTTTCACTGTGTTGCCCAGGCTGGTCTCAAACTCCTGAGCTCAGGCAATCTGCCCCCCTCGGCCTCCCAAAGTACTAGGATTGCAGGGGTGAGCCACCGCGCCCGGCCCTAAGCCTCTTTTTAAAGGATTTTTAAAAGCTTGGCTTACCTGTGCCTTATTGAACTCTTAGAAAATAATTTTTTTAAAATGTACTTTTCTTTTAATTAACAAATAATGATTGTATATATTTATGGGGTACAACATGATGTTTTCATACAGGCATACACTGTGTAATGATTAAATCAGGCAAATTAACAAATCTGTTACCTCACATATATTCTTTTCATTTCCTTATGGAGACAACATCTAAAATTCATTCTTTTAGCAATTTTGAAATACATAATACATTATTATTAATTGTAGTCCCCATGTCGTGCAATAGATCGCTAGAATTTAGTCCTCCTGGCTCACTGAAAGTTCATATGCTTTGACTTACATCTCCCCTTACCCCATCCATCCTGACCCCCAGCCTCTGCTAACCACCATTCTACTCTCTCTTTTTTTATATTCCACATATAAATGAAATCATGTGGCATTTCAGTTTGCTCATAGCAACACCTACCACTTATCAAACACGATGTGCCCGCCATTTTAAACTATCTCATCAACAATCCCCACAAAAACCATGCAAGAGAGGTGGAGGCTGTTGTTAGCTCAAGGTCACGTGGCTGATAAGAAGCAGAGCAGGAATGTAAACACAAATGTGTGATTTCAAAAGTGTGCCCTCTCCCACCAGTTTTATACTAAACTCGCCTATCACTGCCCCGTCCTCCTCACATTTCTTCCTGTTTGTAAGTTACCTCCCACTAACAGCCCCTGCTGGAGATATTACAGGGAATGGGTTTATATTTGTGTTATCTCATCCTCCTGGCTACCCCTTGAAAAAGAGTGGAGCTTGGATTTAGGGGAAACCAATTTATAGACTAGGCTATAACTAATCAACCCATTTGCCACTAGAAGTTGAATTCTGCAACAGAGGACTGTGGGTTGGGCGCTGAGCGGACAGCGAACTTGGGCTATGTACAATAGAAGAGGTCACAGTGTAGGGAGGAGACTGGAGCTGAGGCCAGGGAAGTACCCACAAGGAGAGGCAAGGAGGATGCCTCACAATTCTTAGCACGTCCTCCTGTGCTTCCCACCAGCTCGACTGCTCAGCTGGTCATCTCTGTGTCCCACCTCTCACTGTGTTCCACACAGAGACGCCCAGCTGAGCAGTATGGTTGGTGGGAAGCCAACGAAACTCCACGCTTCCCTGCCACTCCCCATACATACTGTCTTAAAGTTAAAATACATATTTTAAATAGGTAATGCACTCACAGATTCAAAATCCAAACTCTGAAAAATAGCATATGGTGAACCTTAGATCACTCCTCCTCCTCACTGCCCGTCAGCCGGCCACCCTTATTCCCTGCCCAGATACGGACTGCTATCAGTTTCCTTCCTACACAAATATATCTGTGTAGAAGTACATCAGTATCAACATAGATTGTTTCGGTGGGCATAGACAGTAGTATGTGAGACCTATTTTTTTTTTTTCTTTTGCACTTCGCTTTTTACTTTCAATTGTAAACCGTAAAGTTGGTTCCTTATTAGTATATTCAGAGCTGTTTCCTTTTAAAAACACATTGTGGATCGGGCGCGGTGGCTCAAGCCTGTAATCCCAGCACTTTGGGAAGCCGAGGCAGGCGGATCACCTGAGGTCAGGAGTTCGAGACCAGCCTGGCCAACATGGTGAAACCCCGTCTCTACTAAAAATACAAAAATTAGCCGGGCGTGGTGGTGGGTGCCTGTAATCCCAACCACTCGGGAAGCTGAGGCAGGAGAATGGCTTGAACCCGGGAGGCAGAGGTTGCAGTGAACCGAGATCGTGTCACTGCACTCCAGCCTGGGCCACAGAGTGAGACTCCGTCTCAAAAACAAACAAACAAACTAACAAAACCATATTGTATCCATTGTATCACTACCTCAAAACATTTAGCTCCCATCCTACTGATGGATATTGAAGTTGTTTTAATTCTTTTGCTACTGTAAACAATGCTCTAAAACACTTGGCGTGTGTGTTATTTCAACAAGTGCTTGAGTGTATTTTACGGCTACATTTCTAGAGGTAGAATTTTGGAATCAAAGGCAGATGTACTTTGGTTTTTGAGTTATTGCCCACTTGCTGTCAATAGCACAGTTTTCACTCTCCTCAGCAATGTGAATACCTTTCTCCCTATGTTTTTGCAAGACAGTGGATTACCCAATATTTGCTCTATGACCATTTAATAGTTTAAAAAATTGGAATTTTATTTTGATTTTTCTAAGTATGAGTAAAGCTGAGCATCTTTTCAAAGTTTTAAAAGCCGTTTGTCTTTCCTTTTCTAAAATATCTATTCATAATCTTTGCCCATTTTTCTCTTATGCTCTTTGTCTTCTTTTCCTGTTGAGTTTGGGGGCTTTTTGTATATTAATAAATTATTATTTCTTGCCAGAGGAAGCATATTTTTCCTCTTAACTTTTCTTTGTTTTTATGGATTTTTTAAATGTAGAAATTTTACTATATATTCTCAGTGGTGTGATGTTTCGGCTTTTCCTTTTATGGAATGCTCTTTCTTACATCAAAGACATAGCAATTTTTGGCACCTGTAGTCCCAGCTACTCGGGAGGCTGAGGCAGGAGAATGGCGCGAACCCGGAAGGTGGAGCTTGCAGTGAGCCGAGATTGCGCCACTGCACTCCAGCCTGGACGACAGAGCGAGACTCCATCTCAAAAAAATAAAAATAGAAATAAAAAATAGAAATAGCAATTTTTAATTATTTCTTTTTAATATTTGTAGCTTTGCTTAATGTAAAATTTATTTTAGTGGAGGCAGGGATTTTTCTGTTTTCCTTATCCTTTTGACTGGTTGGCTGATTTTGGCTTATTTTATGAGTTATAAGATGCCAGGTTGATAATATTTATTTCTTTTTCTTTTTTTTAGTTCATTAATATAGTTAAAGATGTTTCTCTGAGTTCTGCTTTAGCTGTATCCTGCATGTTCTGGTATATAGTAGTTTCTTATCTTTATTTTTCTAGTTCTTTGTAATTAACTCAACATTTAAAAACATGTTTTAACATTTCCAGATGGTTGAGTATTTTTTTACCCCTAGTTTTGTAATTGCCTTTTAGTTTTATTTCACTGTGATCAGAGAGATTTCTAAACTATTTTCTCTTGTGGGAATTTACTGAGTTTTACTTTCTGACCTCATGATCAGATTTTTCCCAATGATTCATAAGTACTTACAAGGAAGATATCTCTACCTCTGTCTCTAAGGTAGAGAGGTAGCTATATATCAATTTTGTCCATATTATTATGTTCCTTGAGTTTCTTTATCCTTTTTTATTTTTATTTTTTGTTTAGTTTCTCTTTTATGGATTTGGAGAGGTGAAATAAAGTCTTCTATTATGATGTCTGTCTACTTATCTAGTGATTTCCTGTTCATTTCCTGTATGAATAATAATGCTATTATTTGGTACACAATTATCAATAACTATTAGATCTTCATTGTAAATTGAACCTATATTATTTTAAAGGGTTCTGCTTTGATTCACTGAAGTCTTTTTGCC
The DNA here is from genome assembly GCF_028858775.2 of Pan troglodytes. Classification (NCBI taxonomy): domain Eukaryota; kingdom Metazoa; phylum Chordata; class Mammalia; order Primates; family Hominidae; genus Pan; species Pan troglodytes. Next base: position 56,886,493 of record NC_072417.2, read on the forward strand.
TGGAATATAATTTTATCTGTTAAGATTATGAGCAGTTCTTTCTTTGAATTTTATTTGCCCTTCTCTATATTTTAACCTTTCTGGGTTGAATTTTTCTGCTTTTAGTGTGTGCAGTTTTGTGTGTGTGTGTGCATGTGTTTGCTTTACTAATTTAGAAAATTTTTATTTTAGTTTAAGAGTTACTGTTTTAAACATTAAGATGCGTACTTCATTTAGGTATTTGTATTTGACATTTACATATCTATGTAAACATTGTAATATCTACAGATAACAACAAATTGGCCTATGACACCTTCTTTATGTTTTGCCCTTAACTTCTACCACTCAATTTTAGTTGACTTTATTTTTTCTATTGTTTAACTTATAATTGTTAAGTACATTTATAGCTCAAATACTTGATCTATCATATTTAAATGCTAACTTTTTCTTCCTCCCCACAGATGCATAACTTTTGTTAGGGATTTATTTCTATATTTTTGGGGGTTCTAATATTTTCATTTTACACTGAACCACTAATCACTTTTGTTTTTATCCTACAATTCCATTGTCCTTTTGCCATTTTTTTCCCCATTTATCTCCAGTTAGTTGACATGTATCCTCTGGTAGTTCATGTTTTTGGAGATATCAATTATTTTATGTTATATATTGTATCATGGGTGTCTTTCTTCTCTGTTGTTGTCTTTTCCATGTTCAAATTTTGATTATTCCATTTAATTTTCTTTGCTTTCCTCATTTCTGTTCTCTATATTTCTTTATATGTTCACAGCAGTGTTTATCCTTCTATATGCTGCTTCTAATGTGACCTTTAAGATTTTTTTATCTTTTATTTTTCCTAAGCTTCCAACTTATGTTTTATTTCCTTCTATCAGCTCACTTATCTTCTGTGAGCCCTTGTATCTCAACCTTTTGCCTTCTTGTTTCTGCTTTCAGACTGTAAGCAACGTGGTTTATTTAATGCCACATTTTTCACATTTTTGAGCTTTTGGTTGTTGTATGAGTCCATTTTCACACTGCTATAAAGAATACCCCAGACTGGGTAATTTATAAACAAAAGAGGTTTCATTGACTCAGTTCCACATGGCCGGGGAGGCCTCAGAAAGCTTACCATCATGGCAGAAGGCGAAGGGGAGGCAGGCACCTTCTTCACAAGGCAGCAGGAGAGAGAGAATGTGAAGGAGGAACTGTCAGAAACTTATAAAACCATCAGATCTCACGAGAACTCACTATGATGAGAACGGCATGTGGGAAACGGCCCCTATGATCCAATCATCTCCCACCAGGTACCCTCCTTGACACATGAGGATTATGGGACTACAATTTGAGATGAGATTTGGGTGGGGACACAGAGCCAAACCATATCAATTGGTGATTTTGCCATTTAAAATGGCCACCAAACATAGTGCTGAAGCACTGTCTAATGTTTCTTTTTTTCTTTTTTTTTTTTGAGACGGAGTCTTGCTATGTCGCCCAGGCTGGAGTGCAGTGGCGCGATCTCGGCTCACTGCAAGCTCCGCCTCCCGGGTTCACGCCATTCTCCTACCTCAGCCTCCCGAGTAGCTGGGACTACAGGCGCCCGCCACTACTCCTGGCTAATTTTTGTATTTTTAGTAGAGACGGGGTTTCACCCTGTTAGCCAGGATGGTCTCGATCTCCTGACCTCGTGATCCACCCGCTTTGGCCTCCCAAAGTGCTCGGATTACAGGCCTGAGCCACCGCTCCCGGCCTGTGATATGCCTTACAGAAAAAAATACATGTGTTTAGATAACGTTTGTTCAGGCATGAAGTATCATGCTGTTGGCCATGAGTTCAGTGTTAATGAATTAACAATATACAGTCGATCCTTGAACAAATCGGTTACTAAGGGGACTCACCCTTTGTGCAGTCGAAAATTGATGGATAACTTTTGACTTCCCCAAAACTTAACTACTAATAGCCTACTGTTGACTGGAAGCCTTACTGATAATATAAACCGTCAAATAACACGCATTTTATATGTTATAGGTATTATATACTGTATTCTTACAACAAAGTAAACTAGAGGAAATAAAATGTTATTAAGAACATCATGGCTGGATGCAGTGGCTCATGCCTGTAATCCCAGCACTTTGGGAGGCCAACGCAGCAGATAACCTGAGGTCATGAGTTCAGGACCTGCCTGACTAACAGGAGAAACCCCGTCTCTACTAAAAATACAAAATTAGCTGGGCGTGGTGGCACATGCCTGTAATCCCAGCTACTAGGGAGGTTGAGGCAGGAGAATTGCTTAAACCCGGGAGGCAGAGGTTGCAGTGAGCCGAGATCGCGCCAACAATAGTGAACAACAGCGAAACTCCATCTCAAAAAAAAAAAAAAAAAAAAAAACCATCATAAGGAGGAGGGGAAAGAGAAAAAGAGGAAGGGTTAGTCTTGTTGTCTCAAGTGGGACAGAGGTGGAAGAAAATAGGCATATAAGTAGATCTGTGCAGTCCAAGCCCACGTTGTTGAAGGGCCAACTATATGTTACATAAAGTCTACACATAAAGTTGTGTATTGATTGGTTGATGAGCATATCGTGACCAGAAGTTTGCAGGAGCCCAGCTCTGTATCTCCCCTAACAGTGGTTTAGTATTTGGTAACTCAGCGTTTGCAGTGACTTTGTACACCATAGCTGCTATGAACAAGAACCAACTGTACTGTTACTTTAAGTTACTGATATTTCCTAGTTACATGAAAGACAGAGTTTGTGACCATATTTCTTGTTTTTTTTTTTATTGTTCCCTTGTTGCTTTGGGGTGACTTCTGAGAAAAGTAGGGGTATCTTGCCAGTTGAACACTGTGAATATTATTTTTATCAGAGCTTTTGGAAGGTTTACTTTATTAGGCAAAGTTTTAAAGAGCAGGAGGGTGCCAAGTGGGAAGCTGAGGTTCAGAGAACAGACAGCAAGAGAGGATGAAACCCAAAAGATGGCAGCCAAGACAGGAACCAAGTCCCCAGCTCTGGGTGAGTGCAAAGCCTTTTGAGTAAGTCCTAGCACATGAGTATTTGGGAATCAGGTAGCTTAAAGTCTCACCCTGCCTCTGCTGGTTATTATTTCTGTGAGACTGAAAAGTTATTGCTCTGGGGATCTGTTTCCTCTTTGCAAACTTTGATCATAGAATTCTTGAGAGGTTCTAACAAGATTATATATGGAAAGTGTCTGGTGCACAGTAGGCCTCAGCATTCAAGAGTTTACACCTCATTTACTTGGGAAGAAAGGGCATGTGGGAACACTTGTATACCTGCATTTCTGATTACTCTCAGAATCGGTTTATGGCCCATGCTCAGAAAAATCAATCTCCAAGTCACACTTGTTTATTACCCAAACTGCTATTCAATTGCTTGATTACCCTTCTTCTCAAGGCTTGGTATTAAATAGCTCTTAGCTATTTTCAAAATCAAATCCACCTGGAGCAAATGAAGATTTGCCACCAATATCAGTATTGTAGAGGGAAGACACGCTGTGAGTGTTGATGGCTCAAAGAATTCCAGAGTTGGAGACATCTATACCAAGATGACATCCCTGGTTCTGCACAGCCTTACATAGATCCCACTTAAAAGAGGACAGCATGTATCTGGGTGCCAATGTCCTGGCAAGTTTATTCCTTAAAAATCAGCTCAGTTACCGAGCATTACACTTGGTAGGTCTCAGCTGGAGGGGCCCAGTCATAGGTGCAGAGGGCTTTCCTGTGATGGGGCCAGGACTGGCGAAAGGAAGCAGGAATACCCCTGGTGAGAGGCCCCTGCTACTCCACTCACCACGCTGGCAAGCAGGCTGGTGGATCAGACATCTCTGGAGGCATCTGCTTTAGAGCCCTCACAAGGGGAACTCAGGAATACCAGGGCTTTCTCCAGACATGGTGTGATTGTGCTCTGGTAGGGAAAGTTTTGGTTACTCTGTGCTGTGACCAAGAATTGAAGTTACTGAGTGGAAAGAAGTAAACTGACAAAAAAATGAGGGTCAGGCAGTAGATTAAGAATTAGAATGAGGCCGAGTGTGGTGGCTCACACCTGTAATCCCAGCACTTTGGGATACTGAGGCGGGTGGATCACCTGAGGTCAGGAGTTTGAGACCAGCCTGGCCAACATGGCAAAACCGTGTCTCTGCTAAAAATACAAAAAGAAAAATTAGCCGAGCGTGATAGCACGTGACTATAGTCCCAGCTACTTGGGAGGCTGAGGCAGGAGAATCGCTTGAACCCGGGAGGCAGAGGTTGCATGAGCCAAAATTGCACCACTGCACTCCAGCCTGGGTATCAGAGCGAGACTCCATCTCAAAAAGAGAAAAAAAAAATAGAATGAGAGATGGGGTCCTGCACTTGTGTCTCCCTGTAGTAGAGTTTGATGCAGCTGGGGAGGGGTCATGGAAAAAGCCCCAGTCAACCCTCTGGCCATGTCACCTGACAGACACCTGTGACTGTTCTGTATTCTGCGTAACCATTTCTCATTAACGTTCATCTTTTTGGCCTCCTCCTCCCACTGTGTCCTAACAGTGATGATATGATTTATCTTCACCTCCAAGAAACAGTCCAGGAGTTATAAATGGTGCTTTCCACAGCTTATCAATCTTCGGGATTGATCAATTGGTAATCCCACCGATTGGTAAGCTGTGGAAAGCACCCTGTGTAATTTCTGTCGAGTGGACACTGTTATTTATTCATTTAACACATGCGGTAACTGAAGCTTGGAAATGCTGAGTAACTTATCTGAGGCCACCCAGCTGGTGATGGCAAAGGTGGGGCTCACATCTAAGTCTGTCTGGCTCCCAAAGCCCAGGCCTGTTCCACCGTAGCAGACTACAATGTGGCACTGCAAATGCAGGTTGGGCTAACAAGCGCCTCATATCCTGGCTGCATAGGAAATCCTGTGGGCTTTTAACTAATTTTTCAAGTCTGTGATTCATCTCCTTGGTTGTCACTGAGCTGTGCTCAGCTATGATGTCTACCTGGAGGGAGAGTCTTCTTACCTTTGTTTGAAAGTCTTCATCTTATTCTGGTGGTTAGACCCTTCTTGTTCATACAGGGAATGGGTATAGATACTTTCTGGATGTTTGAAATGAAGTATGAGAAATTGGCTTTTCAAGTAGGGGACTGCATTGCCCATCAAGAACACTTTAATGATATTTTGAATTGTAAAAACACCAAATTATAATAGCTCAAGAAAGGGACTTGAATGGAATGATCTTGGGGTAGTTCACAAAACCAAAAGAGAAGCAGCTAAGCCTCAAGAAGGAATTGAATCTCTCTGGGGAAGACCGGGTATGTTATCTTTCTCTCTTTCCCTCCCTCCATCCCTCCCTCCCTTCTTTCCTTCTTCCCTTCCTTCCTTCCTTCCTACCTTTTCTTCTATCATGCATCTATCTTTGATTTTTGAATATGTTGGTTTTATTCTTCTTTCTTATTATAGACTAGTGGTTCGCAAAGTGTGGTATCCAGACCAACAGCATCAATAACACCTGGAAACTTGTTACAAATGCTGATTTCCAGGCCCTATCCCAGAAACAGAGGGTGGGAGTCAGCAACATGTGTTTTAGCAAGACTTCTTGGTGATCCTGGTAGGGGTAGCTAAAATGCCTGTAAAGATTCAGAATGATCACTGTGGGCTACATCTCTCTGCTTTCTACATGACAGAAAATAGCCAGTGATGTTACATTGCTGTAGGTGCTGTTAATATTCATATTTTACAGATGAACGACACTTTTTAAAACTTGCTTGAGCTGACACAGCTTGTAAGCAGGATAAGAATGTAGGCAATCTATCCCAGCACTTTGGGAGGCCGAGGCGGGCGGATCATGAGGTCAGGAGATCGAGACCATCCTGGCTAACACGGTGAAACCCTGTCTCTACTAAAAATACAAAAAAAAAAAAAAAAAAAAATTAGCCAGGTGTGGTGGCAGGTGCCTGTAGTCCCAGCTACTCAGGAGGCTGAGGAAGGAGAATGACATGAACCTGGGAGGTGGAACTTGCAGTGAGCCGAGATCATGCCACTGCACTCCAGCCTGGGCGACAGAGCAAGACTCTGTCTCATTAAAAAAAAAAAAAAAAAAGAATGTAGGCAACTTGACCAATAATGAATCCTACCTCTATAAGTTGTCCACTATGAAGGGCAGCACATCTTGTGGATGGTTTGAGTATGAATGAGGTGATATCTGAAATCTCATCTGTCTGCAAGATCACAGACTATCTTTGGACATTTGATGTTTTAAAATATGACCAATGTGGCCGGGCGTGGTGGCTCACACTTGTAATCCCAGCACTTTGGGAGGCCAAGGCAGGTAAATCACAAGGTCAGGAATTCGAGACCAGCCTGGCTAACAGGCTGAAACCCCATCTCTACTAAAAACAGAAACAATTAGCTGGGTGTAGTGGTGGGCGCCTGTAATCCCAGCTACTCAGGAGGCTGAGGCAGGAGAATTGCTTAAACCCGGGAGGCGGAGGTTGCGGTGAGCCGAGATCGCACCACTGCACTCCAGCCTGGGCGACAGAGTGAGACTCTGTCTAAAAAAAATAAAAATAACAAAATAAAAAAAAATTGACCAATGCATTTTGTACTGCAGAGTGAAATAAGAAAGATGCTGGCATGTGGGATTCTCAATACAGATTGTTTTCTGAGACACTAGAGCATTTGAAACTGACTTTGGCTGGGATCAAGTCCAGCTGGACAGAGAGGAGTAAAGGCATTTTAACTACCCCTACCAGGAGAAACTATAAATGAAGACTGGAGATAACATGTTCCAGACTCTTAATCATTGGGGGCTCCAGATGGGAGACTTGACTTGGAAACACAGGGCTTTCCTCTTACATTTCACTGTCTAAGCCCCTCCTTGGCTTTAAGGTATGCACACTAGCAGTCTAAGGTCTGCTGTCCTGAATGCACCCCTTTTTTATACATATAATTATAATTCTCAGGATTTTAACTATGAAGGGAAGCCGTTCCAGAAGAAACGATGGAGTTAAGAGTTTGGCATTGTCCAGCTTAGTCGGCAAATCTGAACAACCTTTTTCTCTTTTAAAGACTTTAGTCCTTTTCTTTATCCTCTCAACTCTGCCCTTCCCAGCCTCTTTCCTGGTGTTCTAAAAATGTTCAATTTCTGTCCTTAGAACTTCATAGCATGACGTCTCCCTCCCTTGGATGAGATAATCCATGATATTCTCACTCTTCTACTTGACTTCTTCTGCCAAGTCAGCTTTTCCCTGCACCAGCTCACCCACATCCTTGGCCTCAGGTTTCTTGTCTGTTTTTCAACCCATTCTTTCTCTTTAAAATAAATGAAGATTTCAAGTCTTCCTTCCTTTCTCTCTCTCTCCCTCCTTTTCTCTCATCTTGGAGGCAGCCATATTAAGTATCTTCCCCTTCCTTCTTTAATAACACCAATAAGAATACCCCAAAACCTTTTATTTACTAAGAACACAGGGAGGCTGGCATCTCATCTGGAGTGGCCAGGAATAACTGCTGCAATGAGGAGCTTTTCATCACAGTTTCCCACAGGGGATGGGTACCTTGTGACATTTTACTGGCCAAGACCAAAGTTAATTCAAATCCAGCAGGCATTTTTAGAAGGCATGTTGGCTAGCATGTCTTTATTGCTCTCATTTTTAATTATGAAGTATAATAAGGTCACATTTCTGGAAATAGAACTCAGTAAGATACATTGGTTTAATTTGTAAAAGTAATCTCCCTTCATATATGATATGTTTCATTCCACTTCAGCTAAAACCCACATCCAATAGCAGAAAAATGAAACAGGCTTCAATTAGCCTCAATAATCTTTCTGCACAATGATGAACAGGAAGAGAAAGAAAAATGGATATTTCATATCTTCATCATTTAAGGACTTTCATGATATAAAATAGATTAGCTCTATTTATTTCCCTGTTGCAGTTCATGTCTTCTTGAAAGGTTGTAATATGATAAAAGACTTTTAATAAAATGAAGGTGAAAGGATTATTTGGAACTGAGTCAAAAAGCTTTTGACTAGGCAGCAGAAAAGCTCCAGGAGATCTTTTGCAAACTGGAGACTGGAACTGATCTGTGCTTTGGTGGGCGGAAGACATGAGCAAAGCTCCAAGTAGTAAATGGAAGCATCCTTAGACTTAGAGAGCTGATGATGGAATATTTCAATGCCAAAAGTATTACCTGTAAGCTATTTAGGGTCTAAAAGTTTTCAGTTGGAGATAAAACTAGTGCAGTTTTTTAAAAGCCCTACCTGAAAAAGGTGTGTGTAACTACAGTTGACTCTAGAACAGCACGGATTTCCACTTATACATAGATCTTTTTGCAATGAAAGTTACACCAAGTGCAATTCTCCTACCTCCCCTTCCACCTCCTCCACCTCTTCTGACTCTGCCACCTCTGAAACAGCAAGACCAACCCCTCTCTTCCTCCTCCTTCTCAGCCTACTCAACATGAAGACAACAAGGATGAGACACTTGTGTTGATACATTTCCATTTAATGAATAGTAAATATAATTTCCACACAATTTTCTTAATATGTTTTCTTTACTCTAGCTTAATTTATTGTAAGAATACGGTATATAATATAATATAACATATGAAAAATGTGTTAATCAACTGTTTGTGTTATCAGTAAAGTGTCCAGTCAACAGTAGACTATCAAGTGGCTAAGTATTGGGAGAGTCAAAAGTTATAGGTGGATTTTCAACTGTGCTGGGGATGGGTGACCTTATTCCCTGCATTGTTCAAGGGTCAACTATAATAGGTCAATGGTCTGGAAAATTCGAAGAGAAAAAGGGTGTAAGCAGGAGATCCATGTTCCAGGAGTAGGTCTACATCACAGGTGTGAGTAAACTGAGATACATTCCTTGTAAGTATCCTGTTATTCATCCATGAAATAGGAAAACATAGCTAGCCACAATGGTAGTTTATTCTCATTTCAATGTTAGTTTTTAAGTTTCTATAATGAGTGAATCCTAGATATAAACTATGTAAAGATATATAGCTTTTTAGAGATCACACAGTGCTGCCATATATACAATGCTATTTGATCCTTACAAAAAATATTTGAGGAAGACAGTGCAGAAACCCCTATTTTGCAGATGAGAAAAGCTGGCTCCGATGAAGGTGACTTATCTAAGTTGGCATGGACCATTGTGGCAGAGCTGACTTGAACCCAAATTTTCTGGTGTACATTATGAACTGAATTCTGATTCAGTTCAACATGCATTGACCCCACTGTATGCTAAGCTCTAGAAATAAAATATGAGTAAGTTTCAGATCTTTAAATGCAGCCTATGAGAAAAAACAGGTACTTTCTATAGTAAATTGAACCATATGACCAATTGCTGTTTTTGTGGGCCAAAAATGTCGAATATTGGTTATTTCATTTGATTTAATCAAATAATATGTAAGTACTATGATAGCGGTATATTGATAAGTTACTTTGTTGTTTTCCTTATATCTGGAATTTCTGCTGCTCTCAACCATTTTTGTCCTCTACTTTTTGAAGCAGTTGGCCTTGTCAGAGGTGGCTAAATGTCTACATCACTTTAATTCACAAGATTACATATATGCACGCTGGATGACTGATGACCCTAGCAATCCACACAGACTTCTTTCTTGCCTGAATCAACACGCAAGTTCATGTCTAATACAGCATTTCTTCTGGGCCTGTAAATACAGGGAATCAATGGCTAATGAGCAACTTCATACAGGATCTCTGAGGTTGTACATAATAAGTTGGACTACCCCAGACCTAAGGTACATGGTATTTCGAGACGTCAAGGACTGCAGAGTTCTGATGGCTTAAAGAGTTAGGAAAAACCACTGATTTGCCAGCCAAGAAGTCATCTGTGACCTCAAGATCTGCAGCAGTGGTGTAAGACTGATAATTGGCAGCAAAATAAAACAGCAGTACATGAAAAAGGGTGGCTGTGTACCAAGCATTGGGTCAAAAATCTTAATCTCTGAAAGGTCATAGGTTTGATAAGTTAGTAGAGTTTTTCCACTTTAAAGATAGGAATGATCATAGCATTATTGAAGGCAGAAGGAAAGAATCAATTAGAAGTGGAAGGGTTAGGCAGGGTGCAGTGGCTCACGCCTGTCATCTCAGCACTTTGGGAGACTGAGGTGGGAGGATTGCTTGAGCTCAGGAGTTCAAGACCAGCCTGGGCAACATAGAGAGACCTCATCTTTACAAACCATACAAAAATTACCCAGGCATGGTGGCGCCATGCCGGTGGTCTCAGCTACTCAGGAGGGTAAGGTGGGAAGATAGCTTGGGCTTGGGAGGTTAAGGCTATAGTGAGCCATGATTGTGCCACTGCACTCCAGCCTGGGTGCAGGATGAGACCTGGTCTCAAAACAAACAACAACAACAACAGCAACAAAGATGTGGAGGGGTTAAAGGTGCTGTTGAGGTTGTGCGGGGAGGGAGACAGAATGAAATCCACTTGTCCAGGGGATAGGGAGCCTCCTTCTCTGCAAGGGAGAGAGGGAAAAAGGGGGAAAACTTTCACAGTGCTGCAAAGGTGTTTTAAGTAAATGAGGAGACTGATGACAAATTAATAGAGGAACTGACTTGGGAAAACAAATCATAGATACATAGAAAATGATACAATCTGCTCACTTATGGAGGAACAGATAGGGATGTACTAGAGAAAAAAAATAGCAATGAATTTCAAATAACTACTGCCGGAAATACAGCAGGTAGTCAAGGAGATGGGGCAATTGTGTGGATAAATGAGGTGTTAGTACATATTCATTGGAGATAAGTTTGAAATAGAAGAAAAAGCCTTTGGATGCAGTCCAGGCAAGATTTAGTATGGTCTTCTCATTCCCAAAGACTCTCAACTATATCAAGAATACTTTGATGTAGAAAGTAATTAACACAAATTATTATAGCCCAGGTATTTGCCATTCCCTTCTGGGCCTTCTTAAGCTCCACAAAACCTAGTGAACAATATAGAATTAATTGAATCTGTCACCGAGGCAAGAGATGGCAAAGGGGGGTTATTAGGATAAGCAACATGACCTCCTGTAACAACCCCCAAATCTCAGTGGCTAAACAAAAATAAAGGTTTATTTCTTGCTCACTCAAAGATCTTCCTTCTTGGGCAGTTCTCTTGAGCAGCTTACCTGGGTGATTCTCCTTCCATCTTGTCAGCCCACTGTGTCCTGGGTCCTCAGAGTCCTCCAGAAGATCTTCGGAGTCAGGTACTGTGATAGAGTGTGAGAAAAGACAGCAACTAGAGCAAGGTCAGCAAACTAACGCCCAGCAACCAAATTCAGCCCACTGCCAGTTGTTGTATAGCTTCTGGGCTAATAGTGATTTTCATATTTTTCAGTGGTTGAAAAAATAAAAGGAAGAATAGTTTGTGACATGTGAAAACTAAATGAAATTCAGATTTCAATATCTATAAGTAGTTTTTTTTGAAACGCAGCCACGCTTATTTGTTTGTACTTTTTTTAGACAGGGTCTCACTCTGTTGCCTAGGCTGGAGTACAGTGGCGTGATCTCGGCTCACTGCAACCTCCACCTCCCTGGTTCAAGCAGTTCCCCTGCCTCAGCCTCCTGAGTAGCTGGGAATACAGGTGCCTGTCACCACGCCCGGCTCATATTTTTTGTATTTTTAGTAGAGATGGGGTTTCACCATGTTGTCCAGGCTTGTCTGAAACTCCTGACCTCAGGTGATCCGCCCGCCTCAGCCTCCCAAAGTGCTGGGATTACAGGCATGAGCCACTGTGCCCGGCCTGTTTATCCATTTTCTATGGATGACTTTTTGCTGAAAGGCAAAGTTGAGTATTACTTGCAATAGAGACTGTATGGCCCAGAAAGCCTACAAATATGTATTATTAGCCCTTGGTAAAATGTTTGCCTACCTCTGACCTAAAGGATCAAGCATCTGAGACTTGATATCTTCATTCTGCAAAGTCATACCTTGCTTAACCCAGAGTCTATTTGCAATAACTAGCCATACAGACCCACCTAGATGCAAGGAGGCTGGGAAATGTAGTCCCTGGCTGAGTTGTTACTTCTCTGCATCAACTCTGCCCTTTCACACTAGGAGCAAAAATATTTGTGCTTCTGGTCACTATGTGTGCAGCAGGTGGATTACATTGTACATCTTGCTAGAAATAGATTTTTTTTTTTTTGAGATGGAGTCTTGCTCTGTCGCCCAGGCTGGAGTGCAGTGGTGCAATCTTGGCTCACTGCAACCTCCGCCTCCTGGTTTCAAGCGATTCTCCTGCCTCAGCCTCCCGAGTAGCTGGGACTACAGCCGCCCATCACCATACCTGGCTAATTTTTGTATTTTTAGTGGAGACGAGGTTTCACCATGTTGGCCAGGCTGGTCTTGAACTCTTGACCTCAGGTGAGCCACCTGCCTCAGCCTCCCAAAGTGCTGGATTATAGGCGTGAGCCACTGTGCCCAGCCCAGAAATAGATTTAAATGTTCTTTATACATTTCTGCCCTTAAAAATCCATTTTTAATCATGTCACCAGAGGATAGATGTGTGTGTATGTGTGTATGTGTGCGTATATATTTTTTAGGGGATATGTGCACACTTTCTTTCTGCCCATCAATGGTCACTAGTTTGTATTCTTAGAGGATGCTAATCCTATCAGATCAGGGCCCCACCCTTATGATCTATTTAAACTTAATTACCTCCTTAGTCACCCCATCTCCAAATGCAGTCACACTGGGGGTTAGAGCTTCAACATGAATTCAGTCCTTAGCATGCACCATCATGCCTCTTCCTTTTATTGTGCAAAGTGACTCAGCCATGCCCAAACACTCAATCCTAAACTACATACCCACCCTCAGCAACATTAAAGGCAGGCCCCTGTAAATAGAATCCACCATCCTTAGAAGGGAATGGTTGTCAGAACTGATTAAAATATGTCTTGTAAGCACAACAAGTCTTCACAAGATAAAGTTGGGTTGGATGAGCATTTCCTCCATTCCCCTAACATTTTAAAGAAATTCAAGCAAAATGTCAACATACTCAATTAGACCAATTTTGTACAAGGCATTTTAGGGACTCTTCTGGTGCACTGATGCCTCACCAGAGATTTACTACTCTTCCATCATCTACCACCTAAAGCTACCTAAAAAAAACATAAAATCTAAGTAAAAATGAGTCTATAACGCAAACACAAGCCAGACACTTTTCTTATAACACCTGGCCACTCCCCAAACCATAGATTGTCCCTCCCCAAACCAGTGCTATATAGAAATACACACACACACACGTGTGTGTGTATTTCTATATAGCACTGGTTATATTTATTTCTATATTCTATATAGAAATATATGTATTTCTATATTCTATGTAGAAATATATGTATTTCTATATTCTATGTAGAAATATATGTATTTCTATATTCTATGTAGAAATATATGTATTTCTATATTCTATGTAGAAATATATGTATTTCTATATTCTATGTAGAAATATATGTATTTCTATATTCTATGTAGAAATATATGTATTTCTATATTCTATGTAGAAATATATGTATTTCTATATTCTATGTAGAAATATATGTATTTCTATATTCTATGTAGAAATATATGTACTTCTATATACGTGTGTGTGTGTATTTCTATATAGCACTGGTTATATGTATTTCTATATTCTATATAGAAACATATGATTTCTATATTCTATATAGAAACATATGATTTCTATATTCTATATAGAAACATACGCATTTCTATATTCTATATAGAAACATACGCATTTCTATATTCTATGTGGAAACATACGCATTTCTATATTCTATGTGGAAACATACGCATTTCTATATTCTATATGGAAACATACGCATTTCTATATTCTATATGGAAACATACGCATTTCTATATTCTATATGGAAACATACGCATTTCTATATTCTATGTGGAAACATACGCATTTCTATATTCTATGTGGAAACATACGCATTTCTATATTCTATGTGGAAACATACGCATTTCTATATTCTATGTGGAAACATACGCATTTCTATATTCTATGTGGAAACATACGCATTTCTATATTCTATGTGGAAACATACGCATTTCTATATTCTATGTGGAAACATACGCATTTCTATATTCTATGTGGAAATATACGCATTTCTATATTCTATGTGGAAGTATACGCATTTCTATATTCTATGTGGAAGTATACGCATTTCTATATTCTATGTGGAAGTATACGCATTTCTATATTCTATGTGGAAGTATACGCATTTCTATATTCTATGTGGAAATATACGCATTTCTATACTCTGTGGAAATATACGCATTTCTATATTCTATGTGGAAATATACGCATTTCTATATTCTATGTGGAAATATACGCATTTCTATATTCTATGTGGAAATATACGCATTTCTATATTCTATGTGGAAATGTATGTATTTCTATATAGCACACACACGGATGTGTGTGTGTGTGTGCGTGTGTGTGTGTGGTGCTGTAGGGAAATTTTGGAGTTACCACTGTGATACAAACATTAATTAAAATAATCCCTGTTCTCAAAGGGATCATAGGCCAGTGGAAAGACAGACTTTATGCATCTATGGATCAAGAAGGTAGACTCAAATCAGTGCTCAAACTGAGGTCCAAACAGTGTTCCCTGAGCAAACACAGGAGAGAATTGATTAATTATGGCAGATGTTCACCAAGAGTAATGATTTTAAGTGCTGGGAATAGAAAGCTTTTCTCCATCACACTTGCAATGCTAATCCCAATTCATTCATCATCAAACCTCACCTTGCCTGGCCATTTATCTTGAACACAAACCCAGCTCTATTCAGGAAAATCGGCCATCTCCATTTATACTTTGACTGCAGATGCTCAGAGCGGATAACTGCTGTCTGCTCTATGTCATGCTCATCTGGTCACTTCGTAGGCCAGCATCTTGCCAGGTGACCTCTTAAGTTAAGATGCCTTTTAATTTAACTTAAAGATAAGTCCTGGGAATAAAGCAGCCCTATAGGCCTGATACTGTAATACAGTCGAGAATGTGATGCTTCCTTGTTTCTCATCTGTAATTCAAGTGGAAATGATATTGAGCACCTTCTCTTTGGAGGTTACCAAATACAAAGATGGAAAGATGATTGACATGGTCCCTTTCCCTCCAGAATGAAAGGCCAACATACAGATGAAGATGCAAGGCTGAAGATGATATAGGAGGGAAATGGTGAAGATCAACGTGCCATGAAAGCATTAAAAATAGAAACAAATTGTAACTGAGGGACTGGGGACAACTCAACTCTCATTCCTCTCTTAAAATAAAAAATGATACTTCTCCTTGTGCAGGCAAACCTTTCAACCTCTTTATGATACCTTGGTCTCTAGCTTCCCTGATGGTTTAATCATTCCTGTTAAACATATACACGTCTTCTCCATGGTGGAGGGCAAAAAAAAACTTACATCAGGATTGTCAGCCTCCTCTGGTTACCCTTTGTCTCCCTTCTCCACCAAACATCTCAAGTCAATCCTACCATGATGCCCCTCACCAATGCTGCCATCACACTATCAACACTGCGTCATAAAAATCCAGGCATCTTCTCTCAATCTTGATTTATCCTGCATTTCTTCTTCCATGATATTCCTGTGTTACTGGAGTTTATGAATAATGCCACTGAATGTTAATATGCATTTCCTTTTCTTGTGCAAATTTTATAGGTATTTTGTCATTTGGGCATGGTTTCACTGAAATCTTTCATCCAAGGGTTTGCAAACTGCTGTTGTTGGACAAAACTGGCCCTCTGACTGTTTTGATAAATAAAGTTTTATTGGAACACAGCCATGCCCATTCATTTATGTATTATCTATGCCCATGTTTGTGCAACAACAGTAGAGTTGAGTAGTTGCAACGGGTACTGTTTGGCCCACAAAACCTAAAACACTATCTAGCTCTTTACAGAAAAAGCCTGTCCACTCACAAGTTAATCTTTCCTATAGTTCATATTATAGGTGCTATATATGATCTTTGGCTCTTTTTACCTTTGATATATTGATGCTGGACTTTAGAAAGGCCATATTTTTTTTTCCCAAAAAGAATCCCTGGTTCAAAAAGTTGGGGAAATCCTGATTCTAACAGGGACATTCGTACTTCTATTACCCTGTGCTGCAAACCTTAGGGCAGCTATGGTGCCCACAAAAGATCTCACTATGGAAAAAGAAACCTGTTGTTGAATATTTGTTACTTTATCAGTAATTATTCCACTTTTATTCTGAAAATAATCCTAAGTTCTTGTTATAAGCTGGAGACTATGCTCAGATAACTGAGGCCACCACTTTGATGGACTACGAGTTGTTCTGGTGAAGGCAGGTGTTATACCATAAAATATCTTGAAATAAAATGTTCAGAGTCAACAGGAGCTGTGTGGGTAATACTGAGAAAACCAATAGCCCTACAAAAAAAAGTATGCACACATGTATAAAGTTCCTCCAAGGAAGGGGACAGGGAGGTAGAGGAAGACAGCTACTTTCTATGATGAGGCCTTCTGTTCTAATTAATTTTTTTCCACATGGGTATGTGTTACTTGGAGAATGTCTTTGGATGAATCACATTAATTTTCAATTTCTCTATCTTTGTAATGCAGAAAATAATGTCTTCTCACCTACCTTTCCAGAAACCCAAGGAAGTGTACACAAAAATGTTTCAAAAATGCTGAAGATGCATTTAATAGGAAATATAGGTACAGCAGGACAGGATATAACAAGACCTAGAGGATTTGACAGGGCATCAGCCCAGTGCTGTCCAATGAAAACATAATTAAACACTTTCTGGTAGCCACTTAAACAATTTAAAATGAGGCAGACAAAAGTAATTTTAGTAATCTAGTTAGCACAATGTATCTAACATATTATCATTTCAACATGTAAATAATATGAAAATTGTTGAGATGTTTTACAGTCTTTTCTTTCATGTGACGCCTTCACTATCCAGAGCATATTTGATGCCAACAGCACATCTCACATTGGACCAGCCACAGATCAGTTTCTCAGTAACCCCTGCCACTAGTGGCTACTGGACTGGACACCACAGCTTGAGGTTGTGCCCAGCTGGCAAGCATCTTCCGGGTCACCCCTAATACCCATGTACTTCTCCAGGAGCACTGGAATATGCCCTACAAATAAGCAAAAATGACCAAAAGTTAGAGACCAAATTCCAAAAGTGGTGTCATTTCTAGTCCTTAAAGTGGTCATATTCTTTTTTTTTTTTTTTTTTTTTTTTTTCTGAGACGGAGTCTCGCCCTGTTGCCAGGCTGGAGTACAGTGGCACCATCTCAGCTCACTGCAACCTCTGCCTCCTAGGTTCAAGCGATTCTCTCGTGCCTCAGCCTCCCCAAGTAGCTGAGACTACAGGTGCGTGCCACCACACCCAGCTAATTTTTGTATTTTTAGTAGTGACAGGGTTTCACCATGTTGGCCAGGATGATCTCGATCTCCTGACCTTGTGATCCATCTGCCTCAGCCTCCCAAAGTTCTGGGATTACAAGCGTGAGCGACCGTGCCCAGCCAAAGTGGTCATATTATTATTTTAAATTTTTATTTTTAGTTTTTATGGATATACAGTAGGTTTATATATTTAGGGGGCACATGAGATGTTTTGATATAGGCATGCAATGTGTAATAATCACATCATGGAGAATGGGGTATCCATCCTTTTAAGAATTTACCGTTTGTTACAAATAATCAAATTATACTCTTTTAGTTATTTTTTAATGCACAATTAAGTAATTATCAACTACAATCACCCTGTTGTGTTATCAAATAGTAGGTCTTCTTTATTCTTCCTATTTTTCTACATAGTGTTATTATTAATAATACCTAATATATGTTGAATATTTACTATGTTCCAGACATTCTGCTGAGGGTTTTACAAGATTATTTCATCTATTACTCACAGAAAAACTATACAAAAATAATTACTATTGTTTTATCACCATTTTACAAGTAAGTAAACTGGGTAAAAATTATACGATTTGCCCAAGGTCACAGAACTTTTGGGTTTTGGAGCCAGGATTAAGCACCAGTCAAATGTTCCCAGAGCCCACACCACTAACGATCAAGCTATGCACTCATTTCTTTGTCTTCTGCTTTTTTCACTGTCACCATTGCCTCCTCCTAAATACTAACTCTTGTCCCCTGACCTGACATGGCACTGTGTTGCTGAAGCCTGGAAGCAGAGATAGCATTTTCTGCAAGCTATGAGTGATGCTATATTTAAAATGACCAGTCTCCTGGAATGCCAGTCTCTCCCTGCCAACACAAACACATAGTCTTCTACTTTTAGCTTTCCAATGTCTTCTGAGGCAGAGCATTGAATCACTTCTCTTTCTTCTTTTTTATATTTTTATATGAATCACTTCTCTAGAGGAAGGCTAGAGGGCTCCTCATTCACAAGTCTACAATTCTTATTCATTTTGCTGACTAATATGAAGCGGACTCTGTTCTCCATTCTTATAAGATGGTTCAGTTAATTCTCTTTCCAGGGCTTCTCACATTCTTCTGTGTGAGAATAAGGTAGGACAGAATTTGTTCCCCTTATTTTATTAAGTATTGGTAGAAGTGGTCAAACGAATGAACATTTCCAAATTATCTTTTTTCTTTTTTCTTTTTTTTTTTTTTTGAGACAGAGTCTTGCTCTGTCGCCAGGCTGGAGTGCAGTGGCACAATCTCAGCTCACTGCAACCTACGACTCCCTGGTTCAAGTGATTCTCCTCCCTCAGCCTCCCGAGTAGCTAGGATAACAGGCACGCCCAGCTAATTTTTGTATTTTTTGTAGAGACAGGGTTTCACCATGTTGGCCAGGATGGTCTTGATCTCCTGACCTTGTGATCCACCTGCCTCGGCCTCCCAAAGTTCTGGCATTATAGGTGTTAGCCACCACGCCCAGCCCCAAACTATCTTATCTCCAAGACACTCAATCCTTTTTTTTTTTCCATTAGTGACTCGTGATACAGAAGACTCACTCCTTTTACAAAAAGATAGGAAAATGTGCATTTGTGCTTGCATGCATTCTTTAGTCAAAGGAATCCCCTCTGCCCCCACCCAGCCAACATTTTTTTTACTCTGGTTTTGAAAGTAATATTGCATTTTCTACTTTTTTTCTTTTTAATAACAAACATTTAAATTTATAAATATATACCTTTTATGTGAGATTCAAACAATATAAAATTGTTTAACAAAAACCCTGACAGCCCCCATTTATCTCTGTCACTATCTCAATCATTTTCCCAGTAGTCATTGCTGTTAACAGGTTGGATCATTGTTCTCAGTCCCTTTGCTGTGCACAGTTACACATACGGGTATATATTACATCTTTAAAAAACACAGTTAGGGCCCTAGTATGCATATTGTCCTATAGTTTGCTTTGTTCATCTGAAAATATGTCTTGGCGATTTTTCCATTTCATATTCCTTTTCAAAGCTCCATCATATTTTATAGCAAAGATATAGAATGCTCTATTTCAAGACTACCCTATTGATGGACTTTTCTTGTGGTCTATTTTATGCTATTTTCAACAATTTTTAATAAGTAATCTTATACACAAAGATATATAGGGTATAAAATTTCTAATTTATTTTCAGTTTTGACAGATACTATAAATTGCCTTCAGAAAAGTTTCATCTGTTTATAGTTCAAGTAACAGCATAGAGGAGACTCTGAATCCTTCAATGATCACATCACTTGATTTTATATAATTTGAAACATTTTTGCTAATCTGACAGAAATTCTTCTTGTATTTTTCAGAAAACTTATAATAAGGTCTTCATTCTGCATTCATTTCCATAGCATAAAACCTGTGACCAGACTCCCTCAGTTCATACCATGGCTCTGCCACTTATTTGCTGCATGATCCCAGGCACATTGCTTTACTTTGCTGTGGTTTAGTTCCTCCCCTCTGAACATGGTGGCAATAATGATACTTTACTCCTAGGGTGGTTGTGAGGACAAAATTGGTTAACCTGTGTAAAACACTTAGAGCTACATCTTGCACATTGTAAAGATATGTACATACTTGTTTTATTACTATTCTCTATATTTTTTATTTTCCTGAATACAAAAAATGGTTTTGGTATGTTGTTTTTCTATTTGGCCATTTTGTTGAGTTATCTTATTTATTATAATGGTTTTTTTTAAAATGACTTCTCTTAGATTTCCTTGGTAGAGGATTGTAAAAATTAGAGAGTTGAGCAGTTGAGGCCATCCTTTGCAATAGTTAAAACTCTTTTTTTTTTCTTGTCTTATTACATTGGCTAATATCTCTCATGGCAATGATAATGGAAATCCTTGTCTTGTTCCTAAGTAGTAAGACTTCCTCTGATATTTCACCATTAAGCAAGATGTTTGCTGTAGGATTTGGTAACTATGCTTTAGAAGATGAAGATATTTTATTGTGATAAAAATGATATTATTAAAGTATTTTTTTAATGAGAAAGCATGATGAATTTTATTAAATGTTCTCTTTGGCATCTTTTAAATTTAGCATATATTTTTTCTATTTTAATCAGCCTATGTGGTGAATTTTATTAGTGGATTGCCCAATGATAAATAAGGTAAGCCATGTTGACATTCTATTTTTAAATGGTTGGATTTGATATGTGAATTCATTTAAAACTTTTCAGTCTATGTATGTGATACTAGCCTACTTTTTAAAATGTACTATTTTTATAGATTTAGTGGAGAAATTTTCTATCTTTTGTTATGCTGTAGAATATGCTATATGACATGAAATTGTCTGTTCCTTGAACAGACTCATGGGTCCAGAGTCTTTAGTGGCAAATCTGTGATTACTTTCTTGGTTTTTTGTATGGTTATTAGTATATTCAAGATTTATACTTTTTCTTGAATAATTTGTTTTCCTAGGAAGGAAGTCATTTATTTCACCTAGAGTTTGAAATTTGTTGGCATAAAGTGTTGCAAGATAGCCTCACAATTCATAAGTCTCCTGTATAGCTGACATAATACCACCTTTTTTTTTTTTAAGTAAGTCTTACTTTTGTCTTTCTTTTCCCCTTAGTCAGACCTACCAAAGACTTATCTAGTCCATTGGTCTTTACAAGGAGCAGACTTTGGTTTTGCAGATTAGTGAGAACATTTTTGGGGGGCTGTTTTCTATATCATTAATTCTTGCTGCTATCCTTATAATTTCTGCCTTTTACTTTCTTTGGGTTACTTTTATTATTTTGTTCATATTTTTTCACATGGGAAGTAAGACAGAGGCAGAAAAGCATTATAGAAACTATAATAGAAGTCTATACTTAGCCTGTTGAGAACACAAAAGAACAATAGATTTATTCTATAAATGGGGGTTGGGAAAGAGTGGGTGTCTTAGTCTGTTTAGGCTACTTCAACACAATTCCATAAACTGGATGCTTATAAACAACAGTTCTGGAGACTAGAAAGTCCAAGATCAAGGTACCAGCAAACTCAGTGTCTAGTGATGGCCCATTCTTCAAAGATGGACATCTTCTCATTATAGCCTCACATGGTGGAAGGAATGAGAAATCTCTCTTGAGCCTCTTTTATAAGGGCACTGATCTCATTCATGCAAACTCTGCACTTATGACCTAAACGCCTTCCAAAAGGCATCACTTCCTGATATTATAACTGTGATGGTTAGGATTTTAATATATGAATTTTGTGGGGACACGATAAATCAGACCAAGGCAGTGGGGGCTTCATGATTGAAGATACAAGTGAAGGGGATAGGTGCTCAGCCACTTATGCTTTTAAATGGTTAAAATATTTCTGGAAACATTCACACTCATACACACACACACACACACACACACACAACTTGTTACAGCAATTGCATATGAGGAAGGTAAGTGAAGGTGTTTAGCATACACTCTTTTAGGCTGTTTTTATTTTACCATGTGCAACTACTATTTATTCAATAAATATATTTCAAATGAAGTAAAATCAAGCTCATTCTGTTGAACACAAAAACTCCTTGAACTGGAAGGACTCTGAGAGATAAACTAGTTTCAACTTCCTGCTTAATTTAAAATATTTTTAATGCTGGGAAGGAGAGGAGACATTAGCACTCTCAGAGGCAAGCAAGTGCAGGTTGGATGTCTCTATTAGAAGCCAGACCACATGCCTGCATGAATCCTGCTGTCTGGTGTGCTAATGTCAGCAGAGGCTACAGGAATGAGTCCATGATCCTGGGAATGCAGTTAGCAAGGGTGAGGAGGAAGGCCATGGTTGGATCCAGCCGCAACAGTGACAGAGGAGGGAATGAGAGGTTTCCTGTCTGAGGCAGGCCTTTGCTTTCCTTTCAAGACCCCTTATCTCTGGCAAGTTGTGTCTGCCTCCATTCACCTAACAGCTTGCCTGGCTCTGGTTTTTAGCTTCTGAATTGACTCCAGCACCAGACAGCATCCTTGCCTGCCCTGCCTTTGACCCACAACATCTTTTTATTTCCTAAGCACACAACCTGTGTCCCCAACTTCAGCCACTTTACTGTGTCTCCCACCAGGGAACAGGGAGGTATTGTACACACAGGTTGTAAATAACCGTGAGGTCAAAAACAAGTATTGAAAGTTGAGTAGAACAGACATGGAAAATGGAATTAGCTAGATGGATGGAGTTAATAAGTGAATATTTATCTGGATGAGGTGGAAGAACAAATTTGTGTCGGATGGAGAATGAGAGAAGGAGCCAGCTAAAAGGTTATATTTGGGAACATGAAGTACCAAATTCAAGATCTCGAAGGCCAGAGCTAAGAAGGGGAAGCAGGGAGGAAATAAACATGCATTTATTGAATGCCTTCTGTGTTCCAGGAGCTCTGCAGATATGATCTCATTTAATTCTCTTGACTGTCCCACATTTTACAGATGAGGACTCTCAAGCTCATGGGACTAAATATCTTGCCAAAGACACAGAGCTGATAAGTGGAGAGACTGGGATTAGGGGTAATCATAGAGAGGTGAATGGTGGGTTGAAGGTGAGACTGGAGAGACAGAAGCTTCATATAACTTGTCAGCTCCAAGTGAGTTTGGGGAAGTGGGAAATAGGTGCTGATTAGAGGAAGTAACACCTTCATCTACTTGGTTACTCATCCCAGAAAAAGCCTATCCCTTCTATCAGCAAGTCTTGTCAATTCTATTTCCAAAAAAAAAAACAAAAAAAAAAACCGTATTTAATCTCCATCCTCTTCCTCTCCATTGCAATCACCTTAGCCCAAGCTGGGATCCTAAAATAAACCACCATTTGTTTACCTAGAAGGCCATACTAAACTACTGGTCGTTTTTTTTCTCTTTGATTCATTTTCCATAGATCAGGTAGAATAATCTTCCTAATATGCATAGCTGATCATGTCTTGCCATCCTTTAAAACTTTCCAATAGCTTCTCTCATTTTTAGGAGAACCTTCCTTAGCCTCAGTGTGGACTGCAGGGCACTGATGGTCCATCCTTTGCTAACTCCGAAGCCACCTTTTCCTTTGCTTATATCCTCTGATTGTTTTGGCCTTTTCACTGTTTTTCAAACTCAACAAGCTTCTTTCAAGCTTAGAATTTTTCACATTTTCGTTTTTCCATGTATCATCTGTCTTTCTATCTTTTTTTCTGGCTTGTTTCATCATTTAGGTTTCAGATTCTATGGAACCTCAGCAGGGATGTTCTTCTTACTTAGGCTAGGTAAACTGAGTCTAGATTTGATTCCTTGTATTATACAGATCATTAGTAGAATAATTTATTTAAGTCCGTGTCTACCACTGATTGAAAGCTGCATGAAGCTGAGATTGTTTTATGACTTATCCAGCTTTTAGTTGACTCTCAGTTTGGATGAATGAGTAAGTGAATAAAACATTAAACGAATGAAAAAAGTACCCTTAAAGGGAATCACAACTATGGGCTTGATTATTTAACCAAGTGTATATGGAAAGGATGAAATGATCGTTTGCACAAACTCCTTCCTTTCACTCACCATAACCTAAAAGCAATGGCTTATCTGGGTAGCTTCTCCCACGTGCCACCCAAATGAGGTTTGGCTATGTCTTTCTTCCCCATCTGATCAGTGAAGAAATCTGAGTTGTTGCCTCTTACTTTTTTCCTTCCTGCTTCTCTGTGTCTCTGTCCCTTCACTGTCTTATTCTAGCTTGGGATTTTAGGTACTGCTGTTGGGCTGTCCCCTACTTCTTGCATGCTAAATGTCATGATCATGGTTTTTTTTCTCCCCCCCTTGGAAATATTAAAAATAAACTTAAGTAAATATATGCAGGAGGAATAAAGCCCCTCTACCCTTTTGGAATCTTCATAAAGCCACTTTGGGACGGTGTTTCCATTTCTCCCTGCACAGCTCTGATGCCCCGCGAGCCACAGCCCCCTGGCCACATCACAGACCCAGCAGTGAGGCTGCCAGGCTCAGCAAGGGGCACCAGCTCCCCTGGAGGGATCTGGGCTTTTTCCATGTTGTGAGTCAATCTGGGCAGACAAAGCCTGCTGAACACAGTTATAAATTGGGGATTGTGAACTTCTCCTGCTGAGACACGCTAACAGTTTATAAGGAAGAAAAATTGATAAACCCCTGGGTATCATTTTTTTTTGTTTTCATTTCACTCCGGGGCCAGCTGTGAAAGGAAAATGACTGTAAACAGCCTATTAGTAAAACTGCTTTAGTAAAAAATACCGCAAGGGAAAGTCATAAGCAGTTGTTACGTCAGCCAGGGCTCCCCAGCTTGCTTTGAAAGGCAGAAGCAGTGGAAGAAAGCCCTGAAATGCACCTATCTTGCCAAAAACAAAACAAAGCAACATCTAGCACTCATTTTGTGAGTGTAGACAGACCATAATGTCCCAGAAAGTGGTAACACATCTCTACTTCCCTCATGGCCTCTTTGATGACAATTGCTCTCTGCCACATGCTTAGGTTTTCTTTGTTTGATTGTATCTTTTTACTTTTATTAAGGGCAAAGCATACAGGGAAAAGAAAATTGTGTCTAGATCTCTACCATATGAGAAAGCTCATTACAATGGCAGCCAGAGTTCCGAGGGCCAACCACATCCTTCAGGGAAACAGAAGAGATAAAGTTCACTTTGGGTTGTTAAGCAAAGGCAACATGAAGGACGTTGCTTCTGGACAGGATCTTGAAATATAAGAGGGAGAGAAAAGAAGGAAGATGCTTCTACATAGAAGGGAAGTGGGGATAGAAGTTTCAAGGAGAAAGTTCCTTGATAGGGCCTGGAGTCATTCTAAGGTCAGCTTGCCAATAGGACGTCAATATGCAAACCTAAATTATAAATCATATCTAAAGGGTTAAAACATTAAAATTCAAATCTGTGGTCTGAGAAGAGGAGCTGGGTGGACCTCAGTGCTGTGGGGCACTGGTTTTCCCAGCTGGCAGTGTCCCTGGGCTTCGCCTCCTTCTAGAGGGTAGGTAAAATAAAGCTGCCCCTTACTGCCAGCACCCCCCACCCCCCAGCCCCAGGCCTGGCTTCTCAGAAGCCATTCCAAACCCAAGGCCCCACTGGGACCCTGGAGACCACTGGAGACCTCTGGGAGGCCAAAGTGATGTGTTGGTCTCTTTGGCTGGATTTCAGACCCAACACCTCGGGTCCCAGGGAGCCTGGCATGACCTTGTGGATTTGTTTATTAGCTGTTCTGTTAAAGTTCCATTCATTTATTTAAATAAACAACTCGGATCTCTGTTCCTAACTCAAGGCTCTCTCCCCCAGCAGCCTTAAATCAAAGGAAGCTTCTGTTATACTTTACTACTTTACTTTGCAAATTTGAGTTAAGAGGGCAGCCAAGACCAGATGACTTTATGGCTCAGCTGCAGCCACGTAGCAAGTTCAGCTAAAAGCCAGAGTTTGCACCCCAAATCTTACCAGTGTTTTTATTGTGCAAACCCCTTTGTTGTTAGGGCTGCAAGAGGCCAGACGAGAATGCCTGGCTTCTACTAAGAAATGAATGAATTTGAGGTTTGAGGTGGTGAAGACTAGGGGAGACTGGGTTCCAGACAGGAATTAGCTGTGAGGTTGGGGAGTCATTTTGCATCTCTGACCTCCAGTTTCTTCTTTTGAGATAATTTAGCGGCAGAGCAAGATAATCCATGTGTTCTTTTTCATTCTAAACTTCTGTGGCTCTGAGGCTTGACAGATTACCATGACACAGCTGGTAATGGGAAGCCGCAAGTGAAATGCTGAGCTGGTAGGTCCACCCTTGGTGTGAAAGGAAGGCAGAAAGTATCTAAGCAGTTATTGGAACAGACAGCACCAGCTAAGGGATCTTTCCAACCACAAATCAGCTTATTATATACGAAGGGTGTGGTGAGAAGGATGTCAGATGTGAATGGAAGTGAAACGAATGGAATGTGGGTCTTAGGAGATCTTGAGGTGCCCAGGCAGAGGTGGAGATGAGCATAATCCTCAGCTTTCTGGCTTGCGGGTTCCAAGATAAAATATTAAAGAAAACATGAACTTAGGAGCTAAGATGATTAATTCATTTTGGGACATAAAAGCCCTTCATTTTGATTTTTAAGAGCTAAATAGAATATTTAAAATCCTTATTAATCTAATACTTAGTATATACTCATATTATAAAAAAATACACACAGAAAAATCAAAATACACAGAAAAGCACAAAGGAAAATAAATTGCAGTATATTGTCCATAATTTGATCAACTCAGAGGTAATCACTATTTACAATTCAGTGAAAAAATATATAATTATATACGTATGTATATAAGTATACATATATATTATACATGTATGTATATAAGTATACATATATATTATACATATGTATGTATATAAGTATACATATGTATTATACATATGTATGTATATAAGTATACATATGTATTATACATATGTAGGTATATAAGTATACATATATTATACATATGTAGGTATATAAGTATACATATATTATACATATGTATGTATATAAGTATACATATATATTATACATATGTATGTATATAAGTATACATATATATTATACATATGTATGTATATAAGTATACATATATTATACATATGTATGTATATATGTATACTTATATAATACATATGTATTATATATGTATACATATATATTATACGTATGTATGTATATAAGTATACATATATATTATACGTATGTATGTATATAAGTATACATATATATTATACGTATGTATGTATATAAGTATACATATATATTATACGTATGTATGTATATAAGTATACATATATATTATACGTATGTATGTATATAAGTATACATATATATTATACGTATGTATGTATATAAGTATACATATATATTATACGTATGTATGTATATAAGTATACATATATATTATACGTATGTATGTATATAAGTATACATATATATTATACGTATGTATGTATATAAGTATACATATATATTATACGTATGTATGTATATAAGTATACATATATATTATACGTATGTATGTATATAAGTATACATATATATTATACGTATGTATGTATATAAGTATACATATATATTATACGTATGTATGTATATAAGTATACATATATATTATACGTATGTATGTATATAAGTATACATATATATTTTACGTATGTATGTATATAAGTATACATATATATTATACGTATGTATGTATATAAGTATACATATATATTATACGTATGTATGTATATAAGTATACATATATTATACGTATGTATGTATATAAGTATACATATATTATACGTATGTATGTATATAAGTATACATATATATTATACGTATGTATGTATATAAGTATACATATATATTATACGTATGTATGTATATAAGTATACATATATATTATACGTATGTATGTATATAAGTATACATATATATTATACGTATGTATGTATATAAGTATACATATATATTATACGTATGTATGTATATAAGTATACATATATATTATACGTATGTATATAAGTATACATATATATTATACGTATGTATATAAGTATACATATATATTATACGTATGTATATAAGTATACATATATATATACATATATATATATATATATTTTTTGAGACAGAGTCTCACTCTGTCACCCAGGCCGGAGTGCAATGGCATGGTCTCAGCTCACTGCAACCTCCATCTCCCAGGTTCAAGCGATTATCCTGCTTCAGCCTCCCAAGTAGCTGGGACTACAGGTGGATGCCACCACACCTGGCTAATTTTTGTATTTTTAGTAGAGAGGGGGTTTCATTTCATTGTGTTGGCCAGGCTGGTCTCAAACTCCTGACCAAACATTCTTATAGTTAAATCTTTAGTCCAATTATTTTAAAAATACAAATGATTAGAAGCAGAATTTTTGGGTAAAAACAGGCGAGCATTTTTAAAGGTTTGATAGATTTGTATATTTTGCCAAAATACTTTTCCAAAGTTGAACTAACTTACACCCTCAGAAATGCTATATAGATGTATGTTTTCCCAAATCTTTGTCAACATTGGAAAATGTATTCCTTTTTATGGTTATTAATGAAAAGTGCTATTAGATTTTGAGCAGTATCATGCTTTAAATATGGTTACTAGCTGGAAGCAGTGGCTCACTTCTGTAATTCCAGCACTTAGGGAGGCTAAGGTGGGAGTATTGCTTGAGCCTAGGAGTTTGAGACCAGCCTAGGCAACATAGTGAGACCTTGTCTCTATTAAAAAATTGTAAAAAAAAAATTTTAAAAATGGTTATTTTGTAAATTTTATGTTCAAACTCTTTTTTTATTTTAGCTTGTTGCTTATCTTTTATTGATTTTTGGACGTTATATATCTTGAATTTAATCTATTTTCCTGCCTTCAATGTTGCTATTTTTGCCCCAATTTCTTCTATCTCAATTTGCTTATTGTGTGTTTTGGTAAATGGTTCTATTGTATCACATATCTTTTCATTTATGCTTTTACCTTCACTCTTATATGTATATAAAGACCATACTTGCTCTAAATTACTTAAAAATACTTTTATAATTTTTTTAGGTTGCTTTTTAAATATTTTTACCTATGATTCACTTCAGCTTCATTTTGATGTAGGGAACTTAATTCTTGTAGTTAATGGTAGATAAGCTACCATCTGGCGAATTACATCATTGATATGGCTTGGCTGTGTCCCCACCCAAATCTCATCTTGAATTGTAACTGTCACAATTCTCACATGTCATAGGAGGAATCCAATGGGAGGTGATTGAATTATGGGGGCAAGTCTTTCCTGCACTGTTCTCGTGATAGTGAATGAATCTCATGAGATCTGATGGTTTTAAAAATGGGAGTTTCCCTGCACAAGCTCTCTTTTTGCCAGCTGCCATCCACGTAAGATGTGACTTGCTCCTCCTTGCCTTCCACCATGATTGTGAGGCCTCCCTAGCCATGTGGAACTGTAAGTCCAGTAAACCTCTTTCTTTTGTAAATTGCCCAGCTTCAGGTATGGCTTTGTCAGCAGTGTGAAAACGGACTAATACAATCATGTATCAATTGACTTAAAATATCTCTTTTAGCATATACTAAATAAGTGGGTTAGTTTCTGGTCCTTATTTACAGTACATTGATTTCACTGTTGTATCTTATATTTTGCCTAAACTTGTAGGACTTCACCCTTCAATAGAGTAGTTTAAGCATTTACTGTCAGTCCTCTATACCAGTGGGGGATTGGTTCCAGGACCCCCAGGATGCCAAAATCCAAGCATGCTTAAGTCCCTTATAAAAAATGGCATAGTATTTGCATATCACCCACACACATCCTACTGTGTCCTTAAAATAATTTCTACATTACTTATAATATCTAATATAATGTAAATGCTATGTAAATTTTTCTTATACTGTTATTTTTATTTATATCTTTTTAATTATTGTATTATTATTCTTTATTGTTCATGTCTGAATATTTTAAATATGAGGTTGGTTGAATTTGCAGTTGTGAAACCTGTAGATGCAGAGGGCCAACTATACATTTAATGTAATGAGTGTTATTTTTTCTTTTATTTCTGTAGTTTTGTACTTTATTTTTAATGTTCTCTTATTTTTCCTTTACTTTTAATTTTTTGTTGTATGGGCTGTTATTCCTTTTCGTAAACACCTTTTCCTCTAGTGACTTAGAACAGATACATTCGATTTTTGCTTCATTGCCATCGATAATCTAATTGGCAATAACAAGTGCAAAACACTCATGAGTCCTCTTTATATAAAATGAAGAAATTAGCACTCTTATTTAACTTCTTACTTTTCTCTGCCATCTCCTAGGTTTTGGCTGACAGATAACATAGGGCAGTGATCAAAGGGTTTACCTTCTCTGTGCCTCAGCTGCCCCATCTCGAAAGTGGGCATAATAGTATCATAGGGTTATTATGAAAATAAAATGACATAGTGCACAGGATGCATTTGCAACAGTGCCTAGCACATGGTAAGTCAGCATTAACATTGTAATGATCAGTAAGATTGAATACATCCTTTAACTTTTTAAATGATAATCATTACTTTACATCATGAAACTTTTTATTCATTAATTACTTTTACAGTCTTATCTGGGGAATTATTTAGACTTTATGTTTTACTTTAATAGTTTTCTCACCTACTCTCAATTCTTTCATATCATAGTTTTCTATGTGAGGACTCTTTATTGTGATCCATCTACTAGTTGATTGGAATATTTCTTTGGGTAATTTTAGGTTATACATGTATTATAGTTATATTAAGTTTGTAAGGGCCAAGGGGAAAAAATAATGACTTTTACAAATTCGGTTGTTTTTTTCTTTCATAAAAAAATCATTAGGCAGTCTGGAGCTGCTATGGAAGTTTAGTTTCACAGTCATCAGGATGCCCATCTTATTTTCACTTTCATTCCTAAGTAACAAAATGGCTGCTGCAGCGCCATCTATCACATCTTCTTCCATCCAGCATGAAGGAAGAAAGCCCAAAGAAGAGGTTGGACCCTCCTATTAAGGAATCTTCCTAGAAGGTGCATATACCTTGTTGGCTTATATACAATTGGCTAGAACTTAGTTACAATGCGAGGGAGGCCGTGAAGCATCTTCTTCACTCTGACTAGCCATCTGTTCAGCTAGACATTTATTTCTGGGATAGAAGAAAATAGATATTGAGGTCAATTATCTGTCTCTGTCATTCTGCCCTTTTGACCACCTGAATATCCAGGTGCATTTGTTCCATTCTTTTGGCATATTCCTCTTCCACAGGGAGACAGTCCCAAGTCCTATCTAGTTAGGGCGCTCAACTCAAACTCCATGATTGCAGGATGATGTGCAATCTTCTCCATGTCTCCTATGGCTCCTCATCAATCAGTGTCTAACCCCAAACACACATTTCCTGTCCTTCCATATCTAATCTATATCAGTGAAGGAGAAATATGATGACCAAAACAAAAATGTATTCTTGGAGAAAAAGAATTGGAAACACACAATAGTTACTGAGCAGTGGCTACTGTGTGATCCTAATTCTGTTCTTCCTTCCAACTGGATCTATAGCAATGAGCCATGCCATGAAGTAGCCACAGCAAAGACCCTCCTACCTGGCAGGCCGGTCGATGGCTTGGTGGTCCCATCCTGCAGCCTCAGCTTCTGCTCCTTGCTTATTGTCCTTGGTGGTCATATCTGGGGTGGGCTTTGGAAAGGTTGATCTTTCTGGGGGCTGTGCACTTTATTCGCTCTCTTCCTGCTGGTGCAGTTTTGAGGGCCTGGGAGTTGCTTAGGGGTTGAATGATTACTGGCTTTTGAGGGTAAGCTTGTGATTTATTTGGATAGAATTCCCTTAATAATTTAGTAGATTTCCTGTTTATTTGCTTCCCATCAGTTGCATGTGTAAGTAACTACTGCCAAAGATCTTGTTTCCATATAGTTTCCAAACCGAACTCTGTGCTCTATGCAACCCTCCTCTCAATAGTGACCTTGAAGTTGTCTAAAACAACAGGCTTTAGGGATAATCCTGGGTAATCTTACCATTCCTACCAGGCTAGAACATGTCATCTGCTAAGGATCCCGTAATGAAAGATTTTTGAGCAGAGATTTGGGACCAAAGTTTTACATCTTGCTAATTCCAGGACTTCAAGTCATTACTTAAAACTGCTTCAGTTTGGAGTTTAGGAGAAATTGGTTTTTGTTTGTTTGTTTGTTTTTAGCCCTGTAAGGGTTACTAAACTCTCAGTCTACTAAAATTGAAGACTACAAGCAGAAAATGTTCCTCCTGGAAAAGCTTATTCCCTTCCAAGGGCTTGCAGCCCATCCCATTGTAAACTGGCGGTCATCTCTCTCTTCTGGGTGTTGTTAAGACTGGTAACGGCAGCCAACACACCCACATTCTGACTGTTTCTGACCATTTTCCCTAATTCCTTCTCTACTTATTGAGTGCACTATTTCCTTTCTTTTCTTTTCATTTTCTTTGAATCCCTCAACAGTGTCCATGTCTTATATCTGTCCCCTTCCTTTCCACAGTCTTCCTCTCAGCTCTTAATCTGGGTGTCTGGTTACCAGTTCAGAAGCCGAATAACGAGATAGGTGGGTGATGCTTCAGCAATTCATCCTGGCATTCTGGCAGGATGAATTCCTCTCTGCAGTTCTTCTCTCTATCTGGCCAACTGCTGTAGTGGCCACTGCCTGCTGCAATAAGGAATCTTGCTTTGGAGAGAATCCTCTATCCTGCCTCCATTGCCTTTGCTGGTGCCTGGCTTCTGGCCCAAGTGTTCTGGCAAGGCCAGTTGTGAATTCCACATGTCTTCTTCTCAGGCACTGGCACTCCTTATGCCTAGAGGCAGGGGTGGGGAGGAGGATAATGACTGTTTTGTGGAAACCCCCAACTCAGAACCGCACAGATGCCCTGCAGTTCCACCTCTGCATGGTAGCCAAAGAGAGTCCTCTAAATGAAGCAATCTCTTTGAGCCTCTCAGCATCCCCCCACTTCCAGCATCACTCAACCCAGAAACAATAGAATCTACAAGGGGACTCCCTACATGTTTCTTATGAGGTCAGAATTGCCATCCTGGAAAGGTGAGTTACAGTGCTGCCCAGGTGATTCTTGTGTGTTACTCTATGTTATATCTATTGTATAATCTCACATTTAAATAGCACCATTCCTTTTATTGCAATGCTTATGAAAACTTTCCTTGTTTTTAGGTTTCCTTCGTCAGTCCAGGCAGGACTGTGCGTTTGGAAAAGGGACGGATGCTGGTCCTGGAAGGGGCGTCGTTATCTAGAAGCTCCCAACCTAAGTGGGTGACTCATAGGGAGGGCAAGGAGAGAAGGACACAGCAAGCAACTTACATGTAAAACAAGACGTGTGGGTTATTATGGAAGAAATTCACAACCAAACTTGGGGTTAGCCCGTATTGTTTTCCAAGAACTCTATGTGGACAGTGACAAAAAACAGACCTGAGAACTAGCAGATCGGGCAAAGCTTTTTCACATAACAACAAAGAAAAAGCAATTCCTCAGGAAAAAATGGTCAATGGGTCATTGTGTGTAGACAAAACTACAAGTTCTGCTCCAGACTCTGGGGAAACCATGCTGCCATCTTCAAGCTGTGGCCATTCTGTAATACAGACTACGCTAAATCACATGTTGTCATCAAGGCAGAATATTTTGTTCTTTTATGGGTCAGCCTGGGATACAAAATTAGAGAAATTTGCAATGAAAAATCCCTTGTGTCTCATTGAACTTTTTCCTTAATTCAAACCTTTCCTTTCACAGTTTTGATTAGTGCCTTTGCCCATGTGGACAATATTTTATGATCAGGTTTTAAGAGTAATCTATCCATGGCTGCTTGGCTGCCTGGAACTTAAAACAACGACAACAACAATGTCCAGATAAACCCAATAAAATAGGCTTTTAAATGTGTGTGTGTGTGTGTGTGTGTGTGTGTCTGTGTGTGTGTTGTGCTGATCTTTAGCCTTGAAACTTCACTCTTTCCCCTCTTCTGAAGCAAGAAGGTGTTTGCAGGGTGGCTGAACTTGCCAAACGCTGACGCAGGGTAGATCCAGGCTGGCAGCTGTCTACAATTCCTTGATGGGCCTCTTCTACAAAGAAGATTGATGTGAGTCAGCAAAGCCCTCATTAAGTGAGTCATACCATTAATAAAAGGCGCAGATTGCAAAGCGGTGTTTATTTCAGTGTTGATAGAAACCAGGACACAGTGGCCTTGAATCAAAAATAACCTTGGGCCAGACACATTGAACTTGGATCAGATCTGAAATCCCAGGCATTCATCCCTCCCTGAAGGCAAACATATGTCCAAATGATACCACTGCCTTCCCTGTTGTACAAATGACTTGCTCCTCATCACCAGCATTTACCTTGTGCTTGACAGTTTGCAAAGCCTGTCCACTTACAAACTCTCTTGTTCTGACATGAGTGAGCCTTAAGCAGTGATTAAGTGCTCTTGCTCAGGTGTCGAGCAGTCCTGGGTCAGAATCTCAGCTCTACCATTTTGAAGCTGTGTGAACTTGGTTAGCTCATTTAACCCCTCCAAGGTTCAGATGACACTAAATAAACTCTAAGTACTCTTACTACACTAAGTAACCCTGTCTAATTTCCTCATGTGGGCCCAGTGTCCTTAGACTCTCCAACTTATGGGTGAGGATAATAATAATATCTCCACCATACAGCATGAAGATTAAACAAGGTAATAAAATTAATGAAATAATTGCAATGTGTGGCACATCATAAGAGCTCAAGAAATGTAATAACCCTGAGATTTGGGTAGCATAGGCGTTATGCTGATTAATAGATGAGGAAACAGGAGCTGAAAAAGTTTACTCATTCAAGGTCATAGGGTTGGGACTGGATGCCACCACAAGTTGAAACAAGTTCTCCTGACTTCAAAGTCAGTGTTCTTTCAAAGCCACCCATGGCACAGGTATTTGAACAACAGGCATATTTTCTCTTGCCCTATTCACTTTCCAGGAAATGAAATTGTATCATACTTTCCTCCTGGCTCTCATTGGTTTACCGTTTTGTCTGTATTCACTTTGATTTCTATATCAGCTGCTGCAATGCTAGTGAAAAAGACAAGGTCCTTACCCTCAAGATGCTTGCTGCCTAGCAATTTGTTACCATCAAGCCATGAGGCTGTTGTAAGTTGTTGTGATGGCTGATATGCCAGACATAGGATTAATACCTCTTCAGCCTTGGTTGCGGAGTGAGGGTGATCATTGGTCTGGCATTTAGTAGGTGGCCCAAGAAATATTTATAAACTGACTGCCAGCCTTTCCTTGAGCAGGGAACATGGAAACTGAGGGATAAATAGGAGTTAGCTAAATGAGAAGCAACCAGGTCAGGCAGGAGGGCTCCAGGGGAGAGGGCATGACATGTGCAGGGAGCCGCAATTGAAGTAGGTGCAGGGGCCAGGAAGAGGAGGGTGAGCTGCGCTGGGGAGAGGCTAGGGAGGCCTGTGGTGAAAGGCTGTGTAAGCCATGTTAAGGATTTTGGACCTTATTCTAAAGGCATCAGCTGCTTCGAAGAAGAACATTTTGACTTGGGTGATTTGATACCACTCTGATGACATCACCATGTTTAACACAGGAGAATCTGATGCAGGAGTAAAAGCGTAACCATTAATATGTGAAAGCACTCTTTCATTACCAAACAATGTACTCTAGATTATACATGGTATATATGATTCTTAAGTCATGCCCAGGCAGGGAATAAATCTGTTTTACATATGACTTGGTAAGTTAAAAGTTTCAGTTAAAAGCTCAATAATTATAAAAATATTAGAAGAAAATGTAGGAGACTATTTCTTCAATCCTGGGATAAATAGATAGAAAAATAGGCAAACATAAAAAATGTGTCTACATAAAGTCAAAACTTCCCTGAGATTCCACAAAAGAACTCTAAGCTAAAACATAAACAGCGTGCTAAAAATTTTTGTAACACACATGACAAAGGATTACTACTCTAATGCATGAATGGTTTGTAAAAATCAAAAGGAGCAAGAAGACCAGCTGAGTAGATTAACAGATAGCTGGTAAAAGAAGGAAGACATGGGGTTCTTGAGGGCAGTGAATTGCATTTGGTTCAGTGATGTATTCCTATTGCTCGGGAAAGACCTGGTGCACGTATTCACCAGTCATTCATATTGAATGAAAAAATATAAGAGGATCTTTAGCTTTAGTGGCACTTTCTTTTGTTTGCTTGTTTTGAGAGAAGTTTGTTGCCTAGGCTGGAGTGCAGTGCCATGAACTTGGCTCACTGCAACCTCCACCTCCCAGACTCAAGCGATCCTTCCACCTTAGCCTCCTGAGCTGAGTAGTACTTTTATTTTTCAATTTTATTTTTAAAATTTCCACAGCATATACACTGCAGAGTAGTACTTGTAAAAGAATATTTTAATAAACCCAGAAGATGTATTTTTAGTCATTAATTACTCAAGATTAAAGATATTGGTAATATCCAATCAGATTTAGAGAGGGTAGAGGAATTTTCAACTGTCGTGCGCATTTTTCAATTTTAAATTAGACATCATCAATCCCCTACAAAAGAGGGACTGACTAAATACATTAGAACACATCAGGTATAGAATGAAATAGTATGCAACCCTTCACACTCTTTGTATAGATCTGTATCAATTTAGCTTGAAAAGTTACATATGACATATTTGAAACTGAATTAAAATTGATAGACTATAAAAAGAATAATTTAATTGTTTCACCATTAAGTATGACATTTGCTATAGGTTCCTACGATTATCATTTAGTTAGTAAAATTTCCCTCTGTTTCTAATTTATCAAACCTTTTTTTAATTTTAATGTTTAAATCCAACATTGCTGATGAGAGCATTGGTGTTAATTCAGTCTTTTTCCCTCATAGGTATCCTTTTCTCTACCTCAAATTTTATTATTCTAATAAAAATTTGCCACAATGTATCTCAATGGTGGCCCTTTTTCATTCATTCCTTCTCAAATATTTGATGAGCTCTTAATTCTTCGATATTTTTTCCCATCACTGCTTCTCACATTTGCTTTCCTCCTTTCTTGGATCTATCCATCATTTATCAAGATTTATAGTTATCTTTTTCTTTCTTTGTGCTAAACATCAGGTCAAGTTTTAGGCTCTATCTAGTAACTCAAGAATTTATTCTTCTTTGTCTGTATCCATGATACCATTTAGTCCACATTTCTGAGATTTTAATTTTAGTGATAGCATTTATAATTCACAAGCTGTCTCATTGATTCTCTCTTCCTTTTTAAAAAGGTCTGTAATATCCACTCTATGTCTGTGAAGATTGCAATTAAAAATTTAAAGTATTGTTCTCATTGCTCTATTAAATCTGTTCCCTGGAGTATTGTGTCAGTCAGCTATTGTTGCAATAATACTGCATAACAAACAATCCTGAAAAGTAGTGACTGACAATGATAAGCATTTATTTTTCTTGCTCACACATCTGCAGACTAAGGTGGCTCTACTCTAGGCGACATTTAGCTGGGCTGGGCTTCTGCATTTGGGTTGGATTCAGGTTTGCCCCACTTCACACTCTCCTTGGACAAGCAACTACCTGGGTGCATGTTCTCCTCCTGGTGAATGATAGGAACACAAGAGACCAAGTCAACTGGTGCAAGCATGTTTGGAGCCTTGGGTCACTGCCGCAACCACTAAAGGTGACTTTTGTTGGTATGTTCAGTCTTGAATTTGATTTTCCTAAACTAGTGTTTCTGTTACTGCTGTATCTGTTAAGCACTGCCTGTTTGTAGGGGAGGGTAGAACTTGGTGCTGGATTCGGTCTATGCCAGCCAGTCTCTAATGATTGTGTGGGAGGCGCTGTCCATGCCCTCCTGTGCCTCTGTACCACACACTGTTCTGGTGCATGCTCTCTTTTTAATGTACCTTCCCCTGAGTCTCAGCCTAAGGGCTTTCTTTGGCCATGGTAACTTTGTCAGTCTGTGCTTGGAGCAGGACCAGAAGACACAAGTGGGTGCCCAGCAAGTTAATATCCCTAGCAGCCGCCCTCAACCAATCATGGGCTGGAAATGGCATATGAATACATCAATTTACTTTTAACTGAGTGGGACAACTTGGAGGTCTGTATTATATAGCCTCACAGACATCCCCAGCAGGATTAAGCCCGTTGCTTATGATGGTGACCTGCTCTTTAACACACTTTCTGTTGAATACCTTCCTTCCTCCTCTTACTTCCCCACTCTCCTACAGGTGATCTTGAGGTTACTTCCAAAATAAATAACTTACATGCCAATTCTTCTCTCAGCGTTTGCTTTTGAGAAATCGAGCTCAAGAAAAAAATGCTTATTTTGACAATAAAAGGTAATTTAAGAATTACAATTCCTTCTTTGTACTTTCAGAATTCTCTGAATGCTGTACAATGGGTGGGCAATACAGAAAAAAACAAACCATTACTACCAACAGGACAATCTCCTGTCATATCACATTGCCATGAATGTCTCCTGTTTTTTCTTAGAAGTAGAAAAAATGCAAAAATCAGATAAATTAATATACTGCTTTCCCAAAAATACCAAGCAACTTATTTTGGTATTTATGACCCAAATTATAATTTGGAAAATAAGTTGAACTAAATAGAAAAACATGAGCAAGAATTTCAAATGTGATAGATTTCCTACAGTTTCATCTCAAAAGGAGAAGCTGGAGAAAAAAAAACCCTCTCTTGTTTATTTAAAGTTCACCAGCTTAATGGGGAACATCATGTTTATCTCAAAAGAACTATTGGGTATGAAGCTGTAACATCAGTGGAGATGTCAGACACCATGTCTATCTGCCTCCCTCCTCTCCATTCAGGGCCTGTTAATCCATCCAGGACCATGGAGGAGCTGTTAATCCATCAATACAACAAATTCAACTTCATTCTCTGACAGCCACTGGGCCAGGTTGGAAAAAGAGTACAGTAAAAGACACACAAATCTCGGATCTCAAGACACTGGTGCTCCACCAGTGATATGGTTTGGCTGTGTCTCCACTCAAATCTTGTCTTGAATTGTAGTTCCTACAATCCCCATGTGTTGTGGGAGGGACCAGGTGGAGATAATTGAATCATGGGGGCAGTTTCCCCCATCTTGTTCTTGTGATAGTGAGTTAGTTCTCCTGAGACCTGATGATTTCTTTTTTTTTTTTAGATGGAGTCTCACTCTGTCTCCCAGGCTGGAGTGCAGTGGTGTGATCTTGGCACACTGCAAGCTCCACCTCCTGGGTTCAAACCATTCTCCTGCCTCAGCCTCCCGAGAAGCTGGGACTACAGGCACCCACCACCGCACCTGGCTAATTTTTTGTATTTTTTAGTAGAGACGGGTTTCACCATGTTAGCCAGGATGGTCTCGATCTCCTGACCTCGTGATCCACCGAGATCTGATGGTTTTATAAGGGGCTTCCCTTTCACTGGGCACTCATTCTTCTCCTTCCTGCTGTTATGTGAAGAAGGATTTGTTTGACTTCCCCTCCCTGCATGATTTTAAGTTTCTTGAGGCCTCCCCAGCCCTGCAGAACTGTAAGTCAATTAAAGTTCTTTCCTTTATAAATTACCCAGTCTTGTGTGTGTGTTTATTAGCAGCATGTTGAGAATGGACTAATACAGTAAATTGGTACCAGAAGTGGGGTGCTGCTCTAAGGATACCCAAAAATGTGGGAGTGACTTTGGAACTCGGTAACGGGCAGAGGTTGAAACAGTTTGGAGGGCTCAGAAGAAGACAGGAAAATGTGGTAAAGTTTGGAACTTCCTAGAGACTCGGAGGGCTCAGAAGGCAGGAAAATGTGGGAAAGTTTGGAACTTCCTAGAGACTTGTTGACTGACTTTGACCAAAATGCTGATAGTGAAATGGACAATGAAGTTCAGGTTCAGGTGGTCTCAGATGGAGATGAGGAACTTGTTGGGAACTGGAGTAAAGCTTACTCTTGCTATGCAAAGAGACTGGTGGCATTTTGGCCCTGCCCTAGAGATCTATGGAACTTTAAATTTGAGAGAGATGATTTAGGGCATCTGGTGGAAGTAAGCAGCAAAGCATACAAGAGGAAACAGGGCATAAAAGTTTGGAAAATTTGAAGCCTGACAATGTGATAGAACAGAAAACCCCATTTTCTGGGCAGGAATACAAGCTGACTGGAGAAATTTGCATAAGTAACAAGGAGCCAAATGTTAACACCAAGACAGTGGGAGAAATGTCCCTAGGGCATGTTAAAGACCTTCCTGGCAGCCCCTCCCCTCACAAGCCCTGAGGCATAGGAGAAGAAAACAGTTTCCTGGGCCAGGCCCAGGGTTCTCCTGCTGTGTTAAGCCTAGGGACTTTGTGTCCTATGTCCCAGCTTCTCCAGCCATGGCTAAAAGGGGCCAAGGTACAGCTCAGACCATGGCTTCAGAGGGTGCAATCCCCAAGACTTGTGGCTTCCACATAGTGTTGAGCCTGCAGGTGCACAGAAGTCAATAATTGAGGTTATGGAACCTTCATTTAGATTTAAGAGGATGTATGGAAACACCTGGATGTCCAGGCAGAAGTTGGCTGCAGGGGCAGAGCCCTCAAGAAGAAACTCCACTAGGGCAGTGTGGAAGGGAAATGTGGGGTTGGAGCCCCAGTGCAGAGTCCCCACTGGGGCACTGACTAGTGGAGCTGTGAGAAGCAGGCCACAGTCCTCTAGACCCCAGAATGGTAGATCCACCTGCAGCTTGCACCCATGTGCCTGGAAAAGGTGCAGAAACTCAACACCTGCTCATGAAAGCAGCCTAGAGGGGGGCTGTACCCTGCAAAGCCACAGGGATGGAGCTACCCAAGACCATAGGAACCCACCCGTTGCATCAGCATGACCTGGATGTGAGGCAAGGAGTCAAAGGAGATCATTTTAGAACTTTAAGATTTAATGACTGCCCTATTGTATTTCAGACTTGCATGGGTCCTGTAGCTCCTTTGTTTTGTCAGTTTCTCCCATTT
The DNA here is from genome assembly GCF_028858775.2 of Pan troglodytes. NCBI lineage: Eukaryota > Metazoa > Chordata > Mammalia > Primates > Hominidae > Pan > Pan troglodytes. The sequence goes on from NC_072417.2 coordinate 56,927,320, forward strand.
GGAATGGGTTTATTTACCCAATACCTGTACCTCCATTGTATTTATGAAGAAACTAACTTGCTTTTGATTTTACAGTCTCATAGACAGAAGGGACTTGCCTTGTCTCAGATGAGACTTTGGACTTGGACTTTTGAGTTAATGCTGGAGTGAGTTAAGACTTCTGTTGGAAGGGTATGTTATGTTTTGAATTGTGAAGACATAAGATTTGGGAGGAGCCAGGGATGGAATGATATGGTTTGGCTATGTCCCTACCCAAATCTCATCTTGAATTGTAGTTCCCATAATCCCCAAGTGTCATGAGAGGGACCAGGTGGAGATAATTGAATCATGAGGGTGATTTCTCCCATCCTGTTCTTGTGATAGTGAGTTAGTTCTCATGAGATCTGATGGTTTTGTAAGAGGCTTCCCCCTTCACTGGACACTCATTCTCCTCCTTCCTGCCATCATGTGAAGGACATGTTTGCTTCCCCTTCCATCATGATTGCGATTTTCCTGAGGCCTCCCCAGCTCTGCAGAACTGTGAGAAAATTAAACCTCTTGCCTGTACAAATTACCCAGTCTTGGGTATGTCTTTATTAGCAGTGTGAGAAAGGACTAATACAGAGAGAGAGAAAACAAATAAATACATGGTCAAGGGTATTTCAGATTCTGATACATTCTTTGAGGGAAATAAATAGAAAAGTGTGATACAGATGGTTACTTTGGAGTGAATTGGGATTTCTCTATAACAGTGGAGAGGGAAATTCTGTAGGGAAAATTTTGTTTGAGCTAAGGCTTGGAAGATGAGAAGATGACAACTTAGCAGAATCAAAGAAGTCTCCCAGGCCAAGGAAGGAGTAAGGATATAGACCTGGCCCTGGCTGGAGCTTGCTGTTTGAGAGGAATATGAAGCAGACAGGGAGCCTGGAGAACAGTAAGCAACATCATTTTGTGAAATGAAAACAAACAAACCCCGAACTCCACATTCATAAACGCTCAAGTTTACACTGAGACACACATACTAAACTATTATACAAACTATGCAAAGGAATAAAAAAAAGGGATTTCTCATATACTGTTTGTGAGAGTATAAATTGGCACAAGCTTTCTGTGTAAGACTATTTGACAATGTCTATTTAAATTTAAAATATTCTTTTACCTTTTGCTTCAAATACTTTCATATAATTTGAAATTTAATTTAATTTTATTTACATTTAAAATTTTAAAAAATAGATTGTTGGGTGCAAGTGCAGTTTTCTTACATGGTTATATTGCACACTGGAGAAGTTTGGGCTTTCAGTGTAACTATCATCCACATAGTGTACATTGTACCCATTAGGTAATTTCTCATCTCTCACCAACACCTCCCGCTATCCACTATCCCACCTTTCTGAGTCTCCAGTGTCTATTATACTGCTCTATGTGTCCATGTGTTCACATTATTTAGCTCCTACTTATAAGTGAGAACATGCCGTATTTGATTTTCTATTTCTGAGTTATTTCACTTAATGGTTTAAAGTTTTATAATTATGTATTCCTTCTGCACTAACAAACTAATGAAAAATTTAAACCTGCTGTCTTCACATATATTATATCATGACACATATACCCGCACATGCATAGATAAAGTGGTGGGGGAAGAGTCACAGCAGTAGAGTCTAAAACCCAATGAACAAACAGGTATTTCAAGGGAGACTTAAGCAACAAACCCAAGTCCTTACAGCAGCCATGAAAATGTTAGATTAAATATGAGACCTGAATCTAGAAGAAACAAGCTTAAGACCAATTTTTTCTTTTAATTAAAAATGTGTTGCTTGAACTATGTCCAACCCTGGTTTTTCTGGCATTCATAAGTCCTACTTTTGGTTCCAGACCTTTTCACCATTTATCACACTTTACACCCACCCTGCTAGGAAGAAACACAAGGTGGGTCTGTGTAAGTTAAGTGTGTGAGTGTGTGCCTGTGCTGTTGTTGAATCATTTCCCCCAGGTGATCCAGGAAGAAGCATATCACAGACGCCAGTTTATTACAATCAATTTTCCAATAACTCCTAACTGGGCCAGATTCAATTTAATAACAAAGGATGAAAGTGTCTAAGTCCATTAAACTACCAGATTCCTGAATTTACTTAAATCACATATTAATTTCCTTTCCTGATCTCACTGCTAAGCTGTCAAAGCTCTATCCATGTGTCACTGAGTCAACTATTTGGGGGTCAATTATGTTGAATTGCTTTGCCATTAATTGGATCACAGCCCAGCAGATTTCATGCAGTCTTCAGTTTGAAATGCTCCATGGTCTAATCACCACCTTGTCCTCTCTCTGAAAGCAACACAAAGGAATATGTTGTCTGATTGTCCTCCTGAATGTCAACCTTAAAATACAGGCAAATATACTAACATCCCAGTTAAAACAATGTTTAGTATAACTGCTTGTGAGCTGATAACTTATCCAGGTCCCAAGAGCAACTATTTTACTCAAATCATAAAGACATAGTCTTTTTTCTTCTTCTTCTTAACCTAACACCATAAATGTAATGCTTTATTACTTTTCGAGTTCCCCTCCCAATTCCCATTCTTTATAACTCTTACTCTTCCAGAATGGAATTTTCTACCACCTACCCCCAACCACTTTCTTTACAAAGCTAAGTCCTGTTCATCTTTAGCACCTTCGCAAGTGCCCACACTCTCCTGCTCCAGTTTCCTGCTTTTAATGTTCTCCAAAGCCCACTTTCCTCCTAGCCTCCTGGATTGAATCCAAGAGTCCTTTCAGCAGCACGATTCATGGTATTCATTTTCATTGAGAAAGGAGTGTGGCAGTGTAGTATCTTGAAGGAACAATGAAAGGTTCTTCTTAGCTGTGACATTTTTGCAGCTCTTAAAAACACCTGGATGTATTCTGTGATATTCTTGATGCTAAGAATTTCTCCATCCAAATATGGACCTAACCCACAGCTGGAAATAACATGCTCTTCAAATCCCCCTGCCAAAGACTTAAATATCTTCCCAGCATTTTAAATCATTTAAAGGCACTTAACCACTCGAAATGGTATGAGTTCTCCTTCCACTCACATGGAAAGCATTGCACAATTGACAAAGAGCATTAAAGGGGCTTCAAAACCAAAGTTAGAAAAAAAGTCATGAAAATCAAATACTCTAGAGATTTATGAATACAAATCTTTACCTAAACCATAGTAAAAGACTCATCAGGAATGGGTGGACAGTCCTCCCCCACTCTCACTCCGAAAATGGTAAGAATTCACTTGTTCTGATTGGATGTACAAAGAATAAAAAAAGGCTTCTATAAAACATAAAAACCACAGGGGAAAAAAAACCTGTTTTTCTTTTTCTTTTTCCTTAAACAGGGGAAGAAAATCAACTGATAGAAATATTTCAATAGAACAAACACTGGGGAATAGGTGAACTTTCTCCAGGCCAAAAAACCTTCATCTCTTACCTGGACAACTGTAATAGCTGCCCAACAGGCTTCCACTCTGACCACCAAAATTCATTCTCCAAAAAGCCTCCAAAACATATCACTTCCCTGTCAAAATCTTCCAGTGACTTTCAACTCTTCTTTGAGTCAAACCCAACCCTTTTATCAGGGCCCGCAAGATCCTGCATGACGTGATTCCATGCTTGTTTCTGCCACGTCACCCTGAAACATTCCTGTTCTCTGTGAAACCACTACATTGATATTCTATTCTTAGAACACACTGAGCTTGTTCCAGCTCAGGCCTTTTGCACTTGCTATTCCTCTGTCTGGAGCACACTTTTCTGAGTTTTTTTAAAAGAGGTTCTCGTAGTTTATTAATAAATCTAACTCCCATTAGCCTGCCTAACGCAGACTACTCTTTACCCTTAGCCAGTTTCTGCTATTTAATGAGTTTTATTCTTTCACAACACCTCAAATATATAACTAGGTTATCCTGTTTACTACTTTTTTTTTTTTACTATTTAGTCTCTTATTAGAATAGAGATGCCAGGTAGTAGGGACTTCTATTTGTTCAACATTATATCCTCGGTACCAATGACCCTTGAGCAACACGGATTGGAACTACATGAGCCTGCTTATTGCAAATTTCCTTCCACCTTTGCAACCAGTGGGACGGCAAGACCAAGCCCTCTTTTTCTCCTCCTCCTCCGCCTACTCAAAGTGAAGTCAGCAAGGATAAAGACCTCTGTGATGATCCACGCCTCCTTAATGAATAGTAAATATATTTTCTCTTTTAATTTTCTTAATAACATTTTCTTTTCTCTAACTTACTTTAACAATACAGCGTATAATACACATAACACACAAAACATGTGTGGATTGGTAAGGCTTTTAGTCAATAGCAGGCTATTAGTAGTTAAGTTTTGGAGGAGTCAAAAGTTACATGGGGGTTTTTGATAGTGTGGGGGTCAGTACCCCTAATGCCCATGTTGTTCAAGGGTCTACTGTAATTAGAACTTGGTCTGGTACTTATAGCCTTCAATAAATATTTTTGGAATGAATGAATGAGTAAATGATGAATTTAAAGATCCTGTTCTAAAATATAGAGATTACTAGTCAACACAATTCATTAGTGAACCAAGCACAATAAATTCATAATTGTGCCTCATGAATGAGCATTTCTATGATGACACACGAAGTAATGCCATGTATTAGGAGAGTCAAGAAGCACATTGCTTTGATAGATACTCCTTCTTTTCTGGGTTCTATATCTTTGAACTACTCTGAAACAGTGTTTTCCAAACGTTCCTGATGAAGAGTCACCTAGGGTGCTGGTAAAAATGCAGCCTCCAAAACCTGGCTCTTGGAGATACTGAAATCATGAGTCCAGGAGGAATCCTGAGAATTTGAAACTATAACATGCATTTCCTGGAGATTTTTGTTAATGAAGCTTGAGAAACTGCTCTAGAGCGGAGGTTGGCAAACTGCTACACATTAAAATCCCAGGGCCCAAGTTGTACCCTCATATTAATTAAATCAGAATGTCTAGGGGTCAGACTCAGGCATTTGTCTTTTCTAAAACTCTTCATTATTCCAAAGTGTGTCCAAGTTGTGATAACTACTTCTCTAAAACAGTGTTTCTCAAACTTTAATTTGCAAATGAATCACCTGGGGATCTTGTTTGAGTGTAGATTCTCATTTAGTGGGTCTTGGTGGGAGCCCAAGACTCTGTTTCTTTGGCACGCTTCCAGCAATGTTGATGCTGGGGGTGCTCTCATTAAGTAACAAAGTCTAGTGGATACATAAACTGTCCAATACCTAGTGTCATTGGCCATGCATATGGTATAGGAACTGTTAGGATCCTATGCTGGAATCTGTGGGGCTGTGGCTCAGAACATGATATCTCAAACTACGGCAACTTGACCCACTGAGTACTTTGAACAAGAGGACTGGAAGGTCTCAGAAGCAAGGTTTCTCTAATATTCTTCTGCCCTCCCCTCTCTTGTCCCTCATTCTCCTCTGGAGCAAGTCATAGAATCCAGAATTCCTCTTCCCAAGGCACGTTATATAAACTAGAACACTTCACTGAGCGCGGTGGCTCATGCCTGTAATCCCAGCACTTTGGGAGGCCAAGGCCAGTGGATCATGAGGTCAGGAGTTTGAGACCAGCCTGACCAATGTGGTGAAACCCTGTCTCTAATAAAAATGCAAAAAATTAGCAGGGCGTAGTGGCCCATGCCTATAATCCCAGCTACTCAGGAGGTTGAGGCAGGAGAATTGCTTGAATCCGGGAGGCGGAGGTTGCAGTGAGCTGAGATTGCACCACAGCACTCCAGCCTGGGCGACAGAGTGACACTCTGTCTCAAAAAAAAAAAAAAGAAAAGAAAAAGAAAAAGAAAAGAAACTAGAACTATTCTCCCCAAAGCAAGTCGTAAAACCCAGAAATGTCACTCTTCCTTTCTCTCATCTCCCTTGAAGACCTAATTCCAGAGGGGTCCTGTCCTATATCTTGGGGAAGGGACACAACATTGAGAGACCAAGAAGAATCTGAACAGATGAACCTTGCTGGGTCTGTCCTGTCCTCAGTCTATTACCACGAGATCACACCCTTTTGTCCAATCAGATTTCTATATGGCTGTGCATTCTTCATTGAACCTAAGCATAAAAATAGATAGTTTTCTCTAGGTCTTTGGGTCTTCAGTTCAAAAAGCTCTGTGTCAAGTAAGACTTTGATAAAATAAGATTGTTATGCATTTCTCTTGTTACCTTGTTTCTTATTATAGGAGTGTCGACCATGACGCCTGTGATGGGTGAAGGAAGGCTTCACACTTTTCTGCCCCTACAGTGGTAAGGCTTGTGTGTACTTAAGGCATTTGTGTTGCTGCACCAACCATATTGTCCAACTAATCATATTTTGTTATGGACAAGTTTTCTTCCTGGAGTCTGGGGCTGAGTAATACAGTCCATTTATTGTTGGTAAACACACCTGATGGTCCACTTCATGTGAGGTGCTGTGCTTACTCTCCTATGGATGGGACAATCACCATAAATGTTGAAATAAATATCCTCAGCCGGGTGTGGTGGCTCACGCTTGTAATCCCAGCACTTTGGGAGGCTGAGGTGGGTGGATCACGAGGTCAGGAGATCAAGACCATCCTGGCTAACATGGTGAAACCCCGCCTCTACTAAAACTACAAAAAATTAGGCAGGTGTGGTGATGGGCGCCTGTAGTCGCAGCTACTCGGGAGGCTGAGGCAGGAGAATGGCGTCAACCCAGGAGGTGGAGCTTGCAGTGAGTCGAGATCATGACACTGCACTCCAGCCTGGGGGACAGAGCGAGACTCCGTCTCAAAAAAAAAAAAAAAAAAAAAAAAAAAAAGAAAGAAATATCCTCACACGAAACAGTCATATTTATGTGCTGTCATTTTACAATGGTCTTCCGTCCTGAAAACACACCAAAGTATTAAAAACTCTGCAAACCTTTGAAACCCATAGCTTGAGTTGGATGACAGTCTTTTAAGTGTCTTCATGGATGGAGCCTAATTGCTTACAACCTTGAACAAATTGTCGCATCTTTTTTGTAAATCTGAATCTTGATTCTGGAAACACATACATATTGGTAACATCAATGGTCAGTTTCTGAGTCTTTTCATTATCTGTCATGCCAAGGCCTTATTATAAGCAGAAGCTGTGAGTGTGGAAAAAGAAGTTTCCCTTGACTGGCTTTGGTCAAAGGCCATGTCCTTATATTCAATTAGGCCTGTGGCAGTTCCATCACTGAGTAATAATAGATCTGATTATCTTCTTAATGACTAACATAATCAAATCCTTTATTGATAAAACCACTGCTTTGTGCTTGACCATAATGAAAGTTGAGGAAAAAAATTGATTTTGTTGCTGAAGACTAATCAGTGTCCTTAAATTGTGAAGTCTTTTGGGAAGGGGGAGGTGCCGTGATTCCAGTTGCTCATGAGCATCAGTGATTTGAACCGTCCTGGCATTGAGTCTTGAATTATAGTATAAAGTCATTCAACATGGGAAGCATCCTTATGGCTTGAGTATTCTTGCAACAGATGATTATTTAAAAAAAAATTCAATACAAAGAACCAAGTAAATTGAAGTAAAATATCATAAGTTCTATTTATGGAAAGAGAATCTGCCATATTCTAGAGCAGTAGCATGTTTAAGAGGGGGTATTATCACATTGTGGAAATAAAACCAGTCTTCCCACTTGCTAACTGTGCAGAATTAATCAAGCTCCTCAGAAATTTAGGATTCAATTCCCCTATGTCTAAAATTGAACCTCAAAGTCCTTTTCATTCTCAAAATTCTATGAATCTATGAGTGTTTCAGCTGGTATGCTCCTACAATGGCTCAATTTAGAAATGGGAGGTTTGTAGCTTTTAGTTAGCAGCCCTTGTTTTCTGATAGTCTCTGATGGCCAGCAAACTAATTAAAGATTAACACGACTTTATTCGAAACCTCTCAGACTGAGAGTTGTAGATTTGCTATGGAATAAACTGAGGATATCTGTACTCTAAACTAGGCTCTGTGGGTACTTTTCACTGGGCACAAACTCACTTAACAAAATAAGAGGACATACAGCCACATATATGTTTATTCAGCCCCTTGCAACCAAGTCCCTTTTCAGCACCTCCGTAACTCTGTTGTGAAAACAGCAAGGTAATTGCCAAGTTCAATCAGCTTCCATGATGTAATAAATGGAAAGACCTGTGAATTGCTCCATTGCTACACATTAAGGCCTGGAATGATGTCATTCTTTAAAAATAAATAAGCATAACCTAATGTCTTTTTATTAATAGTCGACTAATTGCTGCATCAGAAGAAGGAAAGCTTTGTAGAAGGGAGTGAGAAACTGCCCCTGACATCATACCAACAGTACAAGCGGGACTTTATTCTCTGTGTGTACACACATACACACATGGGTAAAATGGCTTCTTAAATAATGAATCCCTAGATAATGCTGCAAGAGACATGAAAGGGGTGTTAGCAATCTGATTGGCTCACAGCTGGAAAAAATTAGAGAACTGAAAAATGACAGAATGATACAATGTACTACATGGTAATAGCCTTGGCTTGGCAGGGAAAGGAGGGAAGGAGCTCTGTTTTGAGCCACCCCTCCTGCTGTCCCTGGGCATCCTCTGTTTCAGACCCCACACCTGCACAGCTGCTTACCTGTGTTCTCATTTATTTGTTCAAGTACACTTCAACCACTGCAAAGACCTAGTAAGGTGCAACTTAGTTGAGTGAAAATAGAATCAATGAAATGGCTTTACTATTTGGGGGTCAATTATGTTGAATTGCTTTGCTGTTAATTGGATCACAGCCCATCAGATTTCATGCAGTCTTCAGTTTGAAATGTTCCATGGTCTAGTCACCACCTTGTCCTCTCTCTGAAAGCAAAACAAAGGAATATGTTGTCTGATTGTCCTCCTGAATATCAACCTTAAAATACAGGCAAATACACTAACATCCCAGTTAGAACAATGTTTAGTATAACTGTTTGTGAGCTGATAACTTATCCAGGTCCCAAGAGCAACTATTTTACTCAATTCATAGAGACATAGTCTTTTTTCTTCTTCTTCTTAACATAACACCATAAATGTAATGGCTTTGTTACAATTATAAATTGTAATGGGAGCAATATATTAAAAATAAAAATCAGACAAGACTGAACCATTCCTCAATAAGGAAAGTAGAGAAGTCGAGGCACTGTAGAAGAACCAGATTATCCAGGTATTAGGAATCCTTAAATATTTATGGCTTTAGAGACTGAAGTTTTTCTTATCAATGGGTTTGAATGCAGCAATGTTTTTCCCCAGGAGATTGAATCTGTCCCTTTCTCATCTACTCGGGATGTGTTTTTGCAATGATTTTTGTAGCAATGGATAAAAGAAAGGTCCTTTCACAACTTCTGGAACATGTTATCATATTTCCTATGGACAGACATCATAAAATACTGACTCAAATTGAAATGCGTGATTCATTGTTAGTGGGAACACAATCCCACGTGCATTACCATATATTATGTGGATAGCAATATGCCTCTTATTTTCAGCGTAGAATTTCTTAGCTATGTAGTCAACATATGTATCAGTTGCACGAGGCATTTCGACCTGAGTCATTATTATAAGGGAAAGAGGTTCAGAAGCTATTATCAAGGGAAAGCAGTCCTGGTATCTGGTATCTGGCTTGTGATCAGTGTTCTAACAACTCTGCATAAGCCATTCAAATATTACTCCTTTGATACTGAGTCACGACTGGAGTTATGAGTGAGTCAGAAGAAATAACTTATCAAGAATATGAAAGCATTCTCTTGGCTTCTCTTGCCTGAAGATTGTAAATGCGAATGATTGCCTACCTCTCCCACCAAGTTGCAGAGCTGAAATGACTTAATTGAGATTCTAGCCACTAACAGTGCTTCGGTACATAGAGTGACCACTCTAGCGTGGTAGCTCATCTGTGTTACTCAAGCAGAGCATTATTCATCATTAGACACATAACAGGAGCTTCAGTGATGACAGAGGAAGAAGGATAACAGTGAAAAGGAGAAGAGGGAGAAAACCTAGTGTGCGGATGCCAATATAAACTACCTTGCAAGGAAGCACAGCCATGTGTTGGGAAGAGCACTGGACTTGAGAATAATAACAATAATGATTAACAACAACAATTATAATAATTGGGAGTCAGGAACGTGAGTTCTGTTGTACTTACCTAAGACTCTGTTTCTCAAAGGGTAGTCCCTTTGTTAAAAAGGCAAATGCTCAGGCTCCATGGCTATCTGGATCAGAGACTCCGGGGCAAGGTCCCAGCAATCTGTGTTTTAATAAGCCCTCCAGGTAATTCTGATGCACTGTAAGGTTTGAGAACCAACCTAAGAAATTTGTTGAAGCTAGGCCAGTTGCAACGTTTACTTTTTGAAAGCAATTCCCCCACACTCACATGATCCTCACTCTGCTCTCCACTCTGCCCTCACTACATTCTCTTTCATCGGAGATATTGACTAGGAAAGACATCTGAGAGTAAGAAAGAGTTTGTGCTGTTCAATAGCTGTGGGACTTCAGGCAAGTGCAGCCACTTTTGGGGCCTCAGTTTCCATATCTGCAAAATGAGGGGTTGGCCTAGAAGATCACCAAGGTTTCTATAGATTTAATATTATACCGTTCTAAGAGTTGTTAAGTGTTATTCTCAACCTTAAGTGTCCACCATCACTCTCATTATGCATGTTACCAAGGCATCCAGAGGATAAGAGAGGCTGATAATACTCCTCAAGATAACAACACAATAAACAATCAAAGCCTTGTAGATAATAAGACCCTTGGCAAAAAATGCCTGACTATCTAAGACAGGAACAGTGATGTATAGCAAATACATTTAAACTCAGCAGTCTGCATTCTTGGGACATAGACTAAAGATTGCGTGTTAATGTTAGAAAAAGCAACACATTCCCCAGAAGGGTTATTCTGAATGATTAAATGGTAAATCCAGGTGAATAGGCATTCACGCAGATAAAACAATGAGGTTTCATAATGGATTTATTAATAATAACATACAATAATAAATGTGAGACAGAAGCCACTGGTAAACATTTTGGAAACCAGATGGTTCATGCATTAGATAGAAGAGACAGTTTAGGCTCATTTTATTATTTTATTTTATTAAAACAATTTTAGCTATTTTAAATGGAAAATTTAAAACTGACAAAAAGTAGGTACAATAGAATAATGAACCCCTGAACTTGTTGGAACCAAAGTTTTAGGCGAAGACTATAATGGGGAAATAGGAAAACAGTGAAGATCAGAGAAGTGGGAGGCGACAGGTTAGACCCAGGGAAGCAGAAGAATATCAGCAGTGAAATTCTCTCTTCAAAGAGCACATGAAGAAGACGTCTGAGGCTGGGCTGTGGATGGCTCATAGTGAGATGGGCCAACCACTGATAATAGCAATGACATAGGAGAGGAGATGACAGTCTTTTAAACACTTTACACTTATTCTCCCAACACCACTGTATGTGATAAGTACTGGTAGTAACCCTGTTTTGGAGGCATGTTAACAGAGTCCCAGAAGGCTAGCAAGTGGCAGAGAGGGGACTTGAACCCCTGCAGGTGGCTTCTAGAGCCTGCATGCTTATCCACTAAACTGCTTCTTTACCTTAGAGATATATCAGACCAATCTCCTTGTTATACAGACCAAGGGGAAGAGAGAGAAAGTGACTTCCTACTGGCAGATAGAGTCTCTCAACGTGTATTGGGCAACCCCCAAATACAAAATACTGATGCCACTAGGCACAGTGGCTCATGCCTGTAATCACAGCAGTTTGGGAGGCTGAGGCAGGCAGATCACTTGAGGTCAGGAGTTCGAGACCAGCCTGGCCAACATGGTGAAACCCCGTCTCTACAAAAACACAAATATAATTAGCTGGCTGTGGTGGTTATGCCACCTAGCTACTTGTAATAATATAAAATAAAATAAAATAAAATAAAATAAACAAAATAAAACAAAATAAAAAACTAGTAGTAATCCTAGCTACTTGGGAGGCTGAGGCAGGAGAATTGTTTGATCCTGGGAGGCAGAGATTGCAGTGAACCGAGATTGCACTACTGCACTCCAGCCTAGGTGACCAAGCTAGATTCCATTTCCAGAAAAATAAAAAATAAAAAAAGTACCGATGCCTCACCCAAAGCAAATGAGTTAAAATCTTAGAGGGATAGGGCAGCAGCCTTCTTTGAACCTCCTCGGGTGATTCTAATGTGCAGCTGAGGTAGAGAAACTACTAAGCATGGAAATAGCTTTAGGTGTCATCTGTTCTGAAATTCCAACTCTGTCACTCTACACTTCCTCACTTGTTATATAAGGAAATATCTTTTTTATTGAGGTGATTATAATACAAACAGTTTTTCAAAGGCCTTTGGCACAACTGCAAGTACTCAACAAATTAGAGTTGTTTTTTCTCCTATTAGTTGCTGACATATTCAAAGTTAAAAGAATGGATTTTATTTTGCTTTGTTTTCCCATAATCTTAGTATATGACATCCAGCTTCAGCAACACATTGCAGTAATAACTCACATATCAAAGGAGCCGCCTGTTGTAATCAAGGCTTGGGATCAATGAAAGTCAACCAGGCTAACAAGTAGAGTATCACTGCCCCCAGATGTCTGACACTTGTGCTCAGTAAAACGCAAATACCTCCATTCTGATCATCCAGAGAAGTTTTAAGTGCTTCCCCCCTCCCCCTCCAGTTTATCTGTGTGAATTGCCTTTCTTGAAGAGGCTAGTTAACCATGGCAAGGCTCAAGATAACTTGTTCTCTGCCTTCAACTATTTGAAGGGCTTTTGATGATCATGAAACTGAAACATTATTTATTCTCTCTGCCTACAGAGGACTCGGCAATGAAGCATGGACCCCTGCTGAAAGGAAAAATTTCAATTGCACATGAAGAAAATATGCTGAAATAGACTACAGAATATTTAGATCTTGGTCACTGAGTGAAAATATGCTGGAATAGACTACAGAATATTTAGACCTAGCACTCTCCTACCGTAAAATACAACCCGGTTCTGGTTGGATTGGCCTTCACCTGCTTAACCTATTTTCCTTGGTCTTTTCACACTCTGTGATTTAATATTTATTTCAATTCCCTGATTCAAACCAACCATGTGTCCAGAGTGACTTTGTAAACCCAGTCCGGGCTGAACCGAGGCTGAAACTCCAATTCCCTCTGGGCCTTTAAGGCTTACAGATCTCAGGAGTGAACATTTTCTTACCAAGTCACTGCTCTCAAAACAAACCCTGGAATGGAAGCTTCATTATCTTGTGGCCATCAGTCCACCTTTCTTCCCCTTCTGCCCTGTTGAGTTTATGTGTGTTTTATCTCCCTCCCGAGAGGGACTATACTTTGTTGGTGTTAAAGTGATCACGCTGGAGAGTTTATATATTCTCTCATTTTCAAAAAAATCTATCTTTGATTCCTAAATGCCTACATTCACAGCACTTTACAGCTGAAAGTGGTTGAGGTTGGGGCATTCACTGGAACATCTTGAGAGAGTGAAACTGAAGCTTCAGAAAGGCGAAGCGACTTACCCAAGACCAAGTGGCTATTCCGTTTTGAGAGTAGTAACTTTTCCCAGTAATGGGGCTACAGGAATGTGCCACCATGCCCTGCTAATTTTTATTTTTATTTTTTTTTGGTAGAGATGAGGCTTCATCATCTTGCCCAGGCTGGTCTCAAACTCTCGGGCTCAAGTGATCCACCCATCTAGGTCTCCCAAAATGAAAAACTTTTTATATAGTGAAAAATTAGTCCGGGCACAATGGCTCACACCTGCAATTCCAGCACTTTGAGAAGCAGAGGTGGGTGCATCAGTTGAGGCCAGGAGTTCAAGACCAGCCTGGCCAACATGGTGAAACCCATATCTACTAAAAATACAAAAATTAGTCAGTCATGGTGGCGCACCCCTGTCATCCCAGCTACTCAGAAGGCTGAGGCAGGAGAATCGCTTGAACCTGGGAGGCAGAGGTTGCAGTGAGCTGAGATTGTGCCACTGCACTCCAGCCTGGGCAACAGAGTGAGACTGTGAAAAGAAAGAAAGAAAGAAAGAAAGAAAGAAAGAAAGAAAGAAAGAAAGAAAGAAAGAAAGAAAGAGAAGAAAGAAAGAGAGAGAAGGAGAGAGGGAGGAAGGAAGGGAAGTTAAACATATATAATAAAAGTAGATAGCATAGTGTATCAACCCCCATAATCCTGAAACTCAAGAACCATCACTGATGATTGGTCAGATGTGAGAGGTGCCCTCCATATACCTGGAGGAAACGAGCATCTTTCTCTCTGAACACACAGGGACACGGAAAAAATCTGAACAAACAGGCCCTACTAAGTCCCCTCAGTTTATTACCATTGGATCCTACTGTCACGGAGAATCTTATTTCTTCACAACTCTCCGTTCTTCATCAAGCCTAGCTCAGGTTTGTCTGGTCTTTGCTCCCTTATGAAGGCCCCTATGTCACATAAAATGTACATTAAATACATTTGTATGCTTTCTCTTGTTAATCTGTCTTTTGTTCAAGTGGCTTTAGCCACAAACCTAGGAATAGCAGAAAGATGTTTTTCTTCCCCTACATATTGTCTATACCCCAAATTACCTCTCTCCTATATTAATTTTAAGCAAATTCTAGACATTACATTACTTTATGCATAACTACTATAAAAAAAGTTCTTAAAAAAACCCAACCACATAACCACCGTAATACTATCACACTTAAGAGTTTCAAAATAGTTCTTTGATACCATCAAATAGACAACTTTCAGATTTTCTATTGCCATCCAGTTATTACTTTTTTAAACAATGTTTTGATAGAACTATTATGTTAAAATAATAAGAAATTATGTGTCTGGAGCTGAAAATCTGACTGAATGACTTCAGAGTAAAAGACTATCAAGAATGTATGAGGCTTTAAGAAGAATGTTATAGATATTAAGTATTTTATAAAATCAGAGAGTGGTATCAACATCCACTGAGTCCTATGCTCAGAAGGCCAAAGGAAGCATAATTTTTAACTGGGCCTGACATTTAGGCATTAGGTAAGTAGAATTTAAAAGGGCAAATTCAGACTAGGAAGAGATGTGCCTAAAATCTCAGAAGCAGGAATATGTGAGGACTATTTGTGAGATGGTGAATAGAACACTTGTTACAGTCGAAGCTTTGCACCTTTACAACAAAATACGGAATGATAATATTAAGTATTTGAGTTGGATGTGATTCTGAAAGTCCTTAAATCTCAAGCTCAGGGTTTTTAGCTTGTCTTTTTATACATTGGGGTTCCAATGGAGGGCTTTTGAGCTATTATAAATGCAATCTGATTACATGAATAGTGGCAAAACAGAAATGCAACATTTTGTCATTATTACACAAAATAAATTGATGAGGAAGCAACACCTATCTATCTCCGTACACCATCAGAAAATATAATTAGAGAAGGAAGTGTAATTTAAATGATAACTTCTAACCACTGTAAATATGAAGATTTTTTTTCCAGGGACATTCCAATATCATTTGTCAACAGACATCAAATTAAACTGGGAAAAAAAGAACATGACTAGTTTATGTCTCCAGTCAAGATATTTGAAGTTGTTTATTGAACTGGAATTCAATCTCCATAATTCTGCGGCTTCCTCTTTTTATCCATAATAATTCATCTCTATAATTAAAGCCTAATGAACCAAACAATTTCTCTCTTCATAATCAAGTTCAGCTGTGTGAGGGGCCAACATTAAAATAGAATCTTTCCAGTAAACAGATCCAGTGCTCCTAGCTAAAAAAAAAAAAAAGGAAAAGAAAAAGAAAAAAACACATACTTTCTTTTTCTCTTGAAATTTCTCATTTATTCCCATTAATTAGATTTATTTCCTTAAGGATGCTGGAATGTCATAAAGAGTATCAATAGAGACTCCTAATAACCTCCAGAACTAAAGAAAAGCTTCATTTTTATTAAATTAATTAATTGATGCCACTTGAAATCTCAAATGTGCCATGTCATCTATGATCTATTGAGGGCCTTCAATTCATTTGTTTCATGCTTTGTTGTTTAATAATGCTTTGGTTCTTGGTAAAAGGATCGGTAAGAAAGAAGATGGAATTTCCATCTTTGAGTTCTTATTTAAAATTTAAATAACTCTTGCAAATGTAAGGCTTTAAAGCCATTATCAGTTAATGTCTTTGGACATAATTAGCTGATATCCAGCTGGGACCTGTATCGGTGCCTGTTGAAATGAAGGCCCAGGCTGAAGAATTGCAGAGTGAAGATAACAAGTACAACATTATCAGTCTCTACAGCTTTGCCAATCAAGCCAGTCAAGTCACTTCAAAGCAAATCTCTTTCCCCCGTCAGCGTAAATAAATACCAGAGATTGCCATGTCTGAGTAGCTACCATTTCTTCTGAAAAAACTTCTATTGTTGAAATAATTGTAAATAATATTTTACATACACTGCATTATACATAACAAGGTCCTTTCTTTTTTTTTCTTTTTTTAAATTTTCTTCTTTGAGACAGAGTCTCGCTCTGTCGCCCAGGCTGGAGTGCAGTGGCTCAATCTTGGCTCACTGCAACCTCCACCTCCCAGGTTCAAGCAATTCTTCTGCCTCAGCCTCCAGAGTAGCTGGGACTACAGGTGCACACCACCACACCCTGCTGATTTTCGTATTTTTAGTAGAGATGGGCTTTCACCATCTTGGCCAGGGTGGTCTCGAACTCCTGACCAACAAGGTCCTTTCTATTGGAGCCTCAGTGGTTGCCCCCATTTGGGACCTGTTTTCCCTTCATTATGGCTCTTAGGAAGCTCAAGCCAATATTTAAAAAAGATATTTCACAGAAAAAGTGGATCCCTAGCTTCACTTGGAAACTAGGAAGATGGCACAAAACTAGTCCTGTCTTCCTATTTTCTCAGGAAGCTGGGATCAGCAGACTCTGAGGAGCAGCCACCCTCTTTGGAAGGGGCATGTGCCCCCATTTCTCCTGGGCTCCAGTTCCCCCCACCCCTGAGGCTGTATAACTCTCCATTATCATTGTCTTGGAATTAATTTCCTTTTCTTCTGGTAGAGAAATATCTTCCTACACTTATGTCTCCATAAAAAGTGGGAGAAAGAAAGATGGCCAAGAGGCACACTGGCTTTCCCTACACCCTGTCTGCCTTATTCATTTAGGTTTCCTGCCTGACTCCCATGGACAGTGAGTCCTTACTCCTGCCTCAAGACCTTCAGATCAATACCCCTCCTCCAACTGGTTTCTTTACATTTTTTCCTTTGTCTTTTATCTTTTTCATTTTACTATTTCCTCTTGTATCTTTTTTTTTTTTTTTTTTCTTTTGAGACAGAGTCTTGCTCTGTCGCCAGGCTGGAGTTCAGTGGTGCAATCTCGGCTCACTGCACCCTCCGCCTCCCGGCTTCAAGCAATTCTCTTGCCTCAGACTCCCAAGTAACTGGGACTCTGGGACTTCAGGTGCTTGCCACCACGCCCAGCTAATTTTTGTATGTTCAGTAGACATGGGGTTTCACCATGTTGGCCAGGATGGTCTCGATCTCTTGACCTCGTGATCCACCCGCCTCGGCCTCCCAAAGTGCTGGGATTATAGGCGTGAGCCACTGCACCTAGCCTGTACCCTTTAAAATAAAACCTTAGAACCTAGAATTAGCTCAGTTCTGTCTTTCATTCTTTTTTCCACATTTTCAAGCATAAACATCCTTTGTTTGGTTTGTTTCTCTTGACATTTCACCATTTACCAACTCTCTGACAGAGAATTTAATAACTACCAGTTTAAAATTTGTCTGTAAATATTATAAAGGGACTTTTCAAAATCTGGAAATTTTCTGGCTCATCACATGCATGTCATGCATATCAATTTTTTCAGGCAAGGGTTGCATTTATCGTTGTGTTCTCAATGCCTAACAGTGTGAGAAACAGAATAGTCACTTACGAAATGTTTGCTGAGTGAAGATCCCTTCAGATAGAAGCTAGTTAGATCAGAAGTCTGTAAAGGTTTGTCACCCGAGAAAAAACAGGGTTTATTTGCCTGGCGAGTAACATGAGAATGCAGATTTTAATCAATAGGAGTTTTATTACTTGTCACAAGTAAGGAGAGCACTACAAGTGTTCTCCAAAGTGGTGTCTCCCCAAGGGAAGCGACAGGAGGGTTTTATGGGGGTGAGAGAGGAAAGGGTGCATCATCGCATATAGAGGACGGGCCCCATTTGTGCAGATGTAGTGAGTCATTCTGCCGGCAACACTGGTCTCATGTTATGCTAATGAAGCTGTAGCCCCTCCCACGGTGGAGAATTTAGCATGGAACTGAGGATAGTTCACTTAGGTTCATGTATAAGTTGTTGGGGTCTGTCAGGAGCTGGTTTCAATAGACGATGTGGCTGCATTCCACACAGAATTTGGGGAAAAACAGGCTGTCAGCTGGCAGGATGTAAAACAGTCTGATTGCTCAAGTTGATTAAATTCCCGTAGTCCCTGGGCACTCTTCCTCTCTGCTCACACTTTTTCTGCAAAAAGACAAATAGCAAATACTGCAGGCTGGTCGGACCATATGGCCTCTGTAGCACAATAGCAGCCCTAGAAGATACATAATTGAATGGGCAGGGCTGTGTTCCAATAAAACTTTATTTACAAAAAAGATGGTGGCCTGGATCTGGCGTGTGGGTCTGTAGTTTGCCAACTCTTGGCTTAGAGGATGTGTCATTTTAAAGCATTTGGAGAAAATAAAAAAAAAAAAACTATGCTCACTTTCCTTTCTCTGTAGAGAGTAAGAACTGAAATTTAGAAAGGCCAGTCAAGTAGCTATTGTAATCCAGGAATTCAATCCACATTTACTGAGCCCTCCTCTTTTCTAGACCCTGTGGCAGGTTTGGGAAACATTATAGTGGACAGAAAGAGAATCTCCCTTACATCAGTTTTAGAGTGTCAGGGACAAAAAAGACTTATCCTCTACCTTCTTAGGTTCAGTTTTTGAAGGATTAAACTGACAATTAAACTGCAAATTAAACTGACAAAAGACAGTTTAGCAAGAGGGGGAAAAATCCCAGATATAATTACACAGGCACACACAGGGTTTCGCCAAAAAATGTGAGTCAGAGATAGGTTGGAAATGTGGGGCTTAAGTAGCATCTTAATAGGGGATGAGGAAGGGCAGAGGGGCACTTCTGGGAGTCCACATGACTTTTAGGAAAAATAAATGGGCCCTTAGGAGAACATATGAGAGTTCTGGTTGTTTTATGACAATGTTGGTTTAGGTGATTTCTTATTCAGGAGCTGACGTGACTTCTCATCTCTAGTGATAAGAGTCCGTTTTCTCTGGTTGTGAAACTCCTGGGGAGGGAAGTTATGACAACTGAATTCTTTTGAGAGGCTTTGCTTTTAGGGAGATAAAGGGTGTTCAGAAAGGCTTCTTCCTGCAGCTGTTGATTCCCAGAAGTCTTCAGCTCTAAATGATTCTCATGTCACTGAGGCATAGTCTCAGACTCCTGGGAGAGAGAGGCAGGGTTACAGGGAGAGACAAGATAAGACTTACACTGTGATGACAGAGAATCCTGGAGTTCACAGCAGATAAAAGGAGGACCTCCCAGAAGAAGTGATTTCGAAGCTGGAGCCTGAGGGATGGGTGGGAGCTCAGCAGGAGGAGTGAAGATAAGATGTAAGCTGTCAGTATAGAGAGAACACATCCAGCAAAGGAACCAGTCTGTAGAGAGGCCCAGAGGCCCAAACAGCAAGGAAATGCAGTGCGAAAATGCAAGTACATCTATCTGAGACAGAAATGCCAAGGGTTATTGCTGGAGAAGTGGCAGGCCCTGTGCTTTACTTAACACACATGGAATCATTTACTGTCTGCTTTCTCTGTTAGCTTGAAGTCAGGAACTGTGTCCTTGTGGTTCATCCCTACACCCCCTAGTGCCAGACATAGCTGGATGCTCAATAAATATCTGTTGGCTGACATTTGAGCACTAGGCTTAATTATTGAGAAGAGAAGGTTATGGGTTTTTTAATATGGGGAGATTTTCCAGAGGCCTCTACCACAGTCTGCTTCACATGCCTTTCGGGAATCCAAGGGTTACACAGGAACCCTTACCTCCAGCTTTGTGCACTCTACCAAAAACACATCCACACTCATGTAGGACTTTCACAAGTTCATGAAAGGCAAGCGTAGTATATTGACTGCAGCCAAGGGAACGATTTTCCAGCCCTCCCTGAATCCATATCCTATGCAAAGAGACTACACAGCTCCTCCCAGGAGGACACAGAATTGATATCCTACCCCTTGAATGTGGCCCGCCTTATGACTTGCTTTGGCCAATTGCTTGCAGCAGAGGTGATACTGCACCATGGCCATTGTAGGAGAGAAGATTTATTTTCTCATCCGTTGCTAGGATTGTGGTTGAGAAGCCTTATAACAAGAAACAGATCATCAAGAGAAAAGCATAACAATTTAATGAAGTTTTACATTACATGGGAGACTTCAGAAATGAAGATTCAAAGAAAGAAAAAACTATTTTTATGTTTAGCTTTGATAAAGAGTAAACAGTTGTGCAGAAGTATGAGTGGACAATGGGGGTATGACCTAATAGTAATAAACTGGGGAAAACTTAGCAAAGCCTGTTTGTTTAGATCCTTCTTGATTTCTCCGTGTCCTCAAGCATAAGAATGTTTCTTTCCTCCAGGTATAGGGAGGGCACCTCTGGAAAGAAGGTTTTATGATCTACTTCAGGAGAAGGTCAGCTTCAAGGGAGAAGCATTGAGAGGAAGGTGAGAGTGACCTGCTTACTTCTGCTGTTTTCTCAAATTCCAAGGTGCTATATTATGGGGTAGCATGCTCTGAACCCAATCACTGGCTTCCAAAGACCTTGTATGCTTCTACTCACTTGGAAATCCATAGTCATATATACAGGCCTGGGTTAGCCTGCTGGGTGTTGGGAGACACATGGCCTAGTCTGTCTGTTGCCTCAGGAACAGCCAACCAACCACAGACATGTGTAAGGCCATCCTACATCTGCCTCTCAATGGCCTAAACCTGGCCTTACCTGACCTGCATGTGTAAGCCTGGCACAAACTGGCAGGTGAGCCCAGCTGATGAGCAAAGTAGCAAGAAATAATAAATGCTCACTGTTTTAAGTCACTGGGTTTTGGGGTGATTTGTTAGGCAGCATAGCTAACTGATACAGCATGAAAAAGGGATCTCTCTTCTCAGCTTTTTCTCATTATCTATAACTTTTTTCTCTCCAAAGCATCACCCCTATTTTTCCCCTTGGACTGTCTCTTCAAAGTTAGCATCTAATAGGCTTTCTCTTTCTGATATTCATCTTTTAAATATTATAGTCATATGTGCAGATTTCTAGATCACCACTGAAAATTGAAAGTGGAATCTGAATCCACACGAAATGGATTTTTTTTTTTTTAAAAAAGAGCAAGACACATATCATGCAGTAGCTAATTGTTTGTGCGTGGTTGAATGACTGAACACACCGTGGTGAGGTTTTTCAGCCTTCTATCATAGCTTGCCCATAACAGGGAACACAGAAACGGTGTGTGCAGCCCAGCATGAAAGAAAAGACCTCAGGTCGGTTCCTTTCCAGTTTGCCATTCACAGACAGAGGTGAGGCAGGATGCTGTCCATCTTTTTCAAGTGGACACAGGTTGCTCTTAGGGCATGTTTGCTGCCTTGATCCGGATGAGCAAACAGTGATCTTGTGGAAGTAACAGGAATGGGAGTTTTGACATCAGAAGAAGAGCACTGTGGTCAACAGAATTGCATCTCTTTGTCCTCAACAGCCATTTCTCATTAGCTCCAGGACCCTTGGACCCATGTCACTTGGCATTCCTGCAAAACCTCATGCCAAGATTGTCATTGTGGCTGATATATAGATTCGAAGGTAATCTCACATGTAGTAAGAAAAAGAGGTACACAGAGGCCAGCTATTAGCCCACATGAAGAAACTAGTCTCTCTGCTTCTGCAAAAAATACATTACTTACATTTGCAACTTAATGTTTTCAAGGCATTTCCTGAATATTTATGGCACTTGATGCTTATAAGATATTGTGAGAGAAATAACAGAGGCTCAAAGTTACCCAGCTAACCCCAAATCATAAAGCAATTTAGTGGCTGAGTGGTTAACCTCCTGACACTTTCATTTCCTTCATTTTATTAATTCAACAAATATTTCTTGAGCATTTACTATGTGCCACTTTTGAAGTGAGACTGAACACATGATTTTGAATTTTTAAAAAACTTTGTTAGTTTTATAATATATGTGAATTTTGAATTACTATTTTTAAAAAGTTTTCACAAATTGCAGACTTAATTTAGCCCCAGCTGAAAAAAAAAACAGAATATGGCAATAAACAATTTAATACACTAAATTAAAATATTATTCTTGACTTATTCTAAATAGAATAAAGGTGGAGAAGAAAATATAATATTTCTGCAAGTATCTCAGGTTAGACATTTATTAGGAAGACAGGTATTCCAAAAATGATTAGGAAGCTGATATAAATTCCTTTTGATAAGTGGCAGAGTTTAATTAAAATAAAAAAGCATGATTGGAAATGTTACGAGAAAGAAATGTTCCAGGGTTGTATGTGAAAGCATTTGTATTTTCTGGAGAAATGTGGAGACTTTAAAAGGTAGCTTTAAATTGTTTGCCTATAGTTTTATAAGATCTACTACCAGCAGGTTAGCCTAAATCAGAGAGGAATGTCTTTTTGTCCTTCTTCAACACAGTCATCTGGTTGTAAAGTAAAGAACTTCCCAGAAAACAAATCCATGTCAAAGTGTACCAGGGCTGGGCAGACCTGAGATACGGACTAAAAGAGAGGAGTACACTAATACAGAGGAGTAAAGAAGAAAGATGACATTAAGTCAGAGAAATGGGCAAAGGCTACGCTGGCACGTGTCGGGAGCCAGGGCTTCCAGTTTTGCCCAAAGTAAGATGAGATAAGGCTGAATCCTGCAACTCGACAGGCAGGAGTGCTGTGTCAAGAGAAGAAACCGATGCAGAGGGATACAAACTTCCTGGTGTGCAGCGAGGCAGACCAGAGCTTCAGAGCCTGGGAAATGTCAGCCGGTTCTGGGTCGCTGACAGCTCCCTCCCTTTCCACTCACCGCCCTGCCTCAATGGCTCTCCTGGCTTTGCCCTGAGGCTCCCAAGCACGCTCATGTATCTTGGTTTGCTCTGTGTCCACTTTCGGGGACTTCCTTCATTGGATAACCACTCCTGGCCCCTAATGCAGGCCCTATCCCCTCATAGCTCAGCCCACAGGTGAAGGCCCATACTATCTACTTCCAGGTCCAGATGTGGCTCCTCAGCATAGGACCTAAGCTTGGGCCCCGGGAATAAAGCTTGGGAAAATGAGGGCAGCAACCCTAGCAAATTTGCAATAGAAATCCAGATTAATGATTTTGAGTAGAGTTTCAGTAACAAGCTCTGGGCATAAGCAACCATCAAAAAGTTTCGGTATACCAAAGGTTTTTTAATTCAAGAAGTACCTTCTTCCTCGATTCTTACATTCCTTTTGTCTGATCCAAACTAGTTTTGGAGCTGATTTTAGAATTATCTTTTCCAGTGAATTGTCCACATGTCAGGATCATCTGAGATGTTGGTTGAATATGCAGATTTCTATCTCCAGCCCTTGTCTAATTGAGTCAGTTGCTTGAGGATGAGGCCCAGGAGCTTGTATTACTAGCGAGTGGCCCAGGTCCATGAAAGTTAGATAACTCCTCAAGTATTTCACAGCACAATGACCTGGATATGGAGGCAGCTCTGGAATCTTCTTATCAAATCTTCTTATCAAAATTTTGCTCTTCTCCATGGGCCTGTTAGCTGCAAGAGCCATAGACAGCGGTTTCCCCCTTCCCACTTGTTGCCTGTTGATTTATTCGAGAAACATTGATCGGTGCCTGTATTAGTTCATTCTTGTATTGTTATAAAGACATACATGAGACTGGGTAATTTATAAAGAAAAGAGGTTTAATTGGCTTACTGTTCTGCAGACAGTACAGGAAACATAGCAGCTTCTGCTTCTGGAGAGGCCTCAGGAAACTTACAATCATGGCAGACGTGAAGGGGAAGCAGGTACCTCCTATATGGCCAGAGGAAGAGCAAGAGATGGGGGGAGGTGTTACACACTTTTAAACAACCAGAACTCACGATAACTCACTCTTGCTGTGACAACACAAAGGTGGGTAATGTTAAACCATGAGAAACTGCTCCCATGATGCAATCACCTCCCACCAGGCGCCACTTCAACACTGGGGATTTGGAAGGAGATTTGGGTGGAGACACAGATCCAAACCAGCGTCAGTACCATGCAATAGGTACTGGTTTGCATATACAGTAGAAAAAAAGTTCACATAAAACTACCTGCCCTCAGGAAGCTAACCTTCAAGTGGGAGGAGACAAGCCATAACCAAGTAAAACCAAGAGTGGTAACTGGCAGGAGAAAATGCATCTGGAAAGGAGGGAAGGAGGGATGGGGCTGGGTACAGAGGGTTGTAATTTTAAATAGGGGGCCTGGGAAGGCAGCCCTGAGAAGATGGCTTCTGAGTTGTGATCTCATGAAGGGGAAGACACAAGCCTTCTGCAGGGTTACCTGATAAAATAAGTTCGCTGTTATGGACTGAATTGTGTATCCCCTGGCAAAAATCATGTATTGAAGCCCTAATTTCCAGGTGACCCTATTTAGAGATAGGTCCTTCAACGAGGCAATTAATATTAAATAAGGTCACAAAGGTGGGACCCTAATACAATAAGACTGGTGGCTTTTGAAGAAGAGAAAGAGACACCAGGGAGGAATGTGCACAGAGAAAAAACCATGTGAGGACACAGCAAGAAAGCGGCCATCAACAAGCCCAGGAGAGAGACCTCAGGAGAAACCAAACCTGCCAACTCCTTGACCATGGACTTCCAGCCTCCAGAATGGTGAGAAAATAAATTTCTGTTGTTGAGGCCCTCCAGTCTGTGGTACTTGGTTATGGCAGCTTCAGAAAACTCATGCAGATACTCAGCTACAATTTAATTTCAGATAAACAACAAATAATTTTTAGTGTCAGTATATAGCATGCATAGCAAAAATGTACTTGTTGTTTATCTGAAATTCAAATGTAGCTGAGCATCCTGCATTTTTATTTGCAAAGTCTGGCAACCTTGGTTATGTGAGCACCTGAGAGAAGAGAATTCTAGGCAGAGTGAACAACAAAAAGGATCTGAGGTGATCAGCATGGTGGAATTTTTGATAGCTGTAAGCTTTTCCAAGGAGCTTCTGTGACAGTTGATCATATGAATTGAGTCATTATTGTCACACCCAACTAAAACAGTTGAGAAACCAAGAGGCAAAAGCACTCACGACACGTAACATTGCTCCCGAAGTGTCATTCTCTGCAAGCCTGGCTGCTGAAACCACTTGCTGCAACCTGAAACCAGTTTTACCTAATGACTTCTGAAGCTGCTGCAACTCTAAAACTAACTTTACCCACAGCTGTCACTCACCAACCAAACTTGCCAGCTCCCCCAGTCCTGACTAGTGCCAATAAACTTTCTCAAAGAGCAAGACAGAACATGTCTCTTTTATAATACCCAACCTTCTCTTTGTTCTTTGGACATAGTGAAGACACCTAGTGGGTGTGTATGTCCTGAACTGCAATTCATTCTTCTTAAATAAAATATTAAATATAGAGATTCATCTCTTCATTTTTATTTCGACTTTGATGCTTTTCTTTTCCTTCTTTATTTTTTTTTGAGATGGAGTCTCACTCTGTCACCCAGGATAGAGTGCGGTGGCGTGATCTCAGTTCACTGCAACCTCCGCCTCCCAGGTTCAAGCAATTCTCCTGCCTCAGTCTCTTGAGTAGCTGGGATTACAGGTACCCGCCACCACACCCGGCTACTTTTTTTTGTATTTTTTAAGTAGAGATGGGGTTTCACCCTGTTGCCCAGGCTGGTCTCGAACTCCTGAGCTCAAGCAATCCACCCGCCTCGGCTTCCTGATTTTGACACTTTTAAGCAATTTCTTTTCTTGGAAAGCTGAGGTTTTCTTTCAGATTTTCTACTTGGAACAAAGGTTTTCTTTTGTAACTTTCAGGAACAAGAGAGTTGCTCATCCCACTGTCCCAACTGACTGAGTAGTAGCTGGAATTTGGAACTTATAAAAAAATTGCACTATACTCATTTTACTCCATTAGCACTGTGGCAGATGTTGAAATTTTACATCTTCTGATTTTTTAAGCCCTCCCGTCTCGTTTTTGGAATACCTGCACCCAGATCATGTAAAGGGAAAGAAGGAGGCAAGAGCTGGATTGTTTAATTAAGCTTTTCTAATTGGAAATTTTTATAAGTGAAAATATAATTCTCCTGCTTAATTTTGCTTATAAAACTTTCCCAATTAAAACCTAATGGAAAAGAACTAAAAAAAAAAAAAAAAAAAAATTAAAGCTTTGAAAAATTCCCTAATACCACAATGGAAAACTGTTAGGTACTGTTCTATTTGTTCAGAAAGTTTACTGCTAGGAAAATCTCATAACTTGTTTAATCCCCTGCAGCTGGGAAAAGCAGTTGAAGGTAGGTGAGGGAGGCTGTTAGAAGCCTTTTGCAAAGAGCAGGAGGAAAGAAAGATATTTCATTGTGAAGCATAATCATTCATAGATTAAGGAAAATCCAAAGCTTTGATTACAGGTATGCTAAAATATTGATTAGGACTTAGTTCCTGCTCTAGATTCGAGAACTTGTGGATTTTACATCTCTTACAGGCTGTAAAGAATAATAGGACAACAGAAAAGTTTTTAAAAATCACATATGGGCCAGGCGCGGTGGCTCACACCTGTAATCCCAGCACTTTGGGAGGCCAAGGTGGGCAGACCATGAAGTCAGGAGATCGAGACCATCCTGGCTAACATGGTGAAACCCCGTCTCTACTAAATACACAAAAAATTAGCCGGGCGTGGTGGCGGGCACCTGTAGTCCCAGCTACTCGGGAGGCTGAGGCAGGAGAATGGCGTGAAACTGGGAGGTGGAACTTGCAGTGAGCCAAGATCGCACCACTGCACTCCAGCCTGGACAACAGAGTAAGACTCCGTCTCAAAAAAAAAAAATCACATATGATGACAATAGGAATGGTTAAATAGAACGAAGTGAATGATGGATTACTTGGTCTTTCCTGGTCTGCAAGCTCAGACGTAGACACAGCACTGTGGGGGGCCGAGGCAGGCGGATCATGAGGTCAGGAGTTTGACACCAGTCTGGCCAGCATGGTGAAACCCCATCTCTACTAAAAACACAAAAATTAGCCAGGCACGGTGGTGCACGCCTGTAATCCCAGCTACTCGGGAGGCTGAGGCAGGAGAATTGCTTGAACCCGGGAGGTGGAGGTTGCAGTGAGCCAAGATGGAGCCACTGTACTCCAGCCTGGGTAACAGAGCAAGAGTCTGTCTCAAAAAAAAAAAAAGAAATGTGCATTAAGTAGTGTATTAATTATTTAAAAGATAAAGCAATTTCCAAATATTTTATTTAAAACATCTCTTGCTTAGTTTGCTTTTAAACGAGTCTAAAATGTCCACAGTAGACTTCTGTGGTTTGGGTAGGTTCAGAATTCTCTTCCCACTCTTTTCCATAAAGCTTACTCCCTCTTTCTTCAGGAAACCTTCTTGAGGAGCCAGCAGTTGCACAACACCAGCTTTAGGGGCAGATGATCCATCTAGGCAAGGTCAGTTAAAATAACTCACAAGATCAGATAAGACTAAGAGTCCAAGAAATGGACCAGCAATCTCAGGTCCTCTTTGGGGACTTTTTGTATGTCAAGCATTTGGAGAAACAGCTTTGCCTTTTTTTCCTTTCTCTGCAGTTGCTAATTGAGGATGGTGGAAGGCTACCATTGCTTGTTCTGTGTGTTTTCCCTCGTCACAAAGAACTTTATGAAAGAAGAGAAAAATAATCCCAATATATAGAAAAGTAGAGATAAGAGAGATGAGTTGCCAAAGAGACTAGTCAAGAGTGAGAGGAAAAGCAAAAGCGAATACCACGTTCTTTTAGTCCTTGGATTTGATCGGTACTGAACACACTTCATTCTTGTCCTTTGTGTATATGACCTACTAAGTCTCTGTATATGTTTTCTTGGTATGAGTAAAGTGTCTGTCTTAAAAGCCAACATCCCTGACTAAATAAGACCTAATTCCCTTGTGATAGATATGTCTTAGGTTTTATGTAAGTGAAACTTACATGTACATATCTATGATTATAAAGCATCGTTTTTATTTTCCCCCAAAAAGTTATCAGTTAAAAAAGATGGGGTTGTGTTATTTTCAGATCCTCACAAATTCTCCAGTACAGCATTTGCTTTCTTAATCACTTTAATTTGAACAACATACCATTTGGGAAAGACACATAAACCTGAAAGAGCTAATTTTGGATCTTTATAGTGGAGGACTTGATATCATTTATTTGAAAAAACAGAAAAGAGGCAAAGAAATTTAAACAGATCCAGTAATTATTCCTGGGGGTATCAGATTTTTTTTCAATCAAGCCATTTATATAGAGTATTATTTTTAAAAGCCAAATAGTAAGTGAATATATTTCAGAGACCACACATAAACCCCTCAAGGGTGAATGGGAAAATAAACAAAAAACAGTCCCTATGCTATGAAAATGGGAACTTGTGGCCTGGGGCAAAAATGTAAGTGTCATCATTAGACACAGCTTAAAAGGGTACTTTATCTCAAAAAAGAAGCAGAAATGCTGTTTTCTGGGAAACCACGTTTGATGACTCAAGAGAAGTGATTTAATGATGAGGAAGACATTGATGCGTGGGAAAAATCTGAAAAACATTTCTCGCTAAACATAAATTTGAAAGAATAAATTTTCAAATTAAAAGATTATTTTATATAGTATGTATTTTTAAATATCATATTACCTAATTAATTATTGGGCATAGGGATTTTATTTTTTCACCTATATCACTAACATTTTAATTGACCAACATTTTATTTTCTTCAATATTCTCATTGGGACATTGGATAATCATCTTATATTTGCAGATATACGTGATATCTATCATATATATTAGGTATGTACATGGGGGAAAAAGAAAAAGAGGCTTCAAAGGGTCAGAAACACATGTGGTAGTTTGACCAATAGTTTAGGGGAGGGTTCGTGGACAGACCGATCAGGTAAGACAAAATTGTGAGCTTGAACTTCACCTGAAATGGTTATTCAGTGTAAGGTTTCTCTGGTTTCACATAAAGTAAATTTAAAGGTAACTGCTGAGTGGCAGGGCCAAGAAAAATATTATAAAGCTCTCTGCACATTTTTAAGTGAAATTCTGCCAAAATTCCCTCTCCTCCCCTCTCCCCACAAGTCTCTGTTTGCCGATGGGTAGAGCAAGCTGCTGGAGCCTCATCCTAGCGTTTAAGTGAATTAAGCATGGCAGGTAAGTCTGAAGCCTGTGACTCCTGTGTGTAACAAATGATGGAAAGAGAAGGCATACAAAGAGTGGGAGGTAAGGTTCCTGCTCAGATGCTGGAAATATCATTCAACCATAAGCAAACAGTATGTCTGTGTCTCTAGCTGACTATTCATTGGACTGTTTTTCCAGCTGAATTTTATTTTCCCAGCTGTGTCTGTCACCAGCCACTGTCATCATCACTGCTGCTTGGGCTCATCATCATCAACAGAAGACCCGTCCAGTCTACTGTGTTGAAACACTCTCCACGTGCCAAGCCTTGTCCTAGGCACTCCAGGCGCTTCATTTTGCCTACTGACCACAGTTTAGTGGATGGCACTGTGATACCTTTTAGGGTTACAAAACCACACACACACAAAACATATTCTTGCCATAAAGAGAATGTAACATAGTAGGAAAAATGCAACATATGGATAACACATGAGCCAACCCTGAAAGTGAAGCTAACTGATAATAAATTAAAACAAATAGTATCAACCATAAAGGTGATTATTTTGTGTTCAGTGAATCTGTTATTCTTTGTCATGTTGTCCAATATAATTCACCTGAATCCCCTAAAGGAGTTATGAAATGGGTACCAAAGAATACCAAAGCTATCCAAATAATTCAGTGACCAAAATATTGAACAACAGAGCAAAAGAAAGCAAAACAAAAGCCTCAAATATGACTAAATATGACCACCTTCCCACTCTTTAAGGAGAAATTAAAGTTTCAAGTTAAATCTCACAGAAATAAACAAATGGAAGTTTTTGTCCTCTGAATTTTTATTTTCTATTTATTCCCAGCTGCTTCCTTTGTAATGTCTAGATTAAGTCAGGATTCCTTTTCCAGCAGTTGTAACATTTACTATCTTCCACCAAATTGAGTAAAAATTTAAGTAATCTAAAGCAAAATAAACCAAAGATTCTCATATGTCCTACATTCATAATGTTGGAGAGTCAATGGGACTTATAAGGGATCACAGATCCTGATCCACCATAAAAGTCTAAGGAAATTGACAAGAATCACCCTTGCCCTCTAGCAATTACCTGCCATGAAATTATGTTTCTGGAACTTAGTACCTGGTTCTAGTAAAGACTGAATGATCTATTGAAAAAGGAGTGCAGACAAAGAAAAGTTAAAAAGAAAAAGAAAAGAAAAAAATTGAAATCTCAGGTTCCAAGATGCCAGTCAGATTCTTGCGTTGGGTGTACAAACTCCAAAGCTGACAAACTTAGGTGTCAAGAAATCTCCCATCAAGTAATTCCGGCACCTTCCATCCGCTATTTTGGTATTTTGGAGGAGGTAGTATTCAAGACGTTTCTATCTTGCAAAATCTGCCATGGTGCTGGTCTGAGTCATCATGTCTTATTTAGAGTGTCCTTTCTTCCTTTAGGCTCCATCATGGACTTTGTGGACCCTGCAATTTCTATTTTCCTTTGAATATTATTCTCAGCACCTGAGTGCTGAACTTAGTTTTGTCAATTTTTGTTGGCAAATCTCCCATCCTTTCTTGTGCGGAGGATTCTTCACAGTTAGCGGTTGGGAAATTGAAGCATGCATGGAGTTGCTGCTTTTACTCTTCTGACCTCCTGTTCTCCTTCCTTACTGCATCTTCAGCCAGGTCCCAAGGCCTGTGAGTTCCGTGCTACGTGTCTGCGAGCATTAGTCTTTGCTTCAGAATTTTTAAAGCTTGTGAAAACAACCTCCTGGAAGCACTTTGCCCTCAGCCTTAGGTTTGTTCCCACAGGACCATCTCTCTCAATAACTTTTTAAACTGAAACTGTTGGTGCTTTAAATATCTGTGTTGTGGGTGTCCCCAGGTGAACCACTGTGGCTTCTGCTACAAGTTCCACCAAACTTGTTTTCTCTCAACCTTTGAATCTTCCGGACCCCGA
The DNA here is from genome assembly GCF_028858775.2 of Pan troglodytes. Lineage (NCBI taxonomy): Eukaryota > Metazoa > Chordata > Mammalia > Primates > Hominidae > Pan > Pan troglodytes. The sequence continues at coordinate 56,958,623 of NC_072417.2, forward strand.
TATATCAGCATGGAAATTCTTCAACCTAGCACTACGACTGGTGTTTCATTTTCAGAGGTTCAACAGAGTTTGTAAGAGTTCTATGGGCTTTTTAGCATGTCCCTTTCCTTTTTGACCAAGTGCAGGACTAACATGGTTGGCTGACTCCAAGGGTCTCCTTTCCTTGCTTTCCCTTTTCTTTTTGGTTCAGATATTTATCTAACATAGGATTCTAGATTTCTCTCCTATGTGTCAGTCCTCATGCCCTCACCTCTAACAATGAAAGAGAGAATATTATGGAGTTCTTAGTCTACCAAAATTATCCGTTATACACACAACCCCCTTTCTCCTAGAATTGGATATTTCCCATGTGAGTGTCCTATCAACCCATCATCTCCCCATGCTTAGACTCCATCTATTGCTGTCTTCTCCTTCCTGCATCTCCATAAATTTCCCTGGCATGTCCTCTCAGGCAATCCCCGAATCATCACCTACAAAAACCTTGTTTTCTTAAAACTTACCTAATAATATTTGGGATGTCTTACACTGCTCTCCTCATCTTCTTCTCTCATCTCTTCTGTCTAAAAAAACTAACACAGTAAAACATTTTTTTCTAATTACAAAACACATGTTCTCTGTAAACAGCGAAATGATACAAATTAGATTAAGAAAATTTGAAATAACATTCTTTTATGTTTGTAAACATCCACATACACTTTTACAAACATAAGATCATATCATGCTTTTTGTTGTTTTGTTTTGTTTTGCTTAACCTCTGCTCTTCCTCTATTCTTTTAATCCATCCCACTCCAGGGAGCTCATGTTAATAACCTATTAAGTGTCCTACTAAATAATTTTCTGTGCTTATGTAATCAGAATGGTGAAGACAGTGCCCACGGGCCCTCCTAGAGGTACGATGGGCTGGGGTGACCGAGGAAGTCACACAAAATAGGCTCCTCTAACATAACCCATTTTTCCAGGCCTCCAGACTCCTTCCTACCATATACTAGGAATGCAATGGCATTTCAAGCTCTTCATCACATTCAAGGTTTGATTAGGCAACCTAGCAACTATTAATGCATTTGCAATGTGGGGCTTTAGTGTGAATCAACCCACAAAATCCCCAGATCTGGGTGATAACATCTATGTCAGGAAATTCTGCAGGATCCAAATTCAATTTGTGTTTCCTTTTGGCTTAACACTCTTGGGATCCACTCCCACACAAGTCCCCTAGGCTTCTGCTGATTCACATTAGCAAAAATTTGTTGCTTTCTTGAACAGTAAACTGTCCTTTCTGGAGCAAGCCTTTCACCTCTACATATGGGCTGGGAGGACTCTAACTAGCTTTATGGGGCTAGAAGAAATGAGAGATGTTGCTATGAGTAGGGTGACTATTGTTCCAGCTTTCAGCAATTGAGGGAGTTCCTTGGGCCTAGGATTTTCAGTGCTAAAACCAAGAAAGTCATGAGCAAACTGGGACAAGTTGGTCATCCTAGATGTGGGTGCTGAGAGAATAGGCATCGTGTTATAAGGCCTGCCCCATGTGAAGAAACTGAACGGCTTTTATGCAGGTAAAAGCCAGTTCTTTTATATTGGGGAGGGAGAGAGGCATCCTCTTCCTGCAAAGAGGGGTTCAAAGGAATAATATTCCAAGTTCTTAGGTGTATCTATGTCTGCTCAAATGTCCTCAACCCAGGTCTCAGGTTCCCAGTTTTCCTCACTAGTGTCTTTACCATAGCCTAAGAGGTGTGGTGGGGTTGAGCATCTACTTGGAGCTGTACCTTCACCCTCATACCCTGGGCCTCACCTCCCCTAAGGTCACAGGAGACAGAAAGGATCCTTTAATGCTGACATGGAGACTTCTGATTTTCCATGCATGTCTTCGATTGTGTGCTCATGGTATTTAATTTCTCTTCTCTATGCACTCTCTTTATAGGCCTAAGAAGATGCCAGGTGTCTTCGTAATATTTATTACTTCAATTTCACCACAAGAAATCAGTGTCACAGCCTGATGAACTCCCAGCACCCTTCCCTCTCCTTACACTCCCTATATTTTATCTTGCTCTGTCCACCAGTGATAATTTGAATGACTGAATATCACAGGTTACTCATATTCTGTGTTTACTCAACAAGTAAAACGGAACATTCACTCCTTGCATATACATCCAACCCAATTCCAGAATCTCATTTTGAAAACTTCTTTCCTGGGGCCACTTCTGGAACCAATTATCAGCCAAGTCCCAACAGAAAACAGATGGCACTCTCAAAATCGGATAGTTCCAGATAGGAAAACAGATGGCAAACTCTTTATGAAGTGTGGGTGTAAGGGAATCACAAGGATAGTGTGCAGACCTGGTGTTAGGAGAATTGGAGCTGTTACCACCCCTAAGGCCAGAGAGACAAGGGGAGAGAGAGGTTACTGGAATCTGGAAAGACAAGAGACTTGAGTATAGTCAATTAACTTGGGAGGAGCAAGGGATTTTCACTGGGGAACAGAGCCGGTCCAGGCTGTTCACATAAGGAAGAAGCTCGTTCTCCTCCCTCCTTCTTATCTCTCCCTCAGTGATCCTCACTGGCTGAACCTAAGTGGAAACCAGGAGAAAAGGGACCCCTACAGGCCAGCTACTCAGAGCCGATCACAGCTTGGAGAAAGAAATAGACAGACCTGCAAGAGCAAGTGAAAGAGACCTCACACAGTGTGTTTGTCATGGGCTGTTCTCTGTGTGTGACTCATTTCAACAATCTCTGTCTTTTTATGGGTGAAGTTTGCTCTCCTACCTTTAGTTAGTGACTCTTATACTTAATATTATGCTTCCCATTTTCTTTTACATTGACTGGTTATTTTCACTCAGTGCTTTCTCTTAGTTTTTTTCCCTCATTTTTGCTCATTGGTCAAATGATTATTCACTCCTTTCTTTTTTTATTTTCTCCTTGTTAAATTGGAAGTTTATGATACATTTCCTTTCCACTGATTGTTACCTTCCCATATTCAACACACTTGCTGTTAGATCTTAGTACTACATGAAAACAAAATATCAACTTTTACTCCTCCTGGGTACTCACTTCCCAGATTGTTTCTATATCTGCTTCATTGGAAACATGAAACTTTAAAATAGTTTTACTTCCTTTTTCTCCACACCATAACTCTGGCCCCCCACAACTGCTAGGTTTGAAATACATAGTTCAGTATGTTCAGTCCCAGATGACTTGGGGGCTTCCCTTTGCAGCATGCCTAGTTTAAGAACCCTAATTAATACATATTACAAATCCCCTGTCATTCTATTACTTCCTGTTTGGATTTCACTGTATACTAGTGTAGGGTTTTGTCACTTATCATCTTCCCCATCTGAGGGTCCCTGTTCTAATTCAATTGTTTTTTTGGTTAAAATAATTTTAGAGGTATTTTCCACAGATGGAGTATGTGGGTGTATTCGTCCATTTTCATACTGCTATGAAGAAATACCCAAGACTTGGTAATTTACAAAGAAAAAAGACAGTTTATAAAGACTCATGGTTCTACATAGCTGGGAGGCCTCACAATCATGGTGGAACATGAAGGAGGAGCAAAGGTACATTTTACATGGTGGCAGGCAAGAGTGCATGTGGAGGGGAACTGCCCTTTATAAAACCGTTAGACCTCATGAGACTTATTCACTATCATGAAAACAGCACAGGAAAAATCCACCCTCATGATTCAGTCACTTCCCACCCCGTCCCTCCCACAACACGTGGGGATTATGGGAACTATACTTCAATATGAGATTTAAGTGGGGACATAGCCAAACCATATCATTCCACCCTTGGCCCCTCCCAAATCTCATGTCCTCACATTTCAAAACCAACCATGCCTTCCGAACAATCCCTCAAAATCTTAACTCATTTCAGCATTAACTCAAAAGTCCAAAGTTCAAAGTCTCATGTGAGACAAGGCAAACCCCTTCTGCCTATGAGCCTGTAAAGTCAAAGCATGTTAGTTACTTCCTAGATACAATGGGGGTACAGGCATTAAGTAAATATGCCCATTCCAAATGGAAGAAATTGATCAAACTGAAGCGGCTACAGCCCCTATGAAAGTCTGAAATCTTGTGGGGAATTCAAATCTTAAAGCTGCAAAATGATCTCCTTTGACTCCATGTCTCAGATCCAGGTAATGCAGATGCAAGAGGTTGATTCCCATGATCTTGGGCAGCTGTGCCCCTGTGGTTTTGTAGGGTACAGCCCCCACTCCCAGCTCCTTTTACAGGCTTGTGTTGAGTGTCTATGGCCTCTCTGGGTGTGTGGTGGAAGCTGTAGGTGGATCTACCATTCTGGGGTCTGGAGGACTGTGGCCTTCTTCTCACACCTCCACTACACAGTGCCCCACTGGGGACTCTGTGTGGGGGCTCTGACACCATTTTCCCTTCCACACTGGCCTAGCAGAGGTTCTCCATGAGAGCTGTGCCCCTGCAGCACACCTCTGCCTGGACACCCAGGCACTTCCATACACCCTTTGCAATCTAGGCAGAGGTTCCCAAATCTCAATTCTTGAGGACTTGCAGGCCTAATATCACATGTAAGCTGCCAAGGCTTGGGGCTTTTACCCTCTGAAGCAACAGCCTAAGCAGTATTTTGGCCCCTTTTAGCCATGGTCGGGATGCAGGGCACCAAGTCTCGAGGCTACACAAAGCAGCAAGGCCCTGGGTCCGGCCCATGAAACCATTTTTTCCTACTAGGCCTCCATACCTGTGATGGGAGGGGCTGCAGGGAAGACCTCTGACATGCCTTGGAGAGATTTTCCCCATTGTCTTGGCGATTAACATTTAGCTCCTTGTTACTTATGCAAATTTCTTCAGCTGGCTTGAATTTCTCCTTAGAAAATGGGTTTTTCACATTGTCAGGCTGCAAATTTTCGGAACTTTTATGCTCTGCTTCCGTTTTAAACAAAGTTCCAATTCCAAACCATATCTTTGTGAATGAATAAAGCTGAATGCTTTTAAGAGCACCCAAATCATATCTTGAATGCTTTGCTGCTTAGAAATTTCTTTCGCCAGATACTGTAAATTATCTCTCTCAAGTTCAAAGTTCCACAGATCTCTAGGGCAGGGGCACAATGCTGCCAGCCTCTCTGCTAAAGCATAGCAAGAATCACCTTTGCTCCAGTTCCCAATAACTTCCTCATCTCTATCTGAGACCTCCACAGCCTGGACTTCTTTTATCAAAACCAATCATCAAGGAAGCTCCAAACTTTCCTACATCTTTCTGCCTATTTCTGAGCCCTCCAAATTGTTCATACCTCTTCCTGTGTGATGATTAATACTGAGTGTCAACTTGACTGGATTGAAGGATGCAAAGTGTTGATACTGGGTGTGTTTCTGAGGGTGTTGCCAAAGGAGCTTAACATTTGAGTCAGTGGGCTGGGAAGGGCAGACTGTCTAATCAGCTGCCAGCATGGCTAGAATATAAAGCAGGCAGAAAAATGTGAAAAGACTAGACTGGTCTAGCCATCCAGCCTACATCTCTCTCCTGTGCTGGACCCTTCCTGCCCTCAAACATTGCACTTCAAGTTCTTCAGTTTTGGGATTCAGATTGGCTTTCCTTGCTCCTCAGCTTGCAGACAACCTATTGTGGGACCTTGTGACTGTGTGAGTTAATACTTAATAACCCCCCCATATAAATATATTCTATAGAATATATATTATATATAATATATTAGGTATATTTATATATTATATATAATATATTAGGTATATTTATATATTATATATATTAGGTATATTTATATATTATATATAATATATTAGGTATATATATTATATATAATATATTAGGTATATTAATATATTATATATAATATATTAGGTATATTAATATATTATATATAATATATTAGGTATATTAATATATTATATATAATATATTAGGTATATTAATATATTATATATAATATATTAGGTATATTAATATATTATATATAATATATTAGGTATATTAATATATTATATATATATATTTTATTAGTTCTGTCACTGTACTAGAACCCTGGCTAATACAGCCTGTTACCCAGTTCTAAAGTTGCTTCCACATTTTCAGGTATCTTAATAGCAATAACCTGCTCTACCAGTACCAATTTGCTGTATTAGTCCATTTGCATACTGCTATGAAGAAATACCCAAGGCTGGGTCATTTATAAAGAAAAAGAGGTTTACTGGACTCAGAGTTCCACATGGCTGGGGAGGCCTCACAATCATGGTGGAAAGTGAAGGAGAAGCAAAGGCATGTCCTACATGGCAGCAGGCAAGAAAGCATGTGCAGGGGAACTGTTTTTTATAAAACCATCAGATCTCCTGAGATTTATTCGCTGTTATGAGAACAGCATGGGAAAAACCCAACTCATGATTCAATTAGCTCCCACTGAGTCTCTCCCATGACACATGGAGATTATGGAAGCTACAATTCAAGATGAGATTTGGGTGGGGGCACAGCCAAACAATATAAGTGGGTGACATACATCTTTTCATTTCTACAAGTGATCCCCTCCCCCTGGAGAACAATGCCTGTCTGGGTATAGCATTTTAAAATTGCAACTTTTTTTTTTTCAGCACGTACAGGTCCTTATACTAATTTCCAAGTTCCAGTGCTGTAAGCAAGAACTTCAATGCCCTCTGATTCTTTCTCTTTTGGTCTAGAAGCTTGAGAATTATTTCTTTTATCTGGAATTCAGAGACATTATAAGGCTATGTCTTGGATGTATGGTTTTATTTTTTAATTAAAACTAATTATATGTAAAGCCTAATGAGGCCTTTTATGTGCAGATTAAGCTCTTCATGCTCAGATAACTTTTCTTACATTACTTGTTTAGTTATTGCTTTGTCTCTATCTATACATTTCTTTTCAAAAACATCTGGCATTCAGGCGAGGCCTGTCAGGTCTACTCTCCAAGACTTTAATTTTTTGCTCAACATTTCTGTGTTTGGATTCTTTTTGCTCCATATTTGCTTCATGTTTTAAGCCATATCTTTCATTTGATCTTTGGGTCACACGCACTCTCCTTCAATTCATCTACAGAATTTAAAATCTGAAAACCAGGTTTAAGCCGTACAAAGTCTTTCTATTTTTATTTTGTACATTTTAAATGACTTTGTCATTATGTTTATGTTAAAGTTGCCAGCTCCTGCCCCAACTGTCCTATTCTATCCCAGTGCCCTGTGTTGAGAGCTCTGGCAGCTCTTCCCCTCTAAGGCTACCGAGCCTTCTTACCTGCGCTATTGCTTCCTGTTGTCTGTTTCACCGGATGCTGCATGCTTTACCCAGATCCTCTCTTTAGGGCCATCATGTACACCTTTTGGCTGCTGCCAGCTTCCAGCCATATCCCTCACCTGGAGTTACATGCAGCAACAAAGAATTGCTTTGATCAAAATTATGGGAAGCCCAAAGCCAAGAATTCGCTGGTATAAGGAAGATCTGATCCTCTTGCCTCAATCTGGGACAACTCTGAAGGGTCAGCCCAAGTTTGGGCTTCCATAGGATGTGGCCAGTTGAAACCACATTGAGGATGAGATTTTCCCTCTTCCCTTTCCTGGCTTCCTTTCTTTTACATAAATGTGTTTCTCAAGAGCTCTCTTCAGTAAATCTTCAGAATACAATTGTCCATCTCAAAGTCTGTTTCCAGAGAACTCAACTGAAGACATCCATACATCACTGTATTTCCTCTTGGGGCACAGTTCCCCAAGTACTTTGAGGTGGAGTTTTGGGGCCCAGAGCATAGTAGAGGGTATTTAAGTCTCTTCTCCATTTAGCTGATAGTGTACCAGCTGTAAGTTTCTGGTCCCCGCGGGGGCCTCAGGAAAGCCTTGCCTGCTCCCCTGGTTTCCTTAGCTGCAGGGCCTTGGATTTAAGGGGGAAGCTTAACTGCTTGACGTTTCAGATCTTTGCAGCTCCTTTGTAGCCACGGGTCTCTTGCTCTGCCCTTTGCTTTGGGATATGTATTGGTTTCCAGGGCTGCAATAACCAATTCCCACAAACTGGGTGGCTTAATAAAATAAAAACTCATTCTCCAGAAGAAGCCAGATATCTGAAATGAAGGTGTCAGCAGGGTCATACATCCTTTGGATTCTAGGAGAAAATCCTCCTTTGTCTCTTTCAGCTTTTCATGGCTGTTGGTATTCCTCAGCTTCCATGGCTTGTGGCCTCATCACTCCAGTCTCTACCGCTGTCTTCACATTGCCTTCTGCTCTATGTGTCTGTGTCTTCTCTTCTGTCTCTCCTTGTCTGCGAGTTTAGGGGCCACGTGGGTAATCCAGCATGTTCTTATCTCAAGATCCTTAACTTAATCATATCTACAAACGTTTTTCCAAGTAAGGTAACATCTACAGGTTCCAGGAATTTGGACATTGACATATCTTTTGGCGTGGAGCACCATTCAACTCACTAATAGAGTATATGGATCTTCTTAGGTGAAGCTATTTCCAGCAAAATTGATGCTTAAATTCTTCCCCTCTGGCAGTCTCTTGACTCTTTTTTTTTTTTCTGTATTTTTTTGAGTCAGAGTCTCGCTCTGTTGCCCAGACTGGAGTGCAATGGTGCGATCTCGGCTCACTTGCAACTTCCACCTTCTGGGTTCAAGTGATTCTCCTGCTTCAGCCTCCTGAGTAGCTGAGATTACAGGCATTGCCACCACACCCAGCTAATTTTTTGTATTTTTCAGTAAAGACAGGGTTTCACCATGTTTGTCAAACTGGTCTTGAACTCCTGACCTCAAATGATCTGCCTACTTCGGCCTCCCAAAATGCTGGGATTACAGGCATGAGTTACCACACACGGCCAGGCTCCTGACTCTTAAGGGGCCTAGAGCGGTAACTGTCTTGTGCTGCTTTATTTATACACAGCAAGCCCTGTGCCAACCCATGGACGGAAAGACAGAAGCCCTCACTCTGCAAACACTCCCTGGGAGCCCCTTGACTTTGTTCTAACAACTCAACACTCAAGCAAAGTCATTTATAGTTGGATTGGAATTGGGAAAAAGTACAAAAGACACATAATCAGATTCATCAGCTATTCTACTTCACAGAATCTCACCTCTCCCCATCCAAAAAAGGTGATATTAATATTATGAAGAATAACTTTAAAAATGCTAAATCTGTAAAAGGGGACATTTGTTTACAAAAATATTCTGGCATAATGTACATATTTGGATATAATGAGTCACTAATTATTTGCTACTCTGATCTGTTTAACCAAAATATACACATGGAAATTAATGGCAAGTCTTTATACTACAATTCAAGTCAGAAAAAAAAAAAAAAAAAAAACCCAGGCCAGTTAAAAACAAGGGGGATTAGAGAGTGGGGTTCTTTGGACATATTTTTCATCTAGAGAACATTTCCTGATCTCAGTTTACTTGACAAGTATCCATTGGTCAAGTGGCAGGCAAGTTTACATCATTGGATATCATTTAATTATTTCCAGAGAAGATACCTTCTCTCCTGTACCTTCAAACTCAGTCTTGGAAAACAACATTTAGCACATTTAGTTAATGACCGTGGAATGTCACTATAATATCATTTAATGGGAATGGAATCTGCTATAACCTCCCTCGTTAGTGACACACGGTGAAAGGTTAGTCATTCTGAACTCACTTCCCGCTGCTGTTAAAAGATTTTATAGTCCATGCAGCAAATGGAGATGCTGGTCAGAGAGCATTGACATTTGTTCTACTTTCTAATGCAGCAACGTGTCTTTCTTACTTTCCTGTCCCTCCTATTATCCTCTTTAGAAAACAATTTATTTCATTCTGTGAAAGCTCTAATTAAAAGGAAAAATGGTCAGGGCAATTTGAGCAAGCTCCATTGCCAATGAGGGTTTGGGAGTTTGAGGCAAAAGCGTAAGAATAGAGCCTGCCAGAATCACTACTTATAATCTACTGTTCAGGTCATTAAACTATAGTGGGCAGTAAATAAAAAAGGGATTTTTTGTTGTTGTTGTTGTTCAGGAAATAATATTTACTAGCAACAAACAGTTTTTAGAGCTGTCCTGGCATGGCTGACTCCCAAAAGGGTAAGAGTAACTCACAGTCCTTTCCCCAAACACATTCATTGGTGCAGACGGCTGCCAATGTTGAGAAAAATGAACGGCATCAGGAGTTGAGAAAGATGAGTTTTAGTGAATGTTTTATAAAGGACATTCATGCAGAAAATCTTTCTTTAAAAAAATTTCATTCCAGCATTTTTCACAGCAGCCATGGTATACAATCAAGCTAAGCATCCATCAACGAATGACTGGATGAAGAAAATGTGGTATATATGCACAATGGAATACTATTCAGCCTGTAAAAGGAAGGAAATCTTGTCATTTGTGATAACATGGATGAACATGGAGGACATCATATTTAGTGCAATAAGCCAGACACAGAGAGATAAATACTGCATAATCTCACTTGTATGTTGAATCTAAGGAAGTCAAACTTATAGAAGCAGAGAATAGAAAGGTGGCTACCGGGGCTTGGGGGTGAGTAACTGAGGGGGTTGGGGAGATATTGGTCAAAGGACACAAAATTTCAGTTAGGCAACAGGAATAAGCTCAAGAGATGTATTGCATAACATAGTGACTATAGTTGATGACTTATATATTTGAAAATCACTAAGTGAGCAGATTTTCAGTGTTCTCACCACAAAAATATGTGAATTGGTGCATGTGTGAATTAGATCAATGCAGCTGTTCCACAATGAATACGTGTTTCAAAACATCATGTTGTACATAATAATATATACAATCTTTGTCGGTTAAAAATAATTAATTTTAAAAAGCTCTGTTTAGCTTTTATTTACATAGCAAAGTGACCTCGCCTTTAAAGATGCTGTTGATAAACCAACTTTCAAAGCCTACAGTCATCCTTAGCTCAAAGCAAGTATTAGTGTTTGCTGGATAAAATGATGAATGTATTTTGCTGATTGCCTTAGAAGAGAGTAAATGCCAAGTCCTGTAGCACAACTGCACCCTTCAGTAGCATTGAGGTAGGAGACCAGCAGGACTTGTTTTCTGGTCAACCCTGCTGACCAAAACAGGATCTAGTCTAAACAGGATAAAGTGAAGAAATGGGTGGGAATGGATAGGCAGACACAAAAGTGATCCCTAGCCACCCTCATTGCTCATTAATATTAGACATTCCCACCAGTACCCTGACCGTTTACAAATGCCATGGCAATGACCGGAAGTTACCACTCTTTACCATGGCAATGACCTGGAAGTTACCATTCTTTTCCTAGAAAGTTTGAAATAATCCACCCCTCAATTTGCATGTAAATGAAAGTGGGTATAAGAAGGTATAGAGTTGCCAAGAGCCCATGGACTGCTGACTGTAGATGTACTGCCTATGGAGTTAGTCCTGCTTCACAAGGAGCAGTGCTGTCAGAGGCGTTTGAACAACAGTGACTCCATCTTGAATAGGGGCTGGGTAAAATAAGGCTGAGACCTACTGGGCTGCATTCCCAGGAGGTTAAGGCATTCTTAGTCACAGGATGAGATAGGATGTCAGCACAAGATACAGGTCATGAACATCTTGCTGATAAAACAGCATGCAGTAAAGAAGCTGGCCAAATCCCACCAAAACCAAGATGGCGACAAAATGACATCTGGTCATTCTCACTGCTCATATGCTAATTATAATACATTAGCATGCCAAAAGACACTCCCATCAGTGCCATGACAGTTTATAGATGCCATGGCAATGTCTGGAAGTTACCGTATGTGGTCTAACAAGGCGAAAATCCCTCAGTTCCAGGAATTGCCTACCCCTTTCCCAGAAAACTTAAGAATAATCCACCCCTTGTTTAGCATATAATCAAGAAGTAACAATAAGTATAAGCAGCTGAGCAGTCCATGCTGCTGCTCTGCCTATTGTAGCCATTCTTTATTCCTTTACTTTCTTAATAAACTTACTTTCATTTTACTCTATGTACTCACCCCAAATTCTTTCTTGCATGAGACCTGAGAACCTATTCTTGGGGTCTGGATTGGGACCTTTTTCTGGTAACGGTACAATTCAATCAAAGATTGCTGTCTAAAACCACCTGCTTGCCCTGGAATTCTTTCCCTTGGCAAAGCCAAGAACCCTCCTGTACTAAGCTCCAATTTTGGGGCTCACATGTCCTCCATCAGTATCAGCCATTATCCTATAGCAAATGTTACTGCTGAAGAGCTAATTCTATCCCATCCCATACATTTAGCGACTGAAGACCTGATTCTTTTTTTTTTTTTGAGACGGAATCTTACTTTGTCACACAGGTTGGAGTGCAATGGCACTGTCTTCGGTCACTGCAACCTCTGCCTCCTGGGTTCAAGTGATTCTCCCACCTCAGTCTCCTGAGTAGCTGAAATTACAGGCACCCACTATCATGCCCGGCTAATTTTTGTATTTTTAGTTGAGATGGGGTTTCACCATGTTGGCCAGGCTGGTCTCAAACTCCTGACTTCAGGTGATCCGCCCACCTTGACCTCCCAGAGTGCTGGGATTACAGGCGTGAGCCACGTGCCCGGCCTTAAGATGTGATTCTCTTACAGGTTTCTTATAACTCTTTAGGAAAGGTAAGCTTACACGTGTAATAATAATAAGGTGACAATAATGTAGAATCTGTTTTTAGAAGGGTGAAAGGCACAAGTGCAATCTAGATTTTTCAGAAAAAAACTGCTGGAGGGAGTTGAAAGGGTCAAAGTCTCTGGAGAGTGTGCGTTTAGGAAGCCAGGACAAGATGAGTCACTGGAAGGCTGTAGTCTGGCTCTGCCCTCTCTGGGGTATGCCATGTGCTTGTGCTCTAAGGATGTAATCAGTGTGGCTTTCTGTGAAGGGACTCCCTTCCTGGAGCCCCTGCTGTCCCGTTGGGGTGCCTTGCCTTGAAAAGCTTTTCCACTGGATACCTGTAAATTCTGTCAATTCCCTTCCTCAATTAGTAGAGTTTCTCTTCAAATGCCACCCAATCAGTGGGGCCATCTCTCATCCCTTTATGTAAAAACAGCAAACCACACCTTTACCCCAGCTTGTCTGTCCAGCAAGCCCCATCCCCCTTGCCTTGACTTAGCTTTCTTTATTGAACTTTCATCTTCTGCCATGCTACAGATTACACTTTTTATTTGTTTATGTCTGTCATTCCAGAAGAATGCAAGCACTTTGAGAGCAAGTACTTTGGTCACTGCCCTGTCTCCAGCACACAGAATAGTTATTGAAGACCCTCACTAACATTTTTTGAATAAATTAATAAATGATAGTGACAGACTTAAATATCAGCTTTTTCTTTGAACATCACAGATATTTAAAAATTGTATTATTCTATTCATAAAAGTCTGGTAAATTTTGATAAGTATGTTGAAAGAAGTATTTGATTATTCAATGAACATAGTTAAATTCTGTTAAATATTTTTAAATGCATTTATAAATTTAACATGCTCAATTTTCTAATTGTCACTAACAAACAAAGCTTCTCCAACATAGTAGACCTAATAAATTCAACATAACTGTGGAAAACCTTAACTTTTCTTAAATGTTTTAGTATTATGTACAAAGTTAGCAAAGTTTTTATGTATTTCAATCAATGTGACTAAAATAAATTACAGTTATAAAGTTTAAATTGGGATCACAAGACTAATCTGTCATATTAGCATGCCAATTGCTGTTAATCATCAGAAGTACTTTAGAAATTACAGGTTCACAGATTATTCCTAAATTTAATTAAACTCATATCATGAAACTGATTTATTCCTTCCCTGTCCTTTCTAGGGTATTAAGATATACTCACTAAAGAAACAACATGGGCTAGGTGCAGTGGCTCACGCCTGTAATCCAGCACTTTGGTAAGCCGAGGCAGGTGGATCACCAGAGTTCAGGGGTTTGAGACCAGCCTGACCAACATGGCGAAACCCCGTCTCTACTAAACATACAAAAATTAGCTGAATGTGTTGGTGCACACCTGTAATCCCAGCTACTCGGGTGGCTGAGGCAGGAGAATTAATTGAACCCAGGAGGCGGAGGTTGCAGTGACCTGAGATCATGCCACTGCACTCCAGCCTGGGAGACAGAGCGAGACATTGTCAAAAAATAAAAATAAAAATAAAATAAAATAAAATAAAATAAATAATTTTAAAAAATAAAATAAGAAACAACATGATAGTGAGTTGGGGTTACCATCTTAATGGGTGGAGGCTCATACAGGTCAGAAAATTTAAGTCAGGATGTGAAATCTGGTAGTCCCCAAAACATTCAACACTATTAAACCTTATTGTTTCTTGTTTTGTTTTGTTTTGTTTTGTTTTTGAGACAGAGTCGCTCTGTCGCCCAGGCTGGAGTGCAGTGGCACCATCTCGGTTCACTGCAAGCTCTGACTGCCAGGTTCATGCCATTCTCCTAGCTCAGCCTCCAGAACAGCTGGGACTACAGGCACCTGCCACCACGCCAGGCAAATTTTTTTGTATTTTTAGTAGAGACGGGGTTTCACCGTGTTAGCCAGGTTGGTCTCGATTTCCTGACCTCATGATCCGCCCAGCTCGGCCTCCCAAAGTGCTGGGATTACAGGCGTGAGCCACCGCGACCTGCCTAAACCTTTTTGAATATTCATTTTCTCCAAGTAGTGGGGGTCTCACAGCCCTCTACTGCTCAGAGAAAAGCATGCTCTTGGGATCAAGATACATCCAAGATACATCATTCTTCTTTCTGACTTTAGGGAGTCTTCTCCTTGCCCCCTTCCTCTCTTCCACCATCCTTCAGCAACCAAGGTTGCTTTATAATTAGATGGAATTATTAAACTGATTTATCTCTTCCTCGATTTTATTTTGAGTTTTTTTGGTATTCTTTTTGTCTGGCTTATTTAAAATTCTTATTTGCACTTCAGTGGCATTCTGTTGGATTCTATATCTCAGTTGGTTTTCTGTCTCATGTTAAGGTCAGGGTAATAAAGACTGCAGTCTGCTGTGCACAATGTATGGCTCAAAAACCTACATCCAACCTTTCATTTTGCCCCAGTTCCTTCTCTGCCATGCCATCATAGTTTCCAAATGCACTTTCCTTCTCAGTTTTTTTTTCTCCAGGGGAGCTCTAATTCCATATTTCATTACTTTTCAGAGCAATTCCAGAAACCAACTTTTGCTACTAAGCATCTTACTGGGGTCTCAGCCTCAAAGTAAATCTCTCAATGAATACAAGAGAAATTTTGATCAATACTATTTCTTCCAGTTTATTTCAAACAAATGGCAAGAAGGATTAAATAATATATGTCAAAATGTTTAGTCTGGGCTGTGAGATCACAAGTGATTTTTATTTTCTTTTATATTCTTCTACAGTAAATATGTATGACTTTTATAATAAGAAATGAAAAAATATAGTATGGATTTGAGCCTCAAGTTGGACTCATTCGGGGATTCAGATATGTCTAGGCCTGTTTCAGAAAACTGATGGACAAAATAGCAAACCATGAACTTTTCAGTAAAATGATATTTCCAGGAACAATGTAGTAGATGTTAACCTCAAATTCTGGGGCGCTCCAGGCATAGGGTTTGTTGAAGGGAAAAAGAGCTGCTTCATTAAATGCAGTAGTATCCTCTGCCCCATGGTCTCTCAGAGCCCACAGAGACTATACACGGCCTGGGACTGGGGGTAGCATTGGCACTTTGTGGGCATGGGGGTGCAAGGAGGGTCTGTGGTACCTGGTGGAACCACCGAAGGAGAGTGAGGAAACACCAGGCGACAGAAGACAGACCATTGACAGTATTCTGGTGGGGACCACGGGGCCCGTCAGAGTCGTAGAAATAGCACTTTTTCAGATCTTATGTGACACTTCCTGGAAACTCTCAGAAAAAACATAGAGGACATTACAGTGCTGAGCACTGGAGGTCTTGATTCTAAAGATGAGCCCAAGAATTGGCACTGTTAGTTGGATTAATCACTGATGATGCTATGATCCCATCTTTATCTGCAATGTGAAAGTTTAGGGGAAATTAGGCTTAAATTTTTGAGAAAACCTGTGTGTCTTCTATATTCTCAGTACTGAGATATACACAGTGATACGAAGCTGAGTTAGCCCAGTTCTTGACTCAAAAAATTCACATCAGCAAGATGTCTGAGACTTGTAGATCTGTGCAGTACATTAGATGACACAATTATGTTTGAGGAGTGCCACCCCTGGTCTCAATCAGTTGCTTAATACAAATTAATGGGCAGTGAATGTACTGTTCAAGAAATTAATGTCAGATGAATTTTAGAAATAATAAATGCTACAATGTTCTACAAGACAGAGGAAACAGACTGACCTATTTTAAAGCCGTAACCCTATTGAAATAACTATGAAATGTTCTTTTGTAAGTGATATCTGTATATTTCATGTGGCAGAGAAAGGCCTCAGCTACTAAATGATGTAGAAACTGTGCTCATAAATATCAGATGAAGTAGAAGTGATGGTAACAAATTCTCAGTGGTCGAGATAAGAAGTTCAATGGTAAAGAAAGGAAAGGAATAAATATTGCATGGCAATTGTGAACCCAAACCTTCTGAGGATAGACAAGCTTGGCATAGTTGTCCTGTGACGAGGGAAGTGAGGATGTAAATAATGCCAACAGGCAGAGGGTAGGCTGGGGAAAGTCTCCGATCTGTCTCTCCAACTCAGCAGGCTCTTTTCACCTTTGCTAAGAACAATATGTTCTTACACTGATCCTGCCACACGAATTATCTGAGGGCAGCCTAATGCTTTCCTAAGCACTAGCATCTCCGTCAGCAGCCTTCAAGGAATGGTTCCTAAAGAGATGCCAAGTTGAGTTGTGAGTTTCTTTTGTGTGGGTTTCTGAAGGCCTGGCAGGTAATTCAATCAAGTTCCACTCCCCACCTGCCCCATTTTCCTCTCACCCTTGCCCTACCTGCCAAGAAAGAAAGATAAATGGAAACCAGAACTAACTGAAAACTATATGGAGTATTACATTCCCATCACAGATTGTTTCAGCCTAAGCCCCTGAGATTTGGGTTGTTTTGGGTCAATGCCAGTCCAGGGTTTCTCTGAGGAGGCTGTGGACTCCAGCTGTCTTACGGGTTTTTAGTCTCAAAGACCCTGAAATACATGCAATGCAACTCCTGACCCCTGACCCAGGGAAAGGAATCAGGTGGGATTGTGTCTGCCTCACAGAGTCCCTGCTTAGACTGCCTTCAACTCCTTATCTGCCGTGGAAAAACACCACAGAGTGTTAATGACCCCACATAGTAGATTGCTTTTGGGAAGAATGAGCACTGGCCAATAGAGATAAGCAAACAGGAAGAAATGAAAGGAGTGTACTTTTTATAAAGTTCTCCTTGAATCCTTCATTTAAACATTTAACGTATATTTATTGAGTACTTCCTGTATGCCAGAGCTGTGATAGATACTGAGGCAATAATGATGAAAATCCTTGACATCTGACAGCATGGAGTTCATAATATAAAATTCCAATCAAACGTTAAGTTATTACAGGGCAATGTTTTGCACAAGAAAGCAGGAGAACTCACAGAAGGCAGTGATTGGCTTTTCCTATGGAAGTTAGGGCAAGCTTCATTTACGGTAATATTTGACCTGATGCTTGAAGGATAAATAGGCATTAATGTGTCAGATGAGAAGAGAAAATCCACGAGGAGAGAAGAGTATATGAAGAGACCCAGAATCATTAAGCAGCATGCAGTTCTAATTCAGGGATTAAAAAAAATCAACTTTATGGGCTTTAAGGATAGATTTTGTGCTACCGAATTGTAAGAGATGAGCCTGGAAAATTAGACACCAGATCACACCATTCTGTATTCTGTACATAATAGTGTTTCTGAGGATGGAAGGAGCATTAATGATTATTAAGGAGGAGAGAGGCATGATCATATTTGCATTTTATGATGATCACTTAATAGTTATATATGATGTGGTGGATAAAAAAGGCTGGGACACCCTTAGGAGCCTCTTGCAACAGCCAACCAGGAGGTGAGCATTGTTTGAAGTTGGGCATCCTCAGGTAGGAGAGTAAGGGGCCTATGAGTGTGGTGAGGGAACTTAACGTGGTGAAAGAGAAAAAGGCCACAAGTGTGGGCTCTTGGTCTCTTATTGTTTGTAAAATTTTATGAAATTCACTTAAACTTCTGATTGTCAGTTTAACCCTCTGTTGAATGAGAATAGCACAAGCTCCACCTTCCTCACAGGATTGTTTGAGGATAAAACTGAGACAATGGATGCAAAACTGCTTAGTACTTTATAAAATGCCGAGTAAGGGTTGGGGATGATTAATATTATCATAGGCAATAATAGATATAATATTACTTTCAAATTTCAGACAGAAAAATGCTTGATTTTCTCTCCAAAATGTGGGTCAACACATCTGTGTTTGGGATTTGTTGCTGTTGTTGTTTTTGAGACGAAGTCTTGCTCTGTTACCCAGGCTGGAGTACAGTGGCACCATCTCAGCTCACTGCCATCTCCGCCTCCCGGGTTCAAGCAATTCTGCTGCCTCAGCCTCCTGAGTAGGTGGATTACAGGCATGCACCACCATGCCTGGCTAAGTTTTGTACTTTTAGTAGAGATGGGGTTTCACCACGTTGGCCAGTCTGGTCTCCAACTCCTGACCTCAAGAAATCTGCCCGCCTCAGCCTTCCAAAGTGCTGGGATTACAGGCATGAGCTACTATGCCTGGCTGACACACCTGTGTTTGCATCCCCCCTTAATATGCCAGGACTTTGGAAGCCACCACTAATTTATTTTTCCGTAATTGTGGAGACGTTAGTTTTATACAGTAATGGAAGCTTTGGCTGTGCAAATTTCCATTGCTTACACAATCCCCAAAAGACCATACACCATTGATAGTAATGCTAGTGATACTAGGAATGGAGATACTGCCCTTTCCCACAAGGCAGATGTCTTCCACATGTATACAAAACCAGGTCTTCAGGCATGAATATACATGGGGTGCACCTCAAGATCCCCCATTCCTGATGATCCTGTGTAGGAAGAAAGAGGGGTCAAGGAGACAATTGGGCACTTAGACAAGAAGACAGAGAAGAAAAGGAAATATTTTTCTTTTCCTAAGAAGTGGAGAACACAGATTTCTCAGGTGATCTGCAGTGGAAAGTGTTAAGGAGCAAAAGGTGAAGTTAGTGAAACATCTTTTTGAAACTTGCATTTCTGTCTGCAATTTTCCTCTTCCTCTCCTAAATGAGTGCATTCACATGGAGCTACTTTGTCTGTAAGTCTAACAGAAGCAAGTGTTATAGAGTGGCTGGGCTGGAAGAAACCATCCAGTCAATGGCAACGCCCTTATAAAATTATAGACACTGAAGCCCAGAGAGGAAAAGTAATTTGATATTATATATTCATCCATTTAGTCTGTAGGACTAGTAGTTGTTGTTTGTGTCTCTAAGCGGGGAAGAGATCAAGAGCTTGTCAGAATTCAGCATAATCAAACCTTTAGTCAGTCATCTACAATGGTTGCAGCCATCTCCTTTGTTTCTCAGGGGGATCTTTGTACAGAGGGCGTATCAGGAAAGCATATTCCCTATTGCTTTGTTGGGATCCATTACATGAATGGCCCCACTTCTTCATTTCTCCCTATACACATTTGCCATGCAACTTTGCAGTACCTTCCAATTGTTTTTCTAATTGAGCTGAAATTCACCTAACATAAAATTAATAATCTTAAGGGGTACAACTTAGTGGTAATTAGTACATTCACAATGTTGTGTGGTCGCTGTCTCCATTTTGTTCAAAGCATTTTCATCACACCTCCCAAAAGTCCCATACACATTAACCAGTTCTTGGCAATCACTCATTTGCTTTTCGTTTCTATCTATTTACCTATATGGATATTTTATGTAAATAGAATCACACAATATAGACTATTATGTCTGGTTTCTTTCACTTACATAATTTTTTTCAAGGTTCATCCACATTGTAGTATGTATCAGTATTTCATTCATTTTCATGACTGAATAATATTCCATTGTATGTCTATTCATTGGTGGGCATTTGAGTTGTTTCCACCTTTTATCTGTTGTGAATAGGGCTGCTATGAACATTTATCTACAAATGTTTATTTGAATGCTTGTTCAATTATTTGGGGTATATAGTCAAGGATAAAGTTGCTTGTCATATAGTAAACCTATGTTTAACTTTTTGAGGGACTTCCAAACTGTTTTTTGCAATAACTTTAATAATTTTTATATTTCTGCCAGCAATACACAAGGGTTTGATTTCTTCATGTTCTCACCAAAATTTATTTTGAACTTTCTAAAATAGCCATCCCAGTGGGTATGTGGTAGTGTCTTATTGTAGTTTTGATTTGCATTTCCCTCATGACTAACAATGTTGGACATCTTTGCATCTACTGTTGGCCATTAGGATATCTTCTCTGGAAAAATGTCTAATAAGTCTTTTGCCCATTTTTTTTTTTTTTTTTGAGACGGACCCTTGCTCTCTTGCCCAGGCTGGAGTGCAGTGGCACTATCTCAGCTCACTGCAAGCTCCGCCTCCCGGGTTCACGACATTCTCCTGCCTCAGCCTCCCGAGTAGCTGGGACTACAGGCGCCTGCCACCGCGCCTGGCCAATTTTTTTTTTTTTTTTTTTGTATTTTTAGTAGAGACGGGGTTTCACTGTGGTCTCGATCTCCTGACCTCGTGATCCGCCTGCCTCAGCCTTCCAAAGTGCTGGGATTGCAGGCATAAGCCACAGTGCCTGGCCTCTTTTGCCCATTTTTAATTGGCTTGTTTTTCTTTTAGGTGTTGCATTGTAGAAGGTTTTTAAGTATATATTTGGAATACCAGGCTCTTGTCTGATACAAGATTTAAAAATACTTTCTGCCCTTCTGTTGGTTGCATTTTCATGTTCATAATAATGTCTTTTGATACACAGCAGTCCAATTTATCTATTTTTTCTTTTGTTTTCATACTTTTGGTGTCATAGCAAAAATGCATTGCTAAATACAAGCTCATAAAGGTTTATCACTATGTTTTGTTCCAAGACTTTTACAGGTTACCTCTTACATTTAAATCTTTGAATTAATTTTTGTGTGTGGTGTGAGGTAAGAGTCCAATTTCCTTATTTCTCGCATATAGATATCCAGTTGTCTCTGCAACATCTGTTGAAGATACTATTCTTTCTCCATTGAATGGTCTTGGGACCCTTGTCAAAAGTCAGTTGGACATGGATGTACAGGTTTACTTCTGGACTTTCTATTCCGTTGGTCTATGTGTTTATCCTTATGCAAGCACCCCACTGTTTTGTCCACACCCTTCCACTTCCGTGGGTGACGGATTCTGCCTCTTGACCCTAAGCTGTGCCATATGGTTTGTTTTGGTCAATGGGATGTGTGCATATTGGCACAAGCAGAATTCTTAAATGAGCTGTACGCTGGGACTTGTTCTCTCCTGCTTGTGCCATCACCATGAGAACACACCCAAGCTAGCTTGATGGTAGAAGAGACACAGGAAGCAAAGCCAAGTCACCTACTAGCCCTAGTAGTAGCCAGACTGGATCAGATCACTCATTAGACAACCCTTAGACATAAGAGCAAATCCAGCCATAATCAGCAAAGTGCTTAGTTCACCTCTTGTTAATCCTAGTCCTATAGGATTCTGTGGTTGACATTACACAGCAAAAGCTAACTAGTATTCTGGATGAAGTTTATCTCTCAAACTTAGAATAATCACTGGCTTTAGTGAGCTGAGCAGTTTCAGGCTTTCCTGTACAAGGAAACTTCCTTGATTTCTCCTTGGCTTGGAAAGCAGCATAGGAAAGGGGTTAAAGTCGTAATGTTGCCATCAATCTTTGCCTTATCACCAGACAGCTGTGGACATGGATTCTAATTCTGCCATATGGAAGCTCTATGGTTTTGTGAAAGTGTTTCCTTTCTCTAGGACTCAGTTCCCGTGTCTATAAAATGTGGACAAAACACTTGTTTTATGGAATTATTGTGAGTGTTAAATAAAATACGTCTATGTAAGGCATTTCACATAAAGCCTGATAACTGACAATTCCTTTTGCTATTTATATTGTTGTTGTTGTTGTTGTTGTTGTTATTGTTGTTATTCTCACAGAGAGAATATATCTCAGGGGAAGATGCCCTAGGTCCATCTTACAAAAATAGCCTAGTGGAATTTCCAAAGACTAAGACCTCAATATAGATATGTCATAAAAGAGCAACCAAGCAGTGCCAAACATTGGGGGGAAAGGATAACAAAAGAAGATACAGTTTCAGTAACCAAGTAAAAAGACACAACCAATATGAGGATTGCCCCTTTAAGATGCTTCTTCATCAAAGTGAAAACCACATTCTCTGGGATTATGGTCCCACAGGACCATTAGCTTTGACCGCCATCCCTCCTGCTCCCCCTCAAGGGTGCAATGAAATAGAAAGGGGGAAATGTACCACAAAAGAGAATTTAACAGATAAATCTCTGGAGAAATTTTCATGCAAAAACTGAAGAATTAGTGACAAAAGTATTTTTATCAAACACTACTTCATGTTATTTATATTAAAGCTCAGAGCAAAGTTTTTGGACCCCTGAGTAAGGCTGACCCCTAAAGGGAAGCACAATGACTGATACCAGAAAGGCTTCCGATAAATGGTTATTGACTTGAATTTCTGCCTAGTTTGAGGAAAAGAGGATGCAGACAAAGAGGAGTCCCTGGACTGGTGCAAGACCACTTTGGAAAACAGTTTGAAACTTTCTTTTATATATATATATATATATATATAAAAAATACACATATATAAAATATATATATTATATATAATAAGTATTATATATTATATAATACATATTATATAATATATAATACGTGTTATATATTATATAATACATATTATATATATTATTATATAAATAATATATATAATATACATTTGTATTTTTAGTAGAGATGGGGTTTCTACTAAAATATATATATATTTATTTTTATATTATATAAAATATTTATCTATAAATATATTTATATAAAAATATATATTATATAATATATAATTATATATTATATAATAAATATTTTATTATATAATATATAATTATATATTTATATATGAATATTTATTATATAATATATAATTATATATTTATATATGAATATTTATTATATAATATATAATTATATATTTATATATAAATATATTTTTATATATTTACATATAAAAATATATTTATTATATATTTACATATAAATTTATTATTATATATTTATATATATATTCTTATATATTTATATATAAATTTATTATTATATATTTATATATAAACATATATTATTATATATTTATATATAAACATATATTATTATATATTTATATATAAACATATATTATTATATATTTATATATAAACATATATTATTATATATTTATATATAAACATATATTATTATATATTTATATATAAACATATATTATTATATATTTATATATATTATTATGTATTTATATATAAACATATATTATTATATATTTATATATATTATTATATATTTATATATAAATATATTATTATATATTTATATATATTATTATATATTTATATATAAATATAATTATATATAATTATATTTATATATAAATATAATTATATATAATTATATTTATATATAAATATAATTATATATAAATATATTTATATATAAATAAAATTATTATATATTTATATATATATATTTATATATAAATATATAAATATATATATAAATATATTTATATATCAATATATATATTTATATATAAATATATAAATATATATATAAATATATTTATATATCAATATATATAAATATTGATATATAAATATATTTATATATATAAATATATTTATATATATAAATATATATATTTATTTATATATATTTATATATATATAAATATATATATTTATTTATATATATTTATATATATATATTTATATATATATAAATATATATATTTATTTATATATATATTTATTTATATATATTTATATATATATATTTTTATATATATATTTATTTATATATATAAAAATATATATATTTATTTATATATATTTATTTATATATATAAATATATTTATATATAAATATATATATAAAAATATATTTATTTATATATATATATTTATATTTATATAAATATATATATTTTTATTTATATTAAATATATATATTTTATATATATATTTATATTTATATTAAATATATATATTTTATACATATATATTATATTAAATATATATATAATTTATATATATATTAGATATTATATTATATATTATGTTAAATATATATAATTTATATATATATTATATATTATATTATATATTATATATATTATATATAAATATATATATTAAATATATATATTAAATATATATAATTAAATATATATATTTATATATAAATATATTTATTATATATTTATATATAAATATATTATTATATATTTATATATAAATATATTATTATATATATAAATATATTTATTATATATTTATATATAAATATATTTATTATATATTTATATATAAATATATTTATTATATATTTATATTTATATTTATGTATTTTTTATTTATTTATTTATTTTTGAGATGGACTCTCACTCTGTTGCCCAGGCTGGAGTGCAGTGGCATGATCTCAGCTCACTGAAACCTCCGCCTCCCGGGTTCAAGCGATTCTCCTGCCTCTGCCTCCTGGGTAGCAGGAACTACAGGCGCATGCCACCAAGCCCAGCTAATTTTTGTATTTTTAGTAGAGACGGGGTTTCACCATGTTGGCCAGGATGGTCTCAATCTCTTGACCTTGTGATCTGCCGCCTCAGTCTCCCAAAGTGCTGGGATTACAGACGTGAGTCACCGTGCCCAGCCGAATATTTCTTTTATGTTTAAGATACATTCGCCATATGATCCAGTCCTTGCACTCTTAGGTATTTACTTAAGAGAAATAAAAACTTTTTTTTTTCACGCAAAAGACTGTATACAAAAGTTTATAATGGTTTTATTTGTAATTCCCCAGATTGGAAACAACCCAAATGTCCATCAACTGATGAGTGGATACATAAGCTGTGGTACCTCTATGCAATGGAATATACTACTCCACAATAAAAAAGAATGAAGTACTGATACATGCAGTAACATCAAAGAATTTCAAATTTGTTCTGATAAGTGGAAGAATCCAGATTCAAAACACTGAATACTGTATGACTCCATTCAGATGGTATCCTGGAAAAGGTGAAGCTATTTGAGTAGTAATTAGATCAGTGGTTGCCAGGACCTAAAAGTAGGAAATACGTTAGTGACATTTTACACTACGTGAAAAGAAAGTGCAGGATCAGAGGAAATGGTGGGGCCATGTGATTCTCCAATGTTCACATGAAATGCAGATAATTCTTGTCATTAAAGTTACCAGACTTTAAGAAGATCTTTGGTAAACCCAAAGAGTCTGAAAAGGAAATACAGCAGTCTGAAGATAATAACCTCTTATTAGTGGCAAAATGTACTAATTTTGTTTAAATTATAAAAGAATTTTTTTTGAGTCACGTCTCTCTGTTGCCTAAGCTGGAGTGCAGTGGCATGATCACAGCTCACTGTAACCTTGAATTCCTGTCTCAAGCCATTCTCCCACCTCAGCCTCTTGAGTAGCTGTGACCACAGGTGTGCACCACCATGCCCAGCTAGATTTTTTTTTACTTTTTGTAGAGACAGGCCCTCACTATATTGCCTAGGCTGGTCTTGTACTCCTGGGTTCAAGCAATCCTCCCACATAGCCCTCCCAAAATGCTGGGATTACAGGTGTGAGCCACCATGCCCGATCAGAAAAGAAAAATTTAAGGCAAGAAAACATAAACTCTCAGGTAACTGAGGGAGCCCCACAAATAAGAGGGCACAGTAACCAATGGTCAGATACTGCAGCAATCATACTATTTGCCTAGGAGGTAATTAGGAAGCTGGCAGGCCGTCTGAAGGACCTGCTATAGAATGGCTTGCTCTATGAGGCAGAGAGAGTACTAACTGACCCTTGAGATCTCTTTTTTGTTGAGACAGGATCTCACTTTGTTGCTCAGGCTACAGTGCAGTGGTGCAATCTCAGCTCGCTGCAACCTCTACTTCCCGGGCCCAAGCAATCCTCCCACCTAGCTTCCTGAATAGCTGGGACCACAGGTGCGCACCACCACATCTGGCTAATTTTTATATTTTTTGTAGAGGCAGGGTTTCCCTATATTGCCGAGGCTGGTCTCGAACTCCTGAGCTCAAGCGATCCTCCACCTAGGCCTCCCAAAGTGCTGGGATTACAGGGGTGAGCCACTGTGCCCAGCCTAAGATCTATTTCAAATATTATTATTCTATAATTTTGTTTCTTTTCTCAAACAGTTTCAAAATTCCAGAGACTATGCAGGTTCTGTTTTAACAATTAAGTGATGTCATATATTAAGAAGAAATTAAGATCTAAAATAAAAATGTAAGGCAAATTGTCCTTGAAAATTCTATAGGAAGGAGCCATGATGAAGACCAGCATGGGGTCTTGTTAAGCCCAGCATGGCCAGTTTCCTCCTGCATGAATGGAACAGATTGCTCTTTCTTCAGCAGAGCTCCATTTGCAACAAAAGCCATGATATATACAATTTTGTACCTTTAAACATTACGTTCACACTCATGCTCACATGGGAGGGAATCACAAAGCCACATTTCTCTCCTCACATTCTCTCCAGAATATACTTTTTGGATGAAATGTGGGTGGAATCACGCCTACCACCAAAAGAGTAGTTTCTTCTTCTCTCTCTTTTTTTGATGTGCATACATAATTGGATTTGCAAAAGTTAGAGTCAACAATGTGGCAACTCCATAGTAAAGAAGGAAGTTTGAAAAAACTCCTCAGAGGATGATTACTAATTGACAATTCATAGGGCAATAATAAAAAGGAGGGCATTTCTTCCACTATCCATTGTCTGGAGGCAAGCCCTGAGATGTATTAGGTGGTTAACGTTAATAAGTCTAGTTCTAAGTATATCAAACCCTCTTTCCACCTTCCTCTTCTTTTCCCTCATGGGTCTTTTCTCTGTCTTCACTCTCCCTTCTTTGCCTTCATTTCCACTGCTTTCCTTTCTTTCCTCTTCCTGAAACCTTTCCCCCCATCTCTTTTCTTTTACTGCTCTTATGTAAAATATAGATCCATATTTATTATTATTTGTAGCATTCTGACTCCAGTTTTTAAAGTCATAAAGCCTTGTTTGAAGAAAGCCATTTGTTGAAAATTCCAAGTTATTCTGTAGAGACAATAATTAAAGTTAGTTTCTTCAGGGTAAGTGATAAAAAGCATTGACACTACTTCATTGAGCCAATTCTTCTCTTGACACAATTCAATTATCTAGTGCAACAAACCAGGTATCTTTCATGCCTGGCCACTTTAATGGAGCTTTGACACCAGGGATTTAATTAAGGTAGCAGATCCAGAAACAAACTTAGAAGTCAGACAATTTCTTTCTGGAGCATTAAGCATAAAAATTCATCACTTAAGAGAGACATTATTAAATGAGGTTTATTACTTTATTTCTAAATGAACCAAACCATATGTCTGATGCAGGATTTTAGTTATTTTACCTAGTTATGCTATTATTATTATTATTCAAGATATTAAAACTTACCAGGAAGAACATTTAAGGATTAAAACAAACAAATCAAAAAATATAATTATGTACTCACACACAGAAAGTAGACTTTAAAACCTGGAAACAATCTTACACACCATTTACTTGGAGATTTTCATTACATACACATACATGCACACACACACATATACACACACAAATTTATATTATATGCATATATATAATGTAAATTTTCTAACTACATACATGGGAGATTGAATTGTTTGCTCGGAATCACACAACTAGTCAGAGACACTAATGGTATAAGAACCCAAGTTTTCTATCTAAAAATATATTTTTATGATTATCCTAAGTCAGTCTTGAGGTTATCTTTAAAGATGTCTTTAAGGAAGAGGGGGTTTCTGATGATTGAGAGGACATGTGAGAGCTCCTAGGGGCTGGCATTGTTCTATTTCTTGATCTTGGTGGTGTACTGAATACATGGATTTCACTTTATGATAATAATCTTAGTCCTTTTGGGCTGATATAACAAAATGCCATATACTAAATGGCTTATAAACAACATACATTTATTTCTCAGTTCTGAAGGCTGGGAAGTCCAAGATCAAGGAGCTGTCAAATTTGACGTCTGGTGATGGCTCATTTCTGGTGCATAGCAACTGTCTTTTGAATGTAATCTTTCATGCAGAGGCATGAGGGACCTCTCTGGAGCCTCTTTTATGAGGGCATTAATCCCACTCACGAAGGCTCTGCCTTCATGACCTAATCACCTCCCAAAAGCACCACATCTAAATATCCTCTCATTGGGGATTAGGTTTCAACATGTGAATTTAGGAGTGAAGATGAGACATAAACCTTCAGACCATATCAGATAATTCATTAAACTATACATTTGTGTTTTATGTACTTTTGCATGTTTTACATACTTAACAATCTTAAAAAGTTATATATAGATAGCTACATAGATATCAATATAAATATATAATATATAGTATTTATATTATATACTTATTTAAAAAAGATATACATAAATATGGACATTATGTATAAAACATGCATACATAGTGTTCATTCTTCAACAACACAGTCTAGTCCTTCTATCTTGTTTCCTGATACATGATTGATAAGCAATATCCATGATAAAGATGGACACTGAGGTGAGCTATGGATTGATCAATTCTTATGAGATCAATTTTCAAGATTCAGACCATGGATCCCTAATTTCTCAGGGAATCAGGCTTACAGGATTTTGTGGTCAAGTGAGTGTATACACAAGGTTTTCTGTGCCAGAGCCTTGTAGCTGGTTTCCAGGGTTGGTTTTCCTCCCTTTCCCACAGCAATAGAATTTCTAGAGAAGCGGCCGGGCGCGGTGGCTCACGCCTGTAATCCCAGCACTTTGGGAGGCCGAGTCGGGCAGATCACGAGGTCAGGAGATCGAGACCATCCTGGCTAACGCTGTGAAACCCCGTCTCTACTAAAAATACAAAAAATTAGCTGGGCGTGGTGGCGGGCGCCTGCAGTCCCAGCTACTCGGGAGGCTGAGGCAGGAGAATGGCGTGAACCCGGGAGGCGGAGCTTCCAGTGACCCGAGATCATGCCACTGCACTCCAGCCTGGGCGACAGAGCAAGACTTCGTCTCAAAAAAAAAGATTTTCTAGAGAAGCAAACGACTGTCCAGAATAGAGTATATTTCCCCGCTTACCTTGATGCCAGATATGTTTATGTGGCCAAATTCTGGCCATGGAATGAAACTTGAAGTATCCAACAGAAGTTTCTGAGAGCCTTCCTTAGGAGCTAAGTACATAGTTTTGTCTTTTTTCTCTATCCATCTGTTGCCTGGAGTATACATGGTGTTTTGGACTATGATGAGGCCACACTGGAGGAGTGGATGAGTGGGGAATAGAAAGACGCCCGGGTAGCTGACAACTTCGTGAAACGGAGCTTCCATGCCATGCCTGGGCCTTTGTGTGAAGAAGAACAAAATTTCCGTCTTGTTTAAAACACTGTTGTGTTGAGTTTAGATGTTACAGTCATCTCTAATCCTAAATAATTCATGTGTCCATCCATTTGGGGTTGGGGGAGGTTTATAATGTTGATACGTATTTGAAAGCTTTTGGTACATGCTTACATTTGTATAGGCTAAAAGATGGCACTTATGATTTTATGGAGTAGAAATTTATTAGCAGAGACAGTATTAATTAGGAAAGCATAAAACCAAGGCTATTATATAGTTTTACATAATAACACTCTAAGGTGATTAAATGGATGAATTTTATTCTCCTTCAAGAAAGTTACTTAAGATAAGTTTCTTAGATTGTGCAAATTATTAGAGGTTTGGTCATCTGTACCAAGGAAGCTAAGATGTGCAATAACCCATTCTTATACAGTGGGTTTAGGATCAAAAGTCAAATGTCTAAGGCACAGACCCTTGCTTCAGAATATGGTCTCTGCATCCAGGCAGATTTGGATTTAGATACTGTCTCCATCACTGCATAACTTTAAATAAATCATTTAATTTTTCTAAGCTGTAGTTTCCCTCTCTATAAAATAGAAATAATAATAACAACACTTATTTTATGAGTTTTTATGAAAATTAAATGAGCTAAAGAATGCAATCTGGCACAATGGCATGTCCTCAGATGATCAGCTCTCTGGTCTCCATCAGCAGGTCTCAAGAGACATCCTTGTTCCTGGCCTTCACCTCTGGTGGCTTTCGCTGGTGTCTCTGTGCCACTTGGCTAGGAGCAGGAGTCATTCTGATACCCAGGCACATGCTGGGGGAAAGAACCCTTTTTCTTAGCCTATATGCCATAAGGCTGTCTTAGGTACACCATGCAGTCATTCATCTCTGGGATCCAGATGCCTCCCTATAGCTCTACCCCTCTGTTCTCACATCCCACAAATCTATTTGATATTTTACTGCCTCCTTCAAGCTTGGACAACTTTCATTGGGACTTCCCAACTGCCATTGTAACTGGGGGCTCCTAGTGTCCATCCTTCATGTCTTACCCTTACAAACCAAAGCATCATTTTCCAATCTGAAGGAAAAAAGAATAGAGAAGACTATGAGGTTTCCTGCTAAATATGTCATGTTCATCAAAAATATTTTCTATTTCTTTAGGAACATATATGTTTTGAAACCCTAACACTGTGAGAAGACTCTTGTTTATTGACTTGCTTCTCTCATATTCCTTCTTTGAGAATAAGCACATAATGATATATTTGCTTGCAAGTGGGAAGGAACAAATGAGGGAAGTACTAGGGCTGATATCTCCCAACTTTTAAAAATGTTACTCTGCTGAAGTTACAGATACGGTCAGTATAGCAGAAAAGTGAAATAACTTATCCAAAGTAATGGGTGGAACTGAAATTGCAACCATGTATTCTGTTTGTAAGTGTGTGCTAAGGGCCACTGATCCCTGCCCAATGCAGCAAAAAATCTGAATATAATTTTTCAATAACCAAAGACTTAATTACTAGTAGCCTACAGTTGACTGGAAGCGTTACTGATAATACAGTCAATTAACTCACTAATTTCAAGAATTGAGAGGATTTCAGGTTGTGGTGACATCCTTGAAAGACTTATCTATTTCTGGCTAATGACTCCTCTAAGGATAAAGCCAATTGGCATCCTAAACAAATTAAAGAGTTTCACCAGGGCACCCCATCTTAGCAGCTTTACAGCTCTCACTCTAATATTTGTCCCCCAAGGCCCACAAGGCTGTTAAAAAAGACTGCTCAGTAATTCAGCCTCTCAACTGCCTCCTTGGGAATCAACAAAGCCCTCAGGTAAGAAGTGATTCCAAATGTCAAGCTCATCCTACTTTACTCCTGGCTCAATCATTCTTTATTCTCATTTCATCTCTCTATCAACTTCCAGTAGCATTTTCTCTCGTTTTGTCCAGCTTTTCTAGTTGTTCATAAAAGGATTGGTTCCAATATGACTTCTGGTAAAAGTCTACAACCGTTTCTCAATCTCACAGGCACATCTATTTTTTGAATTTTCCAGCTTTCTCCTAAATATTTACCATTTGTATTTTCATGTCCCTTCAGTTTATATTCTGCGATCTATCACTTCAACCACTCAATCAGTATCTTAAGGTTTTTATCACCCTTATATCTTAAACTAAATATATACCAAACTTGATGCTTTTCACTAACCAGGACTCCTTTCTGAGTTCTAGTCATTACCACGGATTGCTATAAACCTTGGTCACATTCTTCACTTCTCCTACTCGCATCTATATCAATCAACGAATCACAAAGTTCTTTAGTTTCTATTTCACCAAGAGTAGCAAGGTAATGTTTTAAGATATTAGTTAAGTATTTTCCATGCCGTTTTCCTCACTATCCAGGACACAAGATTGGCTTTCAGTATCCTCTGTCTTCAACAGGAGGGCTAATCAGAGTTGAGAATAGAAAATCAGGTGCTTGCCTTTTAAATATCTTTTTGACATTCATAAAGTATCATAAAGTCTGAGACAGTCTTTAAAGTGAATGATCTTTATTCCAAAATTCAGGCTTTTCTGGAGGGAAACTTTGAGTACCGACGAATAAGGCCCTGAATGGAGTACTCATAGCATGAAGTATATACAGCTGACCCTTGAACAACGTGGGTTTAAGCTGTGTGGGTCCACTTACATGCAGATTTTCTTCTGCTTCTGCCACCCCTTAGGCAGCAAGACCAACCCCTCCTCTTCCTCCTCCTTCTCAGCCTACTCAATGTGTAGCTCATGAGGATGAAAATCTTTATGATAATCCACTTCCTTCTTTTTTTTCTTTTCTTTTTTTTTTGTTTTGGAGATGGAGTCTCACTCTGTCACCCAGGCTGGAGTGGAGTGGCACAGTCTCAGCTCATTGCAACCTCCGCCTCCTGGGTTCAAGCGATTCTCCTGCTTCAGCCTCCTGAGTAGCTGGGACTACAGGCACATGCCACCACATCCAGCTAATTTTTTGTATTTTTTGTAGAGATGGGGTTTCACTGTGTTAGCCAGGATGGTCTCGATCTCCTAACCTTGTGATCTGCCTGCCTCGGCCTCCCAAAGTGCTGGGATTACAGGCGTGAGCCACAGTGCCTGGCCAATCCACTTCCACTTAATGAATAGTGAACATATTTCCTTTCCTTTTTAATTTTCTTAATAACATTTTTTCTCTGTCTTACTTTATTGTAAGAATACAGTGTATAAAAATATAACATACAAAATGCACATTGATTGTGTTATCAATAAGGCTTCCATTCAACCATAGGCTATTAGTAATTAAGCATTTGGGAATTCAAAACTTATATTCAGATTTTCAACTGCATGGGGCAGGGATCAGTGCCCCTAATCCCTTTGTTGTTCAAGGGTCAGCTGTACTATAAAAATAGAGAAGAAAAAAAAACCACAATGATATGTCTAGTGTTTCCTATCAAAGAGATGAAGTTTAGCCAGCTAATGTGAATAGAAATGCAAAGAACATGACTATATTGTAAATTCTCATTGGTCTCTATGCTATACATGCTGTTCCTTTATGCTCTAGGTTCTGAGAGCAATAGACAATGGGTCGGCTGAATTTACAAAATAGAACATGCTTCAGTTTCAATGGTGCAGCCCAAGGAGGCAGCAAATTGAAAGAAAAGTGTCTTTAGGTCTGAAAAAACAATAATGGAATATAAAATGGTACAGTCACTGTAGAAAGTAGTATGAAGGTTCAGTAAAATTTAAACACAAAAGGTGGGGAGTGTTGGCTCACACCTGTAATCCCAGCACTCTGGGAAGCCAAGGCAGGTGGATCATTTGAGGTCTGGGGTTCAAGATTAGCCTGGCCAACATGGTGAAACCCCATCGCTACTAAAAACACAAACATTAGCCAGGTATGGTGGTGGGCACCTGTAGTCCCAGCAACTCAGGAGGCTGAGGTAGAAGAATGACTTGAACCTGGGAGGCAGAGGTTGCAGTGAGCCTAGATCATGCCACTGCACTCCAGCCTGGGCAACAGCGTGAGACTTTGTCTCAAAAAAAAATAAAATATTAAACAGAATTACCACATAACCCAGCAATTCCGCTCCTGAATACATAGCCAAAAAAATGGAAAACTTGCTCAAATTTCTGTACATACATGTCCATAGCGGCACTGTTCACAATAGCCCAAAATGGAAACAACCTAAATATAAAACAAAATATCCATACAGTTGAATATTATTCAGCCATGAAGAGGAATAAGTTACTGACATGTGGTATGACATGGACCGACTTCTAAAATCTTGCAGAGTGAATGAAGCCAGACACTGAAGTTTACATATATTACCCCATTTATACGAAACGTCCAGAATAAGTAAATCCACAGAGACGGAACACAGATTACTGGTTGCAAGGAGCTGGGAGAGGAAGGAAATGGGGAGTGACTGCTTAGTCGGTGTAGGGTTTCCTTTTGAGGTAATGAAATGCCTTGGAACTATGTAAGAGGCGATGGCTGCATAACGCTGTGAATGCACTAAATTCACTGAACTGCATAAACAGGTTGTTAATTTTATGTTGCATAAATTTTACCTCAATTTTTTAAGAAAGCAAGAATGATCAGATGTCTTTGGACAGAATGAGTCTGAAACTTTTCTACGAGACACTGGAGAACCCTGAATATTTTTTGTATACCCTAAGCGTAGCTCGGAACTGGCTGAGAGCTAGTGTTTGTGGTCAGGGAGTGACTTCAAGAGCTACAGATCAGAGTGGAGTGGAGAATGTGGATGTTTCTGCTACAGGAATAGGTAGCAATGATAAAGATTACTAAAGCGGAGGCCAGCAGGTGAGTGTTGATGAACATAAGCCTGTCTCCTTGAAAGAGAAATCTCAGTTAACCTAGTTGAAGCCCAGATTGACCAAGGTTCATTCATTAAATGACCTCACGTAATCCCAAAAGTGACTTAGTTTCCTTTGAAATGCCTACAATAAATTGGCAGACTGGACTGGAGCCACATCTCCAGCTGAATTATTGAAAATAAAGATACATTTTCTTGACAGCCTAAGTCAGTCACTATGGCATGTAAATTTGCTGCAAGTCTTCCAAATATATTCACCTTCTACTATTTCCACCAATATCTCCTAAGTCTAAGCCTCATGTGGCTGATGACAAACAAAGTAATAGGGAGTATCTTTGTCCAGAAAAGAGGGTTTTATCAGATCTTTGTGTTTTAGGGATTTGAAAAAGAGAAGCAGCTCAGTCTCCTTGAGGAAGCTGAAGAAAGAGAGGATAATGAGGTTTTGAGTTTGGGAGGTAGAGGGGAAAAAACTCACATGACTCAGGGATTTGGCAGCCTTGTGGTCTGGGTGGTGGACTAATATGAATGGAGAAAAACTGCTGCAAGCTGACGAGGCCAGTGCCTGTCACAGACTGAAGGACACACTGTGCCTACCTAAATCTACAGGCCCACTTTTCTAAGTCAACCATTGTGCTGGCTTCAGTACTCTCCCTTGACATCATGACAAGACACATGTCTTGACTGCTAGCAGATTGTGAGCTGGGGGTTAAGTCCTCAAGGAATAATAAAACCTGGACCTGGAAGAAGAAATGACATCCCAGTTTACCCATCTGAGTTTCTAGCTTTACTGCTTTCAACTCCTCGTTTTTCATCTATGTTTCTGAGACACCCATCAATTCTCTATACCTAGCCCATGCTGTTTCATTTGCTTTGGATATTGTTTCTTCAGGTCCACGTCTTTCTTTATCTATTTTCTACTCATTCTTTAGATCCCAGGTGAGTTGCCACTTCCTCTGAGAAGCCTCTGGGTAAATCATCTCTCTATTGGACCTAATAAACCACACGTTCACCCCATTCTAGCCCTTGTCTTTTTGCAATTCACTTCCAATAATCTGACTTTTCTATGGAGCAGAAGTCTGCAGACTTTTTATGTAAAAGTCCAGACAGAAAATCTTTTAAGCTTTGTAAGCCACATATGGTTTTGCATGCTCTTTTACTTTTTAACTTTTGTGTTTTATTTTTCTTTCATTTTTTTTTACAACCCCTTAAAAATGTAAAAAAAAAAAAAATTAGTTCACTGGCAGTATTTTAAAAAAGCCATTTGGCCCCACTGGCCATAGTTTGCTGACATTTGCTTGCTCTCAAGATAAACATCTTATCTTGCTTTATCATACCTTGTTTTGCGTTGCCTCCCCAGTGCCTAGCACCATCCCTGGAAGCATGCTGAAAAGGTTTAACTGAATTTAATTGAACCTTGTATGTTAAGGCTGACTTCATCTGCTTCCTTCAATCTTTGTCACCTCTAACGATGCTGTTTCTCTCTCTCTCTTTCACACACACACACACACACACACACACAAACTCTGACATTTTATATGTTTTAGTCCCTTTATGCTAAACTAGTAGTCCTTGTATGCCTGCATGCTTCTCCACCAACATGATGCCTTCAGCTCAAGCATCTGCAACCAAGCCAGTGAGGGTCTTCTCCTTCCCCACTACCTTCCTTCCTCACTCCCTCTCCCCGCTCCCTCAGTCCCCCCTCCCTCACTTCCCCCCCACTCCTTCCCTCCCTCCCTCCCTTCCTTCTTTCTCTTTCTCTTTGTCTCTTTCTTTCTTCCTTCCTTCCTTCTTTCTTTCTTTCTTTCTTCTTTCTTTCTCTTTCTCTTTCTTTCTTTCTTTCTTTCTCTCTCTCTCTCTCTCTCTTTCTTTCTTTCTTTTTCTTTCTTTCTTTCTTTCTCTCTGTTACAGGCACATGCACATGGCTGGTCATTTGCAAGCTGGTCTTTTCCCCTAGCATTCCCATTACTTGTGAATCTAATTTGGTTCTTCAGCCAGGAATTTGGTTCTTAAATGGACTATACATTTCACTTCCTTCTTGGTATTTAAAAGCATATCTGGATAGAAGTTTTTCTGTGGAGATATGCTGAGGTTGCCTAGGGAATCCAATCCTTCCAGGACTCCAACACATCTACAATATTTGGAGTCAAGAGACCACTTTCCATCCTTTGACCATTGCATCACTGAGTATCCTTAGGCACTTTTCTACCACCTGTTACCTTGGTTTGGTAAGAAGAGATAATCAGCAACCCTCTCCAGAAACTGTGGTCTCATTAAGAAATACATATATATATATAAAACTCCTGAATAAAATATAGTCAAACAAGGCCGTAAAATCCTTCACACAGTTTTTTACAAATACTCTACATCAGGGATTGAAATAAACTAAAAAAGCAACAACAAAATATGCCCCTATAAAAACAGGCTCTGGCTGATGAGAGATTTGGCAGTAGGTAAAAACACAGTGCAGCCCAAAACACTTGTTGCCCTTCTTTGTAGGCAGTTTGAGGTTCTTTCTTTCCGGCCCATCTGTACTGTTTTTACTGCAGTCTTGCATACTTACGGAATGAGAGCATGCTTCTTGTTGCTACAAACAGCCCTCATAAATGTTGGAGCCAAGTGTGTCTAAACATTACAGCATATTAAACACCTTTAAGCATGATCCATAACCTTGTAATTGGTACCAAAATAACAAGACCTGTGTTTTAAATGGAAATTTGACTCTGTGTTTGCTGTTGTCAATCTGTTCCATTAGAACATAGCTGGTAAAGCCAGTCACAGAAAAGAACGGATGTGATTGAAGTGTGGAACCCTGAACTCTCGGACCTTAAAGATAATCTGAGCTAATGCTCATCTCTGATTGATGTGGAAACTAAAGACCAAAGCGGCTCTATGATTGACTCAAGGCTTCCAGACTCTTTCTTCCATGGTATAAATAATAATTGCGTTAGCAATGAAATTACACAAATTCACATGGAAATGTATCTTTCCTGGTATGGAAACAGGACAAAGAGGAGGTGGGTTTTATTTTTGACGGACATCACCAAAAGCTTTCTCCTTTCCAAATAGCTCTTCTGAATCTGTTCCAGGTCCCCAGATCTTCACTATTAGAATCATTCATTTAGCCATGATTTTTGTAAACCTTGGTTAAGATAAAAATATGTTAAGAGAAATTGTGAAGCAGTGCAATGAATGCAGGCCTTAGAACTAGAAATGAGTAGTCTACATTCTGGCCTGACACTTGCTGGGTAGGTGATCTTGAGAAAGTTTCCAACCCCTCTCATCCACGTGTTCATTCAAACACTTATAGAGAGAGCCTACTCTGTGCCAGTTTCCTCATCTGGAAAATGAAAACCAACCTGAGTGAATAGAACTGTGAGGATTACACGGAATGACATTTAAAGCGATCATCCTAGTGTTTTCCATATGGCAGACATTTAACTATTACGGTAAATATCAGTGTATATAAAATAAAATGTGAGTCATAATATATATATAGTTATCTTATGTATAATTTACATCTGCTGCTGATGGGGTTGACTGCTCACTTTTAAAATTCACCACCAAGATCACAGCAAGATAAACACAGAGAGCTTTGGCTTAGATGTTCTAATGATTAAAAGAAGCCAGAACATATGATGTTCCAATGCTGATATTTAAGGTACTGTAAGGTTCTGATTTACCAGTGTCTTTTGAATAAGTCTTGGTAATTAAAAGCCTTAAAGATTTTGTTTTGTTTTAATCTCCATCCAGAGTTATGATTGAAAAATGCTTTCGGCACCCTTATTTCTCTGGCCAGCCAAAACTTAAGAAAACGATTATCATATGGGGAACATACAGGAGAAAAATGGATGAGTTTCCTTCAACACCTGTTTTCATTAAGTAAGGGGAAGGAAATGAAAGGCTTTTTTCAATGCTTATCAAGTTAGTGCCAGAAGCATTACATATGTTATCCCATTTAATCTTCAAAGCCAAAGAGGTAGATACTGTAGTCCCTGCTTGAGAAATGTTATGAAACCATCCCTAAAAGTTTGAACTTTATGGAAGTAGAATATATTTCTTAGAATTGAACTTTGAATGAATAAAAACAGAATCCAATGCAAATATTGGTATGGAAAGTTACAAGAAAAGGGTAAAATGGCATCTAGGCCAGAACCATCTTCAATAATGTTAACATTATTAATATTCTTACCAAAGAATAGTGTCATTAGATAAAGTTACAGGACAGCCACAAAAGTTCATAAAAAGGAGAGGTACAGAGATAAACAGGTGCCATTGGAGGAAGACAAATCTCAGCTCGTGAACTTGGAGGAGCCTGGTTCCATTGCTGGGCTACCCATTCTGTGAAGCTGTATACCTGA
This sequence comes from Pan troglodytes, assembly GCF_028858775.2. NCBI lineage: Eukaryota > Metazoa > Chordata > Mammalia > Primates > Hominidae > Pan > Pan troglodytes. Next base: position 56,997,318 of record NC_072417.2, read on the forward strand.
GGCTTTATTAGCTTGATTATACTAAGCATCCAAACAACTGCCTTTTTTCTGATTTTATGCTCAACAAACAAACTCCTGGTTGTAATTTCACTTCCCATGTAGGCTTGCCTACAGGAAAAGAAAGTTGCCAATGATGCAGCTATGAGGACTCTGGTCCAATTCTTACTTTTCTTGGGAAATTAATAAAATGGCTTTCTGATTTTACCTGTTAGTCTTGTGATTAGTTAATATTAATAGATCCACCTGATACAATCAGGTTTTGGGGTCTACCAAGGGGAGGCCCAAATTCTGGATATTGGTTTATTCCCCAAGTAGTTCATGCCAGATTTTCTTGGAATTAAATATCTCACCTCCTCTCTTTGTGAACCACTTCATGAGACAACCATCCTACCAACAGCAATTATAAACTACTGACCAAATGTCAATATATACTGTTTGATAGTGTTGTAGAACAATCCAAAGATGGCAGAATCATGAAGAAACATGAAATATGAAAAAGGAGAAGAAAATCAGGTAAGCTTTATACTCAAGTAGCTCTTCCTCCTGAGGGCTTCACACTTCTCGTCTGCAGAAGTGAAATAGAATACAAGGAGGATACATGGGAAAAAACAATGGCAGATAGGAGGCAGGACTAACTTGCAGCTCCCACTTGGACAGACAGAACAGCATGTGGAGACTCACATCATGAACTTTCGCTCCAAGAACCACCTCAGGAAAGCTGAGAGAATCCACAGACCCTTTGAAGGCAGCGGATTGCTCCTGCAGGCTCTGGGAGACAGCTGGAAAATCTATGAGGGCCCAAAGTGTGAAAGTCCCTGAACACACACTCTCACTGGGGAACCTGAAGGTCCAGATCGCTGGAGAAGGATTTGACCTTACCTGGAACTGAGACTAATTTAGAGAGCCAAGAAAAATACAGGGGTAGAAGAAGCAGCAGGAAGAGTCCTGTGGGCTCTCTCCGTCCTCAGGGAAGCCATTTCCAACTTTGTCCCACAAAGTGAGAAAAAGCCCTTTGGGAAGCACTGTCAGAGGAACTGAGAAAAGACCACAGGAAGAAGAAAACTTCCAGCTGAACTTTGTAATGATTTTGACCAAATGTGAAGTTTCCTGGACAGAACCTGGAGGAGTGGGTGAATCAGGAGTGCAGACATAGCACAGAAACCATGGCAGGTGGGGAGGCCTGAAACCTGAAAGCCTTACTTGCTTTCTCAGCTTGGGAAGCTGATAGCCTGGGGCAAGTTCTCAGCCCTGTTCACCCACTGCCTGGAAATAAACTTGGTGTTGTTGGGGGCGGGGACAGACGGGGTGGGACCAGCCTTTTGGGCTGTGTGGAAGTGGGGTGAGACTTGCGACTGCTGGCTTTCCCCTACTTCCCTGGGAACCTGCATGATGCAGCAGAGGCAGCCATAATTCCCCCAGGAACGTTAACTCTTTTGGCCTGAGAACCACACCCCCATCCCCCACAGCAGCCTCAGCAAGCCCTAACCAAGGAGAGTCCGAGCTCAGATTCACCTAACCCTGCTCATGCTTGATGGTCTTTCCCTACCTACCCTGGTAGCTGAAGACAAAGAACGTAATCTCTTGGAAACTCTATGGCCCCACCCACCCCCTGATCCTTGTTATACTACAGCAGTGATGCTCTCTTGAAAGAGCCACCTCCTGGCTAGAGGCCAACCAACCCAAAATTAGCACAATAAACAATACTATACCCAAGGACCTCACAGAGTCCCCTTCACTCCCCTCCACCTCCATGAGTGTAGTTGCTGGTATCCACAGCTGACACAAAGACTGATCACATCACAGGGCTCTGTGCAGACAACCCCCAGCACCAGCCCAGAGCACAGTAGTTCTGCTGGGTGGCTAGATCCAGAAAAGAAATAACAGTCACTGCAGTTTGGCTCTCAGGAAGCCACATCCCTAGGGGAAGGGGGAGAGCACCACATCAAGGGAGTACCCCATGAGACAAAAGAATATGAACATCAGGCCTTGAGTCCCAGATCTTCCCTCTGATATAGTCTACCCAAATGAGAAGAAACCAGAAAAATAATTCTGGTAATATGATGAAATAAGTTGCTTTACCACCCCCAGAAGATCACACTAGCTCACCAGCAATGGATCCAAACCAAGGAGAAATCTCTGAATTGCCAGGAAAAGAATTCAGAAGGTTGATTATTAAGCTAATAAAGAAGCCACCAGAGAAAGGTAAAGTCCAATTAAATGAAATAAAAAAAGATAGAAGATATAAAGGTAAAAATCTTCAGTGAAATAGAGAGCATAAATAAAAAATAATCACAGCTTCTGGGAATGAGGAACATACTTAGAAAAATGCAAACTACACTGGAAAGTTTCAGCAATTGAATCAAACAAGTAAAAGAAAGAACTTCAGAAATTGAAGCCAAGGCTTTCAAATTTACTCAATCCAACAAAGACAAAAAAAAAAAGAATTTGAAAAATAAACAAAGTTTCTAAGAAGTTTAGGATTATGTTAAACAACCAAACCTAAGAATAATTGGTGTTCCCAAGAAAGAAGAGAAATCTGAAAGTTTGGAAAACATATTTGAGGGAATAATTGAGGAAAACTTCCCTGGCCTATGCTAGAGATCGAGACATCCAAACACAAGAAGCTCAATGAATACCTGGGAAAATTATCACAAAAATATCATCACCTGGGCACATAGTCATCAGGTTATCTAAAGTCAAGACAAAGGAAAGAATCTTAAGAGCCATGAAACAAAAGCATCAGGTAACCTATAAAGGAAAACCTATCAGATTAACAGCGTATTTCTCAGCAGAAACCCTACAAGCTAGAAGGGATTGGGGCCATATCTTCAGCCTCCTTAAACAAAACAATTATCAACCAGGAATTCTGTATCAAGCAAAACTAAGATTTGTAAATGAAGGAAAGATACAGTCTTTTTCAGATAAACAAAGGCTGAGAGTATTTCCCACTACCAAGCAAGCACTGCAAGAACTGCTAAAATGAGCTCTAATTCTTGAAACAAATCCTTGAAATAGACCACAATAGAGTGTCCTTAAGGCATAAATTTCACAAGACCTATAAAGCAAAAACAAATGGAAAAAAAAGTATTCAGGCAACAAACAGCACAATGAATGGAATAGTACCTCACATCTCAATATTAATGTTGAATGTAAATGACCTAAGTGCTCCACTTAAAAAAAATACAGGATGGCAGAATGGGTAAGAATTCCCTAACCAACTATCTGCTGTTTTCAAGAGACTCACCTAACACATAAAGACTCACATAAACTTAAGATAAAGGGGTGGAAAAAGATATTTCATGCAAGTGGACACCAAGAGCAAGCAGAAGTAGCTATTCTTGTATCAGACAAAACAAACTTTAAAGCAAAAACAGTTAAAAAAGACAAAGAGGGACATTATATAATGATAAAAAGACTTGTCTAACAGGAAAATATTGCAATCTTAAATACAAATGCACCCAATACTGGAGATCCCAAATTTATAAAACTATCACTAGTAGACCTAAGAAATGAGATGGACAGCAACACAATAATACTGGGGGAATTTAATACTCTACTGACAGCACTAAACAAATCATTAAGACAGAAAGTCAACAAAGAAACAATGGATTTAAACTATACCTTAGAACAAATGGGCTGAACAGATATTTACAGAACATTCTACCCAACAACTGCAAAATATACATTCTATTCGTCAGCACATGGAACATTCTCCAAGATAGACCATATGATAGGCCACAAAACAAGTCTCAATAAATTTAAGAAAATTGAAATTATATCAAGTCCTCTCTCAGACCACATTGGAATAAAATTGGCAGTCAACTCCAAAAGGAACCTTCAAAACCATGCAAATGCATGGAGATTAACCTGCTCCTGAATGATTATATCAATACCATGCTGTTTTGGTGACTATGGCTTTATGGTACAGTTTGAAGTTGGGTAATGTGATTTTTCCAGATTTGTTCTTTTTGCTTAGCCTTGCTTTGCCCATGTGGCCTCTTTTTTGGTTTCATGTGAGTTTTAGGATTTTTTTTTTCTAGTTCTGTGAAGAATGATGATGGTATTTTGATGGGAATTGCATTGAATTTGTAGATTGCTTTTGGCAGTATTGTCATTTTCACAATATTGATTCTACCATTCATGAGCATGGGATGTGTTTCCATTTGTTTGTATTGTCTATGATTTCTTTCAGCAGCATTTTGTAGTTTTCCTTGTAGAGGTCTCTCATCTCCTAAGTATTTTATTTTGCAGCTATTATAAAGGAGGTTGAGTTCTTGATTTGACTCTCAGCTTGGTCTCTGTTGGTGGATAGCAGAGCAGAATACGGATAAGTAAAATGAATGACAGCAATGGGACAAAGCAATGGGACAAAAAAAATAGGTAACTCTGTAATATGATATTGCACCACTATTTGTACAACAGATTCGTGTTATTTAAAGCAGGGCTTGAATTAGTTTAAAAATGTGGATTGTAATGACTGTGGTAATCCTTTCACAGTGTATATGTATATGAAATTATCATGTTACACGCCTTAAATTTATACAATTTTTATTTATCAATTATACTTAAATAAAGCTGGAAAAATATGTATTATATACTCTAAGCCAACTACAAAAAAGCTTTAAAGATAAGTATAATTTATATACTAAGAGAGAAAATAAAATGGAATCACAAAAAATGTTTGATTAAAACTAGAGAAGGCAGAAGAAGAGTGGGAAAAAAGGAAACAAGCAGGCTGGGTGTGGTGGCTCACTCCTGTAATCCCAGCACTTTGGGAGGCCGAGGTGGGTGGATCACAAGGTCAGGAAATCAAGACCATCCTGGCTAACATGGTGAAACCCCGTCTCTACTAAAAATACAAAAAAATTAGCTGGTGTGGTGGTGGGCGCCTGTAGTCCCAGCTACTTGGGAGGCTGAGGCAGGAGAATGGCGTCAACTGGGGAGGTGGAGCTTGCAGTGAGCCGAGATCACACCACTGCACTCCAGCCTGGGTGACAGAGTGAGACTCCATCTCAAAAAAAAAAAAAAAAAAAAAAAAAAAAAGAAACAAGCAACAAGCAACAAAATCAACAAGTAGAAAACAGATATAAATCTGATAGATGTTAATCCAACTATACCAATAATTACTTTAAATGTGAATTAAAGTTACTTTAAATATGAATGGTCTTAATACATAGCGATTATCAGAATGGAAATAAACAAAGCCTAACTATATGTTATCTACAATAAATCCACTTTAAATATAAAAACTTAAGCTAAAAGTAAAGAAATGGAAAAGATATACCATGTTAACAAGAGTCAAAAGAAAGCTGGAGTAGCTATATTAATTTGAAACAAAGCAGACTTTGGAAAAATGAAGATTGTCAGAAATATATAGAGGCATTACATAATAATAAAGGGTTCAACTTGCCAAAAAAAGATCCCGAATGTGAAAGAATGTCAAAATAAATGAATTAAAGCCTGATAGAACTGAAAGGAGAAATAGAAAAGTGACCATTAGAGTTGAAGACTTCAACAACCTTCTCTCAGTAATTGGCAGATAAAACAGGCACAATATGAGTAAAAATATGGTTGAACTGAACAGTACTATCAATCAACTTGATCTAGCTGACATTTATAGAATATACCAGCCCTCAACAGCAATATAAACATTTGCCTGCAGCTCATGTAGAACATTTTCTAATATAGACTACATTCCAGCCAGAAAACAAACCTTAAGAAAATTAAAAGAAAAGAAATTATGCAAAGTGTGTTCTTACACCACAATGAAATTAAACTAGATATTAATAACAGAAAATGGCTAGTTAAGTCCCCAACATGTGGAAATTAAATGAGTTCTAAATAACTCATGCATAAAATGACAAACTAAAAAAATTTAATTGCAAATACAATTTATCAAAATTAGAATATAGTAAAGGCAGTGCTTACAGGAAAATTTTTAGCATCAAATGCATGTATTAGAAAACTAGTAAGACCTAAAATTCATAATCAAAATTTCTTCTTTAGGATAGTAGAGAAAGAATAGCATGTTAAACCTAAAGCTAGCAGAAGAAAGAAATAATAAAAATTAGATTATTTTTACTGGAATCAATGAAATTCAAAATAGAAAACCAACAAATCCAAAAGCTGGTTCTCTGTAAAGATCCATAAATGGATAAACTTCTTGCCAGACTAACAAAGAAAATAAAAAGACACAAATTATCAATATCAGAAATGAAGGATGGGCTCATCACTATTAATTCCGTGGACACCACGAGTATACTAAAGGAATGCCAAGAAAAACTTTATGGCCACAAATCTGATAAATTGAATGTACCAATTTCTTGAGTGATATAAACTATCAACATTCAGGCACAGAGAAGTAGATAGCCAGAGTAGATCTATATCTATGAAAGAATTTGAGCCAATAACTAGTAATCATTCAAAGAAGAAAGCACCAGGCTGATGTTTCAATTCTGCCAAACATTTTTATAAAATGCACCTGCTCTGCAAAAAATGTTGAAAAAATTTATAATACATTTTGAAATTAACTAATTCCATGAAGCCAGCATCACCCCAATAGCAAAACCAAATAAAGATATTACAAAAAAGGAAAACTATAGATCAATATCTCTCATAAAAATAACTACAAAAATTCTCAAAAAAAAATTAGAAACTCAAATCCAGCTATGTATAAAATGAATTGTACATCATGGCCAAGTAGACTTTACTGTAGATGTGTGAAGCTGATTCAGTATTCAAAAATCAATCAATACAATCCACCATATTATCAGTTTTAGAAGAAACACATTATATAATCCTATCAATGTGCACAGAAAAAGTGTGTGACAAAAATTTAATACCCATTCATAACAGCTCTATAACCTAGTAACAGAGGGGAACCTCCTCAACTTTATCAAGAGCAATTACAAAAACCTATCACACTTAATGGATGTTTCCCCAATAAAACTGGGATTGAGGCAAGGATGTTCTCTCTCATTAGTTCTACTCAGCATTGTGCTGGAATTCCTAGATAGTGAAATAAGGCAAGAAAAAGAAATAAAGCATATACAGATTAGAAAGAAAAAAATATAGCATGATCATCTAGGTTGAAAATCTCAAAGAATCTATGGAAATATGTCCTGGAATGAATAAGTGATTATAGCAACATTGAAGGATATGAATTGATAATAGAGTTAAGTCTCATTATTCACAGTAGTTATTTTCTATAAAGTCATTTTGAACATTGAATTAATGAATACAGTGTTATTGCTCTTAGGACACATGCAGAATTAGGTTCCTACAAACTTCTGGTGACAATACTTACACAAACTGACCAATAACAACCTTGTTTTATGTGTGTTTCTGTTTTAAAATACCTAATTTAATACATAATTCTTATAAATAGTTAATTATATGCAGCATTTCTTTGTACTAAAACACTAGCTGATAAGGTTTTGGCACTTTCCTGACCCTGGGCAATGTCACCATAAATTTATTTGACTTTCAGCCTCACAACAATGCTGTCTACTACACTTTTTAAAAATTAGTCATCATTTCATAAATTCAGAAATGTAGCTGCTTTTCCACCTTTTTCAAAACTTCATCAAACACTATATAGATGTTACTTTAGCAATTTCCAGAGTAGCCTTCCATATAAAATAGGTGAATTTTCTCTTCATTTTTTTTCTGGATGTACCACAGTTTTAAATCACTAACATTGAACCCACAGCCAACTACAGTATAACTTATGCTTGAATGAAATCTAACACAGAATATGCACAGTAGAAAACATTTCAGAACTACACTTGGAAGTGAAATCACCAACATAAAAGCACAAAATTTTTTTTAAAAAGTGACAGTAGACTGCATAAAGAACATTTATTTACAATATGGGAGCCTAACAGGAAGGCACAACAGCATTGCCTTGTTCAGCCTCAGCTGGAGTATGCATATTGGGTGGCTCAATTTTTTTGTTCTTCTGTGTATGCCCATGAATGACCATGAAAGCATAGCAAATATTTATTTTGAAATTACAAATAAATGTTAGTGAGTAAACAAATTCAAAAGTATGGAATCTGAGAATAATAAGGATTAACTTTACAAAAGGCAATGCTTTCCTACATATACCAGCAATGAACAGCTGGAATTTGAAACTCAAATAAAACAAAACAATATTATTGAAAAAATCATCCTCCTCCTTCAGTGAAATACTTAGGTATAAATCTAACAAAATATGTACAGGATCTGAATGCAGAAAACTACAAAACACCAATGAAAGAAATCAAAGGAAAAATAAGTCAAGAGATATTTCAGGTTTATTGACTGGAAGACTCAATATTGTTAAGGTATCAGTTCTCAATTTGATCTATAAATATGTGCAATTCCAATGAAAATCCCATTACATTATTTTATAGATACCAAAAATTTTATTCTAAAGGTAATATAGAAAGATAGAAGACCTGGAATAACCAATGCAATACTGAATAAGATGGACAAATTGGGATAATCTCACTACTCAAGTCAATGCTTGCTAAAGTAACCAAGAAAGCTCAATAATCAAAAGAGCATAAAAGAATAGTCACACAGATCAACAGAGCAGAATAAAGAGTGCAAAATCGACTCAAATACAGACAACTGTTCTTTGACAAAGACACAAAGTCAATTCAATGGAGAAAGAACGCTTTTTAACAAATGGAACTAGAGTAATTGAACATCTATGTGTAAAAAATAATGAATCTAAAAACAGACCTTTCACAAAAGTTATCTCAAAATGGATCATAGACTGAAATGTAAAGTACAAAACTCTAAAACTTCTAGAAGAAAATATTTTTAAAAATCTAGATAAACATGCATTTGATGAAGAGGTTAGGTAGAAAACTAAAAGCATAATACATGAAAGAAAATCTTTGTTAGTTGGACTTTAGTAAAATTAAAATCGTCTGTTCTGCAAAAAACACTGCTAATAGAAGGGAAAGACAAGCCAAAGACTGGGAGAAAATTGTTGCAAAACATATCTGATGAAGGATTTATATCCAAAATATATAAAGAACTCTTAAAGCTCAACGATACGGAGCAAACAATTAAATTTTACAATTGGAAAAGGTTTTTAAGAGACACCTCACCAAAGAAGATAGATAGCAAGTAAGCTTACCAAAAGATGATCAACATTATTTGCCATTAGGAGAATACAAATTAAAACAACAGTGATATAATACTTTAATTAAAATGTCTAATTTTTTTTAAAACATGACAGTAACCATTGCTGGTGAGCATTTGGAGGAAACTTCATTTGGAAACTCATTCATTTCTGGTGAGAATGCAAAATGGTGCAGCCACTTTGGAAAATGGCTTGGCAGTTTTTTACAAAGCTAAATATAGTATTATCATAATTTACTGATCCTAGGTATTTGCCCAACTGTTTTGAAAATGTATGTTCACCTAGAAAAGTATAGGATTTTTATAGCAGTTTTATTCATAACCACTAAAACCTTAGAAGTGGCTACGATGTCCTCCAACAGGTAAATAATCAATGGTATATCCATACAATGGGATCCTACTTAGCAATGAAAAAGGAGGAGCTATCAACAAGCTATGCAAAGACATGGATGAATCATAAGTGCATATTTCTAAGTGAGTGAAGTCAGTCTGAAGAGGATACATACAGCAAAATTCCATTTATATGACATTCTGGAAAAGTCAAAACTGTAGCAGTCATAAAATTCAGTGTTTGCCAAGGGTTTGGGGATAGAAGAAAGAATTGAATTGGTGAAGCTGGAATTATTTTAGAATGATGAAACTATTCTATATTATATCACAGTAGTAGATACAGGAAACTATGCATTCATCAAATTCCATAGAACTTATAGCATAAAGCTTGGAATCGTTATTATTATTATGCTTTAAGTTCTGGGATACATGTGCAGAACGTGCAGGTTTGTTACATAGGTACACATGTGCCATGGTGGTTTCCTGCACCCATCAACCCATCATCGACATTAGATATTTCTCCTAATGCTATCCCTCCCCTAACCCCCAACCCCTGGACAGGCCCCAGCATGTGATGCTCCCCTCCCTGTGTCCATGTATTCTCATTGTTCAACTCCCACTTATGAATGAGAACATGCAGTGATTGGTTTTCTGTTCCTCTTAGTTTGCTGAGAATGATGGTTTCCAGCTTCATCCATGTCCCTGCAAAGGACATGAACTCATCCTTTTTATGGCTGCATAGTATTCCATGGTGTATATGTGCCACATTTTCTTTATCCAGTCTATTATTCATGAGCATTTGGGTTGGTTCCAAGTCTTTGCTATTGTGAACAGTGCTGCAATAAACATACATGTGCACATGTCTTTATAGTAGAATGATTTATAATCCTTTGGGTATATACCCAGTAATGGGATTGCTGGGTCAAATGGTATTTCTGGTTCTAGATCCTTGAGGAATCACCACACTGTCTTCCACAATGGTTGAACTAATTTATACTCCCACCAACAGTGTAAAAGCATTCCTATTCTCCACATCCTCTCCAGCATCTGTTGTTTCCTGTCTTTTTAATGATCATCATTCTAACTGGCATGAGATGCTATTTCATTGTGGTTTTGATTTGCATTTCTCTAATGACCAGAGCTTTTTTTCATGTATTTGTTGGCCACATAAATGTCTTCTTTTGAGAAGTGTCTGTTCATATCCTTTGCCCACTTTTTGATGGACTTGTTTGATTTTTTTCTTGTAAATTTGTTTAAGTTCCTTGTAGACTGGATATTAGTCCTTTGTCAGATGGATAGATTGCAAAAATTTTCTTTCATTCTGTAGGTTGCCTCTTCACTCTGATGATAGTTTCTTTTGCTGTGCGGAGACTCTATAGTTTAATTAGATCTCATTTATCAATTTTGGCTTCTGTTGCCATTGCTTTTGGTGTTTTAGTCATGAAGTCTTTGCCCATGCCCATGACCTGAATGGTATTGCCTAGGTTTTCTTCTAGGGTCTTTATGGTTTTAAGTCTTATGTTTAAGTCTTTAATACATCTTGAGTTAATTATTGTATAAGGTGTAAGGAAGGGGTCCAGTTTTAGTTTTCTGAATATGGCTAGCCAGTTTTCCCAACACCATTTATTAAATAGGGAATCCTTTCCCCATTGCTTGTTTTTGTCAGGTTTGTCAAAGATCAGATGGTTGTAGATGTGAGGCATTGTTTCTGAGGACTCTGTTCTGTTCCATTGGTCTATATATCTGCTTTGGTACCAGTACCATGCTGTTTTGGTTACTGTAGCCTTGTAGTGTAGTTTGAAGTCAGGTAGCACGTCACACTACCTGACAGCATGGAATCTTAAAGTATGCAAATTTTTAAAAAATTTAGGAGGTCAAGGAAATTCCAGAATGAAGTATAGAATGTGACAAAAGAAACTGTATTACAGGTAGGGGGAGGGTCCAAGGTGGACATTTAGGAACAGCACTGGTCTGCAGCTCCCACTGAGACAAATGCAAAAGGTGAGTGACCTCTGCATTTCCAACTGAGGTAACCATATTTTCTTATTGGGAGAGAAATGAAAAAAGCAGGGTGAGACCACAGTTCAACTAGGAACTGCACAGGGCAAAGGGACCTTCCTCCCACAGCCAAGAGAGTGGTGAGACACTGTGCTACCAGATTTTTGCAATCTGTGGATCAGAAGATTCCCTCGTGTGCCTACACTACCAGGGCCTTGGATCCCTAGCACAAAACTGGGAAGACCCATAGCAGCTGCTCCAGTCAGCAGCTGTTCAGGCAGGCACTGAGCTGCAAGAGTTTTTACATACTCCGGCAGCTCCTGGAATTCCAGATTGATTAAATACTTAAATTAAGACCCAAAACTATAAAAATACTAGAATAAAACCTAGAGCAAATTATTCTGGGCTTCGGTCTAGGCCAACTTTTAATATGTAAAAATGCAGTTTCTGCAAAATACAATAAAATGAAGTTCAATTAAAAAAAAAGAAGAAAAAGAAAAATTGTATTACAATGGCGAGGCACAGTGACTCGCACCTGTAATCCAGCATTTTGGGAGGCTGAGGTGGGTGGATCACTTGAAGCCAGGAGTTTGAGACCACCCTGGTCAACATGGTCTACTAAAAATACAAAAAAATAGCTGGGTACAGTGGCATGTGCCTGTAGTCCCAACTGCTTGGGAGGCTGAGGTGGGAGGATTGCCTGTGTCTAGGAGGTCAAGGCTGTAGTGAGCCAAGATTGTGCCATTGCACTCCAGCCTGGGTGACAGAGTGAGACTCTTTCTCAAAAAAACAAACAAACAAAAAACAAAGCTGTATTACAAATATATGAAATAATCTCTCTGAATGGGATGGGAGAATAAGGACTAACTTTTGGCATGAATAGAATCTGTAACACTAAAGGCAAAAGGAACTCTGCAGAAGCAATGCACTCTATTTGATTAAGCTTTTCCAACAATAGTATGGGTTAACAATTTGGAAACCACGATACAATTGACCCTTGAACAATGCAGGGGTTAGGGGCATCAACCACCATACAGCAAAAATCCATATATAACTTTTGACTGCTACTAGTGGTTAAAGTTGACTGGAAGTCTTACTGGTGACATAAACAGCCAATTAACATAAGTTTTGTATGTTATACGTATTCTATACCATATTATTAAAAAAACTAGAGAAAACATAATGTTATTAGAAAAATCATAAGAAAGATAAAATATATTTACTATTCATTAAGTGGAAGTGGTTTATCATAAAGATCTTCCTTCTCATTTTCTTCACATTGAGTAGGCTGAGGAAGAGGAAGAAGAGAGGAGCTGATCTTGCTGTTTCAGGGATCGCAGAAATGGAAGAAAATCTGCGTATAGGTGGATCCACACAGTTCAAATTCATGTTGTTCAAGGATCAACTGTACATGTATAGTGGAATTTAAAAATTAAGTGGATGGATGATGGATTGTGGGAGACAAATTTCTCACTGTTTGAATAGGAAGTTACATTTAAGCAAGGAGAGGAGATTAGAATGATCAACAGGGTAACATATTAGAATGAGAGACATCAGTAAAACTCACGCTTAGTTTAAATAGATACAAATAGTTACATATAAAAATATTTATGGATATGTTTCACACACATGGCTTAGCATACATCTACATATATCTCCTTGACTTATCAACTAGGCCTAGAGGCAATACCACTCCAATGGAATGAGCACATCTAACATCTAGATTTTGGTTTTCTTTTCTTTCTTTCTTCCTTGTTTTTTTTTTTAAATTTGAGATGGAGTCTCACTCTGTTGCCCAGGCTGGAGTGCAGTGGCACGATCTCAGCTCACTGCAACCTCCACCTCCCAAGCTCAAGCGATCCTCCCACCTCAGCCTCCCAAGTAAATGGGATTACAAGTATGTGCCACCATGCCTAGCTAATTTTTATATTTTTAGTAGAGATGAAGTTTCACTGTGTTGGCCAAGCTGCTCTCGAACTCCTGACCTCAAGTGAACCGCCCACCTCGGCCTCCTAAAATGTTGGGATTACTGGCATGAGGCATCGTGCCTGGCCCAGATTTTGGTTTTCAGTACTATTCTCCAATTAAAAAAAAAAAAAAAAAAAAACAAGTCTTGGAGAAATTGGTGATTCTAGGATTAAGGCAGGAAATATACTAGATGAGCCTAGAGCATCTCATAGTAAAAGTAAAAAAGTGCTGAAAAAGGAAGTAAGTGCTTTCAAACAAACATACACAATTATGGGAATATGTTAAATGGATAAAAGGGCCAAATGAAATAACTTCCAGTGGCCAGAACTAAAACAACCTGGGCAACAAAATATTATAAATAAGGTAGAATTAGATTATAACCCAAGGTATAAAATAAATGTTCATGAGTTTATGCTGATATAGATACATGATTGAACAAAAAGTAAACGGAGGAAAATAGACACATCTCCTATGCAGAATTTCAAATAATCCTCAAAGAGATGGAGCATAACTTCCTATCTTGAGAGCTGTACACAGTGACATCCTTCCAAAGAATGGAGTATAAAAAGAGGGAAAAAAAATAGCCTCACAGCAAAGAAATCTGAAAAACATCACTTCAACCAAATGACCAGTTTTGACATCAATATTGATAAGTCATGTTGATAGTATTTAGCCTTGGTATGATGTGATAAGTGGCACTTTACCTCTGTGGTTTTCCTCCCAGATACTCATAACCCTGTCTGATTGTGATATATTTACAAAATAACTAACCAGTATCCCTCAAAACCTTCAAGGACATAAAAAATGAAGAAATTCTTGATAAACTACCAGAGCCACAAGGAACATAAGGCAATACACTAAACACAATATGGTCTCCTGGATGCCTACATGGAATTCTGAAATAGAAAAATAACTTGGATAAAAACTAAGGGAATCCAAATAAATATAAACTTTAGTTAATATGAATGTATTAACATTGGTTCATTAATTATGGCAAATGTACCACACTAATGTAAAATATTAATAATAGGAAAAACTGCTTCTGGGGTATATGGGAACTCTCTGTATTATCCTCATATTATTTGTAAATTTATTACCATACAAAAGGAAAAAGGTTTATTAAATAGATGTTGATTAACACATTTATAGAATTGGCTTATCAGCAGATTAGACATAGCAAAAAATTAATTCAAAAACATGTACAATGGAAATTATCCCATGTAAAAGGAAGAAAAAAAATTTTTTTTTTTTTTGAGATGGAGTCTCACTCTGTTATCAGGCTGGAATGAAGAGGCACAATAATGGCTCATAGAAGCTTTGACCTCCTGAGCTCAATGATTCTCCTGCCTCAGCCTCCTGAATGGCTGGGATCACAGGTGTGTGCCACACCATCTGGATAAATTTTTTGGTTTTTTAGAGACAGTCTTGCCATGTTATCCAAGATGGTCTTGAATTTCTAGGCTTAAGCAATCCTCTTGCATTAGTCTCCCAAAGTGCTAGAATTACAGGCAATAAATTTAAAATAGAATTACATTACTATAAATTATAATGTTTGTGAAGTAATATAAACCAATTTAAGATACACTGAATTAAGTTAAAGATGCATGTGGTAATCTAACCATAAGAAGGCAATAAAAGAAGAACAGAACAAAAAATAGGTGAGTCAAGTAGAAAACAAATAGCAAAATGGTAGAATTAAACTTAACCATATCTACAAATACATCAAATATAAATTAACTGAAAAGTCTAATTAAAAATTATTAATTGGCAGCCTGAGTTAAAAAAAGAATGATAATCTAATGGTCTTTACAAAAGGTACAGTTTAAACACAGATACACTGAAGCTAAAAGATGGAAAAATATATACCCTAAAAACACTAATTACAAAAAAAGCTGTTGTAGCTGCATTAATATCAGACTAAAAAATGAGTAATGCAGGAAATAATGGGGAATATTTTATAATAATAAAAGGATCAATTCATCATGACAACATAACAAACATAAATGTATATGCTGTGACTAACATAGTTCCAAATATTTGAAGCCAACAGTGATATATCAGAAAAGACAAACAAATTCCTAATCATAAAAGAAGTTTTAATAGTTTTCTCTCAGTAATAGATCAAAGAGTAGCACAAGGATATAGAATAGTTGAAAATCACTTTTAACCAGCTTGGTCTTATTGATATTTTTGAATTGTTTCCCCATATTTTTATTATAGAGTCTTTTCAAATGTACTTAGAACATACACCAAGATAGACAATATTTCTAGCTATAAACAATCTCAACACATTTTTAAAATTAAAATCCTACTGAATATGTTCTGAAAACCCAATGGAATTTTTTAAAAACAGAAATAAATTTATAACTAAATTAAAACACACACACATCATTAATTAAAGAAAAAATCAAAATAGAAATTTGAGAATATTTTGAGCTCAGTAAGAAGAACACAAAGTATCAAAATTTGTGTATGGAGGTAAGCAGTACTTAGCAGCAAACTTACAAGTTTAAAGACATATATATGTATACACACATATATGACAAATTTAAAAGGCATATATATAATAAGAATCAATTATTTAGTTTACTAAAACAACTAACATAGCAAGAACAAATTAACATGGATAAAAAAATAAAGAGCAAAAATCAATGAAAAAAGACAAGGCAAATAATAGAAAACATTAACAAAACTAAAAGTTTGTTTGTAAAAATATTAATAAAATTGATAAACTCCCAGAAAAAGCCATCAGAAAAAGAGGAAAAGCATAATTTGCCAGTATCAAGAATAAAAAAGAAGCCATCTCACAGGTTTTTTAGCTATTAAAAAGATTGCAATAGGGTATTATTAACAACTTTGTGCCAACAATATTGATTACTTGGAGGAAATAAACAAATCCCTTGACAAACACAGATTTTTTAAATTGGGCACACACACACACACACACACACACAGACACAAAATAGAAAATTTGAATATCCCTGTGTCTTTTAAATACACTTAAACAAAATATAATCTTTTCCACAAGGAACACTAGGTCTAGATGGCATAAATGTGAATTTTTCTTGAAGGAAGAAATAATTTCCATATTATACAAACTCTTTCATACAATTAAAAAAAAAACAACAACAGAACTCTTGTCTTCTGGTTTGGGGGCAGGATAGCCCTAATACTAATACAAGGGAAAAACAATATGGAAAAAAAAATAACTGAATAGTATCTTTCATGAACATAGAGAGGTTCTTAACAATTAGCAAATAGAATCTAGCTATGTATAAATGGGAAAATAAGGCTACCAATCCAAAAAGCTTAGAAAACTCCAAGGTAGGATGACATTTACTTCTAGACACATCACAGTCACACTGCAGAAGAACAAAGATAAAAAGAAGAACTTAAAAGTAGCCAGAGGGGGAAAAAGAAACTGAATATACAGGAAGACAATGATAAGAATGTTACCTGACTCCTCATCAAAAATAGTGGAAGCCAGAAGATAATGGAATAACGTTTTTAAAGTGTGAAAGAACAGTTAACTGTTATATTTGCTAAAAACATCCTTCAAAAACTAATGGTGGCATAGAGATATTTTCAAACAGACAAAAGTTGAGAGAATTAAACTCCAGCAAAACTATCCTACAAGAAATAATAAAATAATTTACATAGGTTTAAAAGCAGTGACATCAGATTAAAAACTCAGCTTTATAAGAAAGAATAGAGTGCATTTAAAAATATTTTGAAAATTATTTTTTGTTTTCTACACATAAATTATTAAATATCGTTAAAGAGTACTGACTATGTAAAGTAAAAAAAAAACCCAAAAGAACATAGATTTTATGCAATATGTAGAAGTAAAATAATAAGGCCTCAAAAGGCAGAGGGTAATAATTGGAAATATATTGTCATAAATATCTGAAATTGTGAGGTAATTAAATATTTTTGAGATAGTTATAATTTAAGGGTGTATGTGATAATTTTTAAAGCAACTGTTTAAGAAACGTAAACCATGTAACTAAAAAATTATTAGAGGAAAAAATACTAAGATTAAACAGGATAATGCATTATAACCAAGTGGTGGTAGTCTCTAGAATGCAAAGTTGTCTCAATATTCTAAAGTCAATCAATATATTCACCACATTAATATAAAGTTTAAATTACATAATCATCTCAGCGTAATAGATATAGAAAAAACATCTGATAAAAGTCACTGCCCATTTATAAGGGGAAAAAAATCCTTCAGAAAACTGAAAGTAGAAGACTTTCTCAATCTGATAAAGTGTTATGCACATTATACTTTAACACAAAATATTGAACACCCTAACATCAAGAAGAAGGCAACAATCTTTGTTCTTCCCACTTCTGTTTGACATTGTACAGAAAGTACCATAAGCCAAAAAAAAACCAAACAAACAAAAAAACAGAAGAAAGCACAAAGAACAGGAACAAGTAGAAATTTTACATTAAGTAAAACTGTCTTTATTCATACATGACATGATTGTGAATGTAAAAATCCAGGGAAATCTACTTAAAAAAAGCTAGAATGAAAAGTGTAAGTATTTCTACACACAAGAAATAGAAATAAATAGGAAATGAAATTAAGTAAACAACATCATTTATAATAGCTTAATAGTTAAAATCCAAGTACAAATACATAAATTTAACAAAAGATGTGCGTCTATACATAGAGAAATTATAGTTCTAAATAAATGGAGATATATACCATGTTCATGCATTTGAAGATTCAGTCTTGTAATCATTATTTTTCTCCCCATCAAAATCTATAGATTCAAACAATCTCAAGCAAAATCCAAGCAGATATTTTTGTAAAAATTGACAAACTAATTCTAAAATGTATATGGAAGTGCAAAGTGCTTAGAATGACCAAGTTTTAAAGATATAAAGTTAGAAGCAGATTAAAGATATACAGTTAGGAGATTTACATTGCCTGATTTCAACACAGAGTGTAAAACTACAATATATTAGGCAATTAGTGATTGGCATAAGGATAGACAAATAGATTAATTGTACAGAATAGAGAACTTAGAATTGTATTCATATTTGTGAAGTTTATTGATTTATTAAAAAGATGCTCATAAAATTCAGTATAGGAAAAAGTCTTTTCAGCATGTAACGTTAGAGAAACTGGATATCTTTATAAAAAATTAATCTTCACCCTTTTATTATGTCCTATACAAAAATTAATCAGATGAAACATATACCTAAATGTAAGAACTAAAAATTATAAAGCTTCATAATGAAAATATTAGAAGAATATTTTTATATACTTGAAGTAAGCAAAAAATAAACAAAAACATGGATGAATCTCAGAAATATTATGTTGAATGAAAGAAGCCAAATATGAGTCTATACTATATGATTCCACTGTATGAAGTTCCGGAACAGGCAAAATAATCTCTGGTTACAGAAATTGGAACAACAATTTCTCTGGAAGAGAGATATTGACTGGAAGTGCCACACGGAATGCTTCAGGAGCAATGGAAATGTTCCGTGTCTTGATTTGAATGATGTTAGAAGGGTATGAACATTTGTCAAAATTTGTTGAACTATACGCTTAAAATCAAAGCATTGTACTGTATGTAAAAAATACCCCAATTAGTAAATTTGTAAGCAGGAATCTCCCTACTCTTGGTCAAAGCACCTCTGTCATTTGAAATATTGAGGTAAACCAAATCAGTGAGGTGAATTATGATTTCTCAATAAAAGCAGAAAGGGCAGATTTCATTTGGGGCACATATAACTACCTCTTCTCAAAATCATTCTCTGTCTGATGGTTAAAACCTAATATTATTTCGACAGAATGTGATTTAAAAAATAATTTCAGAGAGAAAGAGACCAACACAAATGTATTTAACATTGTTATCATAGTAAGGCAGCATTAAGCAAGGACTGGATAAAATAGGAGGAAGGAGTTGAAAAGGAGACATCAGAGAAAAGGAAAGAGAGACAGAAAATTCACTTCATTCTTGAAGGAAAAAGATGTCCCTAAACAATCTGAACTCTATATTGTAGTGAATGGACTTAAACAACTCACTAACTTTGGTGACATCTCAGCAATTCTACTCACGGTATGTATGATTTTGGTGTGTCATTTTAACTCTTACCTTCACTTCCCTAAGTCTAGAATAGTAACTGCTACCCCAAAGCTTATCATAAATATAACTTAAAGGGAAGTCTAGGCCAACCCTTTCCCCTAATCCTTTGAAATCTGCACCAAATACAGGGAAATAATGAGTCTTTATACTGCTACCCTTGTGTTCGTAGAGATAATTGGAGACGATATTTAGTCCACAAATTCGAAGAAAAAATTTCACAAAGTGAAAAAAGAGGTTGATTTCAAAGCTTCTTCTCGTTTTAATTTTTTTTTTTTAACTTGAAGGCAACTATCTGATATAGATGGTTTTGTGGTTTAAGGAAGCAGAAAATGAGCATGATTTTATACACACCCATTCCTTCTGGGAATGTTTCAAGGAAAGATAAAAGATTGCTGACACTGCTGTATATAACATGGAAAGTATTGTGGACTAAAAAACCTATATTGTCCCAGCACTTTGGGAGGCCGAGACAGGTCAGGAGATCGAGACCATCCTGGCTAACACGGTGAAACCCTGTCTCTACCGAAAATACAAAAAAAATTAGCTGGGCGTGGTGGCGGGCACCTGTAGTCCCAGCTACTCGGGAGGCTGAGGCAGGAGAATGGCGTGAACCCGGGAGGTGGAGCTTGCAGTGAGCTGAGATCGCGCCACTGCACTCCAGTCTGGGCGACTGAGCGAGACTCCGTCTCAAAAAAGAAAAAAAAAAACTATATAGGTTATGCTGCATTTACGGAAAAAAGTTTCTTATTTTCCATGTAGACCATACGCTCTATGAAAATATTGTCTGTTGTTGGGAGATATGTGTGTTTAGCCTCATAGCTAAGAAAATCATAGAAAAATAATATGGAAAGTATTGTGAACCAAGGAATCTATATAGGTTATGCTGCATTTACAGAAAAAAAGTTTCTTATTTTCCATGTAGACCATATGTTCTATGAAAACATTGTCTATTGTTGGGAGATATGTGTGTGTGTTTAGCCTTATAGTTAAGAAAATCATACGAAGAATAAAAAAGACATATCTAGACTTCATATGAGAGAGAAGAGACTTTGAATGGGATTGGATTCAAAGGATTAAAACCAACCTTGAAGTTGTCTAATATATTTTGGAGACTCATAACTGAATTTCTCTGCTGAAACAACGTATGATGTATTTCTCAACTTAATGCCTTAGCTTTTAGGAAAACATGTTTCTGTAGGATAGTGTGGCCTATGGTTTGCCCTGGAAGAAAAAGATGATGAAATCCAAGGTGATATCAATCCTCATAAACTGCAGATGTGGATTTTTAAAAGACAAGCAGAGATTTGAAACAATAATTAAAAAATATACCTCTCTGAGCATGAAGGAAGGGAGACTTGGGAGACTGAGAACAGGAGTTTGAACTGGGCCAGGCTTGGGAGACTGAGAACAGGAGTCTGAACTAGGCTGCTTCCCGAAGGCTATGATGAAGAGCTACTTTATTTATTCATCCATTCACCCAACTGTCTTCTATTTATTTATTGCCTTTTCTTTGGGGCTCGATGAAAATCATATTTTACATGCAGTTTTAAGTTATTCTTTCCTCTATTGTATAGAAATTTCCATCTCTATACAATAGAGACTGTAATGGTAGTAATGGTTGTAAATAGAGACTGGTATGGTAGGCTTGGAAGAACTGAGAGATACAAGAGCAAGGGAAATTTTCCTGTCCCGTTTTCTCATCTCCTGCTGATATCACAGGAGAAACAGCATCACCTGGAGGGGGAGGTCAAGGTTCCAGAGTTTTAGGCAACGGTGGGCAGCACAGCCAGTATGGTCCAAGAGGGAGCCAAGAGCAACAGAGAGAAACATACAACCCAAAGCAGCAGCTGCAAGGAGGAGCAAGAAACAGTTTTAACACAAACTCCCCTTTCCCAAAATATGGGGAAAGGCAAGACTAGTCTAATACTTGCATTACATATGGATTATGTCAGATAACATATATTCTGCACATAGTAAGCACTGGATATATGGTAGCTATTAAAATAATAATAATAAATCTAAACGAATCCCACCTGGAACTATTTATCTGTGGAGGAATCTGGAGAGAGAGGTATGGCAGATCAAGAAGCCTCTGGGAATGAAGTAATATTATTTAAAACATCAACAAATACTGACAACATAGAAGCATTGAATGCTACAGCTGGGAAGTCTCAGTTATTTTAGTTTAACACTTTCATTTTACAAATGTATTAACTGAGTCCCCAAGAAATGAAGTGACTGGCTCAAAATCGCCTCGTATTTGTAGCAATGGAGCTGGGATTTTTTTCCAATAGAGTGGAATTTTTTTTTTTTTGGATCATTTCCCAAGAAATGCTCAATGTCTGACATCCGCAAATAAATTTAAGAAAACTCTAAATAATACTTATAATAGATTTATCTTAGGGGGATGTTACTGGCAGACAGTTTTCCAGAAAAATGATGCCATTCAGTGGGCTGGGTTTCAGTGATAAACATCAACTCAAAAGAATGAAAATTCTTCCCTATAAAATATCATAAAGGATGTTCAATTTTGTGAGTAACCTGAAAACCTGGTTTTCAGTTTTCCATGTTTGTATACACTGACAATCTTGCTGAGACAGTAGAAAGTTATCTAAACCTCTTTTATACTACAAAATTGGAGTTCTTTGGACCAGGACCAAGGAAAGAGACAGAAGCCAGCCTGGCTAATACAATGGGGATTGTGACCATGGGATAAGGAGAGAGCTCGCACCCAGCACAGCCTGTGGTCAACTCAATGCAGAGAAGCTGGACTGGCAATGTTAGCCACAATCCTTTATCTCCATTTGGAATCTTCCAACTATAATTTTTAATTGATATATAATATTTTAGATATTTATAGAGGACATGTGAGTATTTGTCACATACATTCCCCTTTCCCCATATCCACACCAACATCTATTGTTTTTTTGACTTTTTAATAATGGTTTTTCTTGCAGGAGTAAGATGGTATCTTATTGTGGTTTTAATTTGCATTTCCCTGATAATTAATGATATTGAGCATTTTTTCATAAGTTTGTTGGCCATTTGTGTATCTTATTTTAAGAAATGTCTATTATGTCCTTTGCCTACTTTTTAATAGACTTACTTGTTTTTTCTTGCTGATTTGTTTGGGTTCCTTGATTCTGGTTACTAGTCCTTTGTCAGACGCATAGTTTGCAAATATTTTCTCCCACTCTGTAGGTTGTCTGTTTACTCTTCTGATTATTTCTTTTGCTGTGCAGAAGCTTCTCAGTTTAATTAGGTATCATTTATTTATTCTTGTTTTTGTTGCGTTTGCCTTTGGGGTCTTAGACATACATTCCTTGCCTTGGCCGATGTCTAGAAGAGCTTTTCCAACATTGTCTTGTATAATTTTCATAGCTTCAGGCCTTATATTTAAGTCTTTGATCCATCTTGAGTTGACTTTTGTATAAGGTGAGAAGTAGGGATCCAGTTTCATTCTTCCACATGTGGCTTGCCAGTTTTCCCAGCACCATGTATTAAATAGGATGTCCGTTTCCCAATATGTGTTTTTGTATACTTTGTCAAAAATCAGTTGGTTGTACATATTTGGCTTTATTTCTGGGTTCTCTATTCTGTTACATTGGTCTATATGCCTGCTTTTATACCAGTACCAAGCTGTTTTGGTAACTATAGCCTTGTAGTATAATTTGAAGTCTGGTAATGTGATGCCTCCAGATTTGTTCTTTTTGCTTCGGATTGCTTTAGCTATTTGGGCTCTTTTTTGGTTCCCTATGAATTTTAGAACTGTTTTTCCTAATTCTGTTAAAAATGGTATTGGTATTTTCATAGGAATTGCATTGAATCTGCAGATTACTTTGAGCAGTGTGGTCATTTTCGCAATATTGATTCTTCCAATTTGTCAGCATAGGATGCACTTTCATTTGTTTGTGTCGTGTGTAATTTTTTTTCAGCAGTGTTTTGTAGTTCTCCCTGTAGTGATCTTTTATGTCCTTGCTTAAGTATATTCCTAGGTATTTAATATTTTTTGCAGCTGTTGTAAAAGGCATTGGGTTCTTGATTTGAGTCTCAGCTTGGTTACTGGTGGCGTATAGCAGTGCTACTGATTTGTGTACATTGATTTTGTAATCTGAGACTTTACTGAATTCATTTATCAAATCTAAAAATATTTTGAAGGAGTCTTTGGAATTTTCTAGGTATACAATTTATATAATCTGCAGATGGTGATAGTTTGACTTTCTCTTTTCCAATTTGGATGCCCTTTCTTTCTTTCTCTTGCCTAATTCCTCTGACTAGGACTTCCAGAACTATGTTGAATAGGAGTGGTGAAAGTGGGCATCCTTGTCTTGTTACTTTTCTCAAGGGGAATGCTTTCAACTTTTCTCCATTCAGCATGATGTTGACTATGGGTTTGTCATATATGGCTTTTATTTTATTTATTTTATTTATTTATTTATTTAAAAAAGGCAGGGTCTTGCTACGTTGCTCAGGCTGGTCTCAAACTCATGGGCTCAAGCGATCCTCCCACCTTAGCCTCCCAACATGTTGGGATTACAGGTGTGAGCTGCTGTTCCTGGCCTGGCTTTTATTATTTTCAAATATGTCCATTCTATGCTGAGTTTGTTGACTTTTTATCAAAAAAAGCTACCAATTTTCTTTAATGCTTTTTCTGTATCTATTGAGATGATAATATAGTTTTGGTTTTCAAATTCTGTTTATGGGATGTATCACATTTATTGACTTGCATAGGTTAAATCATCCCTGCATTTCTGGGATGAAATCCACTTGATCGTAATGAATTATCTTTTTGATGTGCTGTTGGATTCAGTTAGCTAGTATTTTGTTAAGGATTTTTGCATCTAAGTTCATCAGGGAAATTGTTCTGTCATTTTTGTTGTGGTTGTTGTGTCTTTTCCTGGTTTTGGTATCAGAGTGATACTAGCTTCATAGAATGATTTAGGGAGGATTCCTTCTTTTTCAATCTTTTG
This sequence comes from Pan troglodytes, assembly GCF_028858775.2. Lineage (NCBI taxonomy): Eukaryota > Metazoa > Chordata > Mammalia > Primates > Hominidae > Pan > Pan troglodytes. The sequence goes on from NC_072417.2 coordinate 57,021,829, forward strand.
GAATAATTTCAGTAGAATTGGCACCAGTTCTTCTATGACTGTCTAGTAGAATTTAGCTGTGAATCCGTCTGATCCTGGGCTTTTTTTTTTCTGTTGGCAATTTTTAAATTACTGATTCAATCTCGCTGCTTGTTACTAGTCTGTTTCTATTTCTTCCTGGTTTAATCTAGGAGGGCTGTATGTTTCCAGGAATTTATCCATTTCCTCTAGGTTTTCTAGCTTGTGCACATTAAGGTATTCATAGTAGTCTCAAATGATCTTTTGTATTTCTGAGGTGTCAGTTATAATGTCTCCAGTTTCATTTCTAATTGAGGTTTTTTGGATCTTCTCTCTTCTTTTCTTGGCTAATCTAGCTAATGATCTATTGATTTTGTTTATTTTTTTCAAATAACCAGCTTTTTCTTTCATTCATCTTTTAATTTTTTTGTTTGAATTTCATTTAGTTCTGCTCTTATCTTTGTTATTTATTTCCTTCTTCTAGCTCTAGGTTCAGTTTGTTCTTATTTCTCCAGTTACTTGAGGTGTGACATTAGGTTGTCAATGTGCGCTCTTTAAAACTTTTTGATGTAGGCATTTAGTGCTATAACCTTTCCTCTTAGCTTTTGTTGTATCCCAGAGGTTTTGATAACTTGTGTCATTATTATCATTCAATTCAAATTATTTTTAAATTTCCATCTTGATTTCATTGTTAACCAGAGATCATTCAGGAGCAGATTATTTAATTCCATTTGTTTGTATAATTTTAGGGATTGTTTTTGGAGTTGACTTCTAGTTTTATTCTACTGTGGCCTGAGAAGATACTTGATATGATTTTGATTTCTTAAAATTTATTGAGACTTGTTTTGTGGCCACTCACATGGTCTATCTTGGAGAATGTTTCATGTACTGATGGGAAGAATGCATGTTCTTCAGATCTTGAGTAGAATATTCTGTAAATATCTGTTAAGTCCATTTGTTCTAGTGTGTCACTTAAGTCTATTGTTTCTCTGTTGACTTTCTGTCTTGAAGACCTGTCTAGTGCTGCCAGTGGTATACTGAAGTCTTTCACTGATATTGTTTTGCTGTCTATTTTGTTTCTCAGGTCTAGTAGTAATTGTTTTATGAATCTGGGAGCTCCAGTGTTTGGTGCATATAAATTGAGAATTATAATATCTTGTTAAATTAATTCTTTTGTTATTATATAGTGACTATCATTGTCTTTTTTTTTTTTGAGATGGAGTCTCACTGTCACCCAGGCTGGAGTGCAGTGGCGCGATCTCAGCTCACTGCAGGTTCCGCCCCGGGGTTCATGCCATTCTCCTGCCTCAGGCTCCCAAGTAGCTGGGACTACAGGTGCCTGCCACCACGCCTGGCTAATTTGTCTTTTTTTTACTGTTGTTACTTTGAAGTCTGTTTTGTCTGATATAAAAATAGCTATTTTTGTGCATGCCTGTTAATCCCAGGTAGGTTGAAGTGGGTGAATCACCTGAGGTCAGGAGTTTGTGACCAGCCTGACTCACATGGTGAAACTTCGTCTCTACTAAATACAAAAAAAATTTGTATTTTTTTTGTACACTGGGTGTGGTGGCGCATGCCTGTAATCCAAGCTACTTGGGAGGCTGAGACAGGAGAATCGCTTGTACCTGGGATGCGGAGGTTACAGTGAGCCGAAATCACACCATTGCACTCCAGCCTGGGCAACAAGAGTGAAACTCCATCTCAAAAAAAAAAAAAAAAAAAAAAAGAAAGCTATTTCTGCTCTTTTTTGGTTTCCATTTATATGGAATACCTTTCTACCTTTTTCTATCCTTTTACCTTGAGTTTATATGACTCTTTCCAAGTTAGGTGAGTCTCTTGAAGACAACAGATACTTGGATTGTGATTTTTTATCCATTCGGCCATTCTGTATCTTTTAAGTGGAGTGTTAAGGCCATTTACATTCAACATTAATATTGAGATGTGAGGTACTGTTCTCTTCATCGTGTTAATTCTTACCTAGATAGTTTTATTGCATTGTTATTGTTTTATATACCCTATGAGTTTTAAGTTTTCAAGAGGTTCTATTTTGGTGCATATTGGGCTCTCATTTCAGGGTTTAGAACTCCTCTTAGTATTTGCTGTAATACTGGTTTAGTAGTGACAAGTTCCCTCAGCATTTGTCTGAAAATGACTTTATTTTTCCTTCATTTATGAAACTTAGTTTTGCAGGATACAAAATTATTGGCTGACAGTTGTGTAAGGAGGTTGAAGATGGGACTCCAGTCCCTCTAGCTTATAAGATTTCTACTGAGAAGTCTGCTGGTAGTCTGATCAGTTTTCCTTTGTGAGTTACCTGATGCCTTTCTCTTACTGCTGAATGAATTCTCTCCTTCATATTGCCTTTAGATAACCTAATGACTACATGACTTGCTGAAGATCTTTATGCAATGAATTTCCCAGGAGAATCACTTGTACCTGGGAGGCAGAGATTGCAGTGAGCCAAAATCGTGCCATTGCGCTCCAGCCTGGGCAAGAAGAGCGAAACTCTGTCTTGCAGTGTCCTGGATTTGGATATCTAGATTTCTATCCAGGCCAGAGAAGTTTTCCTCAATTATTCCCTCAAATAAGTTTTCTGGACTTAACTATTTTCTCTTCTCCCTCAGGAACACTGATTATTCTTAGGTTTGGCCATTTTACATAATCCCTTATTTCTTGGAGACTTTGTTCATTTCTTTTGATTTCTTCTTTATTTTTGCCTGATTGATTAAATTCAAAAGCCTTGTCTTCAAGCTCTGAAATTTTTATTTTACTTGTTCTAGTCTATCGTTAAAACTTTCCCCTGCATTTTGTAATTCTCTCAGTGTGTCTTTAATTTCCAGAACTTCTGATTTGGTTTTTCTTTATGATATTTCTCTCTCTAGAAATGTTTTTATTCATATCCTGAACTGCTTTTTTAATTTCTCTATGATGGTTTCACCTTCCTCTGATATCTCCTTGAGTAGCTTGATAATTGACCTTCTGGTATTTTGAAGATTTCATCTTAGTTTGGGTCCATTGCTGGAGAGCTAGTGTGATATTTTGTGGGTGTTATAGCATCCTGTTTTGTCATGTTAACAGAGTTAGTTTTCTGGCTTCTTCTCATTCTTGAATGTACGTATGATTTGACTGTGTTTCTTTGAGTTTGTTTGCTTGTTTGTTTTTAAATGCTTTTTTCCCCTTAAGGACAAGACTTTAATGCTTAAAGTTAATTATAGTCTAATTCAGTTATTGGTGCTTTCAGGGGTGATGACTCTATAAGAGTTCCTTGATTAGAGAAAGTCTTTGTATGGTGGCTTTCTTATATGCTGGCTGTAGTAGCAATGTGCCAAATGTATGAGCAAGTTCACTATCTTCTAGGGGGTTGGAATGATCAAGGTATTTTAAAGCTTATCTTATCCCCCCCGTGGCATGCACTTTTTTTATTTATTTGTTTTTCCTCAATGTTTTATTTACTGGTTTGATGATTTAGGATTCATTCCTGGGTAGGAACTGGTTGCAGATAAAGCAGGTGGATAAATGAAGTTGCAACCTTGACAGAGGTGGGTGGAGGAGGCCTCAGTCTGTAGCACTAAGGTCTTATCAGGGGAAAGAGTTGGAGCTACTTCAGCTCCCCAGCTGGGTCAGCAGGAAAGGTATCCACCTCTCAGACACACTCCTGTCTCAGTGCTCTGGCTACTCACATCAGATAGGCACCCCTTTTCATCTGTAGGAATGTTGATGTTCCAAGCAGAGAAGAACTGTGACTCTGTCTCTCATGCAAGCCTGAACCTGGAGGGTGCCCCTTTTGTGGGGATGCAGTCACCCTGATAGATCCCAGAAAGGCTGTCTATAGTTGCACCCATGCTGAGATCTTGTGGGAGAAGCCCCACTGTGCATACAGTGGTAGACAAGTGAGGAAAGATTTTTTCTTCTCCAAGACCCCTCATGTGCATCAGGGCTGTCTGATTATTGGGATAGAGCTGAAGACTTTTTCTGCTGGGTCCAGTACTGCAAATGTGCCTCTGCTGAAAGAAACTACACCAGCAAAATGATCCAGTGTTCAAGGCCTGCCATCCAGATTATTTTGTCCCACAGGGCGTTTCCTTGGTGTGGTGCACTCTCCCTTCCCCTAGAAGTGGGAGTCCCTGGGAGCCAGACTACTGTGAGCGAGCTGAGTTCCAGTCAGCCTGAAACTACCCTGAGTCATAAGCTTTCCCTGTGAAGACAGAAATTGCGGCTTTCAGGCCACGCCCCTCCCCATCCGCTGCAAAGCTGGACGCCTGGCTCCTCCATTCATGACTCCTACACTTGCAGCCTACTTTTCACTCTCCCCCCACTCCAGCCCTGACCAAGGGAGTTGGTCCTCATCCGAGGTTACATCATCATGATACCCAGCTGGGGACTTCTTTCAACCTGTGACCACTTCCTGAACTTTTTGGCAGTCCTCTGCAGGAACCCCTGTGAAGAACAGTAAGGAATAGCTGCCCCCCAGCTCGCACTGGGATCTGGGAATGCATGCAAGGGTCTTCCCATTGCTGCTCCTAATTTTATATTCCACAACCCTCCCAAAGTTGGTTCCTGTGCTGGGTGGGGTTAGGGCCTTCCCCTATGGCCTGGACTTTCAGGGTCCCCAATGGGGGTGTATGTCTCAGAGGCAGTCTCTCCTTCTCTCACAATCTGGGGACTTGCAAGCCTTCACCTGACTCACAGTGTGGGCTGCAGCCTCCTGCTTCCTTCAAAGGGTATGTAATTCCTTCAGTTTTACTGTTCAGTTCCTGTGTTGCTTCTTGAAAAAAATTTCACAGTGTGAATCGCTACACGCTATTTTGTCCCTCCAAGTGGGAAAGGTATGCTAGCAATGCCTCTAATCTGCCCTTTTGAACAAAACAAACCAACACACAAAACAACCAGATGCTTTTTATTTTTTGCTTTTGCTTGATTGTTCTGGCGAGGACTTGCAGTGCTATGTTGAATAAGAGTGGTGAAAGTGTGTATCTTGTGTTCCAGTTATTAAAGAAAAGGTTTTCAGCTTTTCCTTATTCAGAATGATGTTAGCTGTGGGCTTGTCATATGTGGCCTTTATTATGTTGAGGTATGTTCTTTCTATGCCTAGCTTGTTGAGAATTTTTATCATCAAGGGATGTTAAAATTTATGAAATGCTTTTCCTGCATTTATTGAGAAGAATTGTTACATGGTTTTTGTCCTTTATTCTGTCGATGTGATGTTTTATATTTATTGATTTGCATACGTTGAAGCATCTTTTCATCCCTGGGATAAATCCCACTTGATCACGGTTTATTATTTATTTGATGTGCTGTAGAATTTGGTTTGTGAGTATTTTTGTTGGGATTTTTTGCATCTGTGTTCACCGGGGATATTATCCTATAGTTTTCTTTTTTGTTGTTGTTGCATTCTTGTCTGCTTTTGGTAACAATGTAATACTGGTTTTGTAAGAATGAGTTACATTCTTATGAAAGGAGAATTCTCTCCTTTTCATTTTTTGGAATAGTTTGAGGAGAACTGGTGTTATTTATTTTTTGAAAGTTTGGTAGGATTCAGCAGTGAAGCTATTCAGTCCTGGATTTTTGTTGGGAGACGTTTATTATGGCTTCCATCTCATTACTTATTATTGGTCTGTTTAGGTTTTCTATTTCTTCCTGACTCAATGTTGGTAAATTGTATGTGTCCAGGAATTTATCCATTTTGTCTCAGTTCTCCAGTTTGTTCGTGTGTAATTGTTCATAATAGTCTTTAATGACCGTTTGTATTTCTGAGGTATCAGTTGTAATGTTTCCTTTTTCATTTCTGATTTTTTTTTTTTAGGTCTTCTTTCTTTCTTTTCTTGGCCAGTCTCACAAGTGGTTGATTAATTTTGTTTATATTTTCAAAAATCAGCTTTTTGTTTCATTCACCTTTGTATTTTTTTAAGTCTCTATTTTATTTAGTTCTGCTGTGATCTCTATTATTATTTTCCTTCTGCTAACATTGGGCTTAGTTTGCTGAGTTTTTTTTATCCTTTCATTCAGTCTATACTATATTCTTTAAGAGGAAATTTCAATCTGTTTACATTTAAGGTTAGTATTGATATGTGAGGTCTTATTTCTTTCATTTTATTAATTCATTTCTGGTTGTTTTGTATATACTTTGTTCCTTTTTTTCTCTCTTAATATTCGTCATTGTGGTTTTCAGTAGTAGTAATATTTGAGGCTTTTCTTTTCCTTGTTCATATGTTTGCTCTACCGGGGGTATTTATGTTGTCATGTGTTTTTATGATTGTAGATACTGTTCTTTCACTTCCGGGTGTAAGACTCTTATGAAGTTTTTGTAGGGCCCATCTGGTGGTGATCAATTTCTTCAGGTTTTCCTTGTCTGTGATAGACTTAATTTCTCTTTCATTTATGAAGAAGAATATTACTGAGTCATCCTTGGCTGACAGATTTTTCTGTCAACACTTTGAACGTATCATGCTATTCTCCTCTGGTCTGTTAGGTTTCTGCTGAGAAATCATCTGTTAGGGTTTTGTTTTGTTTTTTTTAATAAGTGGCTAGATGCTTTTGTATTGCTATTTTCCAAATTTTTCCCTTTGACTTTTGACAGTTTGACTATAATGTGCCATAGAGAATACCTTTTTGCACTGTATCTGTTTGGGAATCTCTGAGCTTTCTGTATCTAAATGTCTAAATATCTTGCTAGACTTGGGAAGTCTTCATCTATTTTTTATTAAATTCATTTTTGAACTCTTTTGTTTTCTCTTCACCTTCTGGTATTCAGAGAATTTGAATATTTGGTGGCTTTGTGTTGTCCCATATATCACATAGTGTTTGCTCATTCTTTTAAATTCTGTTTTCTTTATTTTTGCCTAATTGGGTTATTTTTAAAGACCTGTCTTCAAGTTCTGAGATTCTTTCCTCTGCTTAATCCACTGTATTGTTGAAGCTTTTAAATGTACTTTATATTTCATTCAATTTTTTAGTTCTAGAATTTCTGGGGTTTTTTAAATGATTTTTATCTTTCTGGCAAATGTCTCATTCATATTCTGCATTATTTTTATGATTAATTTGTATTGTGTAGTATTCTCTTGTATCTCACTGAACTTCTTGAAAATCAATATTTTAAATCCTTTCTTTAGGATTTTGTAATTTTTTACAATTAGGATCTGTTGCTGGAGAATTATTGTGTTCCTTTGGAGATGCCTTATTTTCTTGCTTTTCTCTGTTTCCTATGTCCTTATGTTGATATATGCATATTTGGTGAAACAATTGCTTCCTTTAATTTTTTTGAATTTGCTTTCATAGGAGAGGATTTTTCTTGAAGATATATCTATGATGTTGGTTGAGTAGGACACTTTGGTTTTGATTCTTGGTACATGCAGTAGTGTAGTTTCTGTATGAGTTCCTCTGTAAACAAAATCAATGGTGTCTGTGATTTTCTTGGTGGCTTAAGGGGTTATTGTTAGTGAAGGCTGCAGTGAATTTTGCTTGAGACAGGGATGTCAGGTGGGCCAGTCTTCAGAACCCAGTGGTGGCAAGGGTGGCCTGAGTGTGCCTGTCCTTGGGATCTAGGGTGGCATATGCAGGCAGTGGTATTAGCAGGTCAGGTGGGCCAATTCTTGAGTCTCTAGGTAGCTTGCTTGGATGCTTATGATGGAGGAAGTAGGTAAGTTATTGGGCTCCTGAACAGCAAATGCGGCACAGGTAATGGCAGTTAAGTGGTGGGACAACTCTCCGAGTCTTGAGTGGTGCACACTGCACAGTGGCTGTGTTGGGCTAGGTGGGTCAGTTTCCAGGCCCACAGGTAGTACACGCAGATGGATTCTAGCCATGGTGGTAGTAGCAGGGTGGGTGTGTCCAACTGCAGGCACTTGGGAGGAGTGCTCACATGCCCAGATTCCCCTACCTGCAGCTTCTGACACTCTGGGTTGCTGCCACCAGGGCTGAAGTGGCAAGTGGGAGGGAGGTTGATGCTGCCAGGCCGACAGTGGTGGACTGGCCTGGGTGGTCCCCAGGCCACTTTATTACATGCTCTGGCACTGGGAGCAGGGAGTGAAGCTGGGCCACGGGGGCTTGTCCTCAGTTCCCTGGCAGTGCAGGCACTGGCTGTGGTAGGCAGAGTCAGGGTGGTCCCCAGAATCTGGGTAGAATGTTCAACTAGGGGGTAGCAACAGCTGCTACTGAAGAGGGCAGTGTTGCTCTCAGTGGCAGCCACAGGCAGGCAGGTGAGGAATGTGCACTTTGTTCATATTTCAGCCTTTGTGCTGGCAGCCCTCACTTTGCTTGTTCCTCAGCCCCGGCAGCAGCAACCTCCCTCCCACTTGCCACTTCAGCCCTGGTGGCAGCAACCCAGAGTGTCAGAAGCTGCAGGCAGGGGAATCTGGGCATGTGAAAATGCATGGTGGCTCCACTGCCAGAGGCAATGGAGTCACTGTTGGTGGCCCATGCCTTGGTTCTTTGCAGTCTATTGAGGGATGAGCTCTTAAAATGGCACCTTGCTGTAACTGCATAGGACTCTGGGCTGTGAGGGACGCACTGTGAGCTTCCTTGCTGGAGCATTGTGTGGTCTCCAGGAAGCTCCCTATATCAGCTTCAGGGCCTGCTATAGTCAAGAGACTCTCCAGTGACTATGTTTGCAGGAGTCTATGGTGGGAATGTGGACCGCTGGGGGTCTCTGATTTACTCTTTCCTCACAATGGGGAGACTCTCCAGGTCCCCAGTCAGTCTCAACCCAGCAGGCTGCCTCATTTATCTTTCCTTCCCTGCTTTGGGGCTTCCTGTCACTTCTTTGTTGAATTCCAGTGTTCTCTCTTAGACGATCTATTTGAAGTGTTACTATCTGCTCACTATTTTGGTTCTTTGTGGAGAAGGTGAGTATGAGATGTCTCTAGTGAGCCATCTTGAAGCCTGTTCTATGACTGTCTTTGGTCAGTAAGCTATTATCCTGGGAAACAATATCTGTTTATTGTCATGCACAAAAATATCTTTACACATCGTGAAATGCTGTCACAGAGGGGAAGGGATGAACTTCAACTTTCAGAACCAGCACTAGCACCTGTGGTTTTTAATTCTTAGATTTTTCCAGGAGATCAAGACGTCATACCACCATTGTTAATTCCAAGTTGGTAAAGGTGTGTAACAGCCAAGGTAGCTGCTGTGCCTGAGGTCAGATGGTCTGGATCATTAAAAATAGTCTTTCAGCCAGGCGCAATGGCTCATGCCTGTAATCCCAGCACTTTGGGAAGTCCGAGGCGGATGGATCACCAGAGGTCAGGTATTCGAGACCAGCCTAGCCAACATGGTGAAACCCCGTCTCTACTAAAAATACAAAAAGTAGCTGGGTGTGGTGGCGCACACCTGTAGTCCCAGCTACTCGGAAGGCTGAGGCAGGAGAATCGCTTGAAGCCGGGAGACAGAGGTTGTGGTAAGCCAAGATTGCACCACTGCACTCCAGCCTAGGCGTCAGAGCAAGACTCCATCTCTCTCTCTCTCTCTCTCTATATATATATATACACACACACGTATTATTTTATTTATTTATTTATTTTTCTACAGTAGGACAGCTGCTTTAACATCTATTTGCTCATGAATCCAAATTCTGGTCAACCTCTTAATAAAGAAGTGACCTCTGCCTGGCCGCCACACCGTCTGGGAAGTGAGGTGCCCCTCTGCCCGGCCACCCTGTCTGGGAAGTGAGGAGCGCCTCTGCCCGGCCGCCAAACTGACTGGGATGTGAGGAACGCCTCTGCCTGGCTGCCCAACGTCTGGGAAGTGAGGATTGCCTCTGCCCGGCTGCCACCCAGTCTGGGAAGTGAGGAGCTCCCCTGCCCAGATGCCCACCGTCTGGCAGAAGAGCGCCTCTGCCCGGCCACTGCCCTGTCTGGAATGTGAGGAGCATCTGCGCAGCTGCCGCCCTGTCTGGGAAGTTAGGAGCACCTCTGCTCGGTCCCCCAACCCTCACCATCTGGGATGTGAGGAGCGCCTCTGTCTGGCCTCCCTGTCTGGGATGTGAGGAGCGCCTCTGCCCGGCCCCCCCGTTGTCTGGGATGTGAGGAGCCCTCTGCCCAGCCGCCCTGTCTGGGAAGTGAGGAACATCTCTGCCCGGCCGCTGTGCAACCTTCCAATTGTGAAGTGATAGCCTTGTGTGTGATCTTTCTGCCTTCCCCAAGTTTGCATTTTCGACATTAAAGTTTACTTTTTAATTAAAAGTTAAAAATAGATAAATAATAAAGAAGTGGCCAAATTAACCTATCATCAAAAGCTTATTATGCTGACATACACAGTTTCCTTAGAAACAATGTATGTCTAAGCATATCTAGTCCTCTCTTCTCCAGAGTCTCCCAGAGATTTTCCATATGCAAGTCTTGCCTCCCTTATCTCAGGTTTTCTGTCTGTCAACTGTCTCCCCAGGTCAGGCCTTCTTTATAGGGATCCTTGTTTTAGGTGCTGCCCAGATGCTACTCCCAGCAGTGCAAAGGGTTTTATTCTCAGGATACGGAAAACTCATATTCAAGCTCTAGGTGAAGGAGCTAAAGACAAAAGCTGAGTCTAAAATGGCATGGATGTTGAGATTGAGATAGTGAGTAAAGACTAGAGAACAGAAGAATAACTGAAAATAATTTCACTCTTTTTACCTACTACTTAGAGAAGACTATAACTTTAGATACACACACACACACACACACACACACACACACAAATATATACATATTAGGTTGGTACAAAAGTAATTGCGGTTTCAGACTGCGAATTTTAAATCCGTATAGCTAATTTCAGACACATCTTTATTAAGCAAAATAGGAACGATTACAGTCAACACATTCTTGCCAATGAGAAATAAGTTTGTTTATTCCTGTAGGTATAACAAGCCTTCCTTCAGGACTCGACGAACTCTTGGAAAGCATTTTCTGAATTCTGCTGGTTGTGAAAGCATTTTCCCTGCAAAACGTTGTCTAGATGCTTGAAGAAGTGGTAATCGGTTGGCAAGAGGTCAGGTGAATATGGCGGATGAAGCAAAACTTCATAGCCCAATTCGTTCAACTTTTGAAGCATTGGTTGTGCGACATGCAGTTGGGAATTGTCATGGAGAAGAATTGGGTCCTTCCTGTTGACCAATGCTGGCTGCAGGCATTGCAGTTTTCCGTGCATCTCATTGATTTGCCAAGCATTATTCTCAGATGTAATGGTTTTGCCAGGATTCAGAAAGCTGTAGTGGATCAGACTGGCAGCAGATCACCAAACAGTGACCATGACCTTTTTGTGGTGCAAGTTTGACTTTGGGAAGTGCCTTGGAGCTTCCTCTCAGTCCACCTACTGAGCTGGTCATTGCTGGTTGTCATATAAAATCCACTTTTCATCACATGTCACAATCCGATTGAGAAATGGTTCATTGATGTTGCGTCGAATAAGAGAAGACAACACTTCAAAAATGACGATTTTTTACATTTTCACCCAGTTCATAAGGCACCCATTTATGGAGCTTTTTCACCTTTCCAATTTGCTTCCAATGCCAAATGACCATAGAATGGTCAACGTTGAGTTCTTCAGCAACTTATCATGTAGTTGTAAGAGGATCAGCTTCAATGATTGTTCTCAATTGGTCATTGTCAACTTCTGATGGCCAGGCACTATGCTCCTCATTTTTTTTTTTTTTTTTTGAGACAGTCTCACTTTGTCGCCCAGGCTGGAGTGCAGTGGCACGATCTCTGCTCAATGCAAGCTCCACCTCCTGGGTTCACGCCATTCTTTTGCCTCAGCCTCCCGAGTAGCTGGAACTACAGGCGGCCACCACCATGCGTGGCTAATTTTTTTTTGTATTTTTAGTAGAGACAGGGTTTCACCGTGTTAGCCAGGATGGTCTCAATCTCCTGACCTCATGATCCGCCCGCCTCAGCGTCCCAAAGTGCTGGAATTACAGGCGTGAGCCACCGCACCTGGCCTATGCTCCTCATCTTTAAGACTCTTGTCTCCTTTGCAAATCTTCTTGAACCACCACTGCACTGTATGTTCATTAGCAGTTCCTGGGCCAAATGTGTTGTTTATGTTGTGAGTTGTCTCCACTGCTTTATGACCCATTTTGAAAAGCTCCAATTTACTTTTGGTCTAACATCATTTCCGTAGTCTAAAATAAATATAAAATAAACAGCAAGTAATAAGTCATTAGCAAAAAAAAAAAAAAAACAAAAAAAACAAGACATGCATGAAAATGTGTAACATAACCACATTTATTTAAGAATGTATTCTAATATCAAATGCCAAATTTAAACAATGCAAAAACCGCAATTACTTTTGCACCAATCTCATTGTATTTTCTAAAACACATTTTATATGATATATACATTTATATATGAGTATTTATATATGTACATTTATATGTAAATTTAAAAATACAACTCAAATAGCTACCAGAGTTAAACCCTTAATTCAGTAATTTACATGGCCCGCAATTCCTGTGAGAGATCAGAGTCACTTGTTCTGATTTCTACAGGAAGGCACTCTGAGAGCTGGACCCCTTTTTACTGGATAAGGAGCTGCGTCAAGCCTGGGCTTTACATCTTTTTGCACTACCCAGACAAAACAATCCCTGAGACCTCCTACTTGCCATGTCATTACCACTACAGAACCAAGGAGGGGCTGTACTTGCTTCCCTCTTAGATGTTCACTGTTTTATTCATACCCAAGATTCTCTAGAATTAGAGAAATTCCCCAGAACTCTTTGGGCCCCTTTGTCTTCCTAAGTCACATCTCAGAAAACTTCTCACTATTTGTGAAATCGACAGCCCACATCACAAGTACACCCCTGTGTCTTTTCCTTCTTCAACTTCCCCAACCAGCTGCTCTCTGTAGCATCAGGATTTGGATTATATCAATTCTTTTGACATTGCCTCTTTTGGATCTTTGTTTTCCTAAGGGGAGCCCAGTTTAATTGAGTGTGGATGTTAGTATCATACAATCAGCAGCCAGATGGTCCAGAGACAGGGATTTTGATACATGTGGTCTCTGTCCTTCAGAAGGAAGTGATTGCTGCTTCTCGCTGTGTCTGAGATGCTGTAGGTATTGGCAGTATTAACAATAGGCCTCTCAGTGCAAAGCAAACGTGACATATAATAGAGCACAATCTCATCCTGAGATGTCTTTCTCCTAGTATGCATCCTCCAGCCAGCAGAGTTCTGGAGAGAGAGAATTCTGAGACTGCCACAGGGCATCTGGTTCTAGTTCAAATCCGCAAAGTTTGTAAATGAGTAAACTGAGGCCCAGATAAGACTCCCTCACAAAGTAAGTTACTGGCAGACACAAAACTAGAGGCCAGATTACTAAACTCTCATTATAGTGCTCAGTTTTACCCACATTCTGGATCTAGATAATTAAAATAGAATGCATAATCATTTACTGTATATCTAGTATATTGTATAGTAGTGTATACATAAATATAAAAAATTAATATAAAAAGTACATGAAAATACAAATAAGTTAACATAAAGAAAAGTCTCAAAATGGTTATAACTGCATTGATACATGGAAGGAAACTGCTTTTACAAGAGAAACCAGGAGTCAAAAAAGTGATGTGACCTGGGGAGAGAGCTGCTGTGGCATCCTCAGAATTTCTATGACTGTGATAGTAACCCATGAAATTATTTGACATGTAAGTCTTGTGTATTGAGATATAGTGCTGTTGCCTAGACTTATGGAAATACTGAATGTGGAGGAGAGGATAGCCAATACCCCTCTTCCCAGTTCATTTCAATTGTTTATTCAACTAATATTAAGCTTTTATTATATTGTAGACACTGTGCAAAGCGTTGGAAATGAAACAGGTGACCAGATCATCATGGAATTTTGTCCTGATGGTACTTAAGAGTCTTTAAGCCTAGAACTCTAACACCTACTGTGACTACACTTAGTAACTCCATAATATATACTGGAAATTTGTGAAGAGAGTAGGTTTGAAGTGCTCTCACCAAAAAAAAAAAAAAAAAAAAAGGGGAAAAAAAAGATAGCTACATGAGGAGATGGATATGTTAATTTGTTTCAAGGCAGTCATCATTTCAATATGAATATATACATCAAAACACACTATACACATTAAATATATACAACTTTTATTTTTAAAAACACTCTATGGAAGAATATGAAGTAGGTCACAGAACGTCAGGAAAAACAAAGTAGTTTTATCAGAAAGCGTTGTGGAATTCCAACTTTAACTCATTGGGCATGCTTCCATATTTGCTGAGGTGTCTAAAATTTTAGCTTTAATAAAATCATTTCTACTATACAGAAGTATAGTTGTGATGACAGTGTGGTATTTCAGTGAGTCTAGATAAATATATCAATGAAAAGAATGTGGCTTCCAGAAGTAAACTCCTACAGACATGGTCACTGATGTTTGACAAGACCAATAAGGCAACTTAATGGGAAAAGTTTTCTCAACATACTGTGCAGGAACTGAATAGTTACGTGGAAGAAAGTAAGCCTTGATTCTCACTTCACCTGATACACAAAAATTTATTCAAGATGGGCAATAGAGCTAAAATAAGAGGTAGAATCATAAACCTGCATGAAGAAAATATAAAGGAATATTTACAACATTGGGGTAAGGAAATATTTAATAGCCAGCAGAGAAAAAGCACTAACAATAAGGGAAAAAATACTGAATTGGATTTTGTAGAAATTTAAAATTTCTGCTTAACAGAAAAGACCATGAAATTATTAAACAATCAAGCCATAAACTGCGAGAAAATATTATCAATACATATATCTCACAAAGAACTGTATCCTGAATGCCTGCAATTTAAAAAGTTTAAAAATAAAGGTGAACAAAGACTTAGACACCATAAAAAGAAAGTGTACAATAAACACACGTCTATAAACATGTAAAAAGCTGCTCAACATATCCAGTCTTCAGGAAGGCAGGCTGTCACCACATACCCATGAAAATAACGGAAATAAAAATATTTGACAATAACAAGTGTTGGTGAGAACAAGAAGCAACAGAACTCTCATTTATTGCTTGTGGGAGGTATAAAGTGATGTAACTACTTGGGAAATTTATTAGACAAGTTCTTATACAGTTAGTCTTATACCTTCTGTTTGACCCTATTACCCTAGGAAATAACTTTAAGTAATGAACAAATAAATAACTACATCTACAAAAAGATTTGTGTAACAATATTAACAGCATTATTCATAATTGCCAAAATGAAATGAGCCAAATGTACAACAGAAAAATGTACATCAAGTACCCAGCAACAGGAGAAAATGAACTATTGATGCAATCAGCAACATGAATGAATCTAAAGAGTAATTATGTTGAGTGAAAAATGCCAGACACTAAATGATACGTACTGTGTGATTCACTTATATGAAGGCCTACTTCTGGCAAAACTAAGCTATGGTAATAGCAATATAAATCATGGTTACCTTTGGTGGTGGTGGAGAGGGAGTGGTGGCTTGAAAGGAAACAAAGGAAAGTCTCAGGTTGATAGAGATGTTCTGTATCTTAATGGGGGTGGTGGTTACTTGGTAGTTACACTTGGATGTAAAGTCATCACATTACACACTTTAGTCTGTGCAATTTGTTTGCAGATAAATTGTATCTCAATTTAAAAGGTTACACTGTGAAATATTTTTGATTCAGCCTTAAGTCTAAAAATCAACTAAAAAGCCCTGAAGGATATATATATATTCTTATATATATATATATATTCTTATATATATATATTCTTATATATATTTATATATATATTCTTATATATATACTTATACTTACATCTATATGTATGTATATATTGAAAAAATGAATATTATTAAGATTTCAGTTCTTTCTCATTAACCTATATATTCAATGTACTTTCTATCAGAATACCAATGGACATTGTGCTGAACTTTAACAAGTTGATTCTAAAAATTATCAAAACACAAACAGCAAAAGTGAATCTGGATAATATTTACATGAATTTTCACTGAGATGTCCATTTATATTTTGAGCACTTTTCTGGATATATTATAAATCAGTTAAAAAAGTTAAAAATATTTACACCTTGAAGAATTCCATTCTAAATGTCTAAGAGAAATACATGTGCACAAAGATATATGCAGGAGAATGTTGACTGCTTATCGCTTTAAGAGCAAAGAATTGGAAACTGTCTAAATAGGAATATTTTAAATAAATAGCACTATTATTTCAACTATAAATTACTATCAAGCACTTACAGAATTTTACATTACTATGTGGAAAATGTGATTACACAATGATAGTTTGATTCCAATTACAAGTATGCTGTGCACATATTTCATATAGATGAACGGAATATATTTTGTATTATTTCAGTTTTTTCTTCACAGTTACCTTTATTTTATTTTATTTTTTTAATCAGAGTCTCAGTCTGTCACCCAGGCTGGAGTGCAGTGGTGCGATCTCGGCTCACTGCCACCTCTGCCTTCCGAGTTCAAGCGATTCTCCTGCCTCAGCCTCCCGAGTAGCTGGAACTACAGGCACCCACCACCATGCCCAGCTAATTTTTGTATTTTTAGTAGAGATGGGGTTTCACCATGTTGGTCAGGCTGGTCTTGAACTCCTGACCTCGTGATCCACCCACCTCGGCCTCCCAAAATGTTGGGATTACAGGCGTGAGCCACCGCACCTGGCCCACAGTTACCTTTAGAAAATTGAATTCATATTGCTGATGATGAAATGAGTGTATGGTAAGGGACTTTTTACTTTTTCTTCCAATTTTTTTTTCTTTCTTTTTGTCAGGTTGGATAATTTCTATTGATTTATCCTTAAGTTCATTCAATCTTCTGAATGTCCATTCTAATATTAACCCTATCCAGTAAATTTTAATTTGGATATTAAAATTTTCAATTCTAGAATTTCCATTTGATTTTTCGTATACTTTTATTTGTGAGATTTCCTATTTTTTTAATTTATTGTGGGCACATTTTTCTTTCTGTCTTTGAGCAAAGGTAAAATTGTGGCTTTAAACTTATTGTCTGATAGCCATGACATCTGAGTCCTCTTAAAGTCAATTTCTGCTGATTCCCTTTTCTTTTGAGAATAGGTGGCATTTTCTTGTTTATTCATATTGTCAGTAATTTTGGATTGTGTGCTGGACATTGTTAATGATGTGTTGTAGGAACTCTGGCTTCTAATAGGTTCCTCGTGTTTTTGTGTTTTTTCCTTTTTTTTTTTTTTTTTTTTTTTTTAGATGGAGTCTTGCTCTGTCCCCCAGGCTGGAGTGCAGTGCAGTGGCACAATCTCAGCTCACTGTAACCTCTGCCACCTGGGTTCATGCCATTCTCCTGCCTCAGCCTCCTGAGTAGCTGGGACTACAGGGGCCACCACCATGCCTGGCTAATTTTTTGTATTTTTAGTAGAGACAGGGTTTCACCTTGTTAGCCAGGCTGGTCTCTATCTCCTGACCTCGTGATCCACCCGCCTCTGCCTCCCAAAGTGCTGGGATTACAGGCGTGAGCCACCACGCCCGGACAATGTTTTTTTTCAATTGGGCAATTAACTTGGCTAAATTCAAGCTGAAAATTCTGTCTCCCCTGTGAGAAGCAGCAGCTGAAATGTTAGTCCTTTTAGCCTTAGCTGGGCTTCTTCGAGTCTACACTACATACACATGGTTAAGGGGTAAGACCAAGTTTGGAGTTTATACACATAATCCTGGGTGTTCTCTCTAGGACTCTCTCATTTCCAGATGTTCCCCTTATTTTCTAGTGGCTTTAGTTACCCTGAACACTGTTTATGAAATTTCTATCCAGTAATTATTACTATTAATCCATTGCTGTATTTCCTCCTTACTCTCCTGTGTGCCTTATCTTTGTATATATAAATACCATGTATTTTGAATTAAAATTGGGATTATTTTACAGACATATATTTTATATCTTGCTTTTATCAGTTAAAATTGCCTTTTGGGTATTTTCTTATATCATTATATATTATTCACCTTTCAATGTAGATATTTCCATAATTTCTCTTGGGTTGTTTTGAAATTATGCTATCATAAATAAGAGTGAAATCAATTTCTTTCACATAAAAGTTTATTCACCTCTCTGAATATTACCTTACTTCACACTTCTAAAAGCGAAATTACTAAAACTTGGGTTAAATAATTAACCTCACTGTCTATCACTTCCTAGGCATTCTGGGTCACTGGATAATATGGAAACTGTTATGTTCATCCTCCTCAAGAAAAGGAAGTATGAACATAAATGGTCAAATTGTGGGTCATTTATTGGGCTATGTTCACTGGAAGCTAGGTTCCAGAGTGTTAAATATTCCTTATAATGTACAGGTTTTCCTTAGGAGGCTTTGTGTATCCTGAAAGATCTATTCCCAGCTCACCATTTTGCTCAACTTTTCCTCTTCTTCACATGCATGCTTCATTTCACTTGTCTTTGCTATGAATTTCTGTATCACCTGGACTGCCAGAGGATCTTAGAATGTCAATATCTGTAAATATAAAACTTAAAAGGCTTAGAGGTTTCTTTTAGGCATTGAGTCTGACCACAAGTTCTAAACTAACTTTTTCAGAGGGTTACATAGGAGGCTCCAGGTTCCCAACTGATTATCAAATGGCACATAACGTATTTGACCGAAGAACATTGAACTTAGGAACTTTCATAAAGACTAGCAAAATCACATTTCAGAGCAAGAGCATGCCAAGAGATGCAGCAAGACCATGCAGAAGAGATGCAGGCAACTTTGGCCATTATTTGGACCTGTGGTTAATGGATGCCAAATAGACAAGTACAGAATCTAAGAAAACACAGTTAGGACACTTGTTTATAATGAAAACAATTAAAATGCAAACATTATTTGGGTAAATGTTTAAAAGAATTGAAAAGAAGCCAGAAGATTTTATACAACCTGCCCCTTCCACCTCATATCCTGCTACCCTGCAGTGGGCTCGTTCTGCCTCAGCCATTGACCTGTTGGAGATTCCTGGAAAAAAGTAGGCATGGCTCTGCCTCAGGGCCTTTGCACTTGCTGTTTCATCTACCTGGAAAGTACTTCCCCAGATAGCTGCAGGATTTCCTTCCTCAAGTCTTTACTCAAAAGTTACCTTCTCAGTGGGGTCTTCCTAACCACCCCTTCTAAAATGTTAACCCCACTTAACACATCTAGCCTCCTTTCTCACTTTGTTTTTTGCTCTTTAGCACTTATCACTAACATGCTAAATATTTCAATTTTGAATGTCTGTTCCCCACTAAAATGAGGGTAGGGATTTGAAAATGAAGGTAGGGATCCCTTCCCTGAGGGTAGGGATTTGTTCGTTTTACTCACTAATGTACCCTCAGGCCCAGTGTCTTTCAAGCTAGTAGTAAGGGAAAAATGTTGTGAGTTGAGCAAAAATGTTAGTGGAGAATAGAGAAAGAGAAAGCTTCCCCCATGCAAAGAAGTCTGCAGGTTTAACCGTTAAATAAAATAGATATAAGTATATGAATACATAGAAATATAATACATATAAACAGAGAGTATATAAAACACACAAATATACATATACTTATATACATAGTGAGATGGTAGAATTTTTTAGAACCTTTAGCATGCATTGACTTATACCAGCAGCCTTCATGTTTATTTGAACCACAGGACTCTTTGTCATTGAAAACTATTTTGGAAAAGCTGGTCTCACTTATGGCTATGGGGAGAGGAAAGAAAACTGGCATCTCTTTCTTTTCTCTTCTTCTCATTTCCTAAGACAATGAGAAACCCAAGGCTTCTAAGGATAGTTTCAGACTACATCTTAGTGTTGTCCAGTCCAGGATGCCAATGTTTTATCGCATCTCCCTCTTAGTTCACATCTTTTGTCTGCCTACAGCAACTTATCTCCCTTCCAATTTTCATATGGCTCTTATGCCCAACTCAGGCATTGTCTGACTTCTGCCACCCCTCCCAGACAACCCCCTTCCCTCTGTGTCCCCACCCCCACAGCCCAAGTCTAGGCAAGGCATCCTTTTACATGCCCCTAGGACATATTTCACACACCTTTCTCATAATGTCTATTACCCTGTTTTGGCTGCAAATGAGTGGGTGAGATTGTAATTATTTGCAAAAGGCATAGCACCTCATTGCTTCATAGATATTCAAACTTGAGCAGTGTATTAAGTCAGTTTCATGTTGCTATAAAGAAATACCTGAAGCTGAGTAATTTATAAAGAAAAGATATTTCATTTTGGCTCGCAGTTCTGCAGCCTGTACAGGAAGCATGGTGCCAGCCTCTGCTTCTGGTGAGGCCTCAGGAAGCTTCCAATCATCACAGAAGGTGACAGGGAGCCAGCATGTCACATGGTGAGAGTGGGAGCAAGAGAGAGGGAGAAGGGGAAGGTCCCAAACTTTTAAACAACTAGATATCACAAACTAATTGAGTGACAGCTCACTTATCACCACGAGGATGGTGCTAAACCATTCATGAAGGGTTTGCCCCCATGATCCAATCACTTCCCACCAGGCACCCACCTCCAACACTGGGAATCACATTTCAACATCAGACTTGGAGGGGACAAACATCCAAACTCTATCAGGCAGCATTTCTTTCTTCAGGCTTAGTTTCTACCTTAAAGTATCTGGTGTCTTAGAATTCTTAACTATTCTGAGTCTCAGTCATATTTTCCAGCATTGATGTGATTTATTAACCCATATATCCTATGTCACAAACATAATCAGATGGTGTTCTGTTTACAGGCCATAACAGGAGTTTAAATATTGATTAAATATTTGTGCACTGATGTCCATAGCAGCATGATTCACAATAGCCAAAAGGTAGAAGCAACCCACGTGTTCATCAACAGATGAATGGATATCAAAGTGAGGTAAATCTATACAATGGAATTATTATTCAACCTAAGAAAAGAAGGAAATTCTGACACATGGGTGAACCTTGAGGACATCATGTTAAGTGAAATAAGCCAATCAGAAAAAGACAAATACTATATGATTCCACTTACACAAGGTACCTAGAGTAGTCAGTTTCGTAGAGACAGAAAGTAGAAACAAGATCACCAGGGGCTAGGGAGAAGAGAGAATGGAGAGTTATTGTTTGAGGAGTATAAATTTTCAGTTTGGAATGATGAAAAGTTCTGGAGATGGATGGTGGTGATTTTAAGTACACGAGTGTACTTAACGCCACTAAATTGTAGATTTAAAAGGGTAAATAGTAAATCTTATGTTACACATATTTTCACAAAATACTTTTAAAACATTGATTACATTCAGTGCCTGATTCCTAGATATCTTACCTCTTTGCCTTCTTCTGGCCATTAGGTAAAATCTGAATGAATTAAAGAGACAAGTTTATTTCCATTGCATGGAATAAGCCTCAAATATTGATGAGAATAAATCCTGCAGTGCAATCTTTATTGTTATGTACACTCACTATCTTCACTGCTTTTCCTTCCTGTTTTACAAAATAAAACTTCTCTGAAGTTGTCTTTTAAAATGTTCTTTGCTAAGAAAATTTTAGTTTATTATATTTCACTAGGGACCATAGAAGCATTTATTGCACAAATTTCTCTGTGTGCTGTGTTTTGAATAACTAAAGTACGACTTGTAAATTCTTAAAATTTGTTTATCAGCTTGGAACAATAAAAGTGATAGTCCATGTATGAAAACATGCTTTAAATAACTCTAAATGCATTCTTTTTTATGTAACTCAGTAAATTTTGTATATTATGTGCATTTGGCCTGCAAATGACATTATCAATTCAATGAAAATATTGTGAGAGTTATTTCATTTATGCAATAGAGATTTAAAGAAAAAACTTTCATTGTTCACATTTTAGACAATGGGATCATGTAAACATAAATCATGGAGAAGAGGTTTCCATGGAATGCCTGCACTTTAAAAGCTTCTTACATTTTCATAGCTCATTTGTTATTAGATGGCATTTTAATAAATAATAATTTACAATTTAAGGATAGTCAATAGTTAATATAATGATTCAGAAAACTATGCCTGCCTCAGAAAGACCTTAAGTCTAAGGATATTAAGCACTATTTTTAGCACATGTATTATAAACATATACTAATATTTATATATATATTTCTATGTGCATTTTTTCTGAACAGAGCATAAGAAAATAGGTTTTTCACATGCAGAAAATGTGAATTCTTTTTTAGAAATAAGGAATCATTTTAAAAATAAAGTGATCAGGTTTCATAGATTGATCTTGAAATCCTGGTTCTTTTTGGGAAAAATCCTTTCCTTTTTGCAGTTTCTGCATCACTTATCTGGATCAAACCTCTCGAGTGTCATCTTAAGAGCTGTCCAAAACATAAATCATGCCAAATGGGTAGTAAAAAATGATAGAAGGTGATAAGCTGATTTGCACCATTCTTCTTTCTGACAGTTCTCTGTGATCTGCATTGTGATAACTGTAAGTCACGGAGCCCCTGTCCACTCATCGTTGCTCTTTGCACATACCTCCAGGTGTGCCAAGGGGCACAGCGAGGCCCATGGAAAGCTGACAGAGCACAGTACAGAGGAGAACGTGGATGGGGTGCTATGGATGAGGAAGCCTTGGCTCCTCTCCATCTGAGTTCGTCCATAGGACTATTTAGCATCTTCAAGGCACAGCCACTAGTTTCCCACAGAGACAGCCATTTCAAGAGAGCCCGGGTGGAAGCTGCAATGCCCTTTATGATTAATCTTGGAAGTCCCACCGTCCCGGCAGCCCTACCCTATTGGTCACATGGAGCATCTCTGATTTGGTGTGGGAGGGAAATACACAAGAATGTAAATGTCCAAAGCCTGGGTCACTTCTCACAGATCACAAAGCACTCCTGGAACAGCCCCCACCTGCTTCCTCTCTGAAGTCTCACCTGAGCTGTCCACTACTGCTCTTCTCCTCCTACCCAGGGGAACCCTTTTTTAGGTTATTGCAGGGTGTAGATGGAAGGCCCACATTTTCTACTGTTGTTAACCAAGATAATTGTCCAGTGTGCATGAATTATTTATCTCACTCATAACTACCTGAAATTCCCCTGAGGCATTGGTTTTCAATGCTGGCTGCGAATTAGAACTACCTGAAAAGAGAGAGAGAGAGGGACGGGGGTGGGAGAGAGAGAGAGAGAAAAAGTATGTGTGCGTGTATGTGTGTGTATTCTATTTTATATACAGTCACGTGCTACTTAAGGATGTTTCAGTCAACAATGACTACTTCCAGGATGGGGGGCCGGTGAGATTACAATACTGTATTTTCATGCTACCTTTTCTATGTTTAGACACACAAATACTTACCATTGTGTTACAATTGCCTCCAGTATGCACTGTAGTAACATGCTGTACAGATTTGTAGTCTAGGAGCAAAAATAGGCCTTTCTATATAACCTAGGTGTGCTGTAGACTGTGCCATCTGGGTTTGTGTAAATGCACTCTATAAGATACACACAACGACCTAACAACGCATTTCTCAGAACGCATCCCCATCATTAGGAGACACATAACTGTATTATCCTTTTTATATTCTATTCTATTTCAATAGTAATTCTCCCGCATCACAAACGTGAGCTTCCCCAATCCTTCTCTGATTTACTTGATCTGGAACAAGTTCCAACAAACTAATTTTTTTTTTTTTTTTTTTTTTTGAGACGGAGTCTTTTTCTGTCTCCCAGGCTGGAGTGCAGTGGCGGATTGCTGCAAGCTCCGCCTCCCAGGTTCACACCATTCTCCTGCCTCAGCCTCCCGAGTAGCTGGGACTACAGGCGCCCGCCACCACGCCTGGCTAATTTTTTTGTATTTTTAGTAGAGACGGGGTTTCACCCTGTTAGCCAGGATAGCCTCGATTTCCTGATCTCGAGATCCATCTGCCTTGGCCTCCCAAAGTGCTGGGATTACAGGCATGAGCCACCGCGCCTGTCCAACAAACAGTAATTTTAAAAAATTGTCCTTGAAAAATCCCAATGTGTGTTACAAACCACTGCATATGTGTTTCAAAAACAAAAGCTAGAGAGCCTGGCTAGATAAAGCGCACAAATCTTAACTGTATCACTCAATACATTTTTAACAACTATGCCAAGCATATCCAAACTGTGGTCCCTGGGCTGCATGCAGCCCAGGATGGCTTTGAATGAGGCCTAACACAAATTCATAAACTTTCTTAAAACATTATAAGATTTATGCATGTACCTTTTTGTTTTTAAGCTTATCAGTTATTGTTAGTGTTAGTGTGTGTTTTTTTGTTGTCATTGTTGTTTTTGTTTTTTTTTGAGACGGAGTCTCCCTTTGTCACCCAGGCTGGAGTGCAGTGGCACAATCTTGGCTCACTGCAACTTCCACCTCCTGAGTTCAAGCAATTCTCCTGCCTCAGCCCCCCGAGTAGCTGGGACTACAGGCAAGCGCCATCATGCCCAGCTAATTTTTGTATTTTTTTTTTTTTCCAGTAGAGACAGGGTTTCACCATGCTGGCCAGGTTGTTCTTGAACTCCTGACCTCGTGATCTGCTCACATCGGCCTCCCATAGTGTTAGTGTATTTTGTGTGTGGCCTAATTCTTCTTCCAATGTGGCTCAGGGAAGCCAAAAGTTTGGACACCCCTGGCTACATCATCCAGTTCATTATAGTGCATTTACAGCACACCAGAGAGCTGGCTGGTGGTCCTCCCAGTCAAACCCTCTCAAAGGTAGCCACTATTCTGACTTTTATCACCCTATATTATTTTGCTTATACTTGAACATTATTTATACAGAATGATACGACATGAACTCTTTTGTGTCTGTTCGCTTTTTTACACTCAATAGTTTGAATGTGAGATGCATTCATTTTGCTGCCATTAGTTGCTTCTTTTTTAGTGCTGTTCAATTTACCATTATTTGAGTAAACTATACGTAATTTATCCGGTGGATTATTTCTAGTTTTTGGCTAACAAAATTGCTATGATCCATTCTGTGGATGTCATTTGGTAGACATAGCCATTCATTTGTGATGAAGTAGAATTCCACAAGCAGCGTTTTGGAATCATAGGTTAGGCATCTGCGGAGCTGGAGAAAATATTACCGAACATCTTTCCAGAGTGGTTGTACCAATTTTCCCTTCCATCCACACGGTATAGGAGTTGTAATTACCATGCACCCTCATCAACACTTTGTATTTTCAGTTTTTTTCAATTTTATACATTCTGGTGTATAATATCACAATGTGGCTTTAATTTGCATTTCCCTGATGATCATGAAGGGCACATTTTTATATATTTATATAAAACATATAATTTGGATATCTTTTGGATACTTTCTTTTGTGAAGTGCATATTCAAATCTCCTGCTCACTATGCAACTGAATTTTTTTCTTTTTTAAAACTGTTTATTTGTAGGAGTTGCTCATGCATTTTGGATATAAGTCCTTAGTTGGTTATTTGTATTGCAGATATTTTGTTTCCAGACAATGGCTTGCCTTTACTCTCTTAATAGTATATTTTCATGAATAGAAGTACTTAAGTTTCATGAAGTTCAAAATTTATCAGTATATTTTTTATGGCTTTTTTGGTATCCTGTTTAAGGAATCTCTGCCTTTCCAAGATCATAAAGACGTTTTTATAGATTTTTTCTAGAATATTCTATTAAATCCTTCTTTAGTAGCTATGAAGGCAGAGCCAGTTATTTACTTCAGCCAGAAGAAGAAAAAAGAGAAAATACAGAAGAAATTGTGAAAATATGAGCTAATACCTAAAAATAGTATCTCAGTACAATTTTATCTGCTAGATTATAGGCTCTTTGAGGGCAATAACTGTGTCTTACTCATCTACACATTTAGTTCAATGGCAAGCTCAGTGCCTCACACACAGCAGACATATATAAAAATAAAGCTGAATTTGCTTACTACCCAAGTTCAACCTCTGTCCTCATCCAAACAAAGAGCCCTCACTAAAAACCAACAAGAAGAGTCAATATGCAAGATGATGAGAACTTGGAAAAGCCTTAGACATGGCCCAACCAAAGTCACATCACGGCAAAGGAAGCAGACGGGACTTCCCAGGTCACACACCTACTTAATGGCAGGGCCACGATGTGACCCCAGGACTCCTGCCTTCCGGTTCACAGACCTTTCCCACATTTCAAATCCTCCTAGAAAACCCCAGGTCTATTTTTAGAGAACCCACATGAGTGTCAGCTGTTAGATTTCTCCACTGTTGATTCAACATATAAACAAAAGAGTTCTGCAGTTCTTACTATGTCTCTCTGTTGAATTACCAAGAGGCAATCAGCAGGAAACTAAAAACGTCATAAACTTGAAGGGGAGCTGTGGAAAAGGGAGAGTAATAAAAAAATATTGGTTTTGGGTAACATTGTCTTCACGTAAGGGCTTGTATGGTTACGACCAATTTTGAAGAGGGCTTTGATTCCTTCCAGGCAATCCATGTTAGCTCACACTTGTGTATTCTGTTCCCACTTACTTCAGACACAGGTAACTGAAATTCCATGTGTACCAGTAACTGTCAAAGCACTTGCTTCATCCTTCCTTAAGGCAAAAGCATTTATTTAAACTGGATGTTTCACATTGGAAGCCTGTGGGGTGGATAAGGAACACAGATGGGGTCATCCATTTATATGTTTAACAAGCCAAAATTTTGCTAAAGTTTCACATAAAAAATAAGCAGAATGTCTAGTTTTTTTATGAAAAAGAGAATTGATCTCTTAAAGAGGAGAAGAAGAATCGATCTATGTGATAATAATAGATTTGCATCTCGACAACGATGCGCTTGAGTTGGACTGGCTTGCTTTCTTTCATTCATTGCTTCATTCATGGACATCACCTCTCTTCCCTCTGTGGGCTTTTGACTTAGGGGCCCTGACTTAAGCAATAGCATAAATTAGGTAATATTATTTTCTGCTTATAGCCAAAATATGCACTGAATTTTTTAAAATTCTAACATATATATACATTCTAAGTTTTATATATATTGTGCTATGGACTGAATTACAAGCCCCAAAATTCATGTGTTGAAGCTTTAACCCCTAAATGTGACCGTATTTGGAGATAGATCCTATAAGAAGGTAAGGAAGGTTCCATGAGGTCTGATAGACTGAGCATGGTGACTTATGCCTACAATCCCAACAATCTGGGAGGCCAAGGCGGGTGAATTGCTTGAACTCAGGAGTTTGAGACCAGCCTGAGCAACATAGTGAAACCCTGTCTCTGCCCAAAATTAAAAAATTAGCTGAGCATGGTGGCACACACCTGTGGTCTCAGCCACTGGGGAGGCTAAGGTGGAAGGATCAGTTGAGCCCGGGAGTCAGAGGTTGCAGTTAGCTGAGATCATGCCACTGCACTCCAGCCTGGGTGACAGAGTGAGACTCTGTCTCAAAAAAAAAAAAAAAATGAGTAATTAGGTCTGATAGGATTAGTGCCCCTGTAACAGGAGATGTCTGAGAAGTCACTTTCTGTGTGCATGCCCTGGTGAAAGGCCAGTGAGTACAAAGCAAGAAGGCAGCCATCTGCAAGCCAGAGAGCCCTCACTGAAAACCAACCACACTGACACCTTGATCTTGGACTTCCTAACCTCCAGAACTGTGAAAAAATAAATTTCCGTTGTTTAAGCCCCTCAGTCTATGATATTTTGTTATGGCAGCCTGAGCTGACTAATACACACATGCATACTGCAAGTTAGATCTTTTCAGCTCCTCCATAAACTGCAAATTGACTTCACTGATCCTGGAGCATTCTGGCTTCTATTTGGCTGCCAGTCAGGCATTAAAAACCTTATTGACATCTTCCTGCTACTCATTCTGTACATTAAATGGCCTCAAAGGGATTTAAAATTATTTTGGCGTAATTCTTCCTCTAAGGGAGGCAGTGGCTTCATGGATGTAACTCTCAGCATCTACTTGAATCTATGTCTTATCCATAACTGTCTCTAATGATTTTCCGAAGCGACTGGAAGTCTCTTACATAGGGACTGTGTAACGGCACTGTCTCAGCTTTGATTGTCCCCAGTTCCCTGTCCTAGAGTTATGACATTCACCAAGAAAGTGACACAACGCAGGTACAACTTCAACAAAAACAAATACCAGAATCAGACTCTTCTTACTACAATTTAAAACACAACACATGCTCTTATAGCATTTTATTTGAAAGTTTCTGAAATCCCATCATTTGAAAACAAACGCATGCGTTTTTGTTTTAAGAGACACTAATAGTGACCTAATATGTATATTCATTCTCACCCTAGGGAAAACTATATTATTTGAAAGTTTTCGCTTTTTTGAGCTCATTCTAGGGTTGCGATGAACAAGGCTAGATTCTGCAGCTATATTTCATGAAGTATCATTATCCTTCTGCCAAACAAACTAATGGATGGCTGGGAGGAAAGATACAATTTGGAGGCAATTAATTCTGCTTCAAATCCCAGTTCACCCATGCTAAATAGCACTTGAATCCCAATTCAAGATTTAGTGTCCAACGGCCTCTGGAAGCCGGTTTGGGCTGCTCTTCATGGCTCCATTCTGCAAAGGGCCTGCCTTTTGTTCCACTTCCTCTTGGCCCTGTGCTTGTGGGCAATGAGATCAGTGATGGGCTGCTTCTTGTTCAGTTTACCGGGGCCTCGAGCTGCTTTATGCCCTGATTTACAGCACGAAGGGAGTCTCTGATGAGCTGGTGCTTGATACGTTCAATTTGTCCCAACTACAGCAGGGCTCATGCTGCCATCTGCTTGTGATGCTGCAACAAAAACACTTGAGGAATGAGCCTGTCTTTGTCTCCCTCCTGACACTGTTTGGTATATTCTGGAATGGAAATGGCATTAGCAAGCCAAAGATACTTCATGCTCATAGAATCATCCTAAACAGGAGGTGCAGCCAGTGGCTCGTCAACAAATATCACTGCTAGGATTATTCCAAAAACATCGTCTTCCACTCATGATTTACAAACACAAGGGGATATGGTTGTTAAGCAATTGCTGCTAAGAGATCAGCCCTTAAGCCCATCCCTTCCCTTTTTCCTCTTACAGAATCACACTGGCTGCAGGCAGCCCTTTGGGAGCAGCTGAGTTTGCTGACTAAGAAACAAATTCTAGGACAACTGGCCTCACCTTTCATCACTTATTTTGGTGCCTTCCTAAGATCCGATGCTCTGCAAGCTCCAGCTTGCTTTGCTTTGATGGTCTTACACCAGGCCCTGCCATTTACTAAGCTACCTTAGGCAACTTAGCACTTCTGTGGCTCTGTTTCTCATCTGCACATGAGGGTTGTTGCAATATGATGCAATACTTTTATTATTTATCGTTATTATTATTGTTGTTGTTTATTTAAAGATGGAGTCTCTCTCTTTCACCCAGGCTGGAGTGCAGTGGTGCAATCTAGCTCACCGCAGCCTCAAACTCCTGGGCTCAAACGATCCTCCAACCTCAGCCTCCTGAGTAGCTGAGACTACAGACATGAGCCACCACACCCAGTCTGATACTGTGATTTTTGAAGAGTACCTGGCACACAGTAAATGCTCAGCAAATGTTAATTACCATTACCATTATGGTGTTTCAGCTTACACCACTCTGAGTGAGCCAGGCTAGAAGTGGGGAATCAAATAAACACAGGGAACAGAACCCTGAACTGAGGCTTAAGTCCAGAGACCCTGGTTTGCTTTCAACTGTACCTTTTAAAGTTCAAAGCACAGAACTCAACTCTTTCATTTTGCAGAGAGGGAAACAGATGGGTAAAACGGTTTGAATGTGGACATTAGGGAATTACAGGGACTTTGCTCAGAGTCCTAATTGTGCCACATACCAGCTAAGTGACACGCAGCAGTTCATTCAATCTTTCTGAGTCACGTCTTAGTGTGATCCCACATCTTAGTATCCAACTTTTCCTCCTGCCTCACAAGGCTGTGGTGAGGACCACCTGGGCTTCCTGAATGGTAGCAGTGGTAGCTATTCTTGTTCTTGCCCAATTCATGCAACTTGAAGTGGTAGAGTTCCACCTACCTTGCAACTCCAATGGCTGACTCCAACTCCAGGATTCCTTCCTCTGCTGCCTGAAGAACAGCAGACATACACACACAAAAATCAGAGGTCTGGTGAAGCCCAACACTGATCCCATTCTACACGTAGGACAGCAGCCTCCATCCAGAGCCCTCACAGATGTGGGGTGAGTAACAGCAGGACGAAGCGTGGAGGTGGGAAGAGTGTTCACTCAGAAACAGAGTCTTGAGCCCAAACTCCGCTCCCCTCACCCCCGTCTGCCTAGACTTTGTGATCAGAGAATTTCGTGAACATCTTCAGTGTTTATAAACCTGCCTTTCCCAGATCCCAGTCTCTGAGGTTAAATTGATTTTGGTCATCATAATAACCAGATATTATGGGAAGGCTCAGTTCATCTCAGAGTTCATTGCCATACAGAGGCTGTGTTAGAAACACACAAAGGCAAACTAGAGAGAAGTGAGGAAGCCAGCATGTGCACAGTAATGGTGCATGGCAGAGGGTGGTGGAAATTCAAATGCATCCATGAGGGAGTTGAAAGAAGGATGTGGTTAACATGGTTTGGTCAGGGGGAAAACATCTAATAGAATACTGAGCACTTTATGTATGTAATCTAATTTAGTCCTTAAAGCATTCTCCCAGAGACAAATGCAGTTTAAATTTCACAGATGAAGGTTAAATGCTAAAGCCATATACTCAAAAGAGCCAGAGCTAGGAGTGGAACCTGAGTCTGTTTTGAAGCAATACTGCAAACCCTTTCTACTGTATCACACTGCTTCTTAACATTTATGGAGCACTTACTGTGTACTGCGTACTCTGCAATGTATGCTGCATATATTACCTTATTTAAACCTCAAATAACTCTTTTGAAATAGATGTTATTATTCCCAATTTCTGGTAAAATGGGGCTAAGTAACTTGCCCAAGATGATACATTAAGTAAAAGGGCAAGATTTGAACCAAACTTTTTAAGCTTCAAAATCTATGCCTTTTTTACTGTACCATAATTTTCTTTCTCATTATTCTATAAATTTTAAACAAAATACTCCCAAATTCAATCAGGCATTTAATAATGCATTCTAAACTATGCAAAATTTAGCGTATTCCTCACAGTCACTATCAGACCCTTTCTGCTTATCTTTGGGGCCAAATACTGCCTAACTGTGCAGTGCCACCAGATCACATCACTTCTTGCGATATAAAACCTCTAAGCCAAGTAGGGCAGTTATGCTGGGACCTTCAAATACCTTTTTCATAAACACCCCTCCAAACCAGAGGGAGACTAACCCTTCCCTTCACCTGTATCCTAGAACTCATTTGCCAATAGATCCTGACTTTCAAAGGCAACTGTTCCCTTTTTGAATGCTTTCTGAAATTTGGAGAACTCCTCAAACTATATATATGCTCAAGTCTCTCCTTTGGCCTAGGGATCCACTTTTATAATTTGGGAAGCTGAGGAGATCAATTTGAGCAAAATAGTGCTGTGTCAAAAGTGAAATACGTAGAACGCACAGTGGTAGTATGAGGAATTAAATGATCTAATGACTTTCTGCTGATAAGATTACAGAGAGGTGAGAAAATAATCTATTCTCTCATCAGAAGTCCAGGAAGAAGTTTCTGGATCTTTTCTCTAAAGGCAGAAATCACTAATTTATCACAAGAGACTTTCTTTCTTTCTTTCTTTCTTTTTTTTGAGACTGAGTCTCGTTCTGTTGCTCAGGCTGGAGTGCAGTGGCACGATCTCGACTCACTGCAACCTCCACCTCCCGGGTTCAAGTGATTCTCCTGCCTCAGCCTCCCGAGTAGCTGGGACTACAGGTGCATGTCACCATGCCTAGCTAATTTTTGTATTTTTTTTAGTAGAGACAGGATTTCACCATGTTGGCCAGGATGGTCTCAATCTCCCGACCTCATGATCTGCCCAGGCATAAGCCACCGCGCCTGGCTCAGGAGACTTTCTTTATACAAAATCCAGTTGTTTTCATTTGATCTATTTTTGTTTTGTTTTGAGGCTTTTGATACATTCACATTGATTGCATTATTAAAATGATCTCCTCTGGCTGATGTTTGTCTCTTTGATCTCTCTTTCTTGATCTTCCTTGACCCCACTAGAATAGTGAGGGCAATGACAGTGAGGTAGAAAGGCATGCAGATGGGTTCCGGGTCTAAACTGGCCATGCTTCTCAGTTAGGGTGACCAACTTGTCCCAGTTTGCCCTGAACTTTCTCAATTTTAGAACTGAAAGCCCTGCATCCTGGGATATTCCCAGTCTTGGACAAATCAGAATGTCACCCCATCCTACAAGGATGAGAGTTTAAAAGAGGTATGGCTGAGGCCTGGGTATAAAATCAGTCCAAAAAACCAAGAGGCATTTGGCTAGAGTCTCTTTAGTTTGAAATAAGAAGAACTTCCAGGGGTAGAAACCCCCGGAAGGTATGTGAATAATAGATGCTGAGCTCACCCTAGAGTTTCTGACCCAGCAGGTCAGGGTGGGGCGGAGAATCTACATTCCTGACAAGTTCCCCAGTGAGGCTGATGCTGCTGGTCCAGGGACCATACCTTTAGAACCACCACCCCACAGCTGATAAACCTTCTCTGTGAAAAGTGCAGGATTCCTCCAACTATGATTACGCCAGACCCATCTTGCCACTAAGCCTGACCTTGTACATGCCCACTGAGCTATTTTATTCTTGCTAAAGTCTTTATTGTTCAGAGAGAGAGAGAGTGAGTGACAGACCAGCAACACGGCCACCATTGATTAATGAGCCCCAGCTGCCCCAGTGCCTTCAGGATCCTCTGGCATGCAGCTTTTGCCCTCATTGCTTGGATTTGAGGGAAAGAAATAAGAGGTCTCTTTAGAAAGCCTTGAAGGGCTAAGGCTAGAGAGGTTGAGCAAGGCTACATATCACTGGAGAAGTACCAACCTGACCCTCTCCAACCCACAACAAAACCTTTTCTTGAGTGATTAGCCTCAGAGAAAGGTGATTTGTTAAAACTCTGGGTTCACACTTTTGTGCCCTGGGCCTAGGACATCTGGCAGGAGCCAGAGAGCTCTCTGATACCAGGCTTGAGCCCCCATTCTCATTCACTGGACTGTGCATCATTGAAACACTGGCTACTCATTCTCATGCTAATCCGTGAACTCAGAGAGCAGATGTGAAACATTTGGTTCTGTTCTTGCTCACTTGTAAAGAACTAATGCAACTTTTTTTAAAGGGAAGGGCAGAGTTGGGCTGAGAGAGGGGTTAAGGTGAAGGGGGAGGGAGAAAAGGAAGAAAATGGGGTGAATTCCAGGAAGAAAGAAAAGTTTACGTGAATGACTTTCTGTCTTGGTGGGCCAAAGCACTGCAGTTTATGTGAACTTCAGCCAAACCAATATAAGGCAGGAAATACAAATTAATACTAGAGGAATGAAATACTTCCAACTTGCAATGTACATATTTTCTATAATGCAAAGATGGTAAGATATAGAGGTTCTCTCCAGTGAGATTCCATGAGCCTTTTTCTCTCTGCCCTGTGTAAAAACATTGTCTTTAGGGGCAAGAACACTTTATTCCAACCCCCAGGCATTTTACACTGTAATTACTTTATATTTAGAATGCCATTCAAAAGTTGACAGTAGTTTAAGTGGAAGCTGGAAGTTATTCCAAAAAAAAAGTGTCTATTTTACTATAGGTATTTCTTTTTTTATCAATAGAAAAATACATATAAATTCATTAGAGAGATGAACAGATAATAACTTCTAACGCTGTCAGAGATTTAATACCCTTATTCCTACGTGGTTCATTTGACTAAAGTGCCTATACCATTGATGAAATTGTAAATCTGTTAATGACAACATTGATTCAGTGGAATATCTAGATTTGTTTCCTCCACTGTCATCAGGAAAATTCTTGGGGAAAAAGACTTATGATGCATTTGCTGATGGCATACTGTACCTCTTGCCCAGGATTTGTGGTCTGTTTAATGCATGCCACAGATACAGGCTGACATCTGCAAAGCATGCCAACTCGAAATTGTTTACAACTCTCACCCAAATGTCCTCTACATTCCACCAGCCAGCATCACTCACTTTAACAGTTCTGCTGCGTCAGTAGCCTCTGCATGTTGAGTGGACAGATCGCCACTTTCCACCCCTGCTCCTTTCTAGAAGTCTCTTAAATGAATGCTGCCCAAGCTTCCCTAGTGATAAGAATGACCTGGAGTGCTTATTAAACATAGAACTTCCTGGACTCTCCCCTAGAGATTCTAATTCGATAGATATAGGAGGCAGGGATTCCACCATCCCTATCAAGTATTGAGGATGAGTTTGATCAACAAAAAAACTCTAGATCGCATTGCCCAAAAGAGTATTTTTGGGAGTCATCTATGTGGCAAATAAGGTCTAATATACTGAGCCACGTACTCTCTGCTCCAGCCATTTCTTCTTCTCTGGAGCTGCTATCTGCCTAGGTTTGCAGGTCAGGTGTTTGGGGGACCACGTTTGACTTTTGATACCTTAGGATGCCTAATCTTACTTTACTACCATTACCTAGAATTTTTGGCGACTTGTCTCCTGATATTTAGCACACAGTTCTCTCGCTTGTAAGTGATTCCTTCTCATCCCCATTCCATGTTTAGGAAGAGAGGCTTGGGGACATTGAATAATTAAGGTCTTCAGATTCGTTTTGCCCCCGAGTCCTCTGGGGGAAAATGTTCCCTAAACATTTGGCCTTCTGGGAAAATTGTTATTTTTAAGTTTGCCACCAGAGAGACCCTGAGGAGAGGCTTCTTCCATCCTAATGTGGCACTGTCCTGGGAGCCACCATTCCATGGCTGCCCTGTCCTGAATTGAGCCCACACTTGGGTGCTTTTTTCTTCATAGTGATTTTCTCTCAGTAGCCTCTCTCCTGTACATACCTGTAATCTAGATACACACACACACAAACATGGGCCCACACAAGCACATTTAAAAGCATGAACACAGGCACATGCATGCCCACACCCACATATTCACGCACAAAATTCATACATAATTGCATATACGCACATCTCAAAATCCTCAGACATGTTTTTAAATGTCTAGACTTACCTTTGGGCAAGGTTCTTGTTTATTCTCATAGAGCTTTTTAGCTTATCCAAATCATAGCATGTACAAAGGCACCTGCTCTGGTGACCCTGATCATCCACATATAGATAAAGAGGCCTTCTCTCTATCCTGAACTCAAGGAAGATCTTGAACAAAGGTATCAGCCAACCTCACAGGCTGGTGTAGGCAACTCAACCAAGACACCTGTTTCCACACCTTTTGAAGAAGTTGTTACTTCATCCTAATATAGAGACAGAGGGAAAGTTTCCTCTTTGCCCACTGAAGGTTCACTGAAAATGAACTGATAAAAGGCAGATTAATAAGAGAAAAAGAACTACAACATTTATTTAACATGCATAAGCACAGAAGTCATACAGAAAGTATGAGGCTTGAAGAGGGACCAGATGGTTGAGGCTTAAATACTCTCTTCGCAGGGAAGATATGTATGGACCTGGGAGGCTGACATCATTTTGTAAATGATTCTCTTTGGAAGCTGGATGGAAAAATGAGGGTGGCACAGTGCTGGAACAAAGCTTGTCTTATGCAGATCAAGCCCTCCAGGTAATCCCTCAGAGCTGCCCTTGGGAGAATAGATGAAAAGTCTGTCTGGGCATGGCAATTACTGCCAGTCTTTTCTCTGTGGCTGATCTTTCCCGGTTATTTGATGAGATCCCTAGGAGAGGGTCTTAAGACAATTGCATTTCTTTTGGGAAGAAGCTTTCTTAGTCAGACAAGAACTTTCTCTAAGTCCCTTCCAGTGTTTCAGGAAAGAGAATCAGAGAGACAGGGAGGCAGGGGAAGGTCATAGGGAAAAAGTTTGATACTGAAGCTTACTTTTGTGGCCTTTCAATTTTCAAAGCACTCAGCATGCCAAAGCACCATATTTTGGGGAATTGTCTTCAGTGTCCCAAAATTAGAACCATTCAATCAGTTCTATGCATTTTTGATTTCTACTTCAGTGCTGCTGCTGATGTCTCTCTTTTTTTGTTGTCGTTTTAATAGTTGTTTGTTTGTTTTGAATCTTTACCTATCCAAATCCTCAGTATTAAAAAAAGAATCCTCCATTCAGCCTTCTGATTCTTCCAGGCATCACTAAGCTCCTTCCCTTTGGAATATCTAATCTTCTATAATTTCCATTACATAATTTTATATTTAATTACATATTATATGTATCATTAAATATCATTTCAAGTACAAATTTCCATTCGGTCTATGAACACTATGAATTCCATTCTGAGATTCCTTTAGCCAAATTCTGTTTCTTCTATGGTATTTATTTTCTTCCTTTTATAGTTCATATGTTTTTCAAGTGTCAACCTGATGTCCCTAACTAGATTGTAAATTAGTACATCAGTCAGCAAAGACCTACTGATTACTAACCATGAGCTGGGGAAAACTCATTAGCAAGGTAGACTTATTTTTACTCTGATTGTGCTCACAGTCTTCCAATTTCCTCTAATTAGAAACTAAATTTATGTCCTCAAAGACAATTGCATATGCTAAAATCTTATATTATTATTGCTAAGACAATTGCATATGCTAAAATCTATATTATTATTGCTAAGACACCTTCGAAACAAGATAAAGGGTTTAATCAGTACAAGATATAAAATACACATCTCTTAAGTTTGGCTATGTGCCCATAGTCAGGTTTAAAGAGTTAGTAACGCGAGATAATAACAATAATATTTACTATTTATTGGGCACTCTCTATGAGTCAGGCACTCTATTAAGCCCTTCATGTGTGTTACCAGAAGGGGTCCTGATCCAGACCCCAAAAGAGGTTTCTTGGATCTTGCACAAGAAAGAATTCAAGACAAATCCGGAAAGTGAAAGCAAGTTTATTAAGAAAATAAAGGAATAAAAGAATGGCCTCTACTCCATGGGCAGAACAGCCCTGAGGGCTGCTGGCTGGCTATTTTTATGTTTACTTCTTGATTATATGCTAAACTAGGGGTGGATTACTCATGAGTTTTCTGGGAAAGGGCTGGGCAATTCCCAGAACTGCATATTCCTTCCCCTTTTAGACCATATAGGGTAACTTCCTTTCATTGCCATGG
The DNA here is from genome assembly GCF_028858775.2 of Pan troglodytes. Taxonomy (NCBI): domain Eukaryota; kingdom Metazoa; phylum Chordata; class Mammalia; order Primates; family Hominidae; genus Pan; species Pan troglodytes. The sequence goes on from NC_072417.2 coordinate 57,058,832, forward strand.
CATCTGTAAACTGTCATGGAGCTGGTGGAACTGTCCTTTAGCATGCTAATGGATTATAATTAGCATGTAATGAGAAGTGAGCTTGACCAGAGGTGACTTTCCTTGCCATTTTGGTTTTGGTGGGATTTGGCCAGCTTCTTTGCCACCTGCTGTTTTATCAGCAAGGTCTTTGTGACCTGTGTCTTGCACAGACCTCCTATCTCATGTTATGACTAAGAATGCCTTAACCTCCTGGGAATGCAACCCAGTAGGTCTCAGCCTTATTTTACCCAGCCCCTATTCAAGATGGCATCACTTTGGTTTGAATGCCTCTGATGTATGTATCAAGTCATACATTGCTCATAACTCACTTGTAATGGTGTATTATGATGCTAATACTACTATTATCCCTGTGTTTCAGATAAGGAAAAACTGAAGCTAGGAGAGACAAGTAACTTGTCCAAGGCAACTGACAGGTGGTGGACTCAGATTCAAACGCTGGTCATTCAGCTACAGAGCTTGTGCTCTTCACTGCTATGACCTCGGCTTACACCCTAACTCTCAGGTTTACTGTGTAGCCTCTGTAATACTGGGGAGAGTACCTGGCCATAGTAACTGTTCAAAAAAGTGCTAGCAATCAATAGCGAATTGTGCAGTTTGGCTTTATCTTTGTCCAAGTATTCATTAGGCAAGTAATACTTTAGTTTCTTACTACTATGATTTTGCCATGTTTTTTAATTATAGTTTTCTTGTCTTGTTGCATTGTGGTCAGAAATTACGATTGATGAAATTTATGCTATTTAAATGTTTTTAACTTAAGTATATGTATATATAATATTCTCTAATTTATGTTTTGAACCAATTTAAAATATTTTGCTTTCAGTAAATTAGTATGACTTTTATTCTAAGATGGAACAGGTATATTTGGTTTAATTTCAATGATTTTAATATATGGCTTTTGTTTCTTATGCTTCCCTTCTATTTTCATTGTTTTCTATGCCACTATATTTTCTGGAAATTTTACATATGCATGTGTTAGTTTGGAAGACATTCTGTCTGCTAGAAGTTCTGCTTATAGTTGTATAATGTCTTTCATAACTGATAAGCATTCTTTTAAACTTATATTTGTTAATTTTGAAATGATAAAAATGAAATTATAATTGGTGAGTTCCCTCAATGAAACATGAATTCAGTTATACTTTTGAAATGTTTTTTCAGTATTTTAAAATTAATTTATGATTTTTTAACCTGTCACATTTGTCTCAAAAATTATAAGATGTAATATATAATATTTATTACACTGCTTGTATTTATGGTTTTAGATGGAGTTTTAACTTGCTACTTACAGTGTTTTTACTTTTGATTTTTTTTTTTTTTTTTTTTTTTTGAGACGGAGTTTCGCTCTTGTTGCCCAGACGGGAGTGCAATGGCGTGATCTCGGCTCACTGCAACCTCCACCTCCCGAGTTCAAGTGATTCTCCTGCCTCAGCCTCCCAAGTACCTGGGAGGCACCACCCACACCCAGCTAATTTTTATATGTTTAGTAGAGATGGGGTTTTGCCATGTTGGTCAGGCTGGTCTCGAACTCCCAACCTCAGGTGATCCGCCTGCCTTGGCCTCCAAAAGTGTTGGGATTACAGGCATGAGCCACTGTGCCTGGTACTTTTGAATTTTTAGTTGGTTAAATTGTGCCTTCAATGAGTTTTTCAGAAAGAATACATGGGTAACATTGTTATTGAGTCCTTTTACTATCTGTGAAAGTCATCCTATCATCTTTATTTGAGAATGACAAGTTGTCTGGATAGAGAATTCTACTGTTTTTTTGCTAAAGTGTCTGAGGAGATATTTGAGGTTGATGCTTTAGATGTCAATGATAGTGATACAGGAGTTAAGAAGACATTATTTTGGCAGATAGTGAGAGGGAGGAAGTCCTTGGTAATGTTTTCCTTTTAATAAAAAAGCAGCCCCAAATCATTTTCTTTTCTAACAAAGAGCAGCCTGTAAAATCAAGCTGCAGGCATAGACAAGCAAGTTGGAAGCTTGCACGGGTGAGGACGCTGTGCCAATAGGAAAAGGCTACCTGCAGGGAAGCTATGTCCAACATGGCGGCTCCATCTTCCCCTCACCTTGTCAACCACGTGCCAAGTAAGGAGCAGGCAACATGGCCCAGCCAAGTACAGACTGCATTTGCATAATAAAAGGTTAGGGTGGGGTAGCCAGCTTCCTCGTGGGCTATGTAAATGTCATACCTGGTCCAAGCAAACTCTGGGCCTTATGTAAATCAGACACTGCCTCCTCAAGCCTGTCTATAAAACTCTGTGCACTCCAAGGTGGGCCAGAAATCCAGCGGTTCTCCTTTCTCTCTTTTGCTTATTAAATCTCTGCTCTTAACTTCACTCCACCTGTGTCCACGTTCTTGATTTCCTTGGCATGAGGAAACAAACCTTGGGTATTTACCCCAGACAACAATGCCGCTTCAGTAGTCCTAAAAAATTTGTTAAAAATGGTTTGGCCTTTCCTCGGTTTCAGCTTTTTCTTTTCTTTCTTTCTTTTTTTTTCTTTTGTTTTTGTCTTTGTCGTATTTGTTTCTTTCTATTTATTTCAGATGGTGCTATATATGGAAGTTCCACCTTTCCTCAATTTCTTAAAATTTTAAATTAAACATATATGAAGCTTCTCAATACCTGTTATCAAGGTTACTTACAGAATTTATTGACATTATATTTCATATTTTATTTTCTATTTTCAACTTATTATATTGTCATATCTGATCTCCTCATGTAAATTTAACCCTCTAACTATATATAAAAATTTTAATATTTAAAAAAATTCAATATTCAGTATCAGCCATTTAAAAACCATTTCTGTTTCTTTTCCACTTCTACTTCAAATACATTTTTTTCAATAAATATTATGAAACTAAATAATTCAAACTTAAAACTGTTGGAAGTTTAAATTATTTTTCGAGCCTTGAGATGAATGAGGCTATTTGGCCTGAGCCACCTAACATGCAGCTGTAACTCCTGCTTTTTCCTGAAAATCATTAGGAAAGGCTTTGTAGCATCAGAGATAAGACCTCCTCAGATCGTCACTCCTCCTCACAGAATGTTAAAGCAATCATTCTTGAAATGTAGCAAGCTGTAATCAAATTGCTACAGCGTAGGTACTGACTTTGTTTGGAAAATGTTGCAACCCCTGTTAACTGCCTATATAAGTGAAACTGTAACTTCCCCACTTTGGAATGCTGACCCATTGTTTTGGAGTCTGTATTTCCCAAGCGCTTATTCTCAAGCTTTCCACTTGAATAAACTCGATATATTAGTCATATTTTCTGAATCTAATTATTTAAGGCTGACAATATGAATATATAATACTTTCTGGATATCTGAATATATACATACATATATATGTACATATAATCGTTATATTACTTTTCTGTGAGGGAAAGAACTTTAATAGGTATATAATACTTTACTTAAAATAGTTTTCCTTGAAAACTTTACACACATTGCTCCATTGTCTTAAGAGCATTTAAAGTTGTAGGAAGCTCTGAGGCTAGTTGATTTTTCATCATCTTTAGATAGCCTTTCCTTTCTACCTGATTTTTTCAGGTACTCTCTTTTTGTTATTTTTTTTTAACTCCTTTTTATCTGAGGATTTGCTTTGCTTTGCTTTGTTCTGCTCAAGAAAGTTCTCGTGTGTGTGTGTGTGTGTGTGTGTGTGTGTGTGTGTGTGTTTTGAGATGGAGTCTCGCTCTGTTGCCCAGGCTGGAGTGCAGTGGCGCAATCTCAGCTCACTGCAACTTCTTCCTCCTGGGTTCAAGTGATTCTCCTGCCTCAGCCTCCCGAGTAGCTGGTACTAGAGACACATGCCACCATGCCCAGCTATTTTTGTATTTTTAGTAGAGACGGGGTTTCACCATGTTGGCCACGATGGTCTCAATCTCTTGACCTCATGATCTGCCCGCGTTGGTATATTAAAGTGCCAAGATTACAGGCGTGAGCCACCACACCCGGCCTCTCCCATGTTTTAAATTCTTGTTTTGGTTGCATTTGTTCTGGAGAACCCCTCAATAACACTAAAGATTTACATATTCAATCTTTGTTCTTTGTTCTCCACTTCTATCATCTTTCTCACATTTTTAATTATCTTTCTTTTTTCTGCCATCCTGGGATAACTTCTCCAATTCACTCTCCATTTTCGAATTCTATCTTCTTGAGGATAAATGTTGTTTTCACTGCTTCTGTTTTCACTTCTTTTGTTTTTATCACCTTTTTAGTATATTAATATTATCAAGCTTCTTATTTATTTCTGTTTTGTCCTACAGTCTCCCTTTTAATCTCAGTTTATCTAGTCATCTCATTCTTTTTTTTTTTTTTTTTTTTTTTGAGATGAAGTTTCACTCTTGTTGCCCAGGCTGGAGTGCAATGGCACAATCTCAACTCACCGCAACCTCTGCCTCCCAGGTTTAAGCAATTCTCCTGTCTCAGCCTCCCGAGTAGCTGGAATTACAGGCTTCAGCCACCAGGCCTGGCTAATTTTGTATTTTTAGTAGAGAAGGAGTTTCTCCATGTTGGTCAGGCTGGTCTCGAACTCCAGACCTCAGGTGATCTGCCCGCCTCAGCCCCACAAAGTGCTGGGATTAGAGGCGTGAGCCACTGCACCCCACCTCATCTCATTCTTATCTCTTGTTTCAGTGAGCCAATATGTTATTTTATTTTATTGAGAGCCAAGCGAATGTACTCTAAAATATACCAGAGAAATATACCATAAAATGTCATTTGGAAAATTTTATTTTTCTCTGTTTATAGTGTCCTTAAACATATATTTCCTTTTACTCATGCATGCATGATGAGACTTCTATCTAGGAATTATATTTGATTTCTAGTGGATTGAGTAAGTTCTTCTTGAATTCCTTTGAACTTTACCTATATGCGTGATTGCAGTCTCTGACACATCATCCTCATAATCAATAAATATGGAGACTATAAAAAGATTCTCTAACATAAAGAGAAACAAGGTAAACAAAACAAATTTAAACTTAGCTTTCTTATCTACTTAAAGGAGATAATAACACTTAGGTCACAGGAAATATTGCAAGATTAAATGCCTAAGATGTTTGACATACTCCCTGAGAAATACTTAACAGATATAACTCTTATTATTACATCAGTGGAGAATCTAGTTATTATCCAGAATATTAAATTGGCATGGAAAAAGCATCTGGTTATTGAAACTTTGGATATGTAAAAATAGCATTCATGGATAGTACCACATCATTTCTTACCACATCATTGCAAAATTACAAACAGCCTGGGAGTCCTTCATTTTTATTCTTCACCTTGAGAAGCGTGTGGACAATCTAACTACCAATATCGTCCTTTACGTAACTCCTTAACTCCCTTTAAACATTATACTTCGGGCCGGGCGCGGGGGCTCATGCCTGTAATCCCAGCACTTTGGAAGGCTGAGGCGGGCAGATCACGAGGCCAGGAGATTGAGACCGTCCTGGCTAACACGGTGAAGCCCCGTCTCTACTAAAAATACAAAAAATTAGCTGGGCGTGGTGGCAGGTGCCTGTAGTCCCAGCTACTTGGGAGGCTGAGGCAGGAGGATGGCATGAGCCCGGGAGGCGGAGGTTGCAGTGAGCCGAGATTGCGCCACTGCACTCCAGCCTGGGCGACAGAGCAAGACTCTGTCTCGAAAAAAAAAAAAAAAATTATACTTTTGGGCAGGAATTGTGTTGATTCAACCAAATGTAGGCAAGTCTAGCAAGTCTGTGGTTACAACCAGGCTAAGTAAAAACATCTAGGTTGTTTGAGGATACCAGGTGGCCATCTCTGCCTTTCTCTAGGTAGACTAGTCTCATCAGCTATTTTCATCATTTGCCCTGTCTGAACCCCAGTTATGTGCAAATCATTTTACTTTAAAAAGACTATATTTTATTGCTTTCTGAGTTTTCAACATTTCAAAAATGCTTTTTTAAAGTCCTATTTCATGCCGGGCACGGTGGCTCACTTTGGGAGGCCAAGGCGGGAGGATCACGAGTTCAAGAGATCAAGACCATCCTGGTCAACATGGTGAAACCCCTTCTCTACTAAAAATACAAAAAGGTGTGGTGGCAGGCGCCTGTGGTCTCAGCTACTCGTTCGGGAGGCTGAGGCAGGAGAATCACTTGAACCCAGGAGGTGGAGGTTGCAGTGAGCGGAGATCCTGCCACTGCACTCCAGCCTGGTGACAGAATGAGACTTCGTCTCAAAAAAACAAAAACAATAACAACAACAAAAACAAAAAAAAGTCCTGTTTCAAAAAATTGTACATATAGACACATCAGTACTTTTTCCTCTCACTCTTTCTCTCTTAACTAATATTTTAGAACTTCATAGCTTTGATAGGCTTCCTGAATATAACTTCCTCTTCATATTTTCCTCACCATAAGAATTTGCTCCTACTCTTTTTTTTTCATGGGTCCAGTGTATTGATTTAGAAATATATTTTCCCTTCAACTAAATATAGAAAATGTCATTGCAAAGGACAGAAAGATGTCTAAATTTCAGAGGCTATTTTAAATAGCTTTTTCAGTTTAGCAATATTATAATTACTTCTTATTTTTTCCCTTCCTTGTTTGAAGAATGACACAAACAAGGTAGTCTAAAGTGAATGTCAGGAAAGAGAAGAAAAAGGAAGATAGAGTAAAAAGCTAACCAAGCTGAACTATTCTAACATTAATGCTTACTTCCACATTGCAGGCTTGTACAAAGTGATATAGAATTTTGTAGTTCTTAGGGATATTCAGGGTTCAAATCCTGACCACCCACCACATCACTTAATCTCCTTGTGCCTTAGTCCCTCATTTTTTTTTGTTGTTGTTGTTGATGGAGTCTCGCTCTGTCACCAGGCTGGAGTGCAGTGGTGCAATCTCCACTCACTGCAACCTCCGCCTCCCAGGTTCAAGCGATTCTCCTGCCTCAGCCTCTCAAGTAACTGGGACTACAGACTCATGCCACCATACCCAGTTAATTTTTGTATTTTTAGTAGAGACGGGGTTTCACCATTTTGGCCAGGATGGTCTCCATCTCTTGACCTTGTGATCCGCCCACCTCGACCTCCCAAAGTGTTGGGATTATAGGCGTGAGCCACCGCGCCCAGCCAGTCCCTCACCTTAAAATGAGACTGATTATCACGTTGTAAGGTTGTTAATGAAGATCAAAAAAGTTGATATGTGAAAAGAAACTAAAATCGCCCTATATAAATGTTCTCTTTTATTTATGTTAGATTAAATCTGATATATCCAAGTTTGTTTCTCCAATGGCATGTTATCAGAATTTCATCTGTGTAAAAGTTGCAAGGATTTTTTTTAATTGATAACTTCACTGAATTAAGAGTTCTACCCTAAGTGATTCAATATTAGATTATGACTCAACCATGATTCAAATGTACATGAGGATATCATTTATACTGATTTCCTTCTGTCTGTGATCCTCATTATGTCAGTTTGGTGAAGTAAATTTAAAGAGTTAAATTTCAGCAGCTGTATGAGTAATGATATTGCACTTCAATTAAAATTGCTACTTGATTCAAGCATTCTGATGGGACACCTGGCAAGGTTAGTTATGCAATAGAAGCTGTGGGCTGGTGGCAAATGCTGGCTGTGAAGTCATGTGTAGTAACCAAATTGATAAAGGACTTTTGCTTAAAAATGTTTTGGGGCACGCCTTCAGCCTTTGAACAACTGCAAGCACAGTGGAGTGGAAAGAGTGCAGACATGGGTTTGAGAGTTCTGAACCTGGTCCAGCAGTTCTAAGATCATAGGGTGGAGCAGTAAGGTTCAGACTTGATACAGAGAAAGCATCCAGCACACAGCTAATACCTATGACATTAAGTGGTAGTAGTGTGGGTTAAAATGAATGTGTGATAGTGAATAGTAATGAGTAGCCACACAAAGCAGGAATCAGAGACACTTGGTCTTTCCAGTTATTTAATCTTAGATAGAGATTCAGCACTACCCTTTTCTAGGTGGGTGACTTTGAAAAAGTTAATTTAAATATCTAACCTTCAGTTTTATCTCCGGCAAATTGGGAATAATACTTGGAGAGGTTGTGGTAGAAAAAAATGTTAGAAATATTATGTGTAGTGTGACTAGCTGAATGTGTAACATAGTAAATGCTCAATAAAGAAGCTGGCTTTCCCTGGCAATAGATTTTATATCACTTCTTTCCCTCTATCCCCTGCATATTATGTGGGGTGTGCTGAACTCCTACTAACCCTAATAGGAGAGGCATCAGTTTCAAGAGGCCAAAGAAGAAACCCAGAGCCAGCAAATGAGACATGGGGTACTATTATTATTTTATTATTATTATACTTGAAGTTCTAGGGTACATGTGCACAATGTGCAACTTTGTTACTTATGTATACATGTGCCATGTTGGTGTGCTGCACCCGTTAACTCATCATTTACATTATGTATATCTCCTAATGCTATCCCTTCCCCTTCCCCCCACCCCACAACAGGCCCAGGTGTGTGATGTTCCCCTTCCTGTGTCCAAGTGTTCTCATTGTTCAATTCCTACCTATGAGTGAGAACATGAGGTGTTTGCTTTTCTGTCCTTGCAATAGTTTGCTCAGAATAATGGTTTCTAGCTTCATCCATGTCCCTACAAAGGACATGAACTTACACTTGGGGTATTATCAGGGGTTTACATACAGGGTACAGAATCCAGTGGTGATGAGTAGAACAAGATACCTGCCTTACCTACAGTCTAGTGGTGGCGAGCTAGGCAGCAACACTGCAACCCCCTGCAAAGAGCATGCAGTTTATATGACATTTTCACCTAATACCCTCCCCTTAATTACCTCCACCTGGTAAGCTTCATTTAACCCAAAACTCAGGAGCTCAATCCCCTGTATGGCCCATGGGTGCTCGGATGTTCCTCATAGACAAGGAATGGATCTCCCGACTGGCCATGCCCAGTTTCCCAAGCATGGAACACACATTCAGATGCCTGTGCCATACAGGGTGAATCTAAGGGTATGCCTAAGTTATTGCTCTGGGGTGTGTTTGCCCTACAAGTCCATTTATTTTCATCATAGGAGTCATCATTCAATACCCAAACTTAAACGTATTTGCTTTTGTTTTATATATTTCTTCAGGCCACCTTTTTGGTGACAGCAAGAATTATCCCTATTGTTCTTTTTTTTTTTTTTTTTTTTTGAGATGGAGTCTCTCTCTGTTGCCCAGGCTGGAGTGCAGTGGCATGATCTTGGCTCACTGCAACCTCCGCCTCCTGGGTTCAAGCAATTCTTCTGCCTCAATCTCCCAAGTAGCTGGGACTACAGCTGAGTGCCACCACGCCCGGCTAATTTTTATATTTTTTTATTAGAGACGGGGTTTCACCATATTGGCCAGGATGGTCTCGAACTCCTGACCTGGTGATCCACCTGCCTTGGCCTCCCAAAGTGCTGGGATTACAGGCGTGAGCCACTGCACCCAGGCCCTTCTTGTTCTTAACTCTATCCTTAGTATGCTGCACATATAAGTCACATAATAAATGTTGGATAAATGAACAAAATACATTGTTATTATTACTACTATTATTATTGATTTGGATACCTGAGAGTAAATAAGTCTTTTCAAGCTTTTCATACATGTTTTAATTGTTTTTAGTATTCTACTAGGTTTTTTTTTTTTTTTTTGAGACGGAATCTCACTCTGTTGCCCAAGCTGAAGTGTAGTAGTGTGGTCTTGGCTCACTGCAACCTCCACCTACAGGGTTCAAGTGATTCTTCTGCCTCAGCCTCCCAAGTAGGTGGGATTACATGTGCCTGCCACCATGCATGTAATTTTTGTATTTTCTTTTTTTTAAAGTAGAGACAGGGTTTCACCATGTTGGCCAGGCTGACCTCAAACTCCTGACCTCAAGTGATCCGCCCGCCTCAGTCTCCCAAAGTGCTGGGATTACAAACACGAGCCATGGGGCCCGGCCTCCACTAGGATTCTTGTCCTGAGTATATTACACTCTAGCAAAATGTTTACAAGCCTTTTTTGCCCTTAGTTTAATAATTCATAGTTCATATATTATGCCATATGGGTCTTATTAATATTAATAGGTCTTGACCTTTCTATACATCTGCACTTGAGTAAGAACTAGCTGCATTTAATGACTGGATTGATGAGACAGGGATTTGTGCCAGTGGAGTTAATTATGGTGACAGGTAGATTTTGGATCAAATAGAAAAAGCTACCATTGTTTTCAAGAGATTATTGGCCCAATCATCATAGGTGCCAAGAAATTTAATTGAAAGGCTTCCTAAAAATCTTCTGACCTCTCCTGACCTCATTATACCTGCCAGGAGGCAACAAGGGCTATTGGAAGGAGAAAGTGAAGATGGGAAAGAAATGGAAGAGATTCCAATTTCGAATTTGTTTCCTGAGAAACAAAACAAAATAAAACTGTTCATTGACAGTTTGGTCTTTTTGTCTCTTTTTTGTTATATCATGCTCTAGGTTTTTATAATATCACATTAAATTCGGTGATTTATGTTACCATATATTTTAAGTTTATAATTAAAGTAACAGCTAACAGACTCTGCTTAAAGTGTGTTATGTAAATTATCTTACCCTGCCACAAAATCTTCTATGATATATGTGTATATATATATATATATAGATGTATATATAGATATATAGATATTTTTTTGAGACAGAGTCTCACTCTGTCACCAGGCTGGAATGCAGTGGCATGATCTCAGCTCACTGCAACCTCTGCATCCTGGATTCAAGTGATTCTCCTGCCTCAGCTTCCTGAGTAGCTGGGAATACAGGTGCACTCCACCACACCCAGCTAATTTTTGTATTTTTAGTAGAGACAGGGTTCCACCATGTTGGCCAGGATGGTCTCGATCTCTTGACCTTGTGATCCACCCGCCTCAGCCTCCCAAAGTGCTGGGATTATAGGCGTAAGCCACCGCGCCTGGCCTCTTCTATGGTATTATTAACATCATGTCCATTTTAGAGATGACGAGGCTTAGAGTAATATGCCCAAGGTGTCACAGGTGCTAGATAATTGTATGGCGATTTGAACACAGGTGAGCCCACAGGTGTAATCACACTACAGGGGTTCACAAGTTGTGATCCAGCAACCCTAGCTTAAACTTGCTAGGAATGCATATTTTCTGCCTCACCTTAGACTTACTGAGCTAGAAACTCTGAGTGGGAGCCAGAAATCTGTATTCTATGTGACTCTAAGGCAAACTGATGTTTGAGAACCACTTCTATATTGTCTTCTCCTTTGCATGGATGTAATTAAAATGTATATTTGCTAATCATTCACCAATAACTTGAATTACTTTACTATCTTCTCAAATCAGTGTACTTATTTGAATTAAACTCAGCCCAGTATATGTAAATTACTGAGTTAATATCTTTGTCATGTTAAAAAATAAAGCATTCAAGTGTCAATTACAAACATACATAAAGAAAAGTAGTATATCCCCTCATTAAAGGCAATTAGCCTCTCTTAATAGAATTCCTAGAAAGATATTGGAGTTGGAATTATACGGATTTAAATTACAGATCTCAGGCAAATATTTAACTATGATATTGAAAAGTGGGAGATTAAATGTTCATTTATGTATGCAAATAGGCAGAGATGCAATTACACAGATTCCAATGCTGATTTACACAGTCTAGGCAAAAGACCAGTTTATTTGTGTATTGATTTTTCTTCGGAGGCCATAGCATGTCGGTCTCTGTCTGAAATAGAAAATATATGAGTTAAAAAGAAACCATGATCTAGCAATTACTGCTAGGTATTTACCAAGAGACATGAAAGCGTATGTCCCCACAGAGTCTTATACAGCAATGCTTATAGCAACATATTTGCCCCAAACTGGGAACAACCCAAATGTTCAGAGCAGGTGAATGAATAAACTGTGGAATATCCTAAAATAGACTACAACTCAGCAATAGAAAGAAAGTAATCGATGCTCACAACAACATAGATGAATCTCAAGCTAATTATGCTGAAAAAGTCAGACTGTAGAGATCACATAATGTCTTATTCTTTTCATATAAAATTCTAGATAATGCAAAGTAATGTATAGAGACAGAAAACAGATCAGATTTTCTGGGAAGTAGGTTGATGATGGAGCAGGTAGGTGTAGAAAGGGGCTAATGATATGTTGAGTATCTTGATTTGTGAATATGGATGCATAAACTGTGTATACTTATATATGTCAAAAGCTATTGCTTGTACAGCTTTAACATGTATGGTTCATTGTATATCAATTACACCTCAATACAACTTAAACATTTCAATTTAAATAGTTACATGTGGATAATGGCTACAGTCTATGTAGAAAAAATATAATGACTCACCATCAGTTGTGGTGACTTCAACTTCCACATAAATGACTCACCCCAATCCTGGTGCGCCTGTTGTTTGACCTCCTTATTTCCACCAACTCTTTCCCTCACTCCATTTCTGCTACCTACTGCTATAGTCATACCTAAGACCAGCACTTTACAAACTGCAAGCCATAACCCAACAATACATCTAAAATATAGTAGGTTGCAACCTGCAATTTTTAATGAAATAGAATAGATGGGAAATACCAGAGTATTTCTGGCATTATCTTAGTGTGTCTCAGTGGTAACGATCAGTAGTGTTTTGTGAAACTTAATTATACACGTAGGGATGTAAGCATGTGTATGTATATTGAATTGCATGTGAGATTTTTTACTGTAGGTTGCCGGGCGCGGTGGCTCACGCCTGTAATCCCAGCACTTTGGGAGGCCGAGGCAGGTGGATCATTTGAGGTCAGGAGTTCGAGACCAGCCTGACCAACATGGTGAAACCCCATCTCTACTAAAAATACAAAAATTAGCCAGGCGTGTTGGTACACGTCTGTAATCCCAGCTACTCAGGAGGCTGAGGCAGGAGAATTGCTTGAACTGGGGAGGTGGAGCTTGCAGTGAGCCGAGATGGAGCCACTGCACTCCAGCCTGGGTGACAGAGCAAGACTCCGTCTCAAAAAAAAAAAAAAAAAAAAAAAAAAAAAAGAAAGAAAAGAAAAAAGATTTTTTACCATAAGTTAAAGTCAAAAAAATTCCAACATTACTGCCTTGTCATCATTACCCATAACTGTACTATCTCCAAAAGCCCTCAAATCATTGGTTCCTATTTTTATTCATTCCTCACATGTGTATGTTGATTCTTCTGTTTCCACTGTTTGATATTTCCTTGTTTTTTTTTTTTTTTTTTTTGGTTTGTTTTGTTTGTTTTTTTGAGATGGAGTTGCGCTCTTTGTTGCCCAGGCTGGAGTGCAGTGGCACAATCTCGGCTCACCGCAACCCCTGCCTCTCAGGTTCAAGCGATTCTCCTGTTTCAGCCTCCCAAGTAGCTGGGATTATAGGCGCCTGCCACCACACCAGGCTAATTTTTGTATTTTTAGTAAAGATGGGATTTCACCATGTTGGCCAGGCTGGTCTCAAACTCCTGGCTTCAGGTGATCCAAATCCACCCTCCTCAGCCTCCCAAAGTGCTGGGATTACAGGCATGAGCCACAGCGCCTGGCCTCTGGTGTCTTTTCCTTTCTCCCAATCAGCTCAGATTCCACAGTTTTTCTTACAATCTCTTCCATCTCTCCCATGTTTCCTCCTTAAATTCCCTTTCTTCTTTTACTTCATAGTTATTTGTTTAAAAAGTTACACCTTGGTTGGTCCCAAATCTTGATCTATTTCAACCTACACTCAGGCATCTGAATACAGCTCAAGAAAATGCAAATGAAACTGGGCTGATGAGTTGTATTAAAAAGTTTGTGAGCACAAATGCCAGGTGGGCTGTCTTTTCTGAAGTTCCCAGAAAATTCACTTTCCCCCTTAATTTCACGTCTTCTGTCCCTACCTCAAGAACACACCTTCTGTCCCTACCTCAAGCCTCCTCCAGCAGCAACCCTATAAGCCTGCCTTGAAAAAACAGAAATGAACAGTGAAACACCAGTATGAGAAAAGCGCATTCGAGGTCTTGGTGAGATAAAATAAATACTGAAATAGGATTTCCTGAGTAAGTTAGCATGAACAATAGAAGGTGATGGAATGGTTAAAATGAAAGATACGTAAGAGAATTCCATGCCTCATCTTCCTCTACCACCAAATGTCAGATTCACCTGTACCTGTACCCATATACTTTGCCTTAATCTACCTGTGCCCCGGGCCATTTTCTCTTCTTGGGTATGAGATCTTTTTACTTCTCACCTACCCAAGTATGAAAACTGAAGCAGCTTTATCTTGGATGCTAATCACCATGTTGACTTCTGATGAACCCCTGATCCTGGAAGATCTCTAAGGTTTCCAGTTTATCTATTCCTCCTTATATAAGAATGCCTCCTTACTGTAAATCCTGCCCTTACATCAAACAACACTGATATTGTCATACTTCAGTTGTCCTACACATCCCTTCTGAATTACCCTTTTCCAATGGTATATAAGCCCTGGCTCTGGGGAGTAATGGCGCCAGGATCCACCATTTTGCCTTGACATTACCTGGGACACAGACTTGGCTTCTGTGTGTAAGTCCCTATGAACTGTTTCTTTCTAAAAAGCTGGATTTGTCAGCCTCTTTTTTTAAGGCTATCAGCTTCCTTGGACTTTGGGGTAGGTTTGCCCACTGTGAAACACCAAGGCCTTAGTTCCTGTAATTGTGTCCTTCCCTTATGGACTGAGTCATTCTTGTCAACATGAAATATAACATATAACATACAAAATACAACAGATCTCATCTTTCAAAAAATCTCCTCAACCTTCCCTTCCAGTTTCCAGCCTATTTCTCTGCCCTCCCTTGTTTGCCAAACTTTTCTCTAGGTTACCTAGAATGCTCTTCCTCTCAATTGGAGCATTGCCATCAGGAAACACACATGCTACACGTGTTCCTTTTCCATCTGAAAAAGATGAAGCCCTCTCTAGATCTCACTATAATAATTTAATGAAACCATTATTGCCAGGCTCAGGAATAAATTACATCTTGCTAAACTCTATTTCTTATGTCTAATTCTACTTGGTTAATAACACCACTGGACCCAGTAGACACAGCTGATCTTTCTTGCAACTAGTTTTTCCTCCACCTCATTATGCTAGACTTATTTTCCTCTAACCCCATGGACTGCTTCTTCTTGTGTTTCTTTTCTGGCTTCATACTATGGTTTGAGTGCGTCCCCTCTAAAATTCAGGTATTGCCAATGTGATAGTGCTAAAAGATGAGGCCTTTAAGAGGTGGTTAGGTCATGAGGGTGCCTGCCTTGTAAATGGGATTAAGGCCCTTATAAAAGAGGCTCCTCGATTGAAACCATCCTGGCCAATATGGTGAAGCCCCGTCTCTACTAAAATACAAAAAATTAGCTGGATATGGTGGCACGTGCCTGTATTCCCAGCTACTCACGAGGCTGAGGCAGGGGAATCACTTGAACCTGGGAGGCAGAAGTTGCAGTGAGAGGAGGTTGCAGTGAGCCGAGATCTTGCTGCTGCACTCCAGCCTGGCAACAGAGCAAGACTCCGTCAAAAAAAAAAAAAAAAAAAATTCCTCCACACAGAAAGTGGCCTTTGCTTTTGCTTCTCTCACTTTTTGCCATGTAAGGACACAGTGCTCCTCCCCTCTGGAGGCTGCAGCATTTAAGCTGCTATCTTGGAAACAGACCAGACTCTGCAGTGCCTTGTTCTTGGACTTTCCAGCCTCCAGAACTGTGAGAAAATAAAGTTCTCTCCATCATAAAATAGTCAGTCTTGAGTATTTTCTTATAGCAGCATGAATAGACTAAGATACTCTTCTTTCTTTTCCTAATTTTATGTGGGAATATTCCAGGTCTCAGACCTTGGTCTTCTTCACTTTTCTACTTATACTGTTTTATGCTCTCTTCTCAGGACAAAATTAAATTTATTTCCATGGTGTAAATGCAATCAGGGCCAGGTGTGGTGGCTCACACCTGTAATCCTCGCACTTTGGGAAGCCAAGGTGGGAGGATCACTTGAGGTCAGGAGTTTGAGATCAGCCTGGCCAACATAGTGAAACCCCATCTCAGCTAAGAATACCAAAATTAGCTGAGCGTGGTGGCACATGCCCGTAGTCCCAGCTCTTCGAAAGGCCAAGGCAGGTAAATCACTTGAACCTGGGAGGCAGAGGTTGCAGTGAACCGAGATCACACCATTGCACTCTAGCCTGGGTGACAGAGGGAGACTCCATCTCAAAATAAATAAAAATAAATAAATGCAATTAGTAAGTTGGTGGATCCCACATTTACATCTCTAATCTGAGTTTATATTCTGATCTTCAGATTTATATTTATTTGACATCTCCGCCTAGACATCTAACAAGCACCTCAAACTTAGTATGACCAAATCTTTATATTTGATTTCTGCTTCTGAACCATTCTACCCGGAACCATTCATTAGCCATTTTGCACTATCTCTGTTTCTCTAAATATTTACTTAAATGGCATAATCATTCTCTGAGTTGCTCAGGCCAAAGACCTAGAAGCCATCTTTGATTTTTCCCTTTTTTCTTATACACCACATTGCATCCATCAGCAGATTCATTTGCTCTCCCTCCAAAATATATTTCAAATATCCTCTCTTATCAGTGTCTTCATCAATAACACTCTAGTTTCTCTCCCAGAAAACAAGTCTCTACACTGATATTCTTGCTCCTTCTCTTGTTCCTATAAAGTTCCTTCCATATGCATTGCTACAGTAATCTTTTCAATAAGTAAATTGTAATATATTACTCTTATTCAAAATCCCTCAATATTTTCCCATAACAACTAGAAAGATCTCTATACTGCTTCCCCTGTTTTAAAAGAAGTAAATGATCAAGCCCATATTTATCTAATTTCGTATGTGTTTAATGAATAAATGAATGAGTGAACACATACATAAACGGAAAAATAAACAAAATGAGTAAATAAAGACAACAGAGTTTCATGCTTATGAGCATGGGCTCTGGTATTAGATTACTTGTGGTCATATTTTGGATTCAAAAAATAATTATGGGATCGAGAGGATTTAACTCTGTCTGCAAGGACTGTTTTGATTCTAAGTGATAGAAAATCATCTCAACTAGCCTAAACAAACAAAAAAGAGAATTTATTGACTTCTATCACCAGAAAATTCAAGGGCTGATTCTGGCTTCAGGCACATTTTGCTGTAAGTGCTCAGATGATATTATTAGGAATATGTCTCATTTTCTCCATAAATCACCAATGGTATCCTTGTATTGTCTTCAATCTTAGGCTAACCTTATCCAAAATGAGGAAAGAGTTATCTGTTTTCATTTTGTTTTATAGCTAGAGAGTCCATGAAAAAGAGTATTTTTCTTTCTTTTTGTTTGGAGAGTTCCAGCAGAAGTTTTAGGGAAGACTCCAATGGACTGAATTTGGGCAACTTGCCTCATCCTGATCCTATCACTGTGGCCAAGAAAGAGTTAGCCCTGCCTCATGTGTCCACTCACCCTTCTGGTCAGGCAGTATCCACGTTTCCCAAAACACACGGACTAAGAATGGCGGTGTGTTGGCTACCCAAAGACATGCTTCACTTCCCTCACATGTAAAATGGGACAAGAGAGTTCCCACTTCTTAGAATTGTTATGATGATTAAATGGGATGTTATATATAAGTTTTATTGCAAAGTGCCTGGCAAAAGACAAGTCATCTGTTAGTGTCAGTTAGATACAAACAGCACATAGAAAACCTTTGGGATGTGGACAATGTTCCATTCAGAAAAAAACTTAAAATCCTAAACACTTCCATCACCAAAAAAGAAAAAATAAAAATAAATAAAATATGATCTTTGTTCTTGCTCAAAATTCTAAAACAGCACAAGATGCATCTAAGAAAAGAAGAAAGAAAATAACAAAGTTACAAGCAAAAAAAAAAATCAATGAATTGGAAAATAGGAAATGATAGATATAGTTCTCAATTGCTTTTGTGAACAAAATAAATAAATATGTATAACTCTGGCAAGCTTAATAATAAAGCTGAAAAGCAAGTTACTAAATGAGAATTAAAATAATGACATAAATAGATACAATATTTTTAAAAATTAGAATGGGGTACATACACTATTTGGTAAATATAATAATTTTAGCTTTTTTTAATGTTTATTAATTATGCTAATAAAACATTGTTATTATAGAAAGAAAACAATTAAGTATAGCAAAACAAGAATGCCTTTTTTTCCATATTCTTTCCCTCTTACTCTCCTTCTTAAAGACTGAACCCGGGAGGCGGAGGTTGCAGTGAGCCGAGATTGTGCCATTGCACTCCAGCCTGGACAACAAGAGCCAAACTCTGTCTCAAAACAAACAAAAAAACAAACAAGCAAACACACCACTGTCAAGGGTTGGGTGTTCATTCTTTTTCCCCACTGAAGCATTTACATGTTTTCCATGTCAGATGGGAAAAATCTACATCTGAGATTATTCTGTCTGTACTCCTCTGGAACTTGCTTTTTCACTTAAACAAATGTGTTGATGAAAAACTCAGTTAATGACATATGGATCTAACTCACCCAATTTTACACCCTCAGAGTGTTTCCCAGGAAGGTTGCCTTTTAATTTATTTAATCACCCCTCTATTGATGGATATTTAGGATGTCATCAATTTTGCTGTTACAAACAACATGGAAATTGAGCATCTCTGCATAAACATCTTTGAATACAAGTGCAAGTATTTCTTTAGCATAAATTTCTGGAGGGATTTATCATTTCTATTTCTATAGAGGGTGGCAAATTGCCTTCCTAGAAGTCAACACAAATGTACTTTTCCTGTAACTCTTTCAGATTTTCTATTTCCTGTTTGTCTTTGAAAACATTTTCTATAACCCATGTTTTTATTCGGCCAGTATGTGGGGCCACCTAATAACTAACTCCTTTCACACATTTCACCACTCCCCAGAAGCAATTTCTACCTCTCATTGGTCAGAAGAATAAAAAACAAAGATGGTCTCTCTGTTTTATCTCACCAGACTTGAGAATATTTGTAAAAATCATCAGGATTATGCCAATTTTCCAGAAGGCATAGAAGCAGAATTAAGCTTGACTCCCCAGCTCTGTTCTAGTTAAATGAGATTTCCTCTCTTTTCCTTTTATTTTAATTGATGGATTTTAAAATGGGAGAGAGGTAAATTATTTCTTCATGTTCACCAATTCCTTTAATGGGAAAGAGATTTACTGTGTAGAAATTTCAGTTAAGGTGGATGCCTACCTCTTTTCTAGGAGTGTAATAACCTCTTGATCCTCTCTGATATTAATTTTACTTATTGAAAGTGTTTTTGCTGTTGTTGTTTCCTCTGTTAGCTATTTTATCTCCAGGTGTTTCTTCTTTTAATCCAATTAAGTATTGACCTTTCCCATTGGTTCAAATTAGGTGGAACTCAATGCCATTACTGATGTCTAACTGTTTTGTAACCCATAAAAATGGCTATTTCACTTGTTCAGCCTAACATTTGGCAAGTCTTGTAAGAGTCCTTGTTTTCATGCCTCTTTTTCTCTATGTAGTTTGGTCACTGTGATAAGGGATTGGAGCTCTGGCCAGCTTGGCCCGTGAGGACCAGAATGTCTGAGGGTTTTTCCACTTTCGGGCCACACGAGCACACACTGTGGGTGAGAGGGTAGGGGAAAGGGTTGCATCACCCTGAAGAATGGCCCCTCTGTGTTTGGAACCCACCCCTTGACTGTGGCATTGTAATCACATGAGACCACTCTCATCTCTGTAATGGGTTTGACATTATTTGGACAGACAGTTGGCTCCACATACCTTATCTATGCTCCATCTTGCTTTCATCCATTCTGCAACATTTCTAGTCTACTTGTTACTATTTTTCCTCCCCCTCCACGTAAACTAATAGATTCACTTCGAGTGGGTAGGAACATGGAGGAGTGTGTTCAGTTTACCATCTTGTTCTGACTTCTCATGAATGATTTTAAGGAATAATTACTGATTCAAGAAATGGTAGAAAATTTTAATAAAACAACCATGAACAAATATTTGATTGCCAATTAAGGCTCCAGACCTGAATTGATTTATGAATAATTTTTATATTACCCGCAAGAAATATATAATCTACAAGTAATTTATATTTCTTGGAAAAACAGAAAAAACGTAAACAACAACAACAACAAAAATTTAAAGTTTTTATGTCATTTTAGAAATTTGCCTTAATCATTAAAATATACCTGGCAAAAATTGGATACAACAAAACCTGGTCTTTTGAATAAATATAGCTGCAAACGTCCCAAATAATATCCTAGCAAAACACATAAAATAGCAAAATGATAATAATAATATCACATTACCAAGTATGGGGATATGTGTACACTTCAACATTAAAACAAATTGATGTAATATAAAATGTTACTAGATCACAGAAAGCAAAAAAGCGAGTATCCCAATAGTTGTAAAAGGCATTAAACAAAATCCAATAACTATTTGTAAAATGTGTATTTTTAATATTAGCAATAAAGTTAGCTAATTCCTTAATTGGATGAAGAATGTGTAGGAGAAAAAGAACAAATGTCATTCTTAAAGATCCAACTATAGAAACATCCTCATTATTAACATAAAACAAAAGAAGGATACCTGCTATTTTACCATTATTTTACACTCTTCTTATACTTGTAACCGATGCAACATGACCAAAAAAATGAATGAGTTAGACTTTTTGGAAAGAAGATTTAAAATTTTCATCATCTATAGATTAGAAAATTGTCTACTGGAAACCATTGAAACAAATAGAAGGGCCTGGTAAAGACGGAAATTATTGAATGTATATGTGAAAAAGTTAATAGCTTATTTATATATCAGTGAAACATTGTGAAAAATATTATAGGGAAAAGATTTATTCGCAAAACAATTGTATACCTAAATGACTTAGGAATCACCATAACAAATGATGCAGGAATTTTATGAAGATACAGAAAAATTTTTCCTCTGTGATGAACTAGGTTAATTGAATGAGGCAAAAAAGGTATACCATGTTCATGGAAGGAATTATATTATATTATAAATATGTGAATCCCCTCAAGCAATATATAAATGTAATAACAGTTCAATAAAAATGTAAGTATTGGGGGTGTACTTGATCTTATAAACCTAAAATTTCTAGGAAAATAAATACATAAAGATAGCTGAGACATTTTGAAATGCCAGTGTCTCAGTTGGAGCTTAAACAAAAAACATTTATTTCTCACAGTTTCAGAGGCTGGAAGCCAGCATGGTTGGGTTCTGGTAAGGGCTCTCTTCCTTGTTTATAGGTGGCTGCCTTCTTGCTGTGTCCTCTCATGGTAGAGGCAAAGATCATCTTCCTTACGTCTCTTCTAATAAGGGCATTAATCTCATTCATGAGGGCCCCACCCTCATGGCCTCACAAGGGTCCCATCCCTAAATACCAACATATTAGAGATTAGAGCTTTAACGTAGGAATTTGAGGGAGAGACATCCATAGAAGGTGGTTTAGGGTTTGGAGTCATAAGATGAATTGTATAATACTAGGATAATATGTGGTTCTGATTAAAATGACAGATTAATGGAACAAAATAAAATGGCTCAGGATTCAGACATGTGTCAAACATAAGATAAATGTATCATTTCAAGTCGGTAAGGAAAGACTAGGTATCAGGAAAACTACTTCATTATTTGGGGGAAAAAAAGGTTAGACTGTTACCTTACAACAAATAGAGAAATTGATTAGGTAAAAAATTTTACTCAGAATTGCTTTCTCAGTAACTCTCCCTAATCTTACCTTTTTCTTTGGGATGTTTAATACATCAGTTTGAATTTCTCTGCCTATTCACAAAGAGATCTAATCATATACAAGCAAAATAGGGTCTATCTTTTGTCTCGACATGACTATGTCTAAAAATGCTATTTTTTCCTTTGTAAATGGGGTTTCGTGATTTTTTTTTTTTTTTTTTTTTTTTTTCAGAAAAGGTCTTGCTTTGTCATCCAGCCTAGGGTGCAGTGGCACAATTATAGCTCATTGGAATCTCAACATCCCACACCCAAGCATTCCTCCCACCTCAGTCTCTGGGGTAGTTGGGACCATAGGGTCATGCCACGTTGCCTGCCTAATTAAAACAAAAAAAAAAGAAAAGAAAAATTGGTAGAATCAGGGTCTCACTATGTTGCCCAAACTGTTTTCAAACTCCTGGGTCCAAGTGATCCTCCTGTCTTGGCTTCCCAAAGTACTGGAATTATAAGCACAAGGCATAGCACTTGGCCCTAAATGAGTCTTAAAAAGTTGTGTTCTTAGATAGTCTGGGATTTTAGTCATTCTAAGTCCTTTAAAAGAATATGGTCTGTGTCGGAGGTCAAGCTGTAAAAAGCTTAGAGGTGAGTTTGAGCTTTTAGTGTTTAATTCGTAAAGTTAAGCATTATCTTCATAGCCCCAGCTAATATAATTCCAGCAGTTAAAGGGCAGGGTGTTAAAGAGATGAGGCTATAAAATGCTGCCTTTTTTGGATAGGAAATAAAAGATACCTTCAGAGTAGTAACACTGGCAAAATCAATCTCTCTCTCACTCCAGGAATTATGAGAAGGGGTCAAGTTTGCAAGAAAATCAACTATAGGCCTTTTCTAGGAAATGACAAAAGTTAGAATGAGCAGAAGCTCTGGGAGAAGAAAACTTTGGGGAGTTTTGACATTTTGAGGATGTTTCTATTAGTCCTAAAAGTGTGAACGAAACAGAACAAGGAACGGCAGATTGAGTTGAAAAAGTGTGTTTTAGTCTGAGATAAAATAAGAGTATCTTCTATGAGTAAGTTGTGTTAAGTAGGACAATGCCCAGCCTAAGGATTAATATTGGCTTTGGAGTTAGGCAGAGGTGTGAGAGAGCTTGATCATGTCACCTCCCAGCTGTGCAACTTCTGGCATGTTTGCTCATCCTCTTTGGACCTCAATTTCCCCAGCTGTCAAATGGGGCTAATACAACTTACACACAAGGAGGCCCTGGGAGGACTCAGTGAGATAATGGTTGCAAGGCACTTAACACAGTGCTTGACAGATAGTAAAAGCTAAAAATAATTAGCTATTATTATTAATTGTATTGACTAATTATTGCATTATTATTATTATTATTTTGAGGTGGAATTTCACTCTTGTTGCCCAGGCTGGAGTGCAATGGCGCAATCTCGACTCAACACAACCTCCACCTCCCGGGTTCAAGCGATTCTCCCTGCCTCAGCCTTCCCGAGTAGCTGGGATTACAGGCATGTGCCACCACACATGGCTAATTTTGTACTTTTAGTAGAGACAGGGTTTCTCCATGTTGGTCAGGCTGGTCTCGAACTCCCGACCTCAGGTGATCTGCCTGCCTCGGCCTCCCAAAGTGCTGGGATTACAGGTGTGAGCCACCGTGCCCAGCCTACTGCATTATTAATTAGCTATTATTATTAATTGCATAGTCATGTGTGCTGTGGCTTGAATTGGGTCTTCCCAAAAGATACCTTTAAGTCCCAGCCCTCAGTACCTATGAATGTGACTTTATTTGGAAAGAATCTTTGCAAATTAAGATTTAAATTAAGATGAGGTCATACTGAATTAGGGCGGGCCCTAAGTCCAATCACTTGTATCCTTAGTAGAAGGGACACAGACACACAGACAGGGAAGATGATCATATGCAGAAATTGAAGTAACACATCTACAGGCAGAAACATCAAGGGATGCTCGCAGGCACTAGAAGCTAGGAAGTAAGGAACAGGTAAGGAAACATCCTTCCCTAGAGCTTTCAGAGGGAGCATGCCCTGTCGACACCTTGATTTTGACTTTTAGTCTGCAGAGCTAAGAGAAAATAAATTTCAATTGTTTTAACACACCTAGTTTTTGGTAATTCATTACAGCAGTTCTAGGAAATGAATACAGTACTTAATCTTTCACTTTAATTGCTTAACCAATATGCCTGGAAAAGCTATATTACTGTACAGAAAATAATAACTAAAAATGTACATTTACTTAACTGTTGTTCTATATGTGTTTTCATTTAAAAAAAATTGATGCAATCATTCTGTCCCAGAAGTTTCAGTACAATTTGAAAAGAACTATTAGACAAGGCAAGAGAGGAGATGGACATTAGTTCTTTGGGGTTGACATCATTTAGATTTTTGTCTCCAATGGCAAAAATGCAATGGAGGATGAAGCAGTAAAGGGAAGAGTGTTGCGAATAGTACTGTAAGAGCCTGAGCCCATATCTGACCTGGAATAAAAACCTCATGGGACACAGAAAATAAAAGTTCTCTTCTTGGTAGCCACTGTCTACTTCGTTTTCAGTTACCCAACTGTGCACCAAGCCTTCTGTGATTTTGCAGATAATGCAATATTTTCCATCATCTCTAAAATATCATTTATTTTCTACCACCTCCAGGGGGTTTATGTGCTTTATGAACTAACCTGCTCAAGGTAAAATTTGCTTAAGTGGAATATTAAATAACCTGAGGGGCACCTGCAATGATTATTCTAATTCCAGTTAATATTCAGGCTCAGCTGTATTCGTCATTTTTTTTCTACTTAAAAAAAAATCAATAGCAGGAGAAATGAGATGGGTCCTAAGAGAACAATCATTTCAAACTTCTTGCAGGAAATATAAAGCTATTCATATTAATGTGTGTCTATATACTTGTGTATGATGTGTCCCTGTCTCCACTAGGTATTCCAGAAATAAAGAGGAGATTATTTTGGCAATGAGTGTAGAAGAGATCCCTGACTTGAAAGTATAGCAATTCTTAAAAGCTCTGTAAATATTTATTAACTTAATTAAATAAGAGCTGTTTAGACTGCAGGAGATTGAACCATCCATACTTTAAAAATGTATTTAATTCTGATTAAGTAAATGCATAAAACTACCAGTAATTAATCTTTCACTCTGAATGTTTAATCATATCACTCAAAAATCTATAGTGTGTAGAAAATAATTAGAACTAAAAAGAAAAAAATCATTTGTTGAAAAAGGTGGCATGGATGGATGTTTTAAGGTATGCTTTGTAGGTTCCCATTAGTAAATTCATTTAGTAAACTCCTTCAGTGACTGTTGCAGACACAAAATATTGGGTAGGACAATCAGGTATGTAAAAATTAACTTCCTCATGCTTTTTGAAAATTGAACTGAATTTCCATTTTCAGGGCCCATTTTTCTTGGTCCATTCTGGGTTATCTCAGGGTCTCTCCCCTACCCCCACCTCACAGCCTTTATCATTTCCTCTGATCTTGCCCCCAGGTCTCCTGAGTGGTCTTAGAGAATACCAAGACATCATAGGGAATCTGGCTTTGGCTGCCATTATTCATACATGGGCCATCTGGCCCTTGGTCACCACTCCATAGTGATCATAGCTGTATCAGTTAAAGAGACCCTGGCTTCTCCAGACCTGGCTACTTTTTAGTTGTTTCTGTGCCTTTTCCATTTTGGAGCTTTGAGGGGCCCCTGGAGAGTGGTTGGAAGTGCTACATCACATGTGTTCTTTTTTTCTGTAATCATGACTCTCTGGGGCTCTTTGAGACTCACCCATTCCCTTGGCCCTCCTACAGGCCTCCTTTGCTTTCACATTCCCTCAGGCTATCTCGGGACCCATGTCTTTGCTCCAGCTTCTGCTAGACTTGTGGCTTAGAAATGGTTCCTGCTTAGGAACCAGCAACATTTCACTCTCACTTCCCCCCTAACTTATCTCCCTCTCCTGAAACACAAGGAATGTTTTTAAGCCTCCTCTAGAGATGAGGAACAAAGAAAACTAACTCAAACTCCTCTTACTTTTCAGGTCTAGTATATACACCCACCTCCTTCAAAAGATCACCTAAAGATTAATTTTTAATCTACTGTGAAAAACATATGGTACCTTTAAAATAAAGGAGTACCAATATTATAATAAAACAAAAAAAGTGTGGTCCTCTACTTTCAGAAAACAAATTGAGAAGAGAACAAATAAAATAACCACATCACCCTCATTGAATCAACTTTTAGCAATACACTACTTATTTCAATATGTCTCATTTTCCAACTATGAGTTTTTCTTTCTTCTGATGCTTTGTTTTTATTGTATCCAATTTTGAAAACCTGGATGCTGTACGGGAGACTCAAACATGTCTCTTGACCTTTGTGCACACTAATTTATTTTTAAATGAAGTATATTTCAAAACCTGCACCCATTTCTTGCATATATCACAGAGTAGGAAAGAATTTACTCAAACGTGTCACTTGACCTTTTTGCACTCTAATTTATTTTTAAATGAGGTATATTTCAAAACCTGTACCCATTTCTTGCATATATCACAGAATAGGAAAGAATTTACTCAGGGTACAAGCAAGAAGCATGAGGCAATCTCTATGTAATTATAAACCTTTTCAATTATTTTTGGCCAAATCAATAATTCATGAAAATTGCCATTTGTGGGGACCTTAGTTAAACCCCTATTCCTTGGGGAAAGTGGGCCCTCCGAGAAATAACAGAACAAAGAAAATTCCAGATATTTGGTGAAATATCCCCCCACCTGGTCTCAAAGTAAACCAGGCCCTCACTATATGCAGCTGAGTCCCCAATATGTTCACAAAACATTCGTCCTCTGAGGTTCCTGATAATAGCAATCCCTATAAAGCTGAGGATTGTGTTTGCTGATGTGTGTTCCTCAGAACAATGAATGTTACCAGATAGGGCATAAACAAAGAGATCCCGTGGTCCTAAAGCTTGGAAAATGTTGAATTCAACTAGTATCTTTACTGCAACATCATCTCAGAGACTGTAATATGCTAATGTTTATCAGGGATGTTCAAGAGGGGATACGGTCTCCCAAATTTATTTCATCACAGCGTAATTTTTTATGGGACACTTTTCAGGATAAAGATTACACCCGGGGAAATGCTGGCCTCTTTCAATACTGGAAGTGACAAGAAAAAAACCTGAGCATCCACTCAGAGAAAGACCTGCTAGGAAAACCCTGGTGCTGTGTGTAATACCCAGCCTTTAGTAAATATCAGCCTTGTTTCCTCTCCCTTCCTCATCATCCCTCTGGTCCAAACTACAAAGAGTTTTGGTCATGATATTGGTAAAAGCAATTCTTACCATTGGTAATAATTTTCATTTGTTTTGTTTCTCAACCTGGGACACCCACGTTGCTTATATTCATCTGCAAAAATCTTACTTCTACAAGGGCCTATTTAAATTTCACTTATTTAGAAATTCTTGGTGATCTCTCTCTCATTTTATTTGAACTCACTCTCAATAATAACTCACAGTTTAGCAACTGATAGATTTTTAATCATGATTTCACCCAAGACTGAGGAAAGAATTTTGCCCCCAACATGAGATTAATAAGAATTGTATATGGTTTAGACAGCAGTTGAAATAGTCACTGTGACTTCATTTCAGGCCTGCTTCATCCTACAGTGAGAGCTGACTTGTGACCAAAGCTGTAGCTTCGATTCTAAAAGTGACTTGACCCAACCTCTGTCCCTGCTTGCCCTCTTGTCTGCTGCCCACTCAGAGCTACCCCTCCTGGCAAATCCCCAAGTCAATTTGGAGCAGGGCATCAGCATGCCTGACTGCAAAGACAGAAGACGAAACCAGCCAGTAAATAAACACAAGGCCAACTGTGAAGGAATCATTCAATGGCAATACTTGGAGTGGCTTTAGATTTCTGCTTTTCTTTCACCTGCTTTATCTACCCCATCACAGAGTTTTCTGCTTCTTTCTTTGGAAGATAGTTTAGATTTTTCTATTTGCACGCTCTGCTGACAGCATAGTTTGGGCTGATATGATTTCATGACTGGCACCTAACTATAGCATCTCCACTGGGTTATCTACTTCAAGTTTTTCCAACGCATCCAGCATGCAGCCCTCAAAGCAATTTTCTAAAATGCTAACTTCATTATTCCTGGGATTGAGAACAAGAAATCAGACACTTGAATTTGAGCACCGAACATCCTGAGGTCCTATTTTTGTTTGTTTGTTTATTTTTATCTGCTTGGACTCTCAATAAACCCAAGGTTTGGGGACCAGGTAGCTTTCTATCCCAAGCAAGTCCGAATCAGTCCTTTTTTTCTCCTAATATTGTTGGGATTAAAATCAGTTCAGAGAAGCAAATGGTTTTCATTCATGAACAATAAAGCTTTTGAAAACTATATTGGAATGAGTTCCACATAAAATCCAAAGCAACGGATATATTTGTTATATAAGAATAATCAATTAGACTTCAAAAGCAAACACTTCTGTTTTATAGTCAATAATTTAGTAATGTGTTAAACCCCTATTAGAGTAAATAAAAATGGCTGTTTAAAGTGTCAGAAATAGTTAACTCCAGTTGAGCAGGCTCTCTAGAGTCAGGCTAGGTGGCCTCAGTTCGGGTCTGGCTGGTGTGCTGGGAGCAGGAAAACAGGTGCAGTCATACAGGTGAGAGCAGGTGCGTCCTGGTAGGTTTCACCTGGTGGGCATGGAGCAGCACAGGCTGGGATCATTAAAAATATCACTGGTGTCCCAGCTACTCGAGAGGCTGAGGCAGGGGAATGGTGTGAACCCAGGAGGCAGAGCTTGCAGTGAGCCAGGATCGTGTCACTGCACTCCTGCCTGGGTGACAGAGCAAGACTCCGTCTCAAAAAAAAGGAAAAAAAGAAATCACCGGTGAAAATGTCTGGTCAGGCAGGCAAGGAATTTTGTAGGGTAGAATAGAAAACCAAATTTAGGCTGGGCATGGTGGCTCATGCCTGTGATCCTAGCACTTTGGGAAGCTAAGGTGGGTGGATCGTTTGAGCCCAGGAGTTTGAGACCAGCCTGGGCAGCATGGTGAAGCACTATCTCTACAAAAAGTACAAAAATTTGCCAGGACTGGTGGTGCATGCCCGTAGTCCCAGCTATTCGGGAGGCTGAGGCAGGAGGATTGCTTTAGCTCAGAAGGTGGAGGCTGCAGTGAGCTGAGATGACACCACTACACTGCAGCCTGGGTGACAGAGTGAGAACCTATCTCAAGAAAAAAAAAAAAAAAAAAGGAGAAAACCACATCTGTTGAAATCAAGAGAGACCTGGTATTCTAACATCCCAATGAATCTTGAAAATGACAACAGCAACAACAGAATTTATCAGCGCATGTAACTACAAGCTCCAGGGTAGAGATGAATCCAGGGCCTCAGATTAAGTTTCCTGGAATCTCTCTCTCCCTTACTTGCCTCCGCATTCCTGTGTTGATTCAATCAGAGAGGAAAACATGATAACCAGCAGCTCAGGTTTACACCCTGCCAGTCCAGCAGCCCAGGGAGAAGAGCACTTCTTTTTCGGTAGTTGCAGCAAAGTCCTAGAGTTGAACCTCTGAGCCTGACTCGATTTACTTGCATCTTTTAAACCAAACCCTCTGGACAGGAAGCTGGGCTGCTTAGACAACTAAAGCCAGAGGGTGAGGCTGGCTTTATTAGGATTTTGTGATATGAGCCCAGGGAAGAGTATCTGCCCTGAGGAAAATCTGGGTGCTGTTATTAGAAGAAGGGGAGAGAAAAATTAGAGCTATTCACTTCCATCGCTCCCCAACTCTCATCTGCCTCTCAACACACATAGCAGAAAGCACTCTTCTCCGGGACTCGCACATGTCTGGGGCAAATTTTGTCTGGAGAGCGCTAGAACCTGTGTGAGTCCCCTTGACACCACCGTGCAAATTAGATCAAGTACTGCTTCTTCAAAAACATTTTATTGCCATCTGACAAAACATTAGCATTATAAATTACAAATCTGCAATGACTGCCATGCGAATGACATCCTGGAATGTGATTAAAATAAGTTCAGAGAAGCAAATGGTTTCCGTTTGTCAATAATAAAGCATAACATAAAAAATATAAAAATACAAAAAATATATGTTAAGGTGGGTATAATCTTCACAGCCTAACTGTGGCCCTAAGTTTGGTATTTGTTCACTGCATTCCTTTTCAGGTGAACAGGGACAATTTTGCAAGGTTCCTTACTAATTTATTGATTTCAGTACTTCTTTTCTTTTCTTTTTTTTCTTTTTTTTTTTTTTGGTCTTCAAGGTGGTTTCTGACAGCAAAATCCTGATGCAAGTTTTGAGAGCGAGAATGATGGAAGAGAAAATATTGGGTGACAATGTTATGATAAAAGGAACATGACTTCTCATTTGGTAACTTCGTTCCCAGGAATTGGGCGTAACCTACAGAAAACACGAGGAGTGGGTAGGTCAGAAAACAGAGACTACAACATAATGCAGAAGTCTAAGACAAGCCCCAGAGGCTGCAGAAATCCAACGTCTGCTTCTAGGAAACTTTCTTAAGTTAATGGATAGAAACGCTTTCTTTTTTTCCTATCAGTGAGCATACATTGACTGATTTTTAAAAAAAAAAACACTGCATAAACCCTGTAGAATAGATTTAACTATCCTCCACTGATAGACATCTAAGCCATCTTTTTTTTTTTTTTTTTTTTTTTTTTGAGACAGAGTCTCACTCTGTCACCCAGGCTGGAGTGCAGTGGCGCTATCTCAGCTCACTGCAACCTCTGCCTCCAGGGTTCAAGCGATTCTCCTGTCTCAGACTCCCGAGTAGCTGGGATTACAGGTGCCTGCCACTGCGCCTGGCTAATTTTTGTATTTTTAGTAGAGACGGGGTTTCACCATCTTGGTCAGGCTGATCTTGAACTCCTGACTTCATGATCCACCTGCCTTGCAAAGTGTTGGAATTACAGGCGTGAGCCACCGACCCCGGTCCCAAACACTTTCTTAACACTAAAATAGGGATAAATGAAGATTCGGTTATAGTTAATCGTTCAACAAATATTGATTGACTGCCTCTTGGGTGGTGCTTATCCCTTGTGACTCAGTGTCCCCTCCTGCCCCACGTTTCTCAAGACCCAGTTCGAAATCTACCACCTCCACCAAATCTCCCTCTAGTTTCTAGCTAATAATTGATTGTCATTTTTGCTCTCTTCTAATAGGAACTGGTCACTCAACTGGAATCCTGCTATCCTGACTTGACACTGTGTAGGAGAGCTTTCCAGAAATGCAAAGTGGCCTTGTCAGTCTCCACTGATGTCCCACAAAAGTGCAGCCTGTCAAGAAAATTGTACAAGATCCTCAAGATCTGCTCTTGATTTCTGCTCTAGTCTTATTTTCCTGCTACTTCTAGCTCCCTTCAGTACCTCCACTAAGCCAATCACATACTTCATTCCCACTGAAACACAAGCTGTCCACAGCACACCACGTCCTCTCTGGTCTCTTGGCTTTATTTTTTCTTCTTTGAGACAGAGTTTCCCTCTTGTTGCCCAGGCTGGAGTGCAATGGCACGATCTTGGCTCACTGCAACCTCCGCCTACCAGGTTCAAGCGTTTCTCCTGTCTCTGCCCCCTGAGTAACTGGGATTACAGGCGCATGCCACCACACCCGCTAATTTTTATGTTTTTAGTAGAGATGGGGTTTCTCCATGTTGGCCAGGCTGGTCTCGAACTCCTGATCTCAGGTGATCTGCCCACCTAGGCCTCCCCAAGCGCTGGGATTACAGGCATGAGCCACTGTGCCTGGCGTCTTGGCTTTTCTATGCAGTGTGCTCAGGCCCTGCCCCACCTCTGGATGCATGAGTCCATTCAACACATCTTTACTGGGCATCTCCTTAAACAGGTAATAAGCTAGATGTTCTAGGTATACTAATGGGCAACGATGTAGGGTCCCTTGGCGTGCTTGTAGTCTAAGGGGGAGGCATAGACACAACCACACATCTATATAGCAAGAAACTCTCATACAGTCTGTAAGGAACAGTGCTGGGCACTATGAGAATCCATACCAGGAGATCTCATCAAACCGGGGGCAAGAAATGCACCAGGAAAACATCCTTGAAGATGAGTTTCGAGCTGATATGTGAAGGACA
This sequence comes from Pan troglodytes, assembly GCF_028858775.2. Lineage (NCBI taxonomy): Eukaryota > Metazoa > Chordata > Mammalia > Primates > Hominidae > Pan > Pan troglodytes. The sequence continues at coordinate 57,090,681 of NC_072417.2, forward strand.
GGTTGGGGTAGGGGAGCGGTGCCTTCTAGGTAGAAACACCATGTGCCTCAAATCAGAAAGAAAGAGGTCAGCTGGGCGCGGTGGCTCACGCCTGTAATCCCAGCACTTTGGGAGGCCGAGGCGGACGGATCACCTGAGGTTGGGAGTTCGAGACCAGTCTGACCAACATGGAGAAACCCCGTGTTTACTAAAAACACAAAATTAGCCAGGCGTGGTGGTGCATGCCTGTAATTCCAGCTACTCAGGAGGCTGAGGCAGGAGAATTGCTTGAACCTGAGAGGCGGAGGTTGCGGTGAGCTGAGATCGCGCCATTGCACTCCAGTCTGGGCAACAAGAGCGAAACTCCGCCTCCAAAAAAAAAAAAAAAGAAAGAAAGAAAGAAACAGGTGAAATTTGTGAATTGAAAATGAATCTGGTGAGTGTGGAACATGAAGTCTGATAGTTTATTGAATACAATATAATTTTGCATTCTAAGGGGTGTGTTCATGTTTTGGCTCACTAAGCTCATAAGCTCTTAAATCTGTTTCCCCACTTGTGGGACATACTGTGTTCTGAATGCCTTTTACCCTTAATCTATATCCTGACCTCGATATAGATCACATCAATGGGCTCCTGAGCTCATTGGCTTCTGTGTTGGTTTGGCTGGTGTGTGGTAGCCTGGCAGGCGATGGAGGCAGGGATGTGACTGAGAGACAGACAGGAAAGGAGCAGGGCTCTGGAGAGCCGTAAGGGTTGTTTCTCAGATATGTGGGTCTTTGGGGAAAGGGGAGGTAAAAAATCTTCGGTGAAGCACTCTAAATTCTTGGAGCAGGACTATCCATGAGTTCATGCACATCAATTATGCGCATTATTACAGGTGGCCAAAGGGTGATCTCCACATTCTCCACGCTACTAGAAACTTTTAGTATTTTTCTAAAAAGCATCTGTATTTCTGTCTGTTGATCAATCTGTCAATCTATCTCTCTCATATATCTACATCCACCTCTCTCTCAGAGAGGAAGAGAAAGAGGTGGATGTGCATATGGATGTAATTGTTTTATTTGTTATATATTAATGTATATTAAGTTTTCTAAATGAGTATAAACTATTAATATATGGGTCAGTGGGAGTGAGTCCTCTTTAAAAATATTACTTACTTTACGATGTTAAACCTCTGTGGTAGGGCATGAGAGATGGTAAGCAATGCTTGTACGATAGAATAACAGGTTTATAAGATCCAGGCCTGGGAAGGGATTGAAGGTGGGAGGCTTCAGAGGACCCTGGGTGGCATTGCAAGAGTAGGCATCACAATAAGGAAGCCAGAAGGGTACAGACAGGGAAGCTGAAAGTCACACAGACCTCACCCATTTCACCACCAAGCATAAGACCAGCTTCTGTGATAGCAAGATAAACCTGGAGCTTTTTCCAAGGCAGAGCCTCATTGCTTTCAAGGGTTTTGAAAGCATGCTTTAACATGATGTGATAACTAATTTTAGGTGTTAACTTGACTGGACTGAGGAATACCTAGGGAAGGCATTATTTTGGGTTCTTTCTGTAAGGATGTTTTCAGAGGAGATTAGCATGTGAGTCTGAGTGGACTAGGTTGGAAAGATCCACCCTCAGTGTGGGCAGGCACTATCCAATTGGCTGGGGGGCCTAGAGAGAACAAAAACAGAGGGAAGGCAAATGTGTCTTTTTTTTTTTTTTTTTTTTTTTTTGAGATGGAGTCTCAATCTGTCACCCAGGCTGGAGTGCAGTGGTGCAATCTTGGCTCACTGCAACCTCCGCCTCTCGGGTTCAAGCGATTCTCCTACCTCAGCCTCCTCAGTAGTTGGGATCACAGACACCCACCACCATGCCTGGCTAATTTTTGTATTTTTAGTAGAGACAGGGTTTCATCATGTTGGCCAGGCTGGTCTTGAACTCCTGACGTCAGGCGATCTGCCTACCTCGGCCTCCCAAAGTGTTGGGATTACGGGCATGAGCCACTGAGCCCGGCCAAAGGTATCTTTATCTACCTCCTGGAGCTGGGATACATTCTCCTTCTCAGGTTACTGGGCATCGGAACTCCAGGCTGTCTCGCTTTTGGACTCCAAGGCTTACACCAGTGGACCTCTGGTTCTCAGAACTCACACCATTGGCTTTCTGGGCTCTGAGGCCTTCAGACTTGGACTGAACTACACTACCAGCATTCAGGGTCCGCAGCTTGCAAATGGCTTGTCGTGGGACTTCTCAGCCTCCATAATCACGTGAGCCAATTCCCTAGTAAATCACCTCTCATCTCTCTATCTCTATCACCTGTCTCTAATCCATCTATCTATATTGATGTCTATCTATATCCATATATCCTATTACTTCTATCTCTCTGGAGAACCTTGACTAATAAACATGGAATAACAAAGAGAAAGGGAACAACAAGAAGAAGCTGTGCAACAAAGTCTATTGCGCTCTTTGGTATTTTGGTAGGCATTTATTTCCCCATTAAAGAACCATAATAATCAACAGCTCCAACTTGTTTCCATTCTAGTGTAAGCATCTAAGTGGATGTAAGAAGACATGTTCTAAAAGGCTATGTAGCGTGACTGTACCTAATTTTATGATGAGACTTTAATCACCCTTCTTGATTTTCGTCACGATTAAACATAATGCCACATACCTATCCCCTATTGTCTTATCAAGAACATTTCTTTCCCTGATTCCTTTCCTAAGAGGTGCCTTGGACAGGCTGTGTGTCACCACGAAAGCTTGCTGCCACTCTCAAGGGCCTCTTCTATGGACTTTTTCCCTCCTGGTTTTGGTAGCCCTTCCTTTCCCTCATTCTTTCAGACATAAGGGTAGTGACAGCGCCAGTGCTACTAGCTTAGGGTTGTTGTCTTTTCTAGTCCTTTATAAACAGATCTTTTGTAAATAAACCCTCCATGCATTATCCTAATTTGAATGTGCTGTCTGATTCCTGTTAAGACCCTGACAGATTCACCCCTCCCACCAAAACAACATCCCCATTTGTGCTGTCTTACTAGGGTAACCACCAGCCACCTAGGGGTATTGAGCATTTGAAATGCGGCTAGTCCCAACTGAGATGTGCAGAAGTGTAACATTCACACTGTATGAAAAGAAAGAACATACATGACTTCAATCATTTTTATATTGACTACATGTTATAGTCACATTTTTGGATGTATGGGATATATCATGAAAAGATAACTTTCTCTGCTTCTTTTTTAACCTTTTGTAAGGTGCTAATATTTACTAGAAATTAGCCTGGGCAACATGGCAAAACCCCATCTCTACAAAAAACAACAACAAAAAATTAGCTAGGTGTAGTGGCACATGCCTGTAGTCCCAGCTACTCAGGAGGCTAAGGTGGGAAGATCACTTGAGCCCGGGAGGCAGAGGTTGCAGTGAGCCAAGATTGTGCCATTGCACTCCAGCCTGGGTGACAGTGAGACCCCATTTCAAAAAACACGGAAAAAAATTACTAGAAATTGAAAATTATCCATGCAGCTTTTATTTGTGGCTCACATTTTGCTTCTAAAGTGCAGAGCTGCCCTACATGTCATGCAAGTGATGGTGAGAACCATGTCTCCTACATCGAGCATCTTTAATACCCACGTAAAGGAAAGACCTGTGCTCAGAAAGTGAAAGACTAAACACATGCTATGATGTCATGTTGGAGCTAGAAGGGAACTTCGAGTCCATCATTTTCCAGTCCAGGAAACTGGGGCATGTTTATAAGCATTCACGGGACTGCATGCCTTCAAAACAACTTAAAAATGGTCTTTGTTTTGTTGTCTTCCTTCTGCAAATCTGACTGAAGTACTTAGGGAAAAAATGTGAAAACACAGGAAAGTTTAAGTTAGCATTAGATCTCAACTGGTTTGTCAATATCCAATTTTAGAACACAAAAGGACATTACAGCTTGGCAGGGCTTGTCCATCCTCGTAAATGCCCAGCGCTTTATGGCATCAGAATCTAAAAAGCTCTTCACTGGTTGTCGAATCAGTTGGGATTGGTAGTTCATAAACATAAAACCATAAACCATATCCAGCAGTGAGTATTTATCTAGCAGGGCACAAATTCATGGATCCATGCAAGCCCAGAGTTAGAACCACTAGGTGCCCCTTGGAAGCTGAAAAAGTGGAAGCTGACTTCCACTTCCGTGGTCAAATAGAGCACAGAAAGGCTGCGAAGTTCCTGCATGGGGACGCAGAAATGCCTGGTAAGTTTCCTGCACCGTGGACCTTGAGCCTGCGGTGGGCCCTTGTTAGCACCCGCAGAGGTCCCAGAAAGCTGCCTCCACAGCTTGCAGGGGCTGGTAAGAAGCTCCCAAGCTGCCGCCCACATGGTGAGGCATCCCGTGGAGGCAAGGAAGCCAAAAAATAAGGAACAAATAGGATTAGAACAAAAAACCACCTCATGCAGCTTCCACGGGCCACCTCCCTCCATTAGACAGCAAGGCGGTTTGTATCCCTTCCTGACCTGCTCTCCGGGGAGCGCACGAAGAGGATATAGGGTCAGGGGAGGCAAGGGAAAGAGGAAACCGCAGTTTATGAAAGGACATTTAACCCCTTTGCGAGCGTGCATGCGCGCGCGCACACACACACACACAAAAGTACAAACAACATTAAGGAAATACACACTACATTAAAAATTGGGCATAGGGACTTGGAATCGGAGTTGAATTTTTTTTTTTATTTTAATTTTGCCTTTGATTTATGCATTGGGTTTTTTTTTTTTTTTTTCGTAAGAGGTTGTTCCTTTCTAGGCCCTGGAGGACTGTATCATCTTATACAAATCCAAGGGAAAACAATCAAAATAAGAAAAGAAAAGAAAACAAACAAACAAAAAACAGACTGATGGGAGAAAGAGCTTTGCTCCAAGACCCGCAGCAGACAGTTGAGTAGGTAGAAGTCCAAGCTGCTGCAGAGGAATTCGGTTTGCTCCAGACAAACGGGGGCGTGGCGCGCAGCGCAGTACTGGGAACTGCTGCAAACAAAACTTCCAAGGGGACGAGGAGTAGGTTCCAGGCGATGGAAAGCAGTGGGATGGGGAAGGATAGGGCAACAGTGCCAAGAGGGGAGCAGAGCGCGGGGAACCTGGAGAGGGTCAGGGCTGCGGAGGGCTGAGCTGCGGTGGAGAGCTCTGGAGCCCCTCACCAAGCTAGTGGCGTCTTGGGTGGAAGTCAGGCCCCCAGAGATCCGGCCGGCCTTAGCTGTCACTCAGGCAACCCCGGAGCCGCCGCAGACACCGGATCCACTGGAAGGGGGCGAAGCCGCGGGGAGGAATGGGGGACACTGGGGAAGGGGCGTCGCCCCTGCCGCCCCCGCCCTCTCCAGTGCCATTGGGCGGCTGCTGCGGAGCCCGCGCCACCTTTTCTCCATCCCACCCCGTCCGTCTGGCCCCGCCTGGCCGCTGGTCCGCGCCCCGCTGCGCTCGTCCGGGGGCTGGTCCGGCCTGGGCCGTTGACGTCACCAGCAAGTTTGCTGCCCTCGGCGTCCCACGTGTGGCGGCGGCAGCGGCGGCCCAGGAGGCAGCCGGTGAGCGCCTGCGAGCAGAGTGGCGGGGGCCGCTGACAGGTCCCGCGCAGCCCAGCCCAGCCCAGCCACGCGGCTCACAGGTGGGGTCCAAGAGCAATTTGGAGCAACCCGGCGCTACGGAGAGGGGTGGACGGCTCTGCACGGGCCTCCTGTCTCCCGCTCGGGCAGAGGGACTCGGGGGGACCTCGCTCCTTGGCCGAGAGAACCTGAACTCGGGCGGAGAGAACGCGCCCAGGCGGGCAAGGGGACCAGAGAAAGCCGGGGCTGGAAGTCACTGTCGCTCGCCACTGTCTGGAGCGCACGGAGCGCAGAGGCCCGGCAGCCGCGCGTGCCCTCACGGGGACCGAGCCAGTGATGCAGGATCGCTGAGCGGAGATCCGCGCCGAGAAGTCTCTCGGGGCCGGGGCTGAGACGCACGCCTTCGACACCGCTGCCAAGACCCCGATTCCGGCTACTCTTGCGGGGAACCGAGGGGCCAAGGCTGCCCCAAGCTCAGGACTTGGGCGAGTCTAAGACGATGGTTTCTTAAGCACGGACCCGCGTTCCCCTTCCCGCCCCCTCGACTGGAGGCAGGGATCCTGCGCGGGGCCCCCGGGATTCCGTTTCCCCGCGGAGCCCCGGCCGCTGCCTCCCGGGACAGTTCGCACGGCCACAGGGGCGCACGGCGATGTGGCCTCCGTCCAGCGCGCTGGCCCGCCGGGGGGATGCTCTGGCACCAGTCGGGGTCCAGGCCTAGCATGGCCGGCGCGTTGCCCGACGTCGCCTCCGGCTAGGATGGCCCCTCCGGGCCCGGCCAGTGCCCTCTCCACCTCGTCCGAGCCGCTGTCCCGCAGCATCTTCCGGAAGTTCTTGCTGATGCTCTGCTCCCTGCTCACGTCCCTTTACGTCTTCTACTGCCTGGCCGAGCGCTGCCAGACCCTGTCCGGCCCCGTCGTGGGGCTGTCCGGCGGCGGCGAGGAGGCGGGGGCCCCTGGTGGCGGCGTCCTGGCCGGAGGCCCGAGGGAGCTGGCGGTGTGGCCGGCGGCGGCACAGAGAAAGCGCCTCCTGCAACTGCCGCAGTGGCGGAGGCGCCGGCCGCCCGCGCCCCGCGACGACGGCGAGGAGGCGGCCTGGGAAGAAGAGTCCCCTGGCCTGTCAGGGGGTCCGGGCGGCTCCGGGGCCGGAAGCACCGTGGCCGAGGCCCCGCCGGGGACCCTGGCGCTGCTCCTGGACGAAGGCAGCAAGCAGCTGCCGCAGGCCATCATCATCGGAGTGAAGAAGGGCGGCACGCGGGCGCTGCTGGAGTTCCTGCGCGTGCACCCCGACGTGCGCGCCGTGGGCGCCGAGCCCCACTTCTTCGACCGCAGCTACGACAAGGGCCTCGCCTGGTACCGGTGAGCGGGGCGGGCCAGGGCTGGGGCTGAAGGATCCGGGGGTCCTGGGCTGGGAAAGACGTGGAGGAGCCCTCGGTGACCCCCAGTTCGCCCTCCTCCCCACTTCATGCAGAAGGCGAAGGGTCGTCAAGGGTCTTTCTTCCCTCTCCGCCTTCTCCTTCCTGGGAAGTGGATGTTGAAGGAGAGAGTGGGAGGGAAATTCTGGCCTTCATAATTTTCATCCTTGGGAATCCCTTGCCAGTAAATAGCCAGTATGGTCTCTTTCTCCTGCTCTGCGAAAGTATTCATGTATTTAACTAAAGGAAAAAAAAAGTCTCTTCTAAATTAGAAACCTGTTCAACAATTAATAGATTGCCTTCTCCTTCCCAAGGAAGCCCGTTTTCATTCTTTATCTTTTGGAAAGTTCTTTGTGGTTAACACAGTCTTTACCATCAGGTGTTTATTTACCTTGACCTTTTGCCAGATAGTTGTCCTAGGTGGGAAGTAATATAGAGACTTAGTAAAAGTGTCAAGAACCAGAGAATCTGGGTAGTTTGGAAAATATATGTCTGTCTGAGCAAGGGAAAGCAACCAGGCTCTGTATTTTAAAGGACGCTTGGCAATAACTTTTGTTTGAGGGCAAGGAATGAGTTTTGTAAAGTGCTTTTGATATTTGCAGGGAAAAGTAACTTTTGTCTTTTGACTGACAGAAACTTTTCTAAAGATCTTCAATCCTCTTTACAAATAAGGTAGCCAATTAAAAGAAGAAGACAAAAGAGAGAAAAATACATTGGCACAACTTTGCCAATACAGTTTAGGAAATAAGTCTGGCTTAGATCTTAATCTTAAATTTGCCAGTCTCTTCAAATTCAGACCACCTTTAATAATAAAATCAGCCAGATTCTAATAAAGCTAGTGTTGCCTGGATTTTGTTTGCCATAATATATTGGCTTTTTTTTTTCTTTCTTCAAAGTACCAGTAAAAATTATGTTGCTAGAATTTTCCATTTTATAAAGTTTATCTTGTTCATAAAAGATGCATTCTCTTTGTTATTTTAACTGAAACAATGTTACAAAAATTACAACACAATTTAGGTATTTTCAAAAAGCCCATTAAATTAATCATTCATCCCCAACACAGAAATGGATATGATTTGACAAGTTTATTTACTTGAGGGGCTAATTGCAGTCTCAGATTGATTTCAGGAGCCGAATTTACAGTAAATCCACTCAGAGAGAAAAGATTTGGCCCTAAAAATAGAATTTGAACATTAAACACTTTTAAAACAGTAACTTTCCATTTGTTGGAAAGAAAAAACAAACAACCTTCCCTTAATATAGATGATATATCATTTAAAATCATCAGCCACTTAAAATATCCCCTTGTGTTTCTGTCATTTATGTTGTATCCTCTGGGAAGTTCTTATAAAAATGACCTGTCCAATCTGGAAACAACAGGTCCTTCTTTTTAGCACAAAGGCAGCTCTGTTTTTTCCATCAAGGACACGAGAAAGAAGTGATTAAAGACCCCTAAAACTCTTATCTATAGCAGTTTGCATTGAATTCAGCCTCGTACCGTGCTGTAAGCGAACACATTTCAAGCTGACTGTCTGAAACATCTAACACTACGTTGGGCTCTGAGGTGCTATTAAATATGGTGAAATATTTAGTACTAAAACCCTTTATTTTCCTTTTGCCATATAAACTTTATTTCCACAAAGTAGGATTGTTTCTTCTTATTCCAGAAATGAGTATTTGAGGGCACAGTGTATCTGCAGACCTGGATCTTATTTTCCGTGGACCTTTCTGAGCTCCTGTAAGGGGAGGAAGGTTTCAAGGTAACTAGAAACACAAGTATTTTTTTTAAAAAGAAAGAAAGAAAGAAAAAAAAGAGTCATAAACTTGTAGGCCACTCTTTCCTTTGGAAACTGAATGCATGCTATAAAGTAAATCTCTTCTTGGATTGTTTACTGCAGCAGAAGAGTTTTGTAAAGCAATTTATGGTGGTTACAAAAATAACTGCACAGTAGACTTCACGGTTTGGTGAATTTAATTTTCTAAGTGTTGGAGCAATGTCTTTGTTTTTCCATTTGCAGTGGTTTTTTATTGGATGCATAAATTTACGTTTAACTCAATTACATAGGAAACTTATTTAAAAAAAATCCAACCTGTGGAGCCTGGATTATGTGATTATTTAATGAAATTTCCCCACAGTTCTCTTTCATCTTGGCTCTGAACTTGGAGTTTGATGTTTGTGAGCAAGACTGAAGGCTCGTCTATGAAAAAAAAATCTCCCACCCAGAATGCCACTTAAATATTAAGTGCATTTTAGCTACTTATATTTAGCTAATAGTTTAGAACAGGGGATTCAGTTAGACCTGCATGAGTCAGCCCAAACTTTGCAATACAGGAGTTGTACCACACACTTATGACCACACTATCACAGACACACACACAAACAGAAATAAATTCCAGATTTTGCACCCAGCAGTGAATTATGGAAGAGAAAAACCCATATAATTATTTTTAGGTGTACATTGACACGGGAGAATCCTAAAAGGTCTAGCCTTTTTTTGCCCAGTGAAATCACTCAGTTAGCCATGATAGTTTGTGGTGGCAGTGCCACCTACTGTCCTCACAAAGGGACAAATCTGCTGCAATTAGCAAGTTTGAAGAAAGTGTCTTGGAGAATGAGTTTGTGAGTTAGAAATGCCTGTTGCTGAACTTTTTCAGTCAATTACTCTCACTGGGAAGAAAATAAAATACTTTATGAAGTTTTTTCCAAGAGTGAAGTAATAAACACTTCCTTCATTTGAACACATTTGTAGTAAAGATAAAGAAAATATTTATTATTCAAAGTCTCTAGAAAGAAAATTATTCTCACTAATTTAAATGTCCTAATAGACTTTCTCTAAAATAAATAAAACAAAGGCAAATTTTTATATGCTGAGAAACTCGACCCTGGTGGAGTTTAAAAAAAAAACACTCCTCATTACTTAATTTAGCAGACATGATATCACTAAAACAAATGTCTGTGGCTCGCATGTCACGGTAAAGCAGTCCCTTGCAATGAATAGTGTCCATTTCTCTTGTATGTATGGTGGCTTCATAAAGGAAAGGAAAAAGTTTCCTTAGCTTCAAAACATTGAGATCTTTGCTGGAAGTCAGGACCGAATACCTCTACTGTAGTTCAAGAGCAGGCGAGCTTAGAATTTAATAAGGAGGCTCTCTTCTGCTTGTTTCTGTCTGTACCAACTAAAAGGTATGTCTCCTTTTTCTTGTAAGCTAAAAGATACTTATTAATAAAGTAGTTAAATATGTGTGTACACATACACATACATATGTATGTATATAAATGTTTAGATTCAATAATATTTCAGTCTATTATTTTGGTACAAGATAGGAAATATTTATTATCCAGTCTCTTACACTAGCATGTCTATTTCTTATATTTCAGTTTCTTTTCTTTAGCAAGTCTGGACAATTTCAGCAGAGAAGGATATCACTAGAATCATTTTATTCTAGAGCATACAGGAAGATCAAAGATTGTCCAGCTCACAGTTTAGGAACTAGTGCTCCCCTGACTTCATCAAAATTTGAAATTTTCTGGCCTCGAATGATCATGGCCCCGTTTTTCAAGTCCATTAGAGAGGCATACTGAGCAGAGGCCCTTTCGAGTCCTAGGAGGAGAAATTGGCATTTCGTAGCAGCTGGGAGCAGCTGCAAAGTCCCTCCATGTGCAGTTTCCCACCCTCCTGTACTGTGCAAGCCCCTTCTGTGTGAAGAGTTTGAAATGAAATCCGAGCCACGAAGCTGCAGTCTGGCCGCCCATGCAAGGTCATGTGGACTGATGGCCAAGGGCGCTCTGTCCTTAGGGCAGAGGAAAGAACATTGGGAATAGATGAGGGCTAGGAAGAGAGTGAGATGTTACTTCGGACTCTGAGTCTAGCGTACTTGTCTATAGAAGTTCTCAGTACCTAGACATTCCCCACCTGGTCACAGGTTGGGGACCCAAAATACTGTCATCTAGTTTGCTAAATGTCTGAACTCTGGGCTCATCCCCAATAGACAACCAGAAGTGCAAGTTGATCAGCCTAGTTCCTCTGTGTGTGTATGTGTGTGTGTGTGTGCGCGCGTGCGCGCGCACACCCTCACACATGCAGGAGCAGACACCGAGAAGGCAGGGACAATGATGGAATTTATGAGAGGAAAGTTACTAAGTAGTTGGGGAATTTCTGAGCAATATTGGACATCCTGAGTAGGGAACAGTTTGGGGACACTATTGAGATCATAGTCCGGGCATTAAACAACACCAAAAACACTTGGTAGAGCTTGGACTGGAATGCCTTGTGTGAATGGATATTCCTTTACAGGGATGAGATTTATAATACGCTCTTATACTTTATGTGAAATTCACAGACTTCCATGAAAATCCACCACTACGTTATAATCTCCTGCCTGCTCTTTAAAAAGAAAATACCCTGGCCAAAATATTTGTCTCCTTTAAATAAGTCTGTTGATTGGCCAGGAAAGAATAAGTGCCAAATCTGTATTTTGGCAGGGTCATGGGAATGAAATAAGCCTGTGTAATTAATGACAATAGGGGCTGACCTCACATAGACCAGATGCTTACTTCATGAGAAGAGTGTTGCAGAGCAAACAAAACTCTCTGATATCAACAACAACAACAACAACAACAACAACAACAAAGGCCTCGTATCTCTCCGGGACACCGTTGAACAATTGCAAATTGCAATTACCATCAGTCAAATTGCTGGGCCCAGTCGGGAACTTGATATTCTTAGCTCGTTTCCTTAGGGGGAAATCTTCCTCCACCAAGTGATAGTAACTTGGCTGAAAAAGAGCATCGTTTCTTGGTATGGGTTTCCTAATGATATTAAACTCCAAGCTTTTAGAAAATTTGTTCTGCTTAAGCGATGAGTTGCAATTGTGAACATAAGGTTTCTTATTAAATATGTGCCTCTAATATGTAATCAGAGGAATTTGTACTCCCTCCTCTTTGCATTTTATAAGGATGTCTTAAAAATGCTTGTCAGCACTTTAAAACCTTTGCTAATTTGATACAGTTTTAAAATCTCTCTGGGGGATATTTATATAGTGAATAAATAAACTGTTGTGAAGCCAAAATTTAGAAATTGAATTTATGAGAGGAATGTTATTAAGTAGTTGGGGAACTTCTGAGCAGTATTGGACATCCTGAGTAGGGAAGAATTGGGGGGCACTGTTGAGATCATATTCCAGGCAATGCTGAGTTAGTGAATGGAAGCCTTTCCCCAGTTTCTTGCCTTCGTGATGTAACTCTTGAATTTTTGCCTTACTATGTGGTCATGATTCTTCAGGCCCCTAAAAACTTACATTTATCCTAAGATTGCCCGACTGTATTACAGAAATTCAGAACTGGCCTGTTTCAGTTGTCTGATGACAATAAATGTGAAAAGAGACAGGGGAAGTGTTTAATTAACAATGGAGTTTAGTACTTGCCATCTGGAGTTCGAGAGACATTCTTGCAAAGGTTTCAACACAAACTATTCACCGACTGGAACAGCCCGCTTTGAATGTGATGTGTAGCGCCACCTAGTGGGAGGAGGAGTCAGGAAGGAACCCCTAAAGGGAGAACTTTGAAAAACCTCATCATGATAGAGCATATTTGCAGTCTCAATTTAAAAAAGAAACTACAGCAACAACAAAAGCTTGTGTTTAGGTAGCACTTATAGCAAGATGATCTGTCTAGTACGGATGAGCTGCACTTTGCCTTTTTTTCAAGCAAGGATAATTCACTTCTTTTAGGCAGGGAGTTTATTCTTTGGAGAGAAAGAAGAGATTTGGCTTCACAATAAACTGAAAACCAAGATATAAATGATTAGGGGATTTATATTAAAAATGCCTATGACTGAAAGGAATACCATATGCCCCAGATTACTTTTGTTAGTGTGTTTTGCCTCTGTGTCTGAAAGCCAGCTTCAAATGAAAATACTTCCAGATGATTTTATTTCAACATCAGTAATGCAGGCCTGTTCCTTCCCCTGTGTGGTACAGGCTCTGGAGGAGGGTCCTGTGATTCTAAACAGAAGCCTGTTTAACCCTTAAGGTGCCTGAGATGCCCTGTTGAGAATCCTGTCCACCACACACGGGACAGCTTCACAGGAAAGCGCTTTGAGAGTTCCGATAGGACAGGCATTTCTACGCCTGCAGTCCAGGGCCTGGGAGGGCAGGCTGGGATGCAGGGTGGTGGTCAGGTTAAAGGAAGGCAGGATGAAAGGGACAAATAGGACAGATTGAGTGGAGAAACTGACAGACACCACCTTAACCAAGTGACCAAGGTTAGCATTCCCTGTTGTGTTGAGATCATGATCCCCGATGTAATACAATAGGATGGCACTTCACCTGTGCGGTAATCTTCCCCCAAATCCGTAACCCCAGTAGAGCCCTGAGAAAACATTAGACGAACACTGATTGAGGGACATTTTACAAAATACTTGACCAGTACTCTTCAAAAGTGTCAGGATCATACAAAACAATGCCAAGACCGCTAAGCTATCCCAGATGCGGGGAGACAAAAGTGAGTCATTACTAACAAGTAAACACGAGGGTGCCTTTGGTCGGATCCTGGGTCTGAACTAAGGCATTTATGGGAAAACTGGGGAAATGTGGATAATGTATACAGTTTAGTTAGTAACATTATACCAACGTCAGTTTCTTGGTTTTGATCGTTGTACTGTTCTAGGGTTATGATATCCCCTAAGATGATCATTTGGGTGAAAGGAGTATGCGAATTCTCTGTACTATTTTTCACAATTGTAATATCTAAAATGATTCTAAAATCAAAGGTGAAAACAGCAAAGAAGGCAGGAGAAGCCTAACAGGCGTTGAAGGATGAGGGCTCATACTGAAATCCTGTCTGTGCCGATTCTCTTTTATTCCGTGTTTCTTCTTTCGTTTCCTTCGGAAGGGCCCCCAGGATGGGCCCGCCAGCTTCCCCTCCCCTGCCCCGCACCTGTTGCTTCCAGACATGCTGATCTTTCCCTCAGCTGATTTCATAATCATATTGGCTCACGGCTCCCTCCTACTCTCTTGTTCCCGAACCAAGCACAGAGACAGTTTTGTATTCCTTTCTTTCTGTCTTCTATGGCAGGCAAATGTAAAGTGAAGAAGGTGTGAAAGGTTCCCCAAAGCTTCTTGTCATAGAGAACAAAAACGTTGATGTAAATGACAGGTCTCTGAGGGCACAAAGAGCTAAAAACTAAAATAAGGGTCAGAGGAAAATCAGACTTGGGCGTATGACTTTTTTTTTTTTTTTTTGGCTACAAACATAGAAGGAACAGGTGTCAGTGGTTGAAAGCTGGTTATAGGGAAAATAGATAGGGCCAGAGCTGTGGATGCACCTTATGGCAAAGATGACAACACGGTCCCGATTTTCCAGGCCAGCTTAGTAATTTTATCTGCTTACTTCGCTTGTTTTAACCTTTGTTGTAGACACTTTGGGTTATGAAACTTTCCATAGGAGCAAAACAGACCTGGAACAATGAACGCATTCAAGGAAGAGGCAAGAAGAGAGAAAGTGCAACCTTCAGAGCTCTGGAGGACCAGTTTCTTTGCACCTTCTAACTATGCGGGTTTATTCCACTGGAACTGCTCAGCCAGACTCCCAGCTTTATCAGACTCAAAGTTCCTGTCTAGGTGGTGTGCTGTCGTTTTCTGCTTCTGTTTTTAAATACACAGTTATGTTTATCTGGGCTTCTGGTTGACTAGAGTAATGAAAATCTCCCTCAAAACATTTCCTCTGATATTTTTAACAACTGTAAAAATAGTTTTATCCACATTACATTTTTACTTAAGCAAAACAAAACAACACCCACGCCATCAAGAGACTCCGAGAAACTAACAGTATTTTCTTTGAATCGTTCATTCACTTATCTTTATTGGATCCGTTTTATCAACTGCTTTCGTGCAAGGGATAGACTGCAAATGCTTATGTAGTTAAAAATAATTTCTGTGATTTAATACCATTCTCTACTTGTTTGGCATTTTTCCATTTTAGTGGCTATACACTTTTCTTCATGCGTTTTAGCCTTTTTTAAAATAGCAAAATAACTGGACCCTGCGGTGTATCTTTGATGAAATCTATCATTTTAGAGGTGAGGTGATATTAACTGTATTTGTTGAGGCCACACTATGTGCTGGATGATGCGGAATGATCTGTTGCTTGTAGTCTGATGTTATTAATAGGATTTATATTTTTATGCAGGTCCTATCGTTTTCTACATTTTATAGATCAGAAAAGAGGTTCAGAAAGACGAAATAACTTGTCCAAGGTCATAGAACTATGTACGTTATAGAACTACTGCCAAACCCAGATTCACCCACCTCCAGCATGCCAGAGCCTCACCACTGGGGTGAATGGTCTCTGTGATGGTCTCTGGCAGAACTGCCCAGAGGTAGTTCTTGCTACCTGCCTACATAGCAAGCCATCAGTGTCTCAAAGGTGCAGGGGATTGAAAGGCTGCCCCATGTGGTAGATGACTTGGACATTCTGATCTTGGACCTTTAGTTAGAAAATTGGGCAGCACGTTAGGGCCAGGTGTGGTGGCTCATGCCTGGAATCCCGGCACTTTGGGAGACAGAGGCAGGCAGATCACTTGAGGGCAGGAGTTCAAGACCAGCCTGGCCAACATGGTGAAATCGCATCTCTACTAAAAATACAAAAATTAGCCGGATGTGGTCGTGGACGCCCTGTAATCCCAGCTACTCGGGAAGCTGAGGTACAGGAATCGCTTAAGCCCAGGAGGCAGAGGCTGCATTGAGCTGAGATTGCGCCACTGCACTCCAGCCTGGGCAACAGAGTGAGACTCTGTCTCAAAAAAAAAAAAAAAGAAAGAAAAAGAAAAAAGGAAATTTGGGCAATACATTAAAATATGGTTGTAAAAGTGAATTTTTAAAAGTATTTAAATACCTCTGTTAGTCAATTGGCCTATTATGGAATAACTAAAACCGCCTTCATTTTTGTCAACTTTTCTCCCTTTTTCTCTAAAGAAGTTGTCTGATCACAGAACTTATCTTGTTGAACATATTAGAAATCTTGTGTCATTCAATTGATTTTTCCCCCATTTATTACAAAATAACAATAACCACTAAAAACACTCTCTAAACTGCTATGTGAGAAAGCCAATATGTTGTCAGAAATGTAATCAGAGCTGGGTGCGGTGGCTCATGCCTGTAATCCCAGCACTTTGGGAGGCTGAGGCGGGCAGATCACTTGAAGTCAGGAATTCGAGACCAGCCTGGGCAACATGGTAAAACCCTGTCTCTACCCAAAATACAAAAGATTAGCCGGGTGTGGTGGCCATGCCTGTAATCCCAGGTACTCCGGATGCTGAGGTAAGAGGATGGCCAGAGCCCGGGAGGCAGAGGTAGCAGTGAGCCAAGATCTCACCACTGCACTCCAGTCTGGCTGACAGAGTGAGACTCTGTCTCAAAAAAAAAAAAAAAAAAAAAAAAAAACAAAGAAAAAGAAAATAAATGTAATCAGAAGGACGCTTGCTGCTCCTGGAATTGGAGCAAGGAGAGCTGAGGCCCGTGTGCCGTGGCTAGTGTCACCGAGCTACCCTGAGGTCCCTTTTGCACTGTAGGGATCTCCCAATCCAGTGCTCTCCTGGAACCTTGCTGAGCCACTCTGCCAGTCTGTCTTTTTCACTGTTCCATATTTTCACCTTTGGATTGATGCTTTTTAAAAATTCTTCAGATATGTTAATACCCCCAATGAGAGCACAGCCTGGTTGTTATCCCAAGTACTATTCTATCTTCATTATTATTGTTATTAATAATGTTTGTCTAATTGATTTCCTGTCATCTGGTCATTATTAGCACCAAGCATTTACTGGAGTGGTCAGACCATTAGTCACATAAGACATGACTGTTGATCTGAACTTCCTTTAGTTCCAATAAGATAGAATCATAAACAGATAGGATGTTGGAGGTAGAAGGTATCCGAAAGATAAAGATAGTCTTCCGAATAGGAAGAAACAGAAGTGCTTTGCCCAGGTTAAGCTGAAAGACAAGAACTCAGGGCTTCTAATTCCAATGGTATAATTCTTAAATGCAATTGGGAAATAATTGCCCATCTCCACAAATGTAAGTTTAGTTTTGGCAGATTTGAAACAATGATAAAAATATTTTTTTGAATGGAACCAGTCGTACCATTGTTTTTTGTTTTTGTTTTTCTTTTTTTTTTAACCTCACAGAGCTATTAAATTAAAGCATTGAATTGAATTGAATCAATGGTCAATTCATCTTTAAATTTCTGGTTTTCATCTCAGATGTCTTCCACAATATTTTGATACTTAGAGGTATGGGAACCCATCGAGTGTGATTGGTCTTTGGGTCCTTGGAAATAATTTGTGTTTTATGGCCGTTGCCTGCTTGTTAAAGATTAGCAGGAGAAATCTGAGTATGGACAGGAAAAAGTTTGCTTTTTTCTCTCTCGAGTGTTCAGAGTAAGAAGTAATCAATCAAATTATGGGAATAAAATTTCTTTCCCTTTTTTCAGAGTTCTTACTTGGATTAGATCTCTCCTTTCACTAGGAAATATCAAAGTTGCCAGGCTGGTTTGAATGACAAAGTCAAAAATGATGTGTTTGTTATGGTCATAAATCTCTGCGGATTCTCATTAAGTTCAGGTATTTAACAAAAGGGAACTGGATTAAGCTGCAACTAAAGTTACATTCCCAGAGCTAACTGCTCCCCTTGTCACCTTTCTAAACGGAAGCCATGTTTGCCCTAACTCCATGTTTTGAAAAAACGCTGCAATGATGCAGTGATTTCATTTCACAGACAAAGCTTTTCACAAAGTAAACAGAAACTTGCACCTGTGTGTGTGCGTGTGTGTGTGTGTGTGTGTGTGTTTAATTTTCTGGTGAACTCTAATTATTCTTGTAGTTTCCTTTGTCAAATGTTGTGTGTTTGCTTTTTTGTTTTTTCTTGTTTTAAGAAAGAAATGCCACTTTTTTCTTTCTAATGAGGCCTTACTCTTACTCCTTGGTGTAGGAGGCTTTTGGATTACAACATTATTTGTTCAAAAGGGCTTTCCCCAAAGCCAGAGGGTCTACTAGAATGCCCTGCTAGGGTTTAATGATGGAAAGAAAACAGATTGGATCTGTTTTATATTTATGTGGGGAGAGGTCACAGGGAGCTAAAGCTTGTGATGACAATTCTGGGGATTTTCAGGTGCATTTGCCCTGTTGGCGAAGGGTGGCAAATTGGAGAGCAGGCCTTGGAGAAACTGCTCAGCTCCCACGGATTGTTACCAAGTAGGAAGGAGGGCTCCTAGTGCCTTGTCCTCTGACTTTTTTTTTTTTTTTTTTTTTTGAGACGGAGTCTCGCTCTGTCGCCCAGGCTGGAGTGCAGTGGCGCGATCTCGGCTCACTGCAAGCTCCGCCTCCCGGGTTCACGCCATTCTGCTGCCTCAGCCTCCCGAGTAGCTGGGACTACAGGCGCCCGCTACCACGCCCGGCTAATTTTTTGTATTTTTAGTAGAGACGGGGTTTCACCGTGTTAGCCAGGATGGTCTCGATCTCCTGACCTCGTGATCCGCCCGCCTCGGCCTCCCAAAGTGCTGGGATTACAGGCGTGAGCCACCGCGCCCGGCCTGTCCTCTGACTTTTTAAAGAAACTTGGAATATCGACTTTTTAAAAACAGATTGGAAAAGAATTTACATATTAAAAACCAAAACCCACATGAAAACCAAACAAACGTCTGTGTGGATGAAGCGAATCAATCTCAACTGAAGTGAATGGCTGCAAGTTTACAGCCTGTGACTTGTGGTGAAGGTCAGAGTTAGACAATCCACAGCTGGAGTGGACCAGCGAGTTTTTCAAACTGTGAATCACAAGACATGAATGTCTGATAAAATCAATCATTCTTTAAAAATGGAATTATATATCACGCCTGTAATCCCAGCACTTTGGGAGGCCGAGACGGTCAAGACCATCCTGGCTAACACAGTGAAAACCCGTCTCTACTAAAAATACAAAAAAATTAGATGGGCGTGGTGGTAGGCGCCTATAGTCCCAGCTACTCGGGAGGCTGAGGCAGGAGAATGGCATGAACCCAGGAGGCAGAGCTTGTAGTGAGCTGAGATTGTGCCACAGCACTCCAGCCTGGGCAACAGAGCGAGACTCAATCTTAAAAAAAAAAAAAAAAAATGGAACTACATATAAAATGGACTATACTAAGAGAGTGAATCCCATGTAGTAAGAAAGACAAGTATTGTCTTGACAAACTTGGTTCTGTTTGTTATATTTACTTATATAGATGTGTGTGTGCTGAAAGGGTTGGGTGTAAAATATATTTGTTATAGTGGATCCCAATAGAAAAAAACAGTTTGAAAAACATTGACTAGTGTACATGGAAGTCATGTTTGAAAAGACTAAAATGAATGTGCTTCAGGGCCCCTTGAGAAACTAAGTGTGAACATTCTATGCTATGGATTCTAAACTTCAATTCTTTTAACCCTATATGCCCATGGCTTGCAACTGTACCACGAATAGAATCACTATGAGTTTAATGAAAAAACAACAATTTAATGACCCCTTAGGCCAGGTGTCAGCAATTTTTTTTTTTTCTGGAAAGGGCCAGATACTAAATACTTTAGGTTTTGTGGGTGGTACAGTGTTTATCACAACCACTCAATTCTGCTTGTGTAGCATGGAAGCAGCCACAGACGATATGTAAATGAATACGTGTGGCTGTGTTCCAATAAAACTTTATTGACCCAAACTATAAAACCACTGGCTGTTGTTTGCAGACTTCTGGGCTAAGCCAGAGGCTTCAAATATCTCATATGTGCTTCCTTTATTTATGGGTTATTCTCAGGTGAGCACCCGCAGCTAATATTCATGGCAATGTTAGGGAGGCAGAATGTAGGTGATGAAACTCCAATTCAAGATCCAATTTAGAAATAACAGAGCTCCCTGTGGCTGTGTGGGAATGGGATTAGGTCATGCATTCTGGAACTGCATGCCAGTGACCTGTATTTTTGAAAGGCACAAAGTTGTTTGGGAGGATGACATTTTCTAGAATGTGATTATATGCTCAACTACAAATATTCTGTTTTGAAATAGACATAAACACCAATCAAAGTAGTGGTAGGTCTTTTTTTTCAAGCTTAATCATCTGTTTTGATGCTTCCTTGACTTTGTACTTGAGTGTGTTTAGTTTATAAATCATCCCCTGCTCTCTCTTTTTCCTTTAGATGCCTGGGTACCATATGAATCATTTAGGAGTAGTAGGGGTACAGTGAGGTCACTTTCATTGTCACCTGACTTCTGCACTGAAACAGCGTGTTATTCACTCATCTGTCTGTGCAGGTGAGGAGTGAGACATCAAGTTAGGAACAAAGGTTGGGAAAGATTTTTGAAGATTATTATTATTTTTATTTTTGAGACGGAGTCTCACTCAGTCACCAGATTGGAGTGCAGTGGCACGATATCAGCTCATTGCAACCTCTGCCTCCTGGATTCCAGCGATTCTCCTGCCTCAGCCTCCCGAGCAGCTGGGACTACAGGCGCACGCCACCACACCCAGCTAATTTTTGTATTTTTAGTAGAAGTGGGGTTTCACCATGTTGGCCAGGATGATCTCGATCTCCTGACCTCGTGATCCGCCCACCTCAGCCTCCCAAAGTGCTGGGATTACAGGCGTGAGCCACCATGCCTGGCCTCAAAGATTATTAAGGGGGCATGTTTAAGGAGTTAGGACTTTATTCAAAAGGACATCACGGTCCAATGGAAATGTAATGAGAACCTTATATGTAATTTCAACTTTCTAGTAGTTACCTTAAAAAGGTGAGAGTAAAGAGGTGAAATTAATTTTAATAAGATTTTAACTTAAGCCAATATGTCTAAAATATTATATTTTCAATATGAAATCAAAATAAAACATTATTAGTAAGAAATCTTGTAGTTTTTCATATTAAGTCTTCAAAATCTAGTATACTTTTTTTTTTTTTTTGAGACAGAGTCTCGCTCTGTCGCCCAGGCTGGAGTGCAGTGGCTTGATCTCTGCTCACTGCAAGCTCCGCCTCCTGGGTTCACGCCATTCTCCTGCCTCAGCCTCCCGAGTAGCTGGGACTACAGGCGCCCGCCACCACGCTTGGCTACTTTTTTGTATTTTTTTAGTAGAGACTGGGTTTCACCGTGTTAGCCAGGATGGTTGCAATCTGCTGACCTCGTGATCCGCCCGCCTCGGCGTCCCAAAGTGTTGGGATTACAGGCGTGAGCCACCGCGCCCGGCCTAAAATCCAGTATGCATTTTACACTTGCAGCAGATTTCAGTTTGTGTTAACTACAGTTCAAGAGCTCAGTAGCCTCATGAAGCCAATGGCTATTCTACTGGCTGCTCAAGGCACTGGAGGCAGAGTCAGAGGAGGGGGCATTGAAGGCTTGTGGTGGAGGACTGATTTCACAGACCCCCTCTGGTTCTGCTGTGGAAATCTAGTTCTCGGTGGCATACGGATGCACACTGGGATAGGTGGCTGTTGAGGAATCTAGAGGACCGATGATAGAGGCTTGAACTAGAGCAGTGCGGTATGCATGGGAAGTGAGGGAAAGATTTGGTAGGTGTTTCAGAAGCAGGACTTATAACACTGTGTGGAATATTAGCCATGCGAAAAGGAGGAGGAAAGGGAGAGTAGTTCAGTTATTAGTAACTGTAACTGTGATAAGGAACACAGAGGCGGGTTGCGGTGGCTCACGCCTGTAATCCCAGCACTTTGGGAGGCTGAGGCGGGCGGATCATGAGGTCAGGAGATTAAGACCATCCTGGTCAACATGGTGAAACCCCGTCTCTACTAAAATACAAAAAATTAGCCGGGCGTCGTAGTCCGCGCCTGTAGTCCCAGCTACTTGGAGGCTGAAGTAGGGGAATTGCTTGAACCTGGGAGGCAGAGGTTGCAGTGAGCCGAGATTGCGCCACTGTGCTCCAGCCTGGGCGACAGAGCGAGACTCTGTCAGAAAAAAAAAAAAAAAAAAAAGAACGCAGAAGGCGGAATAACAAGTCTCAAGGGGAACGAGCAATTTTGTTTCATACACATAAAGTGGAAAGCGCTCTGGGTTAAGCTGGAGCCCAGGAGTAAGGGGTCAGATTTGGGAGCTATGATCACTACGGTTGTGTCAGTGGCCAGCACAGCCAAGATGTGAACGTATGTAGAGGAGCAGACCTAGGTCTTCCGAGTCCTACTTGTGCTTATTTCTATTCTAGACCCAAAGGGAGAATTTCTGCAGTCTATACCATGCATGCAGAAATGTTTAGTGTGAACTGCTGTCCACAATTTACTTTGAAATGCATTTTAAAAAGGAAAAAAAAAAAAAAAAGGAGAATAGGACCAGGTGCACTGGCTCATGCCTGTAACCTCAGCACTTTGGGAGGCTGAGGCGGGTGGATCACCTGAGGTCAGGAGTTTGAGACCAGCCTGGTCAACATGGTGAAACCCCGTCTCCACTAAAAATACAAAAATTAGCCGGGCGTGGTGGTGCATGCCTGCAGTCCCAGCTACTCTGGAGGCTGAAGCAGGAGAATAGCTTGAACCCGGGAGGCAGAGGCTGCAGTGAGCTGAGATTGCACCACTGCACTCCAGCCTGGGCGACAGAGCAAGACTCCGTCTCAAAAAAAAAAAAAAACACACACAGAAAAATGAGTATTTAGATTGTAATTGGTGGCTAAATGGTTGTTCATGGTATGATTCTTTCAAAGTTTTGCTCTAATTTACATTTCCACAATAAATGCTGGTAATGAGGATGGGAGGATGGTTTCAAGGTCCGTGGTATCAAATACTACAGAAAGGATGAATACAGGTTTTATTATTTGCCTTGTGAGTTAAGAAGTCATTGGTGACCTTGAAGCCAGGTGGGCTTTTGCGGTGTGACAGAAGCCACATGGCATGGGGTGATGAGTAAATGGAAATGTGTCAGAAGACACAGGAATGTAATGAACTTCACCAGTGTATCTGTGTAATCTTTGCCACCTTCCCTATCTTTCCTGGACTTGAGTCACCCAATGGGATCCTCATACTTGCTTTGTGATGATTATGACTAGTTATCCACGTGAATAAAACTTCCTGAGATGAAAAGAGGGTTTAGAATGTGCTTACTGTATTTTTTCCTGGTTACTGCACCTAGATGCCCTGGTTTCTGTGTTTATGTGTTTGCTTATGTATAGTGGCATGATTAATTGTTTTTTTATCAGAGAGTTTTAGCCAAATCAATCCTTCCTTTCTTCCTTCCTTCCCTCCTTCCTTCCTTCTTTCCTTCCTTCCTTCTTTCCTTCCTTCCTTCTTTGCCTCCCTCCCTCCCTCCCTCTCTCCCTTCCTTCCTTCCTTCCTCTCTCTCTCTTTCTTCTTTTTTTTTTTTGAAAATTGCAGGTTGTGCTCTTTGGATGAATGCTTATGGTTTCCATCCTTAATGATTAAACACACGTAGCCATGTAGCATCTGAAATGCCTGTTTAATTTTCGTGAACATTTTGGTAAAAGCATAGCGGTTCTTCTTCAAGGCAGCACTTGTACCAGTCTATTCTAAGCTCCATTGCAAGTATGAAAATAAAGACAAACTTGCTTTAAGAATCTCCATTTTTTGAATACTTGCTTGAAGATTTCATCAGAGAATGAAGAAATTTAAATACCTTATGGTTTTTCCTCATTAACATTGAAGGCTTTTAAAAAGTTTTAACCATTGGCTATTCTTCCATCAGTGACATATTTTTATGTGTTCACTATGAATACCAGATAGCACATAAAATCCAGGTACTCTTTGCTTTGCATTCAATACTTTCCTTTTTCTTCTCTGGAAATCATGGTAATGGTGAGAAATCCTCAAAAACGAAGCAAAGCAAAAACCCTCAGGAGTGAGAAAACCAAACCAATGTATTATTGCTTTATAGTCTGACTCACAAATGTACTGCTCATGGCAAAACAAAACCAAACTAAGCCAAATGCCGTTGTAGTGTTCAATTTCTCATTTAGTTCACAGCGAATATTTCTCTCCAACTCATAGAGGTTCGTAGAGAAAAGAATTAGAGAAAATTTCAAGCTGAATGTTATTTAAAATAAGTGGAGTGACTATATGTAAAGTTCAGCAACTATGTTCATGTCATCTCTTTAGATTTAATATTGGGATATTGCAAGTAATTAATGTATTTCACCATGAGTTTCTTTTCCAGTTTGATAAAAAAATCTAAGGGTAGGCCTTTAGCAGCATGGTGACGTGTTAAGGGGCATTTTTCTGGAGGAGATGAGGGAGAAGAGAAATTGAGAGTATGAGGAGCCCAGAAAACAGGAGAATGTAAAAGCTGGTGGCTTAAGTTTAAACAAATA
Organism: Pan troglodytes; assembly: GCF_028858775.2. Lineage (NCBI taxonomy): Eukaryota > Metazoa > Chordata > Mammalia > Primates > Hominidae > Pan > Pan troglodytes. Next base: position 57,114,931 of record NC_072417.2, read on the forward strand.
AGTGCCTGAGATCTTCACTTTTCTAATATCCTGATTAAAATAAAGCCAGACTCCTTGTGACTCTCTGCATATATGTAACAAAATTTAGAATATTTCGTTGCATGACCAGAAACTCCACACAACTGCAGCAGAGGAGAAAATAGAAAACCAAAAGGGGAAGAGAAAAGAGAAAGTAGCCCTCATCAAATGCTTCAGAGGCCCACCAATAAAAGGGCAAAGAGGCCAACATGAAGGGGAATGTGATTTAAAGGCAGTTTCAAATTTTCTTAGTGGTCGAGTCAGATTTTTTCAAGGAATAACTCTGAAGACTTCTGTGAGTCCTAAAATTCACAGATGCCGAAATGTTTGTATCTTCTCTACGTCTCCCGCGTCTCATGCCTTTCTATGGCCGTGGATTTCCAGTGAATTTCCTCATACCCACAATTTATTGCCTTTCAGTTACCACTATAATTTTGTTCACAAAGTTGCATTTTTCTCTCATATCTGGAGAGTGAATGGCTGTAACATCTTCACAGGAATTTAAACGATCTGCCTCTACAAAATTAACAAATGACTGAGTCTCAGGAACTGTGCAGGCTACTTACACATTATCAAAGAGCAAATGTGAATCTTTGCCTGCCAGAGGTTACTCTGTATTACAGCATTATCTAAAAAATAAGTCACTCGGAAAGACACCATAGTATTTTAAATATGATTTCTGATAGACTGATTGATTTCTCAGGGAAAGAAAGCATGAAAATCATTAAGTAATGTAATGAATGAGAAAGTAGTACTATGCAAATGAAAAGGTGATTATTTTGAAATCTTAGAAATACGCTGGGCATTAAATGTTTCATTTCACGTGCAACTCCTTGATCGTTTAGCAAACCACATCAGTGGACAGATTATATTTTGGCTCTATTCATGCAAGCATGTTTTTCCTTCATTTATAAAAAAGCAAATAAATCATAGTTCATTTAAATAGCTACATAAGTACATTGATTTGGACTTCTGACTTATGTATTCCTGTTATCATAGTATACTAGCACAGTTGTAAAGGTTCGGGCAAAATTATTGCCCTTTTAAACAGGAAGTTCTTAAAAACCAAATAATAACTGGATATTTAAGCAACTTCTATACATTGATTTGGGCATATGACTTTTATGTATGCCTATTATCAGAATTGCGTAGAATATGCTAGCTCAGTTTTAAAAGCTCAGGCAAAATCATTTTCCTTGAAAACAGAAAGTTCTTTTTCTTCCTCCCCAAGGCCGCTAAAAATTTGAACTATTGAACTCAGATTTGAGTGATGATGTACTATACTTTGCCAAACGAGTTGTTTCCCCTTTTATAACATCCATCAGAAAAAAAAAAGAGAAGAAACACTTCCTTTCATTTGTTCATTGGTCAAACTGTTTGCCAGGAAAGTCTTTTTTTGTGTGTCTGTTTGCTTAAGTCAAGGTAATTTTAAAATAGGAAGAAAATTTCACACCGTTCTCAGGTGACATTTAGGAAATAAAAAAGTATGAGTCTGTGTGTTACGTTCTATTGGCACAGAAATGCCCAGACAGTAGTTAAAGGGCGACCCCCTGGGAACTGAGTTTATTTATTCTTATCTAAATATAAAGTACCTTGTTATTAAGAAAAAAGTACACTATCACAAAATCTCATTATTAGCATTGGAAATGAACTTGGGGTCATTTAGCCCAATACTTATCTGATAGACCAAAGTTTATTAAAACAGTTCTGTAGCTATTCTAGTCATCAAATCATGTTTTTAAGATAAGTTCTCAAAACATTGATATAACATAACTTATTTGGATGGTAAAAATATTTATTCAGTCCATTGCTTGCTTTGCCTGCTCATTGACAAGCACATTCACATCTATTTATTCTGTATTTGTGTGGCTAGTTGTTTTCAGACAGTGTTGGGTGTGTAGACAACTTTAGAAATATTATTTTATTAGCTTATGTTAAAGTTTATTAATTAGGAAGTTTCTACTTTTTTTTTTTTTTTTTTGAGATAGAGTCTCACTTCATCACCCAGGCTGGAGTGCAGTGGCTCGATCTCAGCCCACTGCAACCTCTCTCTCCTGGGTTCAAGTGATTCTCATGCCTCAGCCTCCTGAGTAGCTGGGACTACAGGTGCGTGCCACCACACCCAGCTAATTTTTGTATTTTTAGTACAGACAGAGTTTTGCCATGTTGGCCAGGCTGGTCTTCAACTCCTGACCTCAGGTGATCCACCCACTGCAGAAGCTTCTACTATTATGTGTATATAGCACATATATAAATGTATATGATAGACACATAAGTTAAGTCAGTTCTGCTGTAATGCTTGTATTGAAATGCAAATTTGTTCCAATGGAATTAAAATATTAATATTAATATCTTTGAGCATACCATTTGAACATAATGTGAGCTTTGCATTTGCTTATGTGCATTTTCATTCACAAGAAACGGCAGTGAATACAGAAAAGCGAAAGTTGCACCCAGCCTCACAGGAATACACAAGCACACACATGCAGGTACATGCCCCAACTGCCTACCAGAGACCTCAATTGACTGTGTGTGTTCTTTTTTTTGTTTGTTTTTGAGATGGAGTTTTGCTCTTGTTGCCCAGGCTGGAGTGCAATGGCGTGATCTCAGCTCACGACAACCTCCGCCTCCTGGGTTCAAGCGATTCTACTGCCTCAGCCTCCCAAGTAGCTGGGATTACAGGCATGTGTCACCACGTCCGGCTAATTTTGTATTTTTAGTAGAGATGGAGTTTCTCCATGTTGGTCAGGCTGATCTCGAACTCCGACCTCAGGTGATCTGCCTGTCTCAGCCTCCCAAAGTGTTAGTATAACAGGTGTGAGCCACTGCACCTGGTCCACTGTGTGTGTTCTGAGTCTTACCCATAAAATCTGGCTTTAAGCTGGATTTTACTTTACTATGTTTTTCTTTTTAAAATTATTATTTTTTATTAACTTGTTTTTAATGGACAAATACTAATTTTGTGTATAAATGTATAAACAGGGTACAGTGTGATGTTTTGCTGATCTGATTTTAGATAACCTTCCATTCACCACTTCACAATAATTCACAAACTGCAACCCCTCCAATGCCCACTTCCATGAGAAAACACTAGGGCTTTTTCAAAGTCAAAGTGTCATTTTTATTTTAGAATTTCTGGATTTCTTAACCATCAACATGTATGGAACTGTGTTACCATTGTTATTTAGGTTCTTTTTATTTTTTTTAATGTACCACTGAGAAAATTTTAAGTGTTGTACCCTAATCCTATTTTCCTCTAAGTCCTGTGGTTTTTTTAATCTGTGAATTTTTATCAGCATAGTGATTTGAAGAATGCGTGTGTTGGCATTATAGCACAACAGACTGTATATGCTCCCCCTTACGAAAAACATGGCAAATGCAATGGCAAATGCAAGACATGGCAAATGCAAAACTGGTAGCCTTGCTTTTGTTTTGTTTTTAACCTAATTAAGATCATAGTATATGTATAATTTCTTTTTTTTTTTTTTTTTTTTTTTTAGACAGAGTCACTCTGTCACCCAGGCTGAGTGCAGGGGCACGATCTCAGCTCACTGCAACCTCTGCCTCTGAGGCTCCCGAATAACTGGGATTACAGGCAAGCGCCACCATGGCCCCACTAATTTTTGTAGTTTTAGTAGAGACAGGGTTTCCCCATGTTGACCTCAGGTGATCTGAGGAGTTCTGTCAGTCTCCCAAAGCATAATTTCTTATGATTTTTTTTTTTTTTTTTTTTTTGGAGATGGAGTCTGGCTCTGTCACCCAGGCTGGAATGCAGTAGTGTGATCTTGGCTCACTGCAACCTCCGCCTCCCAAGTTCAACCAATTCTCCTGCCTCAGCCTCCCGAGTAGCCGGGATTGCAGGTATGCGCCACCTGCCCAGCTAGTTTTTGTATTTTTTAGTAGAGACAGGGTTTCACCATGTTGGCCAGGTTGGTCTGGAACTCCTGAGTGCAAGTGATCTGCCCACCTCGGCCTCCTATAGTGCTGGGATTACAAGAGTGAGCCACTAGGCCCAGCCTAAATCCTCTTTTAAGAGTATCTCATAGTAATCATTACCCCTTTAAGGTACTTTTTAATTTGGGACTATTATAAGGGATACTTTTGATGGAAATCTTTGTTTGTAATGTTATTTCTAATATTGAGTAAGAGTTTAGAATACATTTCAAGAAGTGGAATCATAAGGTCGAAGGCTATGAACATTTGATACATACTGCCAAATCGACGTCCAAAATGGATGTATGAATTTACACTCCCGGCAGTACTGTACCAATAGAACAGTGGTAGAGTTTCCACATCTTTATGATGCTGAAACAACAAAGACAAAAAATTTCATTAAAATGAAAAAATGTGTCCAGTTATATGAATGGCTTTCTTTTTTGAAAAGATACACAGTGCTGGGCATCTGGGAATTTAAAAATATATAATTATGTGATATGGTCAAGAAAATGTTCAGCTTATCTAGTAATAAATGTTTTCCTAGGTAGCTGCATGTTGCATGCATATTTTGTATATTTAATAAAAATGACAAATTTGAGTATCTTTAATAATGAAAAATCAACATCTATTTTGAATACATGAAGTAATTCAAACAGTCAAATACTTGACACACCTGCAAATAATTGCTTATATTGACATGATCTCTGTAATTCCTCTTACTCAGGTAAGATTTTGTTATTAGGGTGTGTCTGGTGTTACACTAAAAATCTAATCAACATTCATTCGTTCAGTATTACTAAGTCTCTTTCCTGTGGCAAGCACTGTACTGAACACTGGATATGTATGTCTAAGAGAGACTGGGCCCAGGCTTCAGATTAGATTGAATAAATTTTCAGACACCACTATGGAAACCCTGACTTTTTTTTTTTTTTTTTTTTTTTTTTGAGATGGAGTCTGGCTCTGTCACCCGGGCTGGAGTGCAGTGGCACGATCTTGGCTCACTGCAACCTCTGCCTCCTGGGTTCAAGCGATTCTTTTACCTCCACTTCCGAGTAGCTGGGACTACAGGCGCCCACCACCAAGCCCAGCTAAATTTTTTTTTTTTTTTTTTTTGTATTTTTGTAGAGACGGGGATTTCACCGTGTTGGCCGGGCTAGTCTTGAACTCCAGACCTCAGGTGATCTGCCCACCTCAGCCTCACAAAGCTCTGAGATTACAGGCGTGAGCCACCATTCCCGGCCTGGAAACCCTGACTTTTAAAAAGATTTTAAGCATTTTTTAAAAGATTGCATGGATTCTGTTGTCTGGATGTCCCATAAGTCACTTAGGCAATCCTTATTGTTCAATGTTTAACTTGATTCCAATATTTCACTATGACTAAAACTGCCGTGGACTCCTTGTAACTAAATCTTTAATGCTCACCTATCATTATTTTCTTATGATAACTTCTCAGCAGAAAAAATGGCTGAGTAAAGTGATATATGCATTTTTTAAATCTTTTGACACCTGTTACAAAATTGCCCTTTGGAAAAGTTGTATCAAATACTGTCTCTGGTAGTGTGAAGATGCCCGTTTTGATTGGGTTCTAGATTAAGAGCTATTCTAAGAATTCTTTTGACACACACACACACACCAGAAACTGCTACCAAAATTTCTTGGCTTCTTTAAAATAGTCATTAGACATAAAAGCTGGGGCCTGAACTTGATGCAAATGGTAGTCATATTGACTAGGATAACAAAGCACTTTCGAGTAGGGATCTAGCCGTGGCTTTGCCATTAATTAATTGGTGAACTTGTACAAGGTACTTGTGTTTTATCTCTGACTGAGTTTTTTTCATCTTCTAAATTAAAATGTCAAATTTGGTGATTTCTGTTGGTTTCCTCCAAGCCTACAGTTGTATTATTCTATATGTATTCTGTCCTGGTTTATGTTAATTTTGACTAAGGAAAGCTTGTGGGTATGACTGTTGTCATGAATGTCCTCAAGCTCTCATTATTCCTCTGTCCCAGGAGGGAGAAGTTAGCTGTACTGGTTTCCTTGCCAGACCAAAAGGCTCTTCAGAGTGGAAGGCAGTGGGGAAGGAAGGTCTTCTTTCATGAGGCAGTCAGAAAGCAACCCCAGGAATACAATGAACTGATAATAGCTTGGAGAACTGGAGACTAGCAAGATTTCCTCCAGTCCTGGCCAGGCAGACTCAGGGTGAAGAAACCTTAGTTCCCTGAATTAATAGCATGCTGAGTAGGTGTTATCGTTTGGCTGTGTCCCTACCCAAATCTCATCTTGAATTATAGCTCCCATAATTTCCATGTGTCATGGAAGGGACCTGGTGGAAGGTAATTGAATCATGGGGGTGGATCCTTCCTGTGCTGTTCTTGCAATAGTGAATAAGTCTCACGAGATCTGAAGATTTTATAAAGGGGAGTTCCCCTGCACACACCCTCTTGTCTGCCACCATGTAAAGCATGCCTTTGCTCTTCCTTTGCCTTCTGCAATGATTGTGAGGCCTCCCCAGCCATGTGGAACTGTAAGTCCATTAAATCTCTTTCCTTTATAAATTACCCAGTCTCAGATATGTCTTTATCAGCAGCATGAGAATGTACTAATGCAGTAGGCCATCCTACCAACCAAATGTCTGTTCTGCCATCTAGTGCTAGACATGAAAATTGTGATTAATTGCACCATCCAGTTTATTGGTTAAAAAAATCATTAGGATTGTTGCTTGCTCTAGGAATAGTGAACTAATTTTTAGAATGTCCCTTGATCTCTACTGCTGGAGAAGCATTAATTAAAATCAGATGCCTCAGATGTTAGGTGTTATTAAAAGTTTTTGGACACCCTTAACACCGCTGTGGTGATCTTCCAGATATGTCCACAAAGTCATATACTCTTGATACTCTTTTCTTTAATAATTGAAGCATAATCCTCCTCTTGGATGTGGGCTAGACCTAGTCATTCACTTGCAACAAAAAGAATATAAGAGAAGTGATGAGATGTATCTTCCACGCTTGGCTTGTTAAAATATTGTGCTTTCTGTCTTGAGTGCGTTCTCTGTCTGGAGTGACTTGAAGTAGCAGAAATTAGCTGCCATGTTTTATGAGCAGCCCCTATGGAGAGGCCCACATGGCAAGGACCTGAAGTCTTCCAACAGCCACGTTGAGTGAGCTTGGAGTGACTCTTCCACCTTATTCAAGCATCCATATGTCTGCAGCTCCAGCTGATGACTGTGATCCCAAGAGATACACTGAGCTGAGCTGGAACCACCCACTTAAGCAGCTGCAGCATTCCTGACTCTGGGCAACTGTGTGAGATAATCAATGTTTGTTATTTTAAGCTATTAAGGTCTAGAGTCCCTTGCTGTGCTGCAATTGTTAATGCAGCCACCACCACCATTTGCTAAGGCAGTGCTTAACCTAAGTTGCATCAGAATCACCTGGAGAGCTCATCAAAACTCAAGTTCCTGGGCCTCAGTCCCAGAAATACCAATGCAGTAGGCTTAACATGAGGCCTGAGCATTTGCATTTCTAACAAGCTTCCAAGTAGTGCTGATGCTACTAGTGTGGAGATCATCCTTTGAGCGACAAGACCTTTATCTGCTTTCCAGAAAGACTTGTCGTGAATATGCTGTTCACAGCAGGGTAAATCTTTTCCATGGCACTTTTCTGGGAAATGTTTCTAGCTCCCCCAATCTAACTGGAGCCTCTGCTTCCCAGCATTGATGGGAATGACAGTTAATACTTACAATGGTTATTTTTGAGGCTTCTAAACCTGCTGGGCTTTCGGTAGACATTCCAGCCACTAGTCAATTATCAGCTCATTATTTTCCAATACAATTTCCCTCCCTTCTTAGCTTCTATTGGCAGACTCTTTGCTAACCTCTGGTTTGGTCTTGTGCTATCTGGGAACCTCAGATACAGGCACAAGGAGCTAAAATCTTTGACTGACCCCTAGAATAAGCTGTGAGCTGAAAGATTTTTTGTATTCTTTTCCTGATGCATGTCACCACAATTAGAAGTGAGAGAGCAAAAACTCCCTGATTGGAACTAGGAATCAGCAAGGTATAGATTCATGCTCTATAGTTTCCTCTTCAAAGCATACCCCTGCCTTTATCTTACCAGCGTGTTTCATTTGCAATGTCTTATGAATTTGGCAAATTATGAAATCAAAATTGAGGCTGGGAATTTCATGTCTTTCTGACCTCATCCATTATCCATTTCTTTTTTGAATCTAAAAGATGCTTTTTCCCTACTTAGTGTAGGAGTTTGCAATTTGATGGAGGAATCAGAAAAGAGCTTCAGCATGGGTAGTACATGTAATGCTAGGCAAAGGGTATAGGTAATAATTATCAGAGAGTTTCACAACTGAGAGAGCAAGCAAGAGTGGCCTTGGTATGCTAAAGCAAATAGGGGAAAGCCTCCTGAAGGAGATGGGATTATTAAAAAATGGATAGGAATTAGATAAACAGAGAGACACTGAGAAAAAATTCCAGGTAGGGGCAACTGTGAAGTGGAAGAGGGAAGCACATGTGGATGCATTACAGGATGGTGGCAAGAGGATTAATTTGACTATAGGGGATATTTTGTCTTCAAGCAGTATTACAAGGTGAGATGGGAAAGAAAAAGCAGACCCCCCTTGCAGGGGACCCTGGACATCAGTTTTAGTGTTTTACAATTACCATCTATTGATATGGGGAACATTTTTGAGCAGGGTGATTATGAGACATGCCCTTCATTTTTGTGTGTGTGGTTTTTTTTGTGTGTGTATTTGTTTCGTTTGGTTTTGTTTTCAGATGGAGTCTTGCACTCTTGCCTAGGCTGGAGTGCAGTGGCATGATCTCAGCTCACTGCAGGCTCCGCCTCCTGGGTTCATGCCATTCTCCTGCCTCAGCCTCCTGAGTAGCTGGGACTACAGGCGCCCGCCAACATGCCCCGCTAATTTTTTGTACTTTTAGTAGAGATGGGGTTTCACCGTGTTAGCCAGGATGGTCTCGATCTCCTGACCTCGTGATCCGCCTGTCTCAGCCTCCCAAAGTGCTGGGATTACAGATGTGAGCCACCACACCCGACCCACTGTTTTAAGAGTGATAGGGCTGGGCGCAGTGGCTCACGCCTGTAATCCCAGCACTTTGGGAGGCTGAGGTCAGGAGATTGAGACCATCTTAGCTAACACGGTGAAAACCCGTCTCTACTAAAAACACAAAAAATTAGCCAGGTGTGGTGACACACACCTGTAGTCCCAGCTACTTGGGAGGCTGAGGCAGGAGAATCACTTGAACCCGGGAGGTGGAGGTTGCAGTGAGCTGAGATCGCGCCACTGTACTCCAGCCTGAGCGATAGAGTGAGACTCCATCTCAAAAAAAAAAAAAAAGAGTGATATGGCAATGGGTATATACTGAATTAATTGAGCACAAGGATAGAGAGTACTGGGGTGAGAACTGCATTAGGGAATGGTCTTAGTTTATCTGCTGTAACAGAATACCACTGACTTAAACAACAAATACTGATTTCTTACTTCTATGGAGGTTGGAAAGTCTAAGACCAAGGTGTGGGAAGATCTGGTGTCCAGTAAGGGCACTCTTCCTGGTTTGCAGACTGCCATCTTCTTGTGTATTCTCACATATCAGAGAGAGCAGAGAGAAGGAGGCAAGCTCCCCTGTGCCCTTAACTCCACTTTGGAGGCTCCACCCTCATGCCTTCATCTAAATCCAATCACCTCGCAAAGGCCCCCAGCTCCTCGTACCATCACATTAGAGATGACAGTTTCAACATATGAATTTGGGGGAGGGGTACAAACATTCAGCCCGTGTTGTTGACACTCACACTCAACATTGAGCTCAGTCACATGTTGATTGTGAGGATAGAGGGTTCTGGAGGTGGGAACTCTGCCAGAGACACAGCTACTGTCTTTTGGGCTGGTGGCGATGAAGACCTGGACCAGGAAAGACTGGAGAGGAAGAATCATCAGATTTCGATTTCTGGTTGGTTCAGGAGACTAAAAAGGAATCATAAATGATGACTTTCCCAACTTTGCAGCGTGATGGTGTGGAAATGGGTAGAACTGAGGGGGCATGGTTGTGGATAGACAGAGAGGTCAGGTGGGGAGCTTCGAGTTCTAGGTGGAACCTTCCATGAGACAGGGGTAATACTATAAATGGAGGCTTGGAATGATCTGCTTGGAAGTGAGAAGACAAAGCATGGATGGATTGAGTATTTATGAGTTGGAAGGAGGAGGTCTTGGAAGAAGCCTCCCTGTGGGCATTGGGGTATTCTAAAATGCATTCAGAGAAGGGGGATGAGATCTAGGGCAACTATAATGCCATAGAGGTCGGGGAAAGGTCATTTTAAATGTAGACAGGAAGGAGGCTAAGGAGAGCCAAGAATACTGAAAATCTGATGGATTTGTCAACTAGGAGGTCAGGGTGAGGAATCTCATGGTGTTCAATATTTTGACTGAAATCCAGACATCAGTGGAAAAACTTTAGTGGAGTTGGCTATAATCTTTCTTCCAGGACCTCCTGAACTCCAGGACTCCACATAAAAGTCCTTTTCTGTTCATTGGGATCAGGCTGTTAAATAAGCAAGGTCTTGTGGCGGAAAAGGGTCATCTGCTTTCCCTAATTCAATATATACAATTTTAACTTATTCTTTTCCTGCCTCCCATATCCCTAACAGGACGGCTAGTTCCTTGAGTTTGTGTTTGGCTCAATTTTTTATTTTCCTGTGGTTTCTGGCACAGTGCCTTGCACATGGTAAAAACTCAGAAAATAGCTGTTGAATTCCCCATCTACTTAATCCTGTAAAATAAAAGCATGGGTGTGAAGATCAGGCAGGTGAAATGACCTTAACAAATTAAAACACAGCCTGGACCTCTCCTCTAGGGAGCCCAGCCTCTATGAACAGAAGCCAGAGACTTAATTACAGCCAATACAATTGTGAGCCCTATATCAACCTCAGGATCAAATCCCTGTAGCAGCTCTCACATCCTTTCTGCTGGCCCCCTTGATGCCCTTTTATCATGGGTATTTCTTAGCACCCCGACTTTCTCTAAACCTCCATTTACAATTTCCAAATGCATTGTTTTCCTAGTCCTTCCAGATAGGGTCCCACAAGAAAGTGGTCCGAGCGGTCACCCCCTAGGAAGGAAAGGATCCTTGGACGCAGGAGCCCAACCTTTGATCCTGCACCTGCCATATGATGACTTGATTTGGGATAAGTCAGTTCCCTTCTTTAGGACTCAGTATTATCCTCTCAAAAATACGTTTGATTAAATGTTTTCTGAGCATATTCATTCATCTTTAGAGAAATATCCCTAAACAATTCATAGACGTAAAAAGGACATGGTAAGGAGAGAGATGAAGAGAGACAGAAAAAATAAATCTATCCAGCAACATTTGGTTACCCAGAAAAGCATTTTCCTGTGGAGTCTCTCTGTTTTTTAAAAACATCATTGGCAGGGTGCTGTGGCTCATGGCTGTAATCCCAGCACTTTGAGAGGCCGAGGTGGGTGGATCACGTGAGGTCAGGAGTTCGAGACCAACTGGCTAGCGTGGCGAAACCCCGTCTGTACTAAAAATACAAAAATTAGCCAGATGCAGTGGCACATGCCGGTAGTCCTAGCTACTCAGGAGGCTGAGGCAGGAGAAACGCTTGAACCTGGGAGGTGGAGGCTGCAGTGAGCCGAGATCATGCCACCGCACTCCAGCCTGGGCAACGGAGTGTGACTCCATCTCAAAACAACAACAACAACAAAACATTATTATGAAAATTTCAGTATATAGCAACACTAAAATAATTTTATAGTGAAAACTCATCTACCTATTGTCTAGATTCTATTCTTTACATTTTACTAAACTTGTTTTTATCATATATGTTTCCATCTACCTATTCTCTCTCCAGCACTAATTCCCTTTTTGATTTCCTGATCCCTCTGAGGATATGACTGTCCTGAGACATCAGAGGCTTGCAGTAAAGTTATGGAAAATTGTCAGTCATTGAGGTGAAGTGAGGTTGGCCAGTTGGTAACCTGTGCCATCTAGGTTGCCCTCAGAAAGCGATTTTCTTCCTGCAGTCGTCAAAGCGTAGAGCACTTGCTAAAATAATGCATCAACTGAATTATGTAAAATATGAGAATAGGAAGACTGAGTTTCTTTGAAAACAGACACACATAATTTATAGATCCAATTAAGTAATGTCCATCAAAGCAGTCCCCAGCAGAGGTTATGTACTTACTCTAGTATTGCCGTCACACAGAGTATTTCGGGGGATTTTTATCTGGAATTCCCTCTAGAACTATATGTGTCACAAGGAAACTGGCTTTATTGTTTCTAGACAGGCCATACACTGATTAGATTCATAATCACAGCTTTGCAAAGCCCCCTTCCTCCCACCTTTCTCCCTTTAATTCCAGTTTGGCTCTAGTTCTAACTACCCATGAATTTGTATGGGCTGATAGCGCAATTGTGAATTCCCTAGGTTTACGGACACCTAAGAAGACAGCCTTGGTAACAACAGGCTTCTCCTATATCTCTAATGCTGAGCAACTCATTGCCAAATGCCTGCGTCTCAGTTTCCTTCTCTGTCAAATATGGTCAAGGACTTTTACTTTGCTTTAGTGAAAGGGTTGTTGTGATTAAAAAACAAAACAAAACAAAACAAAACTGAGATGCGTAGGAACCTAAAACTCCTGTAAATATGTGAAAAATAATGGATATTTTGATTTTAACTGTGTTTAAATAAGTTGTAGGCTGGACACCGTGGCTCACCCCCGTAATCCCAGCACTTTGGGAGGCTGAGGCTGGCGAATTGCCCAAGAGTTGGAGACCAGCCTGGGCAACATGATGAAATCCCATCTCTACAAAAAATTCAAAAATTAGCTAGGCCTGGTGCATGCACCTGTATCCCAGCTACTCGGGAGGCTGAGGTGGGGGGATCACTTTGAGCCTAGGAGGTTGAGGCTACAGTGAGCTGTGATTGTGTCACTGCACTCCAGCCTAGATAGCAGAGTTTGTTTGTCTCGAAAAACAAACAAACAAAAAGGAAATAACCTTAGAATGCTAGCAATGCTGGAATTATGGATGAGTGATTATCTTTTTTTTCAAAACTGTATAAGGTGATATTATTACCTTTATCATGAAAAAGCATATTAGAACTAAGCATCCAATATTCTTTTCACTTTTAGGACAAACAGCAAGAAATGACTTTTGTAGTAGTTACTTAGTTCAAGAAGGAAACAACGAGTCATTTGAGACAGAGATTGAAATAGCATGGAGAAGGTCCTTCTTTGTCTCCTGGTAGCATTGAGTACAATTTCCTTCTTCCATATCCTAAGACCATTGGTTTGCATTGCATCTCTGAGTAACAGCTGGAATCTCTCAAATGTGGTGAGAATATTCATATATCAATAATTCTAGAAGATTTTTCTTCTACGAGTTTTGAGCTATAAGAGGATTTTGAAAGGTTAGAATAACTGTTTGTTAACCAGCTAACTCCCATCTTCTGCACAGTGCCACTTTCCAAGAGGGATTAATGGGAAGTCCCAGAATAGAATCTCCAGCCTACACGTCTAGGACACAGCTTCTGTGAGCAGGAAGGTGGGAGGAGTGTGGAATGGTTAAAGACCCATTTTAGATGGAGACGAACAGAGAATGTGAAAACCAGGAAGGTGACAGCCAGAGCTGATGATAAGCCAGCTCCAAAGGAGAGGTAGTACTGAGATTCTTCAGACGTGCTTTTCAGTTACATTTTACTTTTTGTTTCACTACCTTTCCCAAGGGATTGAATTTACATCAGAATTTTACTGCCAGTGGAGGTCTCTTGCATTAAAGTTTCAGAAGTTGATAGTTGTAAAAAATGAACGCCTGAAAAATCACTACTGGTTGTATAGAGAGATAGAAATGGAAGGAGCTGGCAGGGCATGGCTGGGGGACACTGGCCGTGAATCACCTGATTCATGCAGGCTTTGTGTACTTGCTGGCAGGCCGCAGCAGTCTCCGGTGGAGGGCTGGGACTGGTGTGTGTATCTGCCATGTCTCGCAGCAATGCATGTGGAGCTTGGATGCCTAGCCTCTGTTCACATAATATGGTGCCAATAAAGCATCATAATTAAAATCTTTAATTATCACAGAAACATTTCCAGCAATAAGAGGGACTGAGCTGAAGAAAGAAGTGATCTACTTCTCTCTTCTTTCCACCCAAAATAAACACAAAAGAACGCTGCATAAGATGTAACAGCTACCACAACAAAAACAAGTATACCCAGCCAAAGTTCAAAGAAAGGAAATCCTGCCAGGGCAGTAAGTGGGGGCTGAGGCTGCTGTAGCCCACAGACGATAAACAGGAGAAAAGACCTGGGTTGAAAGCTGGGATTCAGGAATTTGGCCACTGCCTGCATTTGCCCCTGGAGACAAAACCATGCCTGCACATAAAGCCAAGCATCTTGACACGCTCCATGCTCCTTGACCTCATAGATTAGAAAACCCTGCCTCCCAGGCTCAGCAAAAGTGCCAGGAAGCTTGCCCTCTCTGTAGACTTTTGGACAAAATATAAAAATAAAAAAAGTCTCTCATAAGGAATTAAAACCACAGGTCTGAGCTCTATGTTTGCATGTGGCCTGAGTTTATGCTTCCCGTGAAGTGTGAGAACCACAAGCTGAGAAATCAACAGAAGAACTGGTCTCAGGACCATTGAAACCCTTGGTATCTTTGGCAAAAGAAAAACTGAAGCTGTTCCGAATGATTTTTTACAACTTGGTTCCCAGGAGACTACCCCAGAATGAACGACCACAATTGAGGATGGGAAACACAGTTAGAAATTTCAGTCACTCGAAGAAAGAAACCTACCGTGTGGAAGAGGCAGTAGAACCAACAAACCCCAAACTGACCTCAAAATCATAACACTCTGAAAGATACTTACATGCTTGTTTCAAATTAAAGAAACAAAAGAAAATATTAAAATTATTATGAAAAATCTGGACAGCATAAAAATATTTGACAAAGAGCCAAATAGAATGTGAAATGAAAAATTGTAAATGTTGAAGTTAAAAACTCAATAGGAAGGATAAACTGCAGATTAAAATAGCAGAAAAACATAGTCCAGGCATACCTCAGAGATCTTGCAGGTTCTGCTCCAGACCACTGTAATAAAGCAAATATCACAGTAAAGCAAATATTACAATAAAGTGAGCTGAACAAGTTATTTGATTTCCCAGTGTGTATAAAAGTTATGTTTATGCTATACTATAGTCTATTAAGCGTGCTATGTAATTATGTCTAAAAAAGTACATACCTTAGTTTAAAAATACTTTATTGCTAACAAAGTGCTAATGATTAGCTGAGTCTTCAGTGAGTTGTAATCTTTTTGCTGAGAAAGAGTGTTGCCTCAGTGTCGATGGCTGCTGACTAATCAGGATAGTGGTTGCTGAAGACTGGGGTGGTTGTGGCAATTTCTTAAAATAAGGCAACAATGAAATTTGCCTCATTGACCCACTCTTCCTTTCATGAAAGATTTCTCTGCAGCATGCGATGCTGCTGTTTGATAGTATTTTACCTCCAGTCAAACTTCCTTTAAAATTGGAGTCAATCCTCTCGAATCCTGCTGCTGTTTTATCTACTAAGTTTATGTAACATTCTAAATCCTTTGTTGTCATTTCAACAATGCTCACAGCATCTTTACCAGGAGGAGATTCCGTCTCAAGAAACCACATTCTTCGTTCATCCATAAGAAGCAACTCATTATCGGTTCAAGGTTTATTGTGAGATTGCAGCAATTCAGTCACATCTTCAGGCTCCACTTTTAAGTCTAGTTCTCAGGCCATTTCCACCACATCTGGAGTTACTTCCTTCTCTGAAGTCCAGAACTTCTCAAAGTCATCCATGAGGGTTGGAATCAATTTCTTCAAAACTCCTGTTTGTGTTGATATTTTATAGCCTCCTCCCAAGAATTACAAATGTTCTTCATGGCACCTAGAATGGTGAATTCTTACCAGAAGGTTTTCAGTTTACTTTGCCAAGATCTATCAGAGGAATCATTATCTATGGTAGCTATAGCCTTACAAAGTATATTCCTTAAATAATGAGACTTGAAAGTCAAAATTACTCTTTGTCCTGTGGGCTACAGAATGGATATTGTATTAGCAGGTATAAAAAACAACATTCATCTTATACCTCAGAGATCTTAGATAACCAGATGCATTATCAATGAGTAGTAATATTTAGATGGATATCTTTTTTTTCTGAGCAGTAGGTCTCAATAGTGGGCTTAAAATATTCAGTAAACCATGCTGTAAACAGATGTGCTGTCATCCAGGCTTTGTTGTTCCATTTGTACAGCACAGGCAGAATAGGCTTAGCATAAATTGTAAGGGCCCTAGAACTTTTGAAATGGCAAATGAGCATTGGCTTCAGCTCAAAGTCACCAGCTGCATTAACCCCTAACAAAAGTGTCAGCCTGTCCTTGAAACTTTGAAGCCAGGTATTAACTTCTCTGTAGCTATAAAATTCCTAGATGGCATCTTCTTCTATCTTCCATGTTGTCTACATGGAAAATCTGTTGTTTGGTGTAGCCACCTTCATCAATAATTTTATGTAGATATTCTGGATAACTTTTTGCAACTTCTGTGTCAGTACCTGCTGCTTCGTCTTACACTTTTATGTTATGGAGATGGCTTCTTTTTTTAAACCCCATGAACTAGACTCTGCTAACTTCACACTTTTTTTTCTGCAACTTCCTCACCTTCTCAGCCTTCATAAAATATGAGAGACTTAGGGCCTTGCTCTGGATTAGGCTTTGGCTTAAGGGGATGTTGTGGCTGGTTTGATCTTCTGTCCAGATCAGCGATAAGGCTGTTTCACTTTCTTATCATTTGTGTGTTCACTGGAGTAGCACGTTTGTTTCCTTTAAGAACTTTTCCTCTGCATTTACAACTTGGCTAACTGTTGCAGGAGGCCTAGCTTTCAGCCTGTCTCAGCTTTCAACATGCCTTCCTCACTAAGTTTAATCATTTCTGGCTTTTGATTTAAAGTGAGGGAGGTGCAACTCTTCCTTTCCCTTGAACATTTATAACATTGTAGGGATATTAAATGACCTAATTTCAATATTGTTGTGTCTCAGGTAATAGGGAGGCCTGAGGAGGAGAGAAATGGGGGATAGCTGGTCTGTGGAGCAGTCAGTACACACACATTTATCAATAAAATTGCCTGTCTTCTATGGGCGTGGTTTGAGGCACCTCAAAACAATTACAATAGTAACATCAAAGACCACTGATCACAGATCACCATAACAGATACAATAGTCATGAAAAAGTGAAATATTGAGAAAAATACCAAAATGTGACACAGAGACACAGCATGTGAGCATGCTATTGGAAAAATGACCCCGATAGACTTACTTGATGCAGGGTTGCTGCAAACCTTCAATTTTTAAAAAATGCAATATCTGCAATGCACAGTAAACCAGAGCTCAATAAAGCAAGGTATGCCTGTAATAACTAAAAGGTAAATGATAAACTTACTGAACAGCAGAGGAAAACAGCTGAAAAACATTAACAATGAAAAGATTTGAGAAACTTCTTAAAGAGATAAAAAGATGGAACTGTAAAAGGGTGGTTTACACACTCGGAGTATAGACTTACTAGGTCCAAAATGCATTTAACAAAACTTCCAGAGGACAGAACATGGAGAACTTTCAGATAAACAAAGAGAGAAGTAACTACATAAAACCTTTACTGAAACTACTAAATGACATGCTTTAGCAAGAAAGACTGAATCCAGAAGGAAAACAAGATGTACTAAAAGCAAGAGTGAGCCGAGAAGATGGTAAACACACTCATCCATCCAAACGAGCTGTGACTATAAAATTAATAAAAGTAATATGTTGCTTGGATTAATAGCAGTTTTACCAATGGTAAAATTAGAATGAGGGAAAGGTGAAGTGGAGGGCAGTGTTAAAGCATTTTATTTTTTATTTTACTTATTTATTTATTTTTTTGAGACACGGTCTCACTCTGTAGCCCAGGCTGGAGTGCAGTGGCACGATCACAGCTCACTGCAGCCTTGACCTCCCAGGCTCAAGTGATCCTCCTTCCTCAGCCTCTGGAGTAGCTGGGACTACAGGTGAAAGCCACCACACCGAGCTAATTTTTGTATTTTTTGTAGAGATGGGGATTCACTATGTTGCCCAAGCTGGTCTCGAACTCCTGGGTGATCTGCCTGCCTTGGCCTCCCAAGGTGCTGGGATTATAGGCAGGGGCAACTGTGCCTGGCCTCAAGCTTTTTAAACCCTTGCATTGATAGAGAAGGATTGCAATAGTAATTTGAAGTTTTCTTAAATTAACTACCGTGCAAAAATTGAAATGTAACCACTGAAATAATAATTTCTAAACTGGAAAGGGATTCAATAAAATAAACTTGACTACTCCAATAAAAGAAAAGAAAAAAACAAACAGACATAGTACATGGAAAGCATCAAATAAGATGATAGAAAACAAGTCCAAATTTCGTCCAGGCACGATGGCTCATGTCTGTAATCCCAGCACTTTGGGAGGTCAAAGCAGGCAGATCACTTGAGGTCAGGAGTTTGCGACCAGCCTGGCCAACTTGGCAGAACCCCGTCTCTACTAAAAATACAAAAATTAGCCGGGCATGGTGGCATGCACCTGTAATCCCAGCTACTTGAGAGATTGAGGCGTAAGAATCATTTGAACTCGGGAGGTGGAGGTTGCAGTGAGCTGCGATTGCACCACTGCACTCGAGCCTGGGTGACAGAGTGAGACTCTGTCTCTTAAAAAAAAAAATAAAAAAGGAAAGAAGTCCAAATTTCTAAGCACAGGGGACATTCCACATCTGTGGGTTCTACATTCAGGGATTCAACCAATCTCCAGCCCCCCCTCCCACAAAACAATACAATAATAAAAAGTAATACAAATTCTAAAAAATATGGTCTAAGAGCTGTTTACGTAGCATTTCCATTCTGTTAGGTATTACAAGTAATCTAGAGAAGATTTAAATGTATACAGGAGGATGTGTGTAGGTTATATGCAAATACCATGCCACTTTATATAAGGAACTTGAGCATCCATGGATTTTGGTATCCTTAGGGGGTCCTGGAACCAATCCTTTGTGGATACCAAGGGACAACTGTAATCAAAATAAATTTAAATGGATTAAAATCAAATACTAAAGGAGTCCAGATTGGATAATTTACTCAGAAAAAATAAATCTCTGCCAAAAAGCATCTGAACCTTTTGAGAAAATCCCTACTGCCTTTAATCTTCCTCAGGATATTTCACTTCTGTTATTTTCTGCGTCAAGGGGTAAAAATGCATGTTGCTGAGCATTGGCAAAAGGAAGTTCAGGGTACAGAAAAAATATCATTAACACATGTCATGAGGTGCTGCTGATGGAGGCAGAATTGCTTTCCTGGATTAACAGTAAAAACTTCCTAAAACCCATCTAATCTCTTTAGCTTCCTGAAGAGCAATGGTAATTCAGCTTTGTGGTCCACGAGACGAGTCCAAATGTTTTATTGTGCAATCGTAGATTGATCCATTTATTCAATAATAATTAATAAGAAATTAATTTTTCTTAATAATTAAGAAAAACTAGTGCCTGGCACCGGTGCTCATAGTTGCAATTTTGTGATCTTTAAGTTGTCCTTTCACAGTTAATTAATAGCATTTAAAAAGTACAGAAATGTGTATCAGGAAAGGAAGGAGCTGCAACCGCGTACTCCAGGAACAAATACCCATTGCCAGAAAGAGAGACAGCAGCCTTCAGTTCTGTGTTGGGGACTTGTGCGTGTCCTTTGAAAAGGCTGTTTCCTGAGGCTTTGCTCAACTATGACCCTCTGAACTCCATTGACTTAGTGATTCCCAGAGTTAGAGAGTGTCAGAGCTAAAAGAACCTCTGGATTTCTGTGAAGCTGCTCTAGAGATGAGGACAATTTACAAGCTCCCTCTCTGCCCCCCACACTGGGGTCAACACTTTAGACTAGTAGCTGGACATATCTGACATTTTCTTAGTTTGCTTACATCCTCACAAAATGCCTACATACATCCTGCTCCAATTCCCTTGGCCCCAGCTGGCATAGGTCCTCCTGCAGAGTGACTTGAGTGAAATAAATGCAACGTTGGTAGCAAACAACCCACAGACCCTCCAGGTAACTGAAAGAGCCCAGAATGTGTTGTCCCTTCTGCAGCAGGAAGCTCCCTCCTAAATCCCTTCATTCCCTTTATACCCCAACTTCAGTTTCTTTCCATAGCCTGACCAACCTAAATTGATGATGTGGTTCTACCCTTTGCTGCGGTTCTGGCGAACATTTCAGAGGCTCATCACTGTCCCTTTTTCCAAATGGGGTCTAGGTATCCCTGGAGAAGGCAGGGCTGGGGAGGTTAGATAAAGTGATTCTCTTCTCCCTGCTTCCCATTTGCAGCATACAAGATAACAGGTATGTATTTTTCCCACTTATCGTGGACCTTCAAGAATCTATGGAATCTTGTTTAGGGCCCCTTTACGTCTGACTCAATTTCTTTACCCCAATGAAATGAGCAAACAGCTGGCTTTTCAGGCTCTGTATCGGGTCCTGACACACAATCCCCCTGTAAAAGAAGCTAGGGCCTTCCAGGCAACAAAAGTTAGGCAGAAAAATCGTCTTTTTATTAACTCAAATACTGTCCTGTCATAGTAAATATAAGATGGTTTACGGTCACAGGGCACATCGACTGGCTTCATAAACGCTGGCTCCTGGAGCTCAGCTGGGTGCCTTGATATTTGACTCTGGATGGAGTTTGGCCCAGTGGAAACGTTTGCCCGTGATTTCCATCAATGTAGAAAAACAGGACTTAGAGCTCATAAATTCTCTGCCTGGCCAGGGTTGGGGATGGGAGTTCTATTGTAGAGCCTGGGGGAAGGGCCTGAAGCTTGAGGGTGGAGGATGTTAAAGGACTTCCATCAGGATACTGTTTCTTCAGTTTTTGAATCTGTCTTTCACGGTGGACATTTTTATAGGGCCATTCAATCCCAGGATGTAATGGAGATCAGAGCGGGTGTGAGGGGGCTGCAATGTCAGGAATTGGATAGGGTTACTTTCCCCCCCCACCCGCTGTCCCTCGTGTGTGCCCGAGCAGCCACACTGGTGACAGGATGTGAAATGTTCGCAGAATAGACGAGGCTGTCTGTCTGTCCACGGCACACACGTCTGTCCCTGCCTCTTGCAGAATGAGCGATCCTGGACTCCTCCAGACCATGACTGTGTCTGACTCATCTCCTGGCATGTGATGGAAGCTCAGTCCACTCTTGCAGGCTGCGGCTCCTTTTTCCTAGAGACGGAGCCAAAGTTACTGCTTGCCTATTCCAAAAAGACAGGGTGGTCATGGCCATGGGGAGAAGGGAAAGAAGAGGGAGGTATATCCGTTATTTATTCACATAGTCAGGTATTGTGACCTGTCACAAACGCTGGTCTTTGCTTGAGAATTCAACTGTTTATAAGGGACATGGGCGGCGTGACTTTGTCAATTACAGGTTTCTTCCCTAGCTAAGCTCCTGGGCCCAGTGACAGCCCACACCACTGAGAGCTTCATCTGAGGAAGCCGCCTTCAGCACCACACAGATCCGTACCCTACACTCTCTTTTTGCCCTTTGTCTGTCCTCTTTGTACCCCTGGGATCCGGACATTGGCACGGGCACAATTCACAGCTCTGTCATTTTGCGCTTGTGTGAGTGAAATGCCTGCAGTTGGGTGTGGCGTCCATCTCCTGCTGGAATCCCGCAGTGTCTCCAGCCTGGTGGGAGGTCTGACACATTGTGGACAATGCATTTAAGAACGGTCTGGTGGCTAGGTCCAGTGGCTCACCCCTGTAATCCCAGCACTTTGGGAGGCCAAGGTGGTTGGATCAAGAGGTCAGGAGTTCGAGACCAGCCTGGCCAACATGGCGAAACCCCGTCACTACTAAAATTACAAAAATTAGCAGGGCATGGTGATAGGTGCCTGTAATCCCAAATCCCAGCTCCTTGGGAGGCTGAGGCAGGAGAATCGCTTAAACCCAGGAGGAGGAGGTTGCAGTGAATCAAGATCACGCCACTGTACTCTAGCCTGGGCGACAGAGCAAGATTCTGTCTCCAAAAAAAAAAAGAATGATCTGGTATCTCAGGGTGAATGCTCGAATGCTCACAAGAAAATCAGGAGCAGAGGGAAGGAAAAATGCGGTGCAGTGTCACTTCCTAAGGCAAGAGACTTAGGTAGGGGTGGACAAGAATACACAGCCATACCCAAAGTCCAAACTTCCTTTCCTCTAGGGCAATGGGTCTCAATTCTGGCTGCTTGTTAGAATCACCTCGGAGCTTGTAAATACCAGCATCCTTGTTCTGTCCCCAGTGATTTCTACTTTTATTGGTCTGAGGTAGGCTCCAAGGCATCTCTGCATCTTTTAAAAGCTCCCAAGATGACTCTAACATCCATCGAGGAATGGAGGCCTCTGGCTGAGATGTATTACAAACAGAAATGAGGGAGATGGAAGCAATGTGTTTCTGGTCTCTTACTGGATCGTCTGTGCCCACCTCTCCCATAGGCTACATGGTGTCAGGATCTGTGCTTTGCTGTACAGTATTGCTGGAACTTAAGTTTGAATTTTACCAACCTTCCTTCTGTAAACTTGAGGAATGTCACTTTAATTTCCCACACTTTGCTTCCCCTGTCTTTTACAAGAAGAAAACATTTTAATAAGTTTTCCTGAGGTACTAAGTACTTCAGTTCCAAACCAGATTCTCTATCAGGCACCTGTGTTGAAATTGCACTTTGATCAAAATGGAATTGCAATAGTTAATTATTTAGAGATATTTACTCATGATTTTTAGTAATGGAGCTATATTGTTAGTCAGCTCACTTTACCATAGGCATAATCAGCCAGGGTATCCAGACTAAAAGAAACTCTATATTCCAAACCAAAAATCCAGACACACGCTGTAATAAAATTTGTTTTCCTCCATGTTAAATATCCTGAGTATGATGATTGTATTATGATTACTTAGGAGAATGTTTTTGTTTGTAGGTAATACACGTGGAAGTATTTGAGGTGAGATGTTTAACTCTATTACAGTTCAGAAAGAATATATACAGTTACACACACACAGAGAGGCAAAGGTGGCAGGAAAAAAGAAATGGTGACTCCAGTTGAAGAGTATGTAGGTAATACACTTTTTTTTTTTTTTTTTTTTTTTGGAGACGAGTCTCCCTCTGTTGCCCAGGCTGGAGTACAGTGGCGCTGTCTCGGCTCACTGCAACCTCCACCTCTCGGGTTCAAGCGATTCTCCTGCCTCAGCCTCGCGAGTAGCTGGCATTACAGGCATGTGCCACCATACCTGGCTAATTTTTGTATTTTTAGTAGAGATGGGGTTTCACCATGTTGGCCAGGCTGGTCTTGAACTCCTGACCTCAGGTGATCTGCCTGCCTCGGCCTCCCAAAGTGCTGTGATTACAGGCGTGAACCACCACGCCCGGCCAATACACTCTTACTATTGTACCTTTCCTGTAACTTTGAAAATTTTCAAAATATAAATTTAGAGGATCAAAGAATTGTTAAGAAAACAAGATGGGCCTTTTGCAAAAAAACCAAAACCAAACTTGCTGCTTGAAAAATAAATATTAATTGTACAACCTAAGCAAAAAATAAAATAAAATAAAATAAAAATATGTATTTACACATTGCCCCTCAGTCTCCTCAGTTGCCTTAGGGATAGCCTGTGCTTCCATCCTGTACCTGGAATGTGAAGAAGAAAGTGCTGTTCACTGAATTTGGTAGGAACATGTTCATTTCCATTTCTAGAGTTTTCTAAGGGGAAGGATACTTTAAAGATAATCAATTGCCTAAGACCTTAATAATAAATAAATTAGCCAATAATAAATTAAACATATGATACAAGATCAAACTTTTATAATATATAATATAAATAAAATTATATCATAAAATATAAGATTATATCTAATATGTAATTAATGTAATATGTTATATAATTAAATTTTATATAGAACATTAAAATATATGTATATAATTGAATATATATTCACATGTAATAAAAATAATATATTTTCAAAAATATTTTTACTTTTAGGTGTAAGAAGAGTGTAGAAGTAGAGTTTGGACACATAAATGTCTGAATTTCTAGATGCTTGAAGAGGTGTGTCCATTAATACGAAATTACCTGTTCCAGATTTGCCTTGGGTGGTAGCCCCCAGCTGAGGGGCTAAGAGACTGGAGTAAAACAAAGCATCTCCACCCAGTCTCTTTTTTTGTTGTCATAATAATACTAACAGTTAATATTAGTTGAATACTCATATGTGCCAGGCTCCAGGCTGATTGGTATTCATTGTTTTACACAACAGTGTTCTGGATTTGTATTCCTTGTTTTACATAATTGTTACAATTTCCCCATGAGGTAGGTATTATTATTAGCCTTTGTACAAGGGCATAGCTGAGATTCAGACAGGCATTGTAACTTACTGAAGGCCACATCACTGCTAAGTGGTAGAGTCAGAATCTGAGCACAGAGCAGTATTATTCCTGAGCTCAAGCCTTAAACCATTGTAATCTACCACCTGGCCTTTTATTATTACTTTTCAGTAGCATTGTGGTTTTTTTCTTCAAGGGCTATTTTTTACACTGGCATTTCGTAAACATTTTTGTGACAATTTTTTAGACTTCCGTGTTTAGCTTATTTGATGATGCAACTCTGCAGTCTCTAATCTCTTCATTATTCAGTTCTTTTAAAAAGCATGTACAATATATTAAGTCTGCAAATGATACAGTTAACTTCTCACATGCCAGATTTGATATTTTGCCATGTTTGTTTGTTTCAGACATAGCTACAGATAGATAGAGATCGTTTTAAAGAAAATAAAACTGGAATAGTTACAGGCAGATGTGCCTGTGTCAGATTCCACCCTCTGCCTTCCTTCCCTCGAGATAATCATCTTCTTTAACATTTTTATCATTTGCTTTCTTACTTTGAATTTTTTATTACTTACATATAGCATAGATCACTACTGTTTTTGTTTTTAAATTGTATAATTGATCTTTGAAATTTTTATTTTATCTATGTATTATTGAAGTACATAGTACTTTATATATATTATAAATAATACCATATGTATACAGTATAAAGTAATGTTTTCAACATTTAAAATTTTTTGCACATCCAATTTTTGTTTGTTTGTTTTAGAGACAGTGTCTCACTATGTTGTCCAGTCTGGTGTGCAATGGTTATTCACAGGCACAACTGCAGTACACCAAGTCTCTAACTCCTGGGCTCAAGGGATTCTCCTATCTCAGCCTCCCAAGCAGCAAGGAGCTACAGGCTCGAGCCTCTATGCCTGGCTTTTCCATTTTTTTCTTAAATCTTGTCTTATAAATGAAATCTTGGTGGACTATAGCTTTCCTGAGTCATAGATATTTTCCCTCAGATTTCTGCAGAATCTGCTCCCCGGTCTTATGGTATTTAATGGTGTTAAGTAAAGGCCTTAGACCACTTCTTTTATCTTGCTTTTAGGTAACTTACAGGATTCTGTCTTTATTCCTAAAATTCAAAACGTTTACCAGGACACAGCAAATGCTTGTCCCTTTTCAGCAATTTTGTTAACGATGAACATTTTTTCTCTGAGGATTCCAGGTCTTGAGATCTTTTTCCAAAACATTCAATGACCTGCATCGTGGAGCTTCATTCTCTGATCTCAACCTGTCTGCTCCTCTTCCTGTTCCCATATCTGAGTAGCTTTTCTCTGCAGCTTGAGAGGAGATGGCTTCAAGCTTGGCCTCCACAATGATACTTAACCTTTCTACTTTTGTATTTTCAGTTTCTTTGAATGATTTCACCTGTCCTTTTTTCCTGCTCACCTCTTAAGTAGCTGCTTCTTAACCTGTCTTTATTCTTACTATTCTTTATTCTTACTATTTCCAATTTCATCTCTGTTTGATGAAGTCCATATTTACATTTAGTGAGAGGATTGGACAGGTATCACTTAATTCTTACCTCGGGTTTTTTTGTTGTTGTTGTTACAAATCTTCTTTTTTCTTCCCTCTGAAAGGTGCCTTTGTTGTCTCTTTCTCTTTAGAGGTTGTCTTTTTCTTTTAATTTTGTAACTTCTCTTTCTGATGTCTGTTGACTCATGCTTAAATGTTCAAGGGTTTTACTCAGGCCTTTAATTTGCTCAAAAAGTAGAGTGTGTGATTCGCCTCAGATAAACAGGAGGTCTAGCTGATGAAAAATCCATTCTTATTAAGTGATTCAGCAACTGTGAAGAGGGGAAAAGAGGCGGAATCGCAGGGCATCCATTAAGGAAACATTTCTGGGCCTTCGTCCTACCCGTGCTCATTTTTATGAATCTGCTGGGCTAGATGTTTGCTTTGTATGTATCGTTTTGTTTGTTGGAAGTTTGTTGTTCTCATTGGTTTTAATTTGGGTGAGCTAAGGCGTCTCTGTGGCTATACAATTTGACTGTGTCAAACCTATTGCCTATTCTGGTACCTGCTCTTTCAGGGAATCTGTTCGCTGTCCTGAGGATATTCTGCTGGGTGCAAGTATGTGCAAGCATGGCTGCCATTGAGTTTCTGAGTGCATTTCTGTTTATGCTGATTTCACCTTGCTTTTTTTTTTTTTTTTAGACGGAGTTTCACTCTTTCGCCCAGGCTGGAGTGCAGTGGCGCGATCTCTGCTCCCTGCAACCTCTGCCTTCCGGTTTCAAGTGATTCTCCTGCCTCAGCCTCCCGAGTAGCAGAGGCTACAGGTGCCTGTCACCATGCCTGACTAATTTTTGTATTTTTAGTAGAGACAGGGTTTCACCATGTTGGCCAGGCTGGTCTCGAACTCCTGACCTCGTGATCCGCCTGACTTGGCCTCCCAAAGTGCTGGGATTACAGGCATGAGCCACCGTGCCCGGCCTCACCTTGCTTTCTTTTTATTTTTTATCTGTTTATTTTATTTTATTTCTTTTTTGAGACAAAGTCTTACTCTGTCGCCTTGGCTGGAGTGCAGTGGCACAGTCTCGGCTCACTGCAAGCTCCGCCTCCCGGGTTCACACCATTCCCCTGCCTCAGCCTCCCGAGTAGCTGGGACTACAGGTGCCCGCCACCAGGCCCCACTGATTTTTTGTATTTTTAGTAGAGATGGGGTTTCACCATGTTAGCCAGGGTGGTCTGCCCTGTCCTGACCTCGTGATCTGCCCGCCCCGGCCTCCCAAAGTGCTGGGATTACAGATGTGAGCCACCGCGCCCGGCCGGCTTTGCCTTGCTTTCTAATTCTCCCCAAATCTAGGGAGATTGAAGTCCTTCTGGTGTAGCCCCTCATCACATCACATACTGTTTTCGGGAAGGTATTATATCTGTGCAACATGGCCCTAGGTGTCATCCTTTAACTTGATTCCTCAAAGCTGAATGTGGATGCCACCCTTCACTAGGGCTCAGTACTGAAGAAGGGCTTCCCAGATTTTTCTTCTTCTTAGGTCATTTTGCATAAGATTGGGAGAAAGACAAGAGAAGGAGGAAATCTAACGAAACCAAAGGTATCTTTTATTTCATAATTCGTGCCTTTGCTTTTATGCTTAGAAAACAGTTCTTCAGGAATGACTTCATCTGTTTTCAAGTTCTTATATGTAATATAATATACTCTCAGACACATTTAACTCAACACATCTGGGGTTGACTTTTGCATGTGGTTTGAGGTGCTGCTGGAGCTTCATTTCTTATCTCAAGTAGTTAAATGATTGTCTCAGCACCTTCTGTTAATTATAAATATCTTTTGCATTTTTATTATTTTATGAAAAAATGACATATTTGTGCATGTAGAGAAATCATGTTTTGTTTGGGTGTTAGGTCTAAAACTCCACGTGTAAGTAAGCTCTTAATACAGTCTAACATTGACTTGAGAAACTCTTTAATAAAGTCTAGGATGGTTTTGAGGCAAGATGCTTCCGCTCTAAGGGGCCCTCAGGGATCTGGGGACCTTGGAGAAGACAGGTGAGTCTCAGCCCCATTTCTGTTTTCTAGGACACAGGCTCCTAGTTGAACACCAGGCTAAATTGCCTGCATCATTTCAATTGTGCTGTGTCTCCCCATTGCCAAGTTGAATCTGTGTAAGTGAAATGGGTTTAATGTTGAATGTGACACCCCTTTATACAAAAGTAGATTACATTTCTTCCTCCACTGTTCCATTCCCATACTGCTTGAAACACGGTAGGTTTATAAAAACAAGGGTTTGTGAAAGACTTCCTGGAGTGGAATGGAGGGAGGATGAACTCCAGGCAGAAAAGACCCACCCAGCGGGAGGCATAAGGGTGTAATCTGTGCTCAGGAAGCCATAAGTGTTTTTGTTCAGCAGAAATGGGGGTCACCGCTGGGGAGTAGTGGGTGAGAACACTGACGAGGTAGGTAGCGTGGGACACCATTGGTGAAAATGGTGAATTCTAGACTGAAATGTCTGTGAGTTATTTGCAAATCAGGCACGTGCTGCTGAATGAGGTTAAGTGACATTATTCTCAGGGGGCTTGAGGAATACTAATTTGGCACACCAGGACACAGGGTGGAATAGAGTTAGGGGGCAGTCTGCCTGTGGGGAGATAATTTATGGGGATATTGCCATCGTTTAGTTTCAAGATAATAAGGTACTAGACTTGTTGGGGGTGGAGGGTATGGTGGAGGAAGGTGGTACCTGTTAAATCCTCAGGGATGGCATCTTATCCCAACCCTGCAGGTTTTGAAAATCTGGATGAACATTTCCTCTTCGTGCTTGAAAGACAAAACCTTTGCTTTATCTCTCTTTCAAAAGGAGGCTGAGCATGCTTCAAACTAGATTGCCTTGGTAGGTCTGGGGACTTAACAGTTCCAAAGTCAGCACCCCTCAACAAGAAAGGCAATAATCAGCTGCGCACCCCTCAGGGGTTTGCACTGAGCTGCCTTGAGCACATAGCCCACAAGGCATCACAGAGATATCAGCACCGCACAGGGCTGAGCGGCTGTCAGATGTCAGCTCTGGTAATGACTGTATCTTGTAAAACTTTGTGAATTTCCCATTCCCCTTGTGAGCACTTTTATTTCTCATTTATATTTTTTAATAAGCTTGATACATTATACATTGCTCATTTGCTACTAAAATTGGAACCAGTAGAGCAATAACTGGCAATTACCTCCTGAGCGCTGTGAATTTTCCTGCTACTTTTCTGGAATCCGTGGAAGGCTCAGAGCTACTCAAACCACCAGGCTTTGGCCTTAGGCTTTGCAACTGGACCAGTAGTCTTGCCAAGCCTCTGCCTAGAACACAGACTAGCCACTCAATAGAAACTCTCAGAAAAAAGGTACAATCGAATGTCTTGCTTATGAGGCAGGAAGTTTTCAAAAATGCTCTTTTTCCTTCTGAATCTGTGACTTTTTTTGAGTCTCTGGCCCTCATGCTTCCTGGTGATGATATCAGTGGCATCACTCCCTTACCTTTGTGTCTAATTTTCCTTGCAGAGTCCTGTCTAGAGTTTTTATAGGACAATTATTAGATCGTCTATTGCTCTATAGCTCCTATCTGTAAGCAGTATCAGTGGAATAAAATTCCTCCTGGATGTTATTTTAAGGGAAGTTTAATTAAGATGTGGATAGTTAGGTCAGGGGCCTACTTACAGATTTCAAAGGAAGTACCTGAGACGGGAGAATGTGTGAGAGAAGGGGATTAGGGATGATGAGCTTAAAAAAAGGTATTTTGATAAACTAGTATTATTTCACATGTCTAGAAAGAACTCCAGGAGTTGCCAGAAAAGAGTAAGTTAGCTGGCTAGGGGCATCTCAGAAGAAAAGCTTTTAAAACAAGGGATGATGTGGACAGGTGTTTGATTGGTAAGGAATCAAATCGAAGACATTCAGGGGATTTGAACTGCTGTTCAGAATTTGAGATATGGATTTTTTATTTAGAATGTAATCTAATCTGGACAGGTCTTGAGGACCCCAACAAAATCAAGGGTAGAGAAGATCTTAGTTGTTTCAACTAAGAGAGAAGGCACAGTATCCTCATCAAAGAGGTCTGTAATGATGCTGTTATTTAAAGCTGCCAGTGCAATGGTGGCTTCTGGCTTAAACCACTGGTGAATGCAGCCACAAGACCCACTCCTTTCTGCAAGCAGCTTCTCTCACACAAGGTATGTCATGGCGGTCTTCATGGCCAACCCCAATGCTGCACCTGCTGGGGCATCAGCGCTTCCTGTCCTGTGAACTTACAGAACACCTCTCCTCAACCCAGCACTGTCACTGCTGAAGGGAAGAATGACTCCAGCTCTCTACTTAGCCATAGAGACACAGTGGGATCATTTGTTACTGGGATCCTGTATTTTGTTATCACCCTTTAGCCAAAGCAATTCTTGTAGACTCTGCCCCATGAAAAACATTGTAGACTCTGCCCCATGAAAAACAAAAGAAGCTTTAACTAACATGGTCCTAGAAAGACCAGGAAGCCTTAGACCCAGGGGACTAGAATTCCAAATGGCACTACAGGCAACTTTTCCAGGCAGTCAATTATAATTCTCCTTCTTGCTTAAAGGGGAGGACTGTAAGTCTACCAGAGAGGGAAGAAGTTCTTGACTTGATTTATTCAAGGCTCCAATAATGTGCATGCAATGGAAAATGTGAAAAGTGGGAATCACTTTTCTCCAGTATACCACATCCGTTTCCACTTCTCAAGCACAAGGGCAGCTGATCATGCTGAATTGGGAAAGGTTTTAGCTGTGCCTTTCTTTGTCTTCATTTGCATTTGAAAAAGTTCTCCAGCCTTGCCTAAAACAGTTAATCATTTTGGGTTCAGCACTGTTCCTCCAACCAGTAGGCAGAGTTCTGGAGAAAGACATATTTCTGTATACATGGGGATTCTCTTTATAAGTAAACTTAGAAATGAGGTGACAGAGCCAAAGCCAGCCACCTAAGATGAGGCAGAAACGGCCTCCTCTGAATCCCCCTTTGATGTTGCCCTTGAGAATGCTTCCATGGGGAAGCTGTACTGATCAACACTGGAATCGTATTTTGCCCTGCCATGCCTGGTGCTTAGGTTATCAGTATTGTGGTCAGCCAAGGGAAAATTAAAGTGTTCAAGAACCGGCCAGGTGCGGTGGCTCACGGCTGTGATCCCAGCACTTTAGGAGGCCGAGGCGGGTGGATCACGAGGTCAGGAGTTCGAGACCAGTCTGGCCAACATAGTGAAACCCTGTCTCTACTAAAAATACACAAAAAATTAGCAGGGTGTGGTGGTGTGTGCCTGTAATCTCAGCTACTCAGGAGGCTGAGGCAGGAGAATCGTGTGAACCTGGGAGGCGGAGGTTGCGGTGAGCCAAGATTGTGCCACTGCACTCCAGCCTGGGCGACAGAATGAGACTCTGTCTCAAAAAATAAAAATAAAAAAAATAAAGTGTTCAAGAACCAAATACAGCAATTGCCAGTCACACAGCAATAAAATCAGGTGTAAATCAAATCAGTAAGTGCCCATCAGTGTCCTGTGCAGGTGGGAACAGAAAGAGGATTCAGACAGGGTTCCTATTTTTACAAAGCATGCAGCTTAGTTAGATAGAGTAGACTCAGATCTGAAGCGTTAGCTAGTAATCCTCAAGTTAAATTATATAAGAAAAAACATACAAGAGGAAGAGGAAATGCCACAAGGAAATACCAAATGCGTGGAAAACAAATCATTATGGTCAAGTTGCACAGAGGAGGTCATTGGACCTTAACTAATAAGGATTTGGTATGATCAGGAAGATGATCAAGAAGGAAATTCTAGGAATGGGAAGCTGTTTGAGGACAAGCATGAAGAAATAAGTGAATACAATTTATTCAAAATAACGTAAAAATACTCCCCCCCCCCTTTTTTTTTTCTTGGAATGAAATTTATTTAAGCAGGCAAAATCGTTTAGAGCCAAAAGTGAAGAACTCTGGCTGGGCAGTTTTGAGATATCTAGTAACCCCTTCTGAACAGGACAGTGATATGGCCACAGTGGTGGGACTGTTTATCAATTGCTGTGTGAGTGTTGGAAACCTCTGTCAGCTGGGTATGGCTGCTGTAGCAAGTAAATGGTGATCCTGTATTTATTTTTATATTTATTTATTTATTTATTTATTTTTTGAGATGGAGTCTCTCCGTGTCGCCAGGCTGGAGTGCAGTGGCCCGATCTCAGCTCACTGCAACCTCTGCCTCCCAGGTTCAAGCGATTCTCCTGCCTCAGCCTCCCAAGTAGCTGGCATTACAGGCACACACAACCATGCCCAGCTAATTTTTTTGCATTTTTAATAGAGACGGGGTTTCATCTTGTTGGCCAGGATGGTCTTGATCTCTTGACCTCGTGATTATTGGTATTTTACTCGTTATAGATTTTTTTGAATTGATTTCTTTTTTTTTTTTTTTTTTGAGACAGTCTCACTCTGTCGCCCAGGCTGGAGTGCAGTGACGCGATCTCGGCTCACTGCAAGCTTCGCCTCCCGGGTTCATGCCATTCTCCTGCCTCAGCCTCCCCAGTAGCTGGGGCTACAGGCACCTGCCACCATGCCCGGCTAATTTTTGTATTTTTCGTAGAGACGGGGTTTCACTGTGCTAGCCAGGATGGTCTCGATCTTCGGACCTCGAGATCTGCCCGCCTCGGCCTCCCAAAGTGCTGGGATTACAGGCGTGAGCCACTGCGCCGGGCCTGATTTGAATTTTTAAAAAATATTGCATCTTGTTTATCTTTATATCTGTTTTGTTGTTGTTGTTGTTTTGGTGCTTGCCTTCCATTTTGCACCTAAAGCAAGTAAGTACCGCATTTGTCTTATCCTAATCTTGGTCCTGAATATATCTTCAAATTTTAGTGTCTACATAACAAAGTTTATTTTTCACTCATAAAACTGACAATGCAGGCGTTCTTGGTCAGGTGACTCAGCTCCAAGTGGTGATTCAGGGACCCAGGCTCCTCACGCAGCACATGCTTCTAAGATCGCTCAGGGGCTTAGCTCCATTCCAGCAGCCAGAACCAGAAAAGAACATGGGGGACGTGTGTGGAGGGAGGTTTCCAAAGACCAGACTAAGAAGCAATGCACGTCATCTCTACTGTAATTTCCTTGGCCAGAGGTCATTCACACCTTATGCCATACTGGAAGGGAGGTTGGTAAATGAGGTGTAGCTGTGTTCTCAGGAAGAAGAGGGAATAGGCTGGGTGAACAGCCAGTGAACCTTTCTGTCATGAGTCCTGAAAAGAAAATTTAAACTAAAGTCATTCAAAATTTAGTCCATGCACTCTAAAAAATTAAAACAAAACAAAACAAAATGATTACTACTACTAAACAGATTCAGTTATCACATAAACTTGTATATGCTGTGTGGTGTTGCATATACAACATTTAGCAAATTCACAATGCATGCTAGCGTTTTAAGGCTCTGAAAATAAATGAGACAAGTTTATTTAAATTTAGCCTTATATTCCCCCAATATCTATATGA
Organism: Pan troglodytes; assembly: GCF_028858775.2. Lineage (NCBI taxonomy): Eukaryota > Metazoa > Chordata > Mammalia > Primates > Hominidae > Pan > Pan troglodytes. Next base: position 57,148,346 of record NC_072417.2, read on the forward strand.
CCATGGAACCTTCTTTCCATAGAATATTTATCAGTATCCTGTCAGCACTTTGGAGATAGTGGGTTTACAGGAAAGGAAAGTTTAAGTTAATCAATAAGAAATGAATCAAGGGTCCTCAGGGTACAATAACTAATTCAGTTATGAGAATTGGCAACTCTTTATGGTGAACTAAAATAAACTAGTTTTGTGACTTTTCCCAATAATTTTCTTAGACGCTAAAAGGAACCAAGCACGTGGCTGAAGAGCTTCCTGTGTGACAGTCGGCACGGAACCATGTTAAGTCTGTATGGGGGTTTAGGGGGCTTGGCTAGGTGATGTCCAATAGTCCAGTGCTGGAGCCCAGTAGAGTGGGGAGCAACCACCATCAGAAGAGGACGAATGGACTTAGTGCTTTGGAAGTCATCAGTGTTCAGGAAATTGCCCTGAGGTCAGAGGATTGTCGAACAGCGGTGGAACAAAGGAATGCGGCAAGAGGAAATTTTTACACAGAAGGAAGGAAGAGAGCTCAGAGGCTGAGCAGTGCAATGCAATAACAACTATGAGCCTTTGTGGGTAGATGACATTGTGTCCCGAATTTATTCCTTCCGGTGGGTTCTTGGTCTTGCTGACTTCAAGAATGAAGCTGCGGACTCTCACAGTGAGTGTTACAGTTCTTAAAGATGGTGTGTCCAGAGTTTGTTCCTTCGGATGTTCAGATGTGTCTGCAGTTTCTTCTTTCCAGTGGGTTGGTGGTCTTGCTGACTTCAGGAGTGAAGCCGCAGACCTTCGCAGTGAGGTTTACAGCTCTTAAAGGCAGCGTGTCCGGAGTTGTTTGTTCCTCCCAGTGGGTTCGTGATCTTGCTGACTTCAGGAATGAAGCTGCAGACCCTTGTGGTGAGTGTTATAGCTCATAAAGGTAGTGCGGACCCAAAGCGTGAGCAACAGCAAGATTTATTGTGAAAAGCAAAAGAACCAAGCTTCCACAGTGTGGCAAGGGACCGGAGCAGATTGCTGCTGCGGGCTCCGGTGGCCACTTTTTAATTCTTATTTGGCTCCGCCCATGTCCTGCTGATTGGTCCATTTTACAAAGCACTGATTAGTCCATTTTACAGAGTGCTGATTGGTGTGTTTTTACAGAGTGCTGATTGGTGCATTTACAAACTTTTAGGTAGACACAGAGCGCTGATTGGTGCATTTTTTACAGAGTGCTGATTGGTGTGTTTGTAAACCTTTAGCTAGACACAAGAACGCTGATTGGTGCGTTTTTACAGAGGGATGATTAGTGCGTTTGAAAACCTTTAGCTAGACAGAGTGCTGATTGGTGTGTTTACAATCCTTTAGCTAGACAGAAAAGTTCTCCAAGTCCCCGCCCGACCCAGAAGCCCAGTCAGCTTCACCTCTCAACATGTGGAGTGGAGACTGCCAGTGAAGTCTAAGAATATGGTAGACTGGGGGATAGGATTAGAGACGGTTTGTTAATCTGAACACTAAGATGTTAAGACACATAGTGGATATAATGGACTAAACATGTTCCTGCAAAATTCATACATTGAAGCCCTTATCTTCTGTGGGGTGGTATTGGTATAGGTAGCACCTTCAGTAGATAATCAGGCTTGGGTGAGAGGATGAGAGTAGAGATGCTATGACGGGATTAGTGCCCTTATAAGAAGAAGAGACCAGGGGTTTCTCTGACTCCTCCATGTGAGAATGACACAGAATATGGCCATTTACAAAGCAGGGAGAGAGCCCTCACTAGATGCTGAATCTGCCTACACCTTGATCTTGGACCTCCCAGCCTCCAGAACTGGGAGAAATACATATTTGTTGTATAAACCATCTTGTCTGTGGTATTTTGTTATAGCTACCCAAAGTAACTGTAACAATTTAGAGAAGTAATACAGATACAAAGTCATCAGACAATGAAAATGGCTACTGGAAACCATGAGAGTGTGAAAGTGAGAATTTAGACTTGGTTAGTATATTTAAATAATCAGGACTACTGTGCTGTGTTTAATAACACCATACCTGACGCCAAACGTGTGGTTTTTTTTTTTGTTTTTTGTTTTTTTTTGCTCACACCAACCAATTCTCCAACTCTCCAGACACCAAGTAGGTGTTCAACAACTCAATTCAATTCTGACACTATCTACCCGGAGTTAGCATCCTATCCCTGGAGTTAAGGGCTCAGTCCCTCCCACAAGGCTGTCCCGTATCAGATGCTAATCCCAAGTCCCAGGCCTCCTGTACTTCTGACTGACTGGCTAAATATCAAGGGTTCTCATAACCCCTTTCTTAGGTTCAATAATTTGCCAGAATAACTCACAGAACTCAAAAAAGACTGTACTTATTATAACCAGTTTATTGTCAAGAATACAACTCAAGAACAGCCAAATGGAAAAGATGCTTAGGGCAAGGTGTGGAGGAAGGGCATGGATCTTCCCATGTCCTCTCTGGGTGCACAGCCTCCCAGCACCTCCGTAAGCTTTCTGAACCCTGGTTGTTTAGGGGCTTTTATGGAAGTTCCATTACATAGACATGATGAACTAAATCACTGGCCATTGTTGATTAGTTCCAATTCCAGCCCTTTCTCCCCTCCAGGGAGGTTGTAGGGTGAGGCTAAAAGTTCCACCTCTCTAATGGTGCGTTGGTCTTTCTGGCAACCCGTTCCCCTGAAGCTATCTAGGGGCCCCCCAACCATCAGTCATCACATTTACTTGCAAAAGGCACTTATTACTCCCAAAATTCCAAGGGCTTTAGGAGCTGTGTCAGGAACTGGGGACAAAGACCAAATTTTTTTTAATGATCACAGGACTTTAAAAGGAAAAACATAGTGTTAGATGCTCTGGGGAGGGATGAAGTTGAAGACTTATTTTCTTCCCTTGAGGTGAATGGGAGTGATGGGTGGGTCTCTGTGTAAGACACGTGGTCATAGAATTTAATAGCCAAAAGAAATTTGGTAATCATTAAATCTAATGTATATTCTGTGACGGGTTCCTAGGCAACTGCAAAACATGAAATTCAATGGTTAAATAAGTTTGCTAAAAGTTGCATACCATATGAAGTTTCATACTGCTTAGTAGCCCATCGGAAGGTCTGAAAAGTTTTAGAGTAAAGATTAAACACATTTTTCTCAGCTCTCCCTACACTTGTCTCCAGAATCCCTTTTATCATGACACAAGTATTTTCATTTATTCAACAAATATTTATTGAACAACTGCTGCTTGGCACTGTACTACGAAAAGTTGGTGTTCTAGAGAACACAGTTTGAGAAATGATGATTTTGTCCAACTTCAGCGATTTTCAGGTGAGCAAATTAAGTCTATGAATAATCATATTTTAGTCAAAGGAGGTAGTTAAAAAGAGAGGATGAAAGAGGGGGTGCCATTTCCATAGGGAAATCAGTAGGAAAAATCTACTGCAAGATAACGGCAATTAAGAAGCGTAATATGGGCTGGGTGCGGTGGCTCACGCCTGTAATCCCAACACTTTTGGGAGGCTGAGGCGGGCAGATCACGAGGTCCAGAGATCAAGACCATGCTGGCCAACATGATGAAACCCTGTCTCTACTAAAAATACAAAAATTACCTGGGCGTAGTGGCACACGCACTTGTAATTTCAGCTTCTCGAGAGGCTGAGGCAGGAGAATCTCTTGAACCTGGGAAGCAGAGATTGCAGTGAGCCAAGATCACGCCACTGCACTCCAGCCTAGCAACAGAGTGAGACTCCATCAAAAAAAAAAAAAAAAAAGAAAGAAAAGAAAAACAAAGAAAGAAAAAGAAAAAAGAAACATGATAAGGAGTTGTAGAAATGGTTTCAGAGGCAGATTCGTTTTTTCCTGGGAGTGGCATATAAAGATAAAGGACTAGATAAGATGAAAGTGCTTGCATCTTAGTGGTGAGGAGTTGGTCCACGTGGTAGACAGTCAATTTTATGAAGTCAGAGAGGGCGGACAGGTGGAAATTAGTCAAATAAATGCACATACGCACTCTCTCTCTCAAACGACCCCCAGAGCTGGCAAGAGGCTGGAGATCAGATTCACCTGGTACTTTTTTAAAAATTATTTTGAGATGGAGACTCGCTCTGTCACCCAGGCTGGAGTGCAGTGACACAATCTCGGTTCACCGCAGCCTCTGCTTCCTGGGTTCAAGCGATTCTCCTGCCTCAGCCTCCTGAGTAGCTGGGACTCTATAGGTGCGCACCACCACACCCGGCTAATTTTTGTATTTTTAGTAGAGAAAGTTTCACCATGTTAGCTAGGCTGGTTTCGAACTCCTGACCTCAAGTGATCCACGCGCCTCGGCCCCCGAAAATGCTGAGATTACCACCTGATGCTTTTTAGCATTTTGCTGGATGTACTGAGTGATGCAGACATGAGCAACGGAGGTTTCTCCCGGGACTCCGTGGAGGAGGTGATGCAGCCGCAGCTCCAGGATCAGCAAACACTGGTGTCCTAAGCATAGTGGGGTTATTTCAGATGTCACAAAACCAAAATCTCTGTGGCCCAGTGGAGTGTAACAAAAGATACACAAACCTCTTCCATGCAGAGAGATGCATAGCTCTCCGGTATAGCTAGGGAGAAAGAAGGAAAGATTTCTCAGATGGTGAAGGCAGGCCAATCGAAGAGAAAAGGCCGGAAATAAAACTCCACCACGATGAGAAGCAACCTCTGTGAGGAGTTACTGGGGGAAGAGTCCCCTGTGGAACCAGCATTGATGTCTCCATTCATTGTGCAGGTCCCTCTCACACTGCTTTCATTACTTGAACACTATCTGGTGTCATTAAGATATCAATTTTATTTAGGTATATCTGCATTGGCAGTTTAATTATGTCTGGGTAAGGCCCGGTATTTATTCATGGGTGATCTTGGTAGTTGTCAGACACCAGCCTGAAGATAAAGGCGTCCATGCCTGAGGAATGCTAATGCTCCCCAGCCTGTCATTTGACAGGCGCACATGCCAGTTACTACCAAACTGATTATTTCAATCATTAACAACACATGCATCAGCCTCCTTCACCCGAGATTGCCACATGCATTCATCTTTTCATAAACAATTATCTGACAAGGGTGCTGATAATTGATGTTCTGGGGGGAATTGCCCAACTTGCCTTAGCTACGGATGCAGCAAGCTGAACGCCCCGCTTAGCATCGTCATTTCATTAATCAGATTAGCGCAATGCCCAATTGAGTGAGCACCATGTTCCTAAACAATCTCCAATCAGGGTTCCTTTCTGTTGTCCATGCTGGTGGCTGCACTTTTTTTTTTTTTTTTTTCCTGGAGGGTTCAGCTTTGCAGATCCTCTTAGAAAACTTGGATCTTTGCTTATCCCACCACCCATCCCATTTATAATAATTACTCTTGTTCCAAGGAGCAGGGTGCGGGGAGAGGCTCTGGGTTTGTGGAGGCGCCATCTGCTCCTTATTGCTCACCTGAGTCAGAGCCTCCTGACATCACTTCTCTGCCCCAATGAGAGCCAGATATCCACACAAAGAGGCTGGGGCTGTGCCAGACGGCGCAGGGCCTGTAAAGTGATGAATGAAAGAAATGTGAAACAGTAAAACTGCTCCCAGGCAGCGAGCCCTTCCTTCAAAGGGTGACTCACAGAAAAGGCAGTTTTGCCTTAGTTAGGAAGGTCGTCCCAGACCCCTACAGCTGAAGGACTAGCATTTGTTTCTCTACACTCACAGCTTGTGCAGATCGCATCTCACCCATCAGGGAAAAGAGAACACTCTGTTCAGTTTCACTAAGGCTTTTTGTTGCTCTTCTTCTTATGATGTAAGGCAAACTTCCAGGGTTTGGGTTTTTAATGGTTTTATATGATTGCCTTTTCATGAGAAACACAGTTATATTTATATTTTTAAAGCAAACCCAAAGTAAGAAAAAATTTATATATTTTCATCATATGAATGGAAAGCATTATATATTTTTTCTTTTCTTGGAATATTTTCATTTGATGACACCAATGGCATGATGATGATGATAATGTTTTCTATTTATTTGATGCTTTACTAATATATTCTTTTCAATTTTCACAAAAACTGTACTTTCTTTTTAAAAAGATTTTTGGAAACTGAGATGAAGAGACTTTGGGCAACTTGCCCAAGATAATGAGCTACTTAGTGGTAACCCTTGATGAGAGGGTTTTAAAATCCTACTTTTACCACTTAAAAGTCATCATAGAGTCCTGGTAGTCCAACATTCTTTGTGATGCTTCGGAATCCAGATCGATGGTTATTTATGAGATGGGATCTTACCCACTTTTGTTATGTAGCTCATTCTCATTCTTCTTTTGAAAAGCTTTAACAGTTAAAAATTCCTTTTTTATCATTGAGACAAATTCCTTATTTTTTAAAACATTTCCAACCAGTTCTAGATTTCCTTCTAGATTCACAGAGAACAAATCTGATTCTGCATGTATTAGGTTGGTGCAAAAGTAATCGCGGTTTTTGTCATTGAAAGTAATAGCAAAAACTGCAATTACTTTTGCACCAACCTAAAAGTAGTCACTGTCTTCAGATGTTTAAAAACAGCCATAATGTCTTCTGCAAACTTCTCTTCTTCAGACTGATTCCAAATGTTGAAGTTATGTGGCACTGTATTAGTCTGCTTGGGCTATGTCAGAGAAAAAAAAAATCTTTTTTCTCTACTTCCACACATCTCTCAATATAACACTTTTGACACTACATTCTCCAGCACACATCATCTGGGTGTCTTATTCAATTCAGTTCGGACACCATCAACGTGTAGATAGCATCAGATATCATAGGTTAAGGGCTCAGTCTCACAAGACTGCCCCCCACTTTAAATGCTTGTTGCGAATAGTATACCTCTGATTGATTATCTGGCTATAAATTGGGGTTTTCCATGAATGCTTCATTAGATTTGTTTAATTTGCTAGAGTGGTTCACAGAACTCAGGGAAACGCTTATGTTGACCCACTTATTACAAAGGATATTACAAAGGATACAGAGGAGCAGCCAGATAGAAGAGATGCATAGGGCGAGGTATGTAGGAAGGGGTTTGGAGCTCCCAGATCCCTGGTTGCACCAACCTCCAGGAACTGCTGTGTGTGCAGCTCTCTGGAAGCTGTCAGAACCCACTCTTGGGTTCTTGTAGAGGTCTCATCACATAGGCATGATTGATTAAACCACTGGCCATTGGTGATGAACTCAATCTTCAGCTCCTCTTTCCACCCCAGAGGTGTGTGTGTGGTGGTAGTGGGGGAGCTGAAAGTTCCAGCCCTCTAATTACAACATTCCCCTGGCAACCATCCCCCATCCTGAGGCTATCCAGGAGCCCCCAGCCACCAGTCATCTCATTAACATTCACAAAGACATTTATTGCTTTAGATTCCAAGGGTTTTGGGAATGATGAGCCAGGAAACAGGAAGACCAAATATCAAAATATGGTAGCCTGTGATATTTCAAAATATCACAGGCTACCATAACAAAGTGCCACAGGCTGGCGGACCTAAACAACAGTTTATTTTCTCACAATTCTGGAGGCTGGAAGTCTGAGATTGAGGATGGGTAGGGTTGTTCTCTCCCATGACCTCTCTCCTTGGCTTGCACATGGCCACCTTCTCTCTGTGTCTTCACACAACCTTTCCTCTGTGCAGACATACTCCTGGTATCTCTTCCTCTTCCTTTAAGGACACCAATTCTGTTGGATCAGGGATCTACTCTTCCAACCTCACTTAACTTTTTTTTTTTTTTTTTTTTTGAGACAGAGTCTCGCTCTGTTGCCCAGGCTGGAGGGCAGTGGCGCAATCTCTGCTCACTGCAACCTCCACCTCTCCCGAGTTCAAGTGATTCTCATGCCTCAGCCTCCCAAGTAGCTGGGACTGCAGGTGCACGCCACCATGCCCAGCTATTTTTGTATTTTTTATAGGGATGCGGTTTTGCCATGCTGGCCAGACTGATCTCAGACTCCTAACCTCAAGTGATCCACCTGCCTTGGCCTCCTAAAGTGCTGGGATTACAGGCATGAACCACTGTGCCCGACCCCTCATTTAACTTTAATAACCTCCTTTAATGCCCTTTAATCTTCAAATACAGTCACATTGAGAGCTGAGGCTTCAACATACCAATTTTGAGGGGACATAATTCAGTCCATTCCAGGTATCAATGAAGTCAAGGCATCCATTCCTTCAACATGCTTCACTACATGTACAGAAACCACAGCAAGCCAAGACTGTTCACAGTTGAAAGAGGTTTCTGGAGGTGTGTGAACCATCTGAACTTCATCCTCTTTCTTCAAGTAGCCTTCAAGATTTGTGCCCACTGAACGAATGCTATGGAAACTGCCAACAGATGACCATCTGGTCATGATGTTCAAAGGCTCAACCTAAACAACATTGAAAATTACCAAAACTAAGGCAAAGGGTATGATTCTACTAAAGAAAGAGACTCCTTAAGGAGCAAGAGTCTCTAGGAACTGACTCTTCAGCAGTACTGAATGTAAAATTGGAATAACCACCCTCTCAAATCTCAGAGAAACTGGACTTAGGGCTCTTTTTTTATTAGAATGTGTTTGGGAAGGTGGACAGGGTGATTATATTAACTGGCCCTTCCATTCCCAATGTGTGTACCAAGAGCGAGTGAGACAGTGATGAATTACCCAGGATGAGGTTAGAATAATTTAATAAAAAGAGGTGGAAATGGGGTCTTTAATTCCTAACCTTTTGAGCTGTGGCTAAAATCCATTAATAGAACATGGATTAAGAGTCCAAAGTAAGATTAGTCAGCATCACCCGCCAGTGAATCACTCTGGCACTTGGGTCAGAATTAATATCTGAGAATTCTTTGAAACTTTACGGCTGGAATTTTTCTTTCCCCCTGGCTTGGCTTCTTTTGTAGTCTTAGCCTCTTTAGCAGAGGAGATAGGAAATCTTTGGCATCCATTCAAAAACTCATTCAAACCACAGGGTAGAACTTTAAAGGAGGCCTTTGGGGATATGTGGGGTCAGTTGGAATAGTTTATATCATAGCTTTCAGTTTAAAACATTTTTTTACAGCATCAGTAGGGAGAATTATATCACAATACATAAATAGATTTAGCAGGATTTACAAATCCACATGTGTTCCCTTAAGCAGTAGTTTTCAAATATTTGATGACCTTAGAACTCCTAGTTCAAATGAAACTTTACACTGAAGTGAAAATGAACACTGATAAAAGGGGAGTTTCTCTGCTTAAATAAGGATGTGAGGTCCCAGAGATCCCTTCTGCCTTTCCCTTTTGCTCTTTTGGGTAGCCCCTAAGGGGAATGAATGCCAAGATCTTCCAGGAAGATAGATTGAATGTTTTTTCTCTAGGAGACTCTTGTTCTACAGTGAAGTTCGCTCAATGAACCACAGAAATGTGTGAGCAAAGGCTGATCATTAAGTAGTAAGTCACACCTCTCCTTAAGTTTTGAAAAAATATTTTGAAAGTGATATCTGGTCTTCCAACGTAAATGCAGAGATGAAAGAAACAGACTTCTTTCTCCACAGCAGGAGCACTTAAGTCTTTGACTATTTAAACTACTGGAAAAAGGTACATTTTATCAATTGAGCATGCATTTTTAATCCATCAAATCATACAATGTTGAAGATGGAAGGAACCCTAGAAATTGATATCAAATGAGGCAATTACACAAAATGCTTTGGAACCTGTGAAACATTTTGCAAGAGTAAAATTTGATGATGATATTTAACCCCTTCCACTAACTAGAGCTTTAATGCGCCTTTAATGTTTAACCCTGAACCCTTTGGCAAGAACTCAGAAAGGGAAAAACCACCCTGCCAGTGTCAAGCTGCTGGTCAGTGACACAGATAACACTAGAACATTATAGATTGTTGCTTGAAGACATTGTGGTCCGTCATAAAAACCTAGGAATCAGAGGTCAATCAGAAATTAGAAAGAAATCATTTACTTTCTCACGCACAAAAATATGTTTTATTTATACCTAAGGTGGATCCCAAGGGACTACTTTCTGTTGGAACACAAAAGACAAGTCTATCAGTCTTGATCTGCAAATCTAAACCATGTTTTAGAGAGGGGATTTAGGCTTATTTACTAACTAAGCCCAAACTGGGGTGCACAGGAGCACCCTCTGTTTGTAGCTCTAGTGACACATTTTGAGCAAATGGGTGGAATCTCATCTTACATAATTGGTGGTGAGCTTCTAAAATGAGTAAAGAAGTTAAAGATCATACAAAATCAGAATTTTTTTCTGAGGACCCTTCAGACTCTTAGAAGCTCAATGACAAATCATGTGTTAATATTATTGTCTATGGAAATTTCACTGACATGTTCCTTTTCCTGTGACATTGGAAGCTAACGTCTCTTTCGAATTGAGGAAGGCAGCATAAATAAGGTGTGTTTTGTCTCCTTTGTGCTTGATTGGTTGAATATGAATCATGTGCTCTGATTCCTAAACAAGCTGCCTGTTTGACTTACAAATTGACTCATGGTGCTAGAACTGGTCTGAAGCTCAAGTTAATTTGAAATGAGAATCTAATAACAAACATGCAATGATGTTTAAAGAAAAAGATGTTCTTTGCCAATGTCTCTAACCTGTGAAGTGAAATTATGGAGAGTGACCACTAACTCCCTGAGCTGACCATTAGTACCCTCATCCACGCTAGGGTTGAGAAAAACACTGGGAGCTAGTACGGTTGACTGTCTCCATAGATATGCCAACTATTTCTCCCACCCATATTTGTGCATTCCATTTACCCCATCCAGATACGGAATCATGGAATCTAATTATGTTCACTCCCCTTGGATTTGAGCTGGCCTTGTGATTTGCATCAGCTACTAGAATGTGGCAGCAGCAATGTTGTGCCAACTCCAGGCTTAGCCACTTAGAGTCCTGACAGCTTCTGCTGTGGCTCACCTTGGAGCCCTGAGCCACCAAATAAGGAATTCAACAACCCTGCTGAGGAGAGGCCCAGACAGCTCCCAGATCTTCAGCCACCACAGCTGAGGACCCAGATATATGAGTGAAGCCACCTCGATATCATTCTAGCCCCAGCTGACCTCTCCATCAACTAAAGCTAAATGAGTGACTCTAGCTGATATCACATGGAGCAGATGAATCACTTAGCTGAGCCCTTTGTAAATTTCAGAATTATGAGCAAATAAATGTTTTGTATTGTTGCAAGCATTAAGTTTAAGGATGCTTTGTTAAACAGCAGTACATGACAGTTAGTTGGCCAAGAGATTTCTGATAGATTTTGTTTTATAGACTCTTCCATGATCCTCTTCCTTCTCCAGATAGGCTCTCCTACTTTCGTGTCCCCTGATTTTACCCCAAATCTTGATTGAAAAGAAAAGCAAAACCAAAACACCTGGGACTTCCTCATTGGTAGACGCTGCACAGTCTTCCTTTCCTTCCAAGCAGATGATGTGGTTGGGGGATCTTGCCTGAGTCTCTTAATGTTCTCACCTTTCAGGAGTGGTCAGAAATGTGGGTCAGAGTATTATGCTGGCATTCGGTTTTCATTTCCTATTACAGAAGAAGACATGGACAGGTGGCCCACAATTACTTTCTAAAGAATTCAATACCCCAGGAAGAAGGGGTTAGTGATAAGCATCAGAAGTGAAAAATTAGACAATTCTTGGGTAACCAGGGTAAGCGGAATGAATTTCTAAGAATTTCTAAGTGCTACTAGGAAAATAGCAACAGACAACCTTGATGACTTGCAAAATGGTCAGATCACTTCTGTGGCTAATCGGGATGGCTTGGAGTCAGTCAGTAATTGAGCCATTTCAGTCAATTCTGAAATAAATTTGTCTGCAAAAAAAGTAGAATAACCATCTGTAAACACAAAGGGTTTATCCCAGTATCCAATATCATGGTGAATTTCATTCTGCAAAATGCAGTTGCTGGATGTTTAACCATTAAGTAGTAAGACACATTATTTCTGTTGTATTAAAAAACACTATAGAGATGATGTGTCATTTAAAATACACAAATATAGCCCTGACAGACCAAATAGATGTTTCTTAATACAAGCATCTTTTGAAACCCTGGCACAGTAAAGCAATCGCTAAAGAATGTTTATTGTATTAGTTGAACAACTCCGTTAAATCCAATAATGTTGTCACCTAAGAAAACAACAAAGCTGAGTTTTTAACCTTACAGAAATATTGATGGCATAAAGTGGAGGCTGATGAAATAAAGATTTCTTATTACTTTTACTACCTTGGAATAACCTTCTACCTGTGAACTGTAGGAAAATGCTTTGCCAGTGCCACCACCTGCCCTCCAGGGTAGCTCTACCCTCAGTTGACAAGTGTTCGTAGAAATTTTATAGGAGTTTTCAGTGAGGCATCAGTTGTCTTTAATACTTGAAAGAAAATTGAATGGAAGGATCCAATTACTCATGTGAAAAATGAATCTTCTACCCAAGGTTTGGCCACTGCTGGCATGCTTGTTTTAAAACTGAATTATAGGCGCAATACATTTGCCAGAGACACAGGCATTAATTTCTCTCAAACCATTCAAGATTGGGAGGACAGAATAGAAGGGAGCAGAGAGAAAATAAGATGATAAGAGCTTCACGTTGATTTATTCACCTTTGGGCAAAGTAATGGGGACAAGAGGGAGGCGGCCCCCGGAGCCTGGAAGAGAGATGGAGGAGCTGAGAAAGGAAGGATTGCAGGGCAGCCTGCCAAATAGAAAGTCAGATTGTTGTTCTTAGATGATATAAGATTGCTTTATTTCTCTAGCTGCTTTATAAAAATACATATGCATAAAATATGCCACATGATGCAGCTGGAGTGAACGAAGGCCACTCTATTTATCCAAGAAAAGATTGTATTCCTAACCTGCCTGTCTGTTAGCTCATTCTTTTAATAAAGATAAACTGATCCTCTACCTAGCAGAGCTCAGGCTATGATTCCAATGTGTTTGATGCTAGGAGTGCATGAGTGATTGGCTCACGACCTGCCCTAGGCAGATGGATGGATGGATGCTCTGAAGCACAAAGTTGACACCATACAGAAGTCTGTGTATGTGAGCTATCATAGTTGCGGAGGAGGTTCTGTCCTTCGCAGACCTGATGTCAGGTCACTTAGCATAGGTGGGAGAAGTATTGGACAAGGAGTCTGTGCAATCCTCCTCAGCTACCAACTAGCTCCATGCAGGACTAGGCTCATAATTTTCAGGGCCCAGGGCAGTAAGAAAATGTAGGGATCCTTGTTAAAAAGAAAAATGAGAATTTTAAGACTGCAGTGTCAGTGCATTAAACCAAAGGCAGAACCCTTCTAAGTATGGTGATCTTTTGAGTGCAGGACTCTGTGGGACTTCATGGGTTACATGCCCAGAGAGCCCAACCTGGCTCCATGATTTTGTGACAAGAAGCTTCTCATTTGGGACTGTCAGTTTCCGTGTGTTAAGAGAAGCCAACTGGAAGTGATCAGCAGCTTTCACCCTAGGGGTGTTAAACGTGGGCGTGGTCAGTTAGCAACATTAATGGTGAGGTTGGATCTTCTCTGTATTATGGAATTTGAATCTTAATTCCAAGAAAACTTTCCCCTTCCTGTTTTTGGAACCATGTGACAGTGCAGAGGGGAATACCCACTCTCTTGGGTACCCAGGAGATGGGGAGCAGAAAGCTTGTGTCCATTGTCTTATAGAGCAAAAGAAAACTTATATTAACAAAGAGTATATTTTCTCATGTCTATAAAAGAAAATCAAGTCCATTCCATAAATTAGCCCCTGCCTTTCTTCTAAAACAACTTAAATTTTTTTTTTTGTCTCCAAACAGAAATTTTAAAAAATAGCATAAGCTCATTTATCTTGGAACTGACATTGCAGGCAAAGTTGACAGGTTTATCTGTTTGAAAAGAGACCTTGAAACCAAAATGCCTTCTTTCAAGCTTGGGCTCTGAAGTTGAACTTCTGGGAGATGACAAATGAGAATGGGATGAAGTATAACTTTTCTTATTTTAACCATAAAAGTATCACTAAACCCAAGCATATTACTTGACTTATAAGTTCTGAGAAATAGAACTCTGTCCAGCAGTTGCAAAATTAGTAACTGTGGTTCTCTAGGTCATTTTGGGAAGGTTCTGGAGTCACCAGAACCTTGCTGATATTTCAGTTTCTCATCTTAATGAAAGAATCTAGTATAATTCTGTGAATTTGCTAGTTTTCTCTGTTCACACCCCAGAGGGTAGCCAATGGGTCAGTAAAACCTTAGAAACCATTCATCAGCATTGGAAAAGCCATTTGATACCAACTTGCCATTTTGCACTGAACAGGTGTGTTGCTGACTTATACATATTTTTACTTTTTTAAGAAAGATTTTTTTTAAGAGGGAGAAAGCTGATTTGGAAGAACAGACATCCCAATATATTTGGCCTATTTTCAAGGGTTTTTAATTTCTTTTTTTTTATACATCCATTTAACAAATGCAGTTGATCCTCACTATTCACAGATTTGTGTCTGCAAATTTGCCTACTTGCTAAATTTATTTGTAGCTCCAGAACCAAGACTTGTAGCACTTTCACAGTCATTTGTGGGCATGCCCAGAGCTGCCAAAAATTTGAGTTGCTTGAGGTTTGCAGCTGAGGTTGAATGAAACAACACTCTCCCTTCTTGTTTTAGCTCTCATACTGTAACCTGGCTTTCTTGCATGTATTTGGTGACTTGGTTTTTGCACTTTCATGCTTTTTGTTGATTTCATTGTTTAAAATGGCCCCTAAATGTAGTGCCAAATTGCCATCTAGTGTTCCTAAGCACAAGAAGGCTGTGATGTGCCTTGCAGGGAAAATACATATGTTAACAAACTCCCTTCAGGCACAAGGTATAGCACTATTGGCCATGAGTTTACTGTTAATGCATCAACTACATATTAAATAATATGTCTTTAAACAGAAACACATAAAACAAGATTATGATTTGAGCATTTGACAAAATGTGACCAGAAACTCATAGGAACCTAGCCCTATGTTTCCTCTAGGAGCATTGGTTCAGTATTCACTAATTAGTGTTTCATTTTATTTATTTATTTATTTATTTATTTTTGAGATGGAGTTTTGCTCTTGTTGCCCAAGCTGTTGTGCAATGGCACAATCTCAGCTCACCACAACCTCTGCCTCCCATGTTCAAGTGATTCTCCTGCCTCAGCCTCCCTAATAGCTGGGATTACAGGCATGCGCCACCACACCTGGCTAATTTTTGTATTTTTAGTAGAGACGTGGTTTCTCCATGTTAGTCAGGCTGGTCGCGAACTCCCAACCTCAGGTGATCTGCCTGCCTTGGCCTCACAAAATGCTGGGATTACAGGTGTGAGCCACCGCACCCTGCCATTATTTATTTTTTTGAGACAGGGTGTCACTCTGTTGCCCAGGCTGGATGGCAGTGGCAGCATCACGGCTCACTGCAGCCTTGATCTCCCTGGGCTGCAGCAATCCTACCACCTCATTCTCCCAGGATGCTGGAACTACAGGTGCATGCCACCATGCCTGGCTAACTTTTTTTTTTTTTTTTGTATTTTGTAGAGATGAAGTTTCACCATGTTACCCAGGCTGGTCTCAAACTCCTGGGCTCAAGCAATCCACCTCCCTCCACCTCCCAAAGTGCTGGGATTACTGGTGTAAGCCACCACACCTGGACTGCAGCAACTTTATAGAACATAATTACTTAGAATAACAAGAACTGACTGTATGTGTTGAGAGTCTGCTCTGTTCAAATGCCCTGAAGGAGGCAAAGTACAATAAAAGGTATCCTATCTTCAAGGAGTGTGTTTAATGGCAATCTTTTCCATTTTTGAGTACTTACTCCAAGCATCTTAAATATGTATCTGCTTTAATTTTCTCAGTAACACTGTAAGTTAGACATTAACCCCATTTATAGAAACAAAGACTTGAGTTATCACAGCTACTACTAAGTAGGGCAAGCAGGATTTGGACTGTCCACATCATGCATTCATCCTCCCACATTCTTCTACCTACCTAGTCAAGGGGAAGAAAACTTGCAGGTTATGGTTTCATAACAAGACTCTAATGCCTGTGATTGCTTCGGGATCTATGGAATTGAGACAAACGAAAGTACCCAAATTGATATTTCTGGCTAGTTTTCTTAAAAATACTAAATTCATCCTAATTTCTTTCTCTCTCTTTCTCTGAGACATCTGTGAAAATGCCCTCAGAGAAGCTCTTCAGGGATTTACAGTCCTTCCTATGTTAAGTTCTTTCTCTTCTGATTTGTTACATTAAATATAAGGCAGGAATTTTAAACAAGCAAGAAAAGAACTTTATACTCTAGACTATGATCTTTGACGACAATAAATGTCACTGACGATTTTGTTTGGTTCTGTTTCTTTTTGGGTTATTGCTCTCCTATTTGATCAAATTATAGACCCTATCTAAAGCTTTAGGAAGTTGTTTCCATGAAAGTAACATCTTTCTATCGTGATGCAATCAGATTTCTCCTGCTTTTTGTTATTTTGATTTAAATTCTTTGCAATGAATGGAACCAATCTCAAATGACAGATACAGAGTTGCCTTAAAAATTAATAACTTCAGTTTATAAGTATTCTTTGTATATTTTCATTATTATTTTTCTTACCTCCCCTTTAAAGGTCTGGGAACTCATTGAAAACAGAGTCTCTGTTCCAGACCTTTCTCCTTCCAAACAAGACTTAGGACAATGACATTTCCTTTTTCTGTTTCTTCAAGGTTGCTGTGAGGATAAAGTGAGATAACCTACAAAGTCACCTTAAGCAGTGTGTGGATTGTAGCAGATGTGTATTAAATATTCGTTTCTTTCCTATTTCCCTTATTAAGCAGTTTAATTTCTATTCAGCAGTGCATGCCATTTACAAGGTTGGTATGCAAATGAGAAAGCCTAACTTGACTATGTATGTTAACCTTATACATGTAGATATTTTACACTTTACACAGTTCCCCCCTCCTCCACAATCTTGACATATTCTATTCAATTTAATTCTTACAGCAACACTATAAAAAGGATGGAGCAGGTGCTGTTGTCCTTTTTTGATAAGATGATGGAACTGAGGTTTAGAGTGGATGAGATTATTCAGGGTGAGATCCAGATGTCACTGAAAACAGCCTATTATATTTCCTCCATTTTTATCATAAGTCAAAGCATATGTGTGTGTGTATATATATATATGTATTTGTGTGTGTGTAACCATAACCATATTGTTTACTAGTTGCAAATATGTCTTGGAAATATTCAACAAAGATGATAAAAACCACCAGAACCTGAATCCTGCATGCTGCTTTCTGATGCTTCTATCTCCTGCTGCCCAGATGTCCCCAATTTCAGACTTTTGTCTGATAGGACTATGGAAAATGATTGTCTTTGCCCATCTTCAGTATTCCATCAGCAGATATTTAAGAACGACTCTCTCGTAAACTCCTAATACCCAGACATCTTGCTTGTGTTGATCTCCACTTTATTCCCCTTTCATTCTGACCCCCCTCGGGCCCTGGACTCTCCTGGAAAACTCATTTCCTCACGATCTTGCTTCCATCTCCTTGTTGCTAGGTGTTCAGCTAGCTCCTGAAGTGCTAGGCTTTGTTTCTCAGTTTCTAAAACCCAGGCTTCTTTGAAATTTGCTTCTGACCCCCGACAGCCTTAGGACCCTGTTTCCTAATTTGAACTCAGCATTCTCCTGGTCAGCCCCTGGTCTTCCTGGCACCATTGCTAACTAGAACCACTCTACCTATGCCCCGCTGTGTTACCTGATGACAATCAGATCTTTTGCAAATGCAATGGTAAAGGAACACAAGTGCAGCCAGCACTTGGGAGGGCATAAGAGATGTGTAGAAGATCCTGTGTTCAGCAGCCCGTCTTCATCTGAAACAGAACTGCCAGAGAAGTCACTGGTGAACTAAGTCCGTGGCTTCTCCCCTTAAAGTATGCTGTTTCAAGTCATCTGGCTGATTGTGCTTGCAAAGAGCCTTGATTCTGAGCTCTAATTACCAGCCGCTAATTCAAGCCTGTCCTCTGATCATTCATCTTTTAAGTGTTCAGCTTCTGAATCCCATTTGATTCCCTGTCCCCTCTCTCTTTCCTACCACCTCCCCTTGATGTGGCCAGAATAGTTAACTCAGACAATTAGTAAATGCTGAATCATTGAGTCAGTGAATGAGGCAAGTGTCTGTGTGAGGTATACAACTTCCTGAGTGGGTTTAATGGAAGCCTAAAGAGATTTTTCACAGATTCATGGGTTTTCAAAGGAGAAATTTGCATATTAATAAGAAGCTGTTCAGACTGATTCGCTTAATGTGTTTGGAGTAAGTATAATTAAATGTCAAGGGAGATATATCATGAAGTAATGAAGCTGAAGCCAATTTATCAAAAATAAGGTCTGGAGAGAGACATTTCAAATAATAAACAGTTCTCTAACCTTCCTTTTTAAGGTGATTTGCTTAGTCTGGGCCAAGATTTACATGTTTTTTGAGACTTGGTTCAAACAAAGATGCTGGGAACTGGGTGGGGGTGGGGAAGGAGAATGAACATTTTTTCCCATTCAAGTTTATAACATTCAAGGAGGTCTTTCCTGTCTGAAACACTTTTAAAGGGGACAAAACCTATTTCGTTTTTCTTACTCAGATATTGGGATGTGGGTAGGATCAGCACCCCACCCAAACTCCACAATTATAGCTGCCATTTGAAAACTCCTGTTCTGATGAAAGGGAAGGTGATATGCAACGGGATCTAGTTCATCAGGAATTGCAACTGTGAGAAAAATGGATGAAAATACAACCCCGAGTTCTTGATTTTGAAGAGTGAGCTATTTACTAATGGACATGTTTTAAGAGTTGGTCATTCTTTGAGCAAACTCAATCCATGCTTTGCTTTGAATTCACTTAGGAAAGATATCATGATAAAATTGCACAGCCATCTTTTTGTGCTTATTCCCTAAATGCTGGATTAAATTAAGAAGTTTAAGCTCATGCAATACATGGATTCTCTTGAGTTCAGATGACACTGAATCGACCTCAGGAATAGTTGCCTGACCCAATCAAATGGAAACACTCAATAGCATCTGATTCTGTTTATCAGAATGTGAAAGTCACTGGGTTCATTTCTAGCCAGAGAAGAGGGATCAGGATCCTCACTGGCCCACCTCAAAGAGGTCTCAGGGGAAGAGAGGAAGGGCTTGAGTCAATACTGTAAAACTACTGGGTGGAAGAAAGAAAATGCCTGCCTCGTATTCATTTGTCACACTGAAAAAATGAAAAGCCACATACAGAAAACTGAGAGATTGCGTTGCTTATACTGGTATTGACTGTGACTTGTGCTGACTGTGGCCATGGGGAGGATAAAGCAGAGAAAGGCCATGATTCAGGACTATCAGCTTTTGGGGTGGTGGCAGGCTCCCCCAAGTCTTACAAAGGGAGGTAACTTTGAGAAGCATCAATCTATTTTGTTTCATAACCAAACAGATTGTTAGATTGTCTATATATGATTTTTAAAAGTTAGTGTGACCCACTGCCTTTGTAACAGGACCACCTTTGAAATCTGCCTGTCTTGGGTTCAAGTCTCTCCACACCTCCTTATCATCTGGCTAACTTGGTACAAGTTACTGAAGCTCTCTACACTTCAGTCATTTGGAGAGTGGGAATAATAATGCCACCTTGCTTGGCGTTTGTCAGGATTAGAGATGATGTATGTGAACTACCTTGTTGATATTACTGTTGTGATTGTCATTTGACCCATAACTTCTTGTCACCATCTTTTCTGGATATCCTTTGTAGACATCATTTATACCTCAAATGATTAGTGATAATGATCCTTGCAATTTCCTCTTAACTTATTCAAAGCTAAAAATAAGAACTATATCTTAGGTGGGACTGCATATGTCTGAGCAGGAGTGTCCTTTGGGAACTTTGTATTGCATCTATTCAAAGGAATGAAAAGGGGGCATTTCTTCTTCTGAGATCAAGCCCCTGGTCTTTCTCCTTTTCCTAATGGTAGATATATGCCCACCCCAACCCGTGTGTGTGTGTGTGTGTGTGTGTGTAGTTACATAAATTGATTGATTGCTGTTGTGGTTTCGAATATTTGTAGCACTAGAACTCATTTTTTTTCCTTAAATATCTGTTACAAATTCTTAATATATAATACAATTCATGATGATTGAATTGGGGGGGGCTCTAGAACCCACCTGCTTAGCCACCCTCTCATTTCATGGAGTAACCCTAAAACATTTACAAGGAGACTTTGGGGTTGTGTTCAGCAAGTTTTGATAGGAAATGCTTTTGAATTCCTCAAAGTCAACCCACAAAATGTTTTCCCTGTAGTGTTATTTCCATATCTTTCTTGAGAGTCGTGAAGGTAGGAGGATTTTGTGATCAAATATGAATAGGAAATGAATTCAACAAACATAAATGGATTTTTTACAGTAGACTTTTAAAGTCTATGGACTTCTAAGATTCACTGTGAAAAGTCAGATGGGATTTGTCACATACAGTGTTTCCCATATTACAATGACAGTGGAAAGCATTTTAATGAAAAACCCACAGGACTCTGTGTTTCTTGGAATGCAGTTCGGTAATTTTTTTTAATAAAAGCAAATTATGATTTATAAAATAACTTCCTTAGGATGGATGGTCTTCCTTGTTAGAATTTGATAATGGGCTTAAGGAAGTTATTTTAGAACCACATAAACATGTCTTTTTCTTCTCTTGAATAAGTAGTCAGGAATAGGAATATTAACTGCCATTTTCTTTCCTCAAAACGTGGGCCTAGAGAATGAATTTTACATGATAGATTGGTGTTATGATATGATTGATTTAACTGTACCATGGGACAAGTAATTCATTCTCTCCCTAACAAATAGCAGGTGCTATTTTTTCAAGGAAACCACCTACATAGAAGTAAAATATCTGTTTTAGGGCTGTCAAAAATACTATGCTATGGAATTCTACATATTTTGTTGCTTTGTACAGCTCATTCTTCTCCCAGGACTACCATTTCCCTTTATCAGAGTCTACAAACCAATAGGAGTATATACATAGAGTGTTTGTGACAGCTGTTTATGTTGGATCCCGTATTTCCCAGCTTTATCTCCCCGCTTCACCCCCCACCCCCACCACTGCACACGTCCACATGGTTCCATGCATTACCCATGCTCCCACATCCTGCTCTTTATATCATGCCTTTGTGCATGTGTCCATCCCGCTGCTTGAAATGCCTATTTGCTTCTTTCCTACTCATTCAACTCCTGTTCATCTTCAGAGTCAACTCAAATGCAGTTTCCTTCATGACTTCGCCTTCCTCAGTTCCCCCAGTGGTTGGATCCATCACACCCTCTTCTGCATTGCATGCCACTTTGTTTGCAACTCATCCTCTGTCACCATGGGGGTTCTCCAGGAAGCAGATCCTAAGAGGGAGTTAGAAGTACAAAAGGTGTCTTAGAGAGGGAACTCTGTACAAGTAAAGGAAGGGAAGTTGGATTGGGCAGACCCTCATGCAGACCTGACAGTCTCTGCCAGACCAATGGGGAACTCTGGAGCAAAGATGGCTCAGCACAGGAGTCACTGGGCTAAGCCTTGGTGTCATCACCTTGTTCCACTATTGACCAAGCTCTGCTCTGAGCAATCCATGAGCTTGATAGTGAGATGGAGCCTAAAGGCTCTAACAGCTGAAACCTGTCGGCTGCCCACACGTCACACAGCTGGATGGCAGGCCAGTCCTTTCCTGAAGGGTGATCTGAGTAGCACATCTCTGTGCCTGTCACATTTCTCATCCTTTTTGTTGCCTGCCAGAGTTTTTATTCCTTGATCCACATGTCCAGAAGGTTAGAGGTAGATGGGACTTTGGAGCCCATGCAGTGCAGCCTTCACATTCCATTAGGAATGGAGACGTTCGTTACTCATACTGCATTATAACTTCCCTGACTGTATGATCCATTCTGAATTGGATCCCAAATCAGAATCCAGTAGATCCCCTCCTTCTTTCCGATGACACGGATCAGTATACATGTATCTGGCCACCCCAGGGGGCACTGCTTATTCCTGGGGGCCAAGAAGAATGAATGTTGATAGCTGTAAAAAAATAAGAACATTATTAGTGATATCGTGATATCTGCAGTAGGTCATTGTACTTTAATTATACATTTCCCAAAAAAGCAAGCAGCAACCAAGAATATTGACACTTTAAATATTAGCCTTTTGTGACTTGAAGTCCCCACGCAATTACAGATAATGGAGGGGAGCTAAACTCCACAAAGCCAGATCCGCTGCAGCCATAGTTGGAAGCCTACGAACAAATGTTTGTTTGTAAAAGGAGGAAAATCAATGAGCAGAATGGGAATACATTGGAGCAGAGTTTGTTTCCCTTTCTGTTGATCAATCAGTCTTCCTAGAAGCTGCTGGGCTGTGGAGTTATCTTAGACGCATTTCCAAAGACCTGGGCTCTTGGCACTTTGTGGTGAGCAATCTTTGTGCTGTGGGGAGCAGGGGGGCTTCACTCTCCCACCAGGGTCCACTCCGCTCCTGGGGTGATGGATAATGCCTTAATTACCAAACCCAGAGCAGGTGATGTCTGTCTTCTTGGTCCTGAGGGCTCTTGATTACTTAACTCCCTCCCCAAAAGGAAACACTTTCCACATCAATAATTAAACAGAGCAATTAGGGGAATTTTAAAAGTATAATTAGACAGAATCAACTCTGTGTCCCTTGGGTATTCTATCTCTTTTTCTTTTTAATGCTCCATGCCCTCCCTCTCCTTTTTCTAAAGGATCATTTTGTGGATATAGCAGATAGGAACATAGTTCAGTGTCTTTAGTGCAGGCAAGAGAGAAAAAAAATCAGTTTAAAGGAATGAAAGAGGGGTGGAAGGTAAGTGCAGACCCAGGCTGTCTGGGTTCAGTCCTGGGACCTGCTGTTTCCCACGTATAGCAGCCTCAGCTCTTGGGGCTTGAGGAAGGCAAAGCAGGTAGGTTATTTGGGGCTGGAACAATCCATTGTGCAGGAACTCTCTGGAAATGGGATTCTCAGTCAGCAGCAAAGTATGTGGCAGCCCCCATAGAAAACGACCACTGTGGGCCGGGTGCGGTGGCTCACGCCTATAATCCCAGCACTTTGAGAGGCCAAGGCGGGTAGATCACCTGAGGTCGGGAGTTCGAGACCAGGCTGACCAACATGAAGAAACCCGTCTCTACTAAAAATACAAAAAAAAAAATTAGCTGGGCGTGGTGGCACATGCCTGTAATCCCAGCTACTCGGGAGGCTGAGGCAGGAGAATCGCTTGAACCTGGGAGGAGGAGGTTGCTGTAAGCCGAGATCATGCCATTGCACTCCAACCTGGGCAACAAGAGCGAAACTCTGTCTTAAAAAAATAAAAAATAAAATAAAATAAAATAAAAAGAAAATGACCACTGTGAGTGGCTTTAACTTTACTCTGATCTGCCTAGTATCCTCAGGTGAGGAGAATATATATTTTTTAACCTTGAGGAAATGAAAATTAATCACAGACCAACCCAATAATATATATATATATAAATTAAAGTTGCATCCAAGTTCAATATGGCAATAAAAATTTTTGCTTTAAGTGTTTCCTTCCCCCCAATTCCCAGTGACATGGCCAAAGAAATAGTAGCAAGAAGGAAAAAGCACTGTCAGTAATGGAAAAAGAACAATCACCGTCTACCTACTAAAGAGCTCATAAATTCTCTAAGATACAATGCAGGGAAGTCTGGATTGAGGCGACAGCAATTGGGAAGTTGGGACAGGAGCCTCTGAAGGAAAGCTTGTTCTCAGAAGGAAGCAGAAGGGACCATCTGCAAACCCCAGAGCTCAGATACTGGGCCCCAGGGAGGGCGCACCGTAGGGCAGTGACACAGGGCAGATTCTAAGACTGCCCTGTGGAGACGCCAAGGGCCAGGACTGAACAAGCAGGAGTCAGGCCTGCAGATGGCAAGGTTGGTGCCTGGAGGACTGATATCCCAGTCTCCTAGGATATCATGTCAAATACAGCTGGGGGCTTAGTGCAGCCAGCCTCAGGTCTGAGCCTTGGCATACCAGTTCCTGTGCTGTCTCCCTGCCTCCTCCTCTTGGGATATTTATTTGACTTTTAATTTGATAAAGTAAATCACAGAAAAAAAAAAAAGGGTAACATTTCTCTTCTCCCTTCCTCTGGCCCTGAACAGATTTCAACAGGCACTCAGAAAAACAGAAGCCGTTTCAGTCCCAAATATGGACAAATATAGATTCACCTCTGGTGCCCTGTAAGGTCAGCAGGAAGGAACATGATCAAACATAAAACTCAGTCGTTTAGAAGAACAGAGTCAATTGGAGGGATCAGAATGAATGTCCTGCCTTCCTGACCCTCTATGATATAGAGTTTCAGTATGAAATGGGAGAAAACAGGAGAAAATCTCTAATTTGTTTTCTCCAGATTTCAGTCTGTAATTTGAAAAGGTTAACTGAGTATCATGCAAAAGTAATGAAAGTGGCCTAAATGTATCCTGATTCCAAGGAGAAAAGTTTAATCAAGGGAAAACAACAACATCAACACACAAAAACCCTGCAATTATCTAGATGACAAAAACAGGTTGCCTCAGAGGAAAAAAAATAATGCTGGCATTAGATGTCTTCCTTGAAATATTACACTTCAGAAAGCATTAGCCTAATATTACAGTTTTAAGGAAAAAAAATTAGGACAATAATTTTTAACTGTCCAAATTACCTGATATGGTTAAGGTATAAAGAAAGTTAAGACATCACAATAAAAATGAATGAACTAAAATTATATCATAATAGGAGGAATAAGAATCTGTGATCATTATTTCTTATTTGTAACAGACATACTAAAACAATATGAAATAAGTTTAAAAATGTAGGATGGTCAAAGCTGACTTACCAGACTTGCGAGTATGCAGACACACTCATACATACTCCAAGACAGAAAAGAAAGAAAATAAAATAAAGCAAGCTGGGGTAACAAAATTAGCATCAGGCAAAGTAAAATTCAAGGTAAAACATGTTAAATAAAACAAAAATATCTATTTTTAATAATCAAGGGTATAATTTATAGCTTAATATTTATGAACCTTTATGTAGTAGATGGCATAACCACTAACATCAAAATATATGACATGAAAGCTGTTAGAAATGCAAGCAGTGACTTTTAAAATTTATTTTTATTTTTATTTGGAAACAATTATAGATTTGTAGGAATGTGAATAAATTTTGCAGAAAGTTCCTATGTACCCTTCACCCAGCCTCTCCCAGTGTTATCACCTTCTATAACTATTGTACCATATTAAAGCCAGGAAATTGATATTGATACAATCCATAGAACACGTAGAAATTTTAAAAAAATACCACAGTACTGGTGGAATATTCTAATACATTCATTTGAACTTTTGCCAGAGCAATTGGAAAAACAAGAATAAATATAGAAATATCAAAAATATGCTTAAGCCGGGCTCAATGGCGCACACCTGTAATCCCAACACTTTGGGAGGCTGAGGCAGGCAGCTCACCAGAGTCCTCAGCCTGGGCAACGTGGTGATACCCCATATCTACAAAAAAAACAAAAATTAGCCGGGTGTGGTAGTGTGTGCCTGTAGTCTCAGCTACTCAGGAGGCTGACTCAGGAGGATCGCTTGAGCCCTGGAACTTGAGGCTGCAGTGAGCCGAGATCATGTCACTGCACTCTGGCCTGGGTGACAGAGTGAGACCCTGTCTCAAATATATAGGCTTAATTTTGATGTGATAAATAGCTATCAGAAGGCTACTTATCTACACAGAAAATAGTCGTTTCAAAAGTCTGTGAAGTATTTGTAAAATGTGTATATACTTGGCCACAAACTCATACTCTGTGAGTGACAAGTAATAACAAAGGAAAAATAAAATTAATAAAATCAATATAAGGTTAAAAACTATTTTTTAAAACCTGTAAAGAGGAAATCAAACATGCAGCTAAAGACCATGTATGTAAGAGCCAAATGATAACACTATATACCTATCATATTTGTACAGTCAGTGATGTAAATAGAATGAATTCACATTTTTATGTATTTTAGTATTAAGGTAGGAAGAATGAAAATGGGTAAATAAGCATTCATGCCCCCAAACTTGAAAAAGAACAAAAAGTAATAAAACAATGAGACTAGATACGGCCAAAAGTAACAAAGAAATTATAAAACATACATTACATAACTCTACAATAATGAATTTTAAATATATCTGAAATAAATTCTCTATCAAAAGACACAAGTTGCTAAAACTCTCTGTGGGAAACAAAGCAGGCAAAAACAACCAATTGAAAACAGGCAAAAACTTACCGAGAGAAAACTATTGGAGATTTTTCCGTGTAAAACTAACTCTTATCTATTTTCTGTAGCACCCAGAAAACCTCTCTTAGTGTGAAGGGCACAAATTCTATGGAAAGTTCTTTCCAGGGGCAATAGCAATCCACCATTATCAGATCTGCCATTTCTCAACATCTTTGCAACATTTGATATTCAACACCATAGATCACAGGTACATTTAAAAATGATTTCCTGCATCCTTTTCGTTTCCTCTTCCATATGACACTGCCCTCTGTCTTCGTAATTTTCCCCCAAATGTGGGCTCTCAAATATCCAGGCTTTGTCTTACCCATTACTACGTTATTTGTTTCCGTTAACTGATCCAGTTTCCTGCTCAAGAAATTAACTAGACTGGCCATATTCTTTGTCGTTTCCTTGTTATTTCACCCACTTTCCACACAACTATATGGCCAGTTCTTCAAATGCAGATTGGGTTGTTTTTTTCTTTTCTAGAAAGGAAATATTTAAGAAAAAAATAGAGAAAGCTTCACTTTGTCTTTAGCTTGATCCTAGAGTCTCAGATGCTGGACTCTTGAGACCTAGTTCATCCTCTGTCTTCTGTGAACTTCCTAGCTTGTATAACTTCTCACTTCTGCCTTTGGTTTCCATCTTGACCCTCTTTTATTTTTTTTCTAAGTATTCGGCATTTCTCACTTACCCTAGCTGTCTGTTTTAGCTTGAATATGTGCTTTACCACTCTCGATAAAGCTCCACTTCTGTGTTCTATGGTTACCACAAACTTATGGCCAAAACTGAAAAGGTTATCTTTTGTACTTGCTTTTTTTTTTGTGTGTGTGTGTGTGTGTGTGCATCTCTGTGTGTGTGTGTGTGTGTGATTATGAAGCTTGACTTGACTTGAAACAGCTTTGGTATCATTAAATATTATTTTGCCATTTTTTTATTGTTTCAGTTTTTATGTGTTCATGCATATGCCCCCAACTGACAGCAAATGCCATTTTCTTGTCTAATTTGACTTGATATTAACCATCTGACTTGTGTCATCTGTCTGTAAAGTGAGATTTAAATACACATTGCTTAATAATTGTCTCCTGAAATATATAATAAGCCCAGAGATGGCAAGATTGGGCAGCTTCGCACATATTTTGCTATTTCCTTCAGCATATAGACTCCCTAATCTCCTGAATGACCCATGATATTTTGTTTTGATACTTTTATATTATCTAAGGTAGACAGAAATCACTAAACTTGTGTTAATAAGGTAGAAAACAAAGTGCCCATTAGTTGTTGAAAGAAAACCATATTAAATTAAAAACAACCAAACAAAAGCATACAATACAATATTGAAGAGAAATAGAGATTTCTAAGTGGGAGACTATAACCCATCTCTTAGTAATAGCACAGATAAATAATAGGCTTTCTGAGGGTCAAGATACTCTCTCGGTATTGTTAACTTTTTTTTTTTTACCATAATCCATGTTATGTATCTGCATATACATACACACAAACAGATGAATATGAAATACATGTTCACGAAACAATTATTTCTCTTATGCTATGCTGTCTGATATTTTTTATCTGATCCTATTTTACTGTATTCCACTTTTTAAATTAAATATTGGTGGCAATTTTCTAAAGCAGTGGTTTTCATCAGAGGACAGTTTTGCCCCCAGGAGACATTTGGCCACGTCTGGAGACACTAGCAGTTGTTATCACACCCTAGAGGGGGAGTGGAGGGAAGGGAGGTTGCTACTGGCATCTATCTATTCAGTCCAGAGATGCTGCCCACATTTTACAATGCATAGAACAGCCCCCAAACAAAGAATTATCCATCCTGGAACGTCAGTCGTGTTGGGGTTGAGAAACTCATATCTAAAGAGTTGTATCCACAGATGTAAACACACTTCCCTCAGTCCTAGGGTTACCAAGAAGAGAGGAACATTGCCTGTAACAATATGATAAAGTTCTTCTAACAGTAATAATTAGAGCAATTTTCGTCTATATGAAGACCCCACAAAGTAGGCCCATCTTTCCTATTATAGTGCTTGATGTACTCTTTCTTCAAGTTTATATCAACTTGTGAGACCTTGAAGGCCATGCAGGGC
This sequence comes from Pan troglodytes, assembly GCF_028858775.2. NCBI lineage: Eukaryota > Metazoa > Chordata > Mammalia > Primates > Hominidae > Pan > Pan troglodytes. The sequence goes on from NC_072417.2 coordinate 57,176,681, forward strand.
ACGTTGAGGTTAAACGTTAACGAATGCCTCTCTAAGTGTCCATGAAAGCGGATTCATCACTCGGGGAGATTAGCTGTGTTGGGTTAGAACTAATGAGCTTTGAGTGCCAGTAGTTGCTATGTGAGCTTAGTGGGGCATTGAAACTCAACAGCACTCAACTTCTTTCCGACCTGCCTGGCCCTCTATTACTTCAAAACCCGGTAGTGAGAAAACTGCTGAAACAGCAGTTTATTCCCCATCAGGCTAATTACTTCTTTTCCCAAGATCAAGACTACATTTTGGAAGGGCTGACACATCTGAAAGCAGAGAACATCCTGCCTACTGGGGCAGGGAAGCTCAAGCAGTTTTTGTGCCCCTCAAAAGAAAGAAGCAATTAGCAAAGGATCTGAAAGCAGAACACAAAACACGGGGACTTCTGATGGAGTCTGTAGACCAACCCGGCCAAGAGGCAAATGGTGACTCAAACTCAGAAGCAAGAGTTTGGGAGTTCTGCCACCACAGACAGCTGCTGCCATGTAGTAAAAAGGGTGTCAGTGGGACTGGGGAAGCCCAACAGAATGCTTGTAAACCATAGAGAATTTGGAAAGAAGCTCATGAAGTTGCTTTTGGTTGGAAGGTTTGAGGTTGTCAGAGCAAACTCTCACCAAATTCAACAAACAAGGATATTGTTCCAGTTTTCCAATGAATAAGCACTTAAAAATCTAAATGATCCCACCACTTTGGGAGGTCGAGGTGGGCAGATCACTTGAGGTCAGGAGTTAGAAACCAGCCTGGCCAACATGGTGAAATCCCATCTCTACTAAAAATACAAAAATTAGCCAGGCCTGGTGGTGGATGCCTGTAATCCCAGCTATTTGGGAAGTTGAGGCAGGAGAATCGCTTGAACCCAGGAGGTGGAGGTTGCAGTGAGTCGAAATTGCGCCATTGCACTCCAGCCTGGGTGACAGAGCAAGACTCTATCTCAAAAAAAAAAAAAAAAAGAAAAAAGAAAGAAAGAAATGAAAATATTTGCATATTCTTCAGCATTGTTAGCTCACTATTGACTGGTTCTACAGACATAGACTGGTTGGGAAATATTTCAGACGTTGCTCTGGCCTGCAGAATAGGGTCCTAGATTTTTGTTCCTATTCGGTTGATGTAACATTTGGCAAGTGACCCTGTCTTCTGACCAGGATCTTATAATATCCGAATGTGCAGTAGGACTGATACAATTTTCAAAGGTTTGTTTCCCCTCAAACATACTGTAGATTTAAGAGGATTGGATGATAATGAAACTGTCCTAAATTATATCAGATTTTGTTTCGCATCACTGCTTAAGCAGACATTAGAAAATAATAGCATACTGGGGAAAAGAAAATTAATGAGTCAAAGCAATAGCATAAGAGACATGAAGAGTGTCAATAGCAATAGCATATCCATTCTTTATTGAACCTTTACCAGCCTTTTTATTAATTAGAGGATACATGTAGGGAGGTGGTGGCAAGCAACTGAATTTAATTTCTATAACATGAATTTTCTATTCATTATTTCTTTTCAATGGATGAGGAAACTAAGACACAGAAATTAAGAAACTTAGGGTCAGATAGTTATTAGGAGATGGAATCAGGTACTTTTAATCCTCAAACTTGACATAGTTTCATGCTATTTTCCCATCCTGCTACCTCTAATAAGTTCTATGCTTCACACGGGAGAAGACTCTCTGATATTTTGGATGCCTACAGTTATTTTAAATGCTTGCCATTTGTTAAAACTATTGGTTGAAGCTTAATGTGGGGTGAGCAATCAAACCAAATCAATAGGTTGGAGTTACTTTTTTTTTTCTAGACTTGGTAAAGATTAAAACAATAACTAAATTTTCTCCCAGAGAGTTGGCATGAATGAATAAAATAACCATACATCAGAATCCACTTACTTATAAAATAACTCAGCTCTTTTAATAATCTGAAAGGCCAAATTAGGTCAATCTCAAGAAAATTAATAGATCATATGGCAGTTGGCTCTTAGTGTGGGTTAAAATTAAATTATCATCATCATCATCATCATTGCTATTCTAAGCACTTTCAGCTTATAATACATTTATACAGAACTTTGGGTACTTTTAACAGTTTCTTATATGGCTGTTCCTCTTCAAAATAGACATAATCATTATCTCAATGATCTCACCCCCAGCATCAGCCGTTTGCAGCTTTATAAATAAAGAAAAATGGGCTAAAATAGAGGTTAAGTGTCTCATTCACTGATGTTCAACCTATCAGCGTGATAGATAAGAACAAAAGCCAATTATTCTCAAACTTTTTAGAACGTTAGTTCTGTAACCATTCAGACTTAATCTTAAGGCCCTAGGCTGCCATCAGGATCAAGACCTATTTTCTTACCTATTTTTGGTGTTTTAAGAACACATTAAGGAGAGAAAACGGATCAAAGCAAAAACAGAAATTCAATTTCTTAGAGAGTACATCAATACTTTCAGTGTATGGAAGTACAATGTTAACCAACCATTCCATTTCCTAGAGGTAACCACTGTTAATAATTTGTTATGTATCTGTCCAGATTTTTGGTAAGCACATATTATATACAAATATAGCCTATCAGTTATCTAGGGCTAAAGTAATGCTTCATAACATTACCACAAAACCTCAGAGACATACAATAACAGTTATTTATTTTATAAGTCTGCAGGTTTTAGCTGATCCAGGCTAACTTGGGATCTCAGCTGGCCTTGCTTATGTGTCTGTGGTCAGCTGTGGGTCGACCAGATGGCTCTGCTGATCTTGGCTGAGCCTGTGCAGAAGGAATTAGCTGGCTGAAGGCTGACCTAGGGAGGGCTTTCCTGGGATAACTGAGGTGCCTTGACTTTGTTCCATCTGTCTTTCATCCTTCAGAAGGCTAGTCCAGAGATGTCCTCACAGTGATGGAGAATTTTCAAGTCTCTTCTTGTAGCACAAGTGCTAATGTTCCATTGGCCAAAGCAAGTCACATGGATAAACTAAGTATCAAGAAATGGGAAAACAGATTCCACTCCTGATGAAAAAACTAGAAAGTCCATGGCAAATGGCAGGGATAAAGAGAGGAAAGAAGAATTGGACCCGTCAACACACTCAACCTAATACTAAAACACATTCTAACTCAAAACATTTTTTTTTATTGCCTGTTTTTACAAACATGAGATAGTATCTTATTGTTTTATGACTTGTTTTGTAACCTAATACTATTTTGGGGCTCTTTCTAAGTCATTGGAAACAGATGTAACTCAATCTTTTTAACATTGGGAAATGTTACATTGTATGAATAAATCAGAGATTTTTCAGCAGTCCTCTAATGATGGATTAAGCTAATAATGATTAAGTTATTTCCTGTTTTGAGAAGTTTGTTAACAGTGCTACAATAGACACCATCTTACATAAATATTTGTGTATTTCCACTGTAATTTCTGTAAATTAAATTTGTATAAGTCAGACTGTAGGATCCTTCCTACTTCACCCTCCAGCAAGACTGAGCCACTTATAGTTCTCTGAATATGCCTCCATTTTTACAAGCACTAATCTCTTATGCCTCCATTTTTTCAAGCACTTTTCTTCTAGAATCCTTCCTCTCCCAGTTGACCCTGATAAACTATAATAAAACTCTATTAGAAAATAAATTTACGGCCAGGCACAGTGACTCATGCCTGTAATCCCAACACTTTGGGAGGCCGAGGCCAACGGATCACCTGAGGTCAGGAGTTTGAGATCAGCCTAGCCAACATGGCAAAACCCTGTCTCTACTGAAAATTAGCCAGAGATGGTGGCAGGTGCCTGTAATCCCAGCTACTTGGGAGGCTAAGGCAGGAGAATCGCTTGAACCTGGGAGGCGGAGGTTGTAGTGAGCCAAGATTGCACCACTGCATTCCAGCCTCGGCGACAGAGTGAGACTCCGTCTCAAAAAATAATAATAATAATAAAATAAATTTACGTATAATTGATGATTAGTTCCCATTCTCTATATCTGACTCACTCTGCAACATCTCAAGTTTACAGAATATGCAAATTATTGGGAGGTCACTTATGGCTCTAGTTTTATCATCATTCTTTTCTTCACTCAAGCACTTCTGTATTTGTGAAGCTTTTTCTAAATTCCTCAGGCAGATTCAGTACTCCTTCTGTGAACATAAACATTCGCTTATAGTAATTTTCCCATTGAAATACATTTCTTATTATATCTACCTGCCCTCTAGATGGTAAGCTTTTTGTCTCAGGGACATTACCTTTTTATTCATGTAGCCAATAGGATGCTTGGCCAAGGTAGACGTTCAATAAATGTTTACTAAATAAAAATTTTGCACTTTAGGTCAAACCTAATGTTAGCCATTTATTAATAACGTTCATTCAGTAAATATTTATTAAATTTGTTCAGTGATTTAGATATGTTTGAAATGAGAGTGTGGCTAGAATATGAATGTGCCTAATTGAAAAGGGATGATCTTTTTAGAGTATCTGATGACATTTCAAATTTTTCCCTCAGAAAAACTCATGTATGCTCATTTCCACACTTTTACATACACTTATTGTAAGTTCACTGTTTCCTGATACTCATTCTTGGAACTCAAGTTAGGAACCTCTGCCTTGGCGGGGCACAGTGGCTCACACCTGTAATCCCAGCACTTTAGGAGGCCAAGGCCGGCGGATCACGAGGTCAGGAGATCAAGACCATCCTGGCTAACACGGTGAAACCCTGTCTCTACTAAAAATACAAAAAATTAGCCGAGCGTAGTGGCGGGCGCCTGTAATCCCAGCTACTTGGGAGGCTGAGGCACTAGACCATAATTCTGTGTAAGTACATTGATCTGTTTGATTTAATGGGAGAAAGAAAAAGTTTCCAAAAAATCACTCGATTGAAAGTATAACTTCTGCATCTTAAAAAAGAACAGCTTAAGGTATATTTAGATCAAATGAAACATCAAGATCTCATTCACAATAACAGTAAAAATTAAAGTATGTTGAAATAATCTCAACAAGAAGCGTGTACAACTTGCCTGTTAAAAGCTTTATTGAGGCTTCATGACTTGGGTCTAGGCAAAGAGTTCATACACAGGTGCTAAAAGCATAATCCATAAAATAAATTGGTAAATTGGACTTCATCAAAATTAAAAAACTTTTGCTCAGCCAAAGACACTTAAAATAAATGCAAAGTCAAACTACAAACTAGGAAAACACTTGGAAAAACCTCCTATCCAACAAAGGACTTTTATTTTGAATATATAAAGAACCTTTATTTATTTATTTATTTATTTATTTATTTTTTGAGACAGAGTCTTGCGCTGTCACCCAGGCTGGAGTCCAATGATGCAATCTCTGCTCACCGCAACCTCTGCCTCCTGGGTTCAAGCGATTCTCCTGCCTCAGCCTTCTGAGTAGCTGGGATTACAGGCACGTGCCACCATGCCTGGCTCATTGTTTGTATTTTTAGTAGCAACGGGGTTTCTCCATGTTGGCCAGGCTGGTCTCAAACTCCTGACCTCGTGATTCGCCCGCTTCGGTCTTCCAAACTGCTGGGATTACAGGTGTGAGCCAACACGCCAGGCCCGTGAATATATAAAGAACTTTTAAAACTCAGCAGTAAGAAAATAAACAGCCCCATGTGAAAATGGGCAAAAAACTGTAATAAACATTTCAATAAGGAGGCAATTAAACACATAAAAAGACATTCAACATCATTCATCAATAGGAAAAGGTAAATTAAAACCACCATGTGATACCACCACACAACTATTAGAATGGCTAAAATTATTTTTAAAAACTGATAACATTAAGTGCTGACAAGGATGTGGAGCAAAAGAAACCCTCATACATTGCTTTTGGGAAATGAGAAATGGGAGACACTTTTTAAAACAGTTTGGCAGTTACTTATAAAGTTACACATATACTTGTTAAATGACCCAGCAATTTTGCTCCTTACTATTTAGCCTACAGTAAAACTTGTATTCACATACAACCTCTGCAAAATGTTAATAACAGTGCTAGTCATAAACATTGAAAACCGTTACTGACCAAGATGTCCTCCAGCAGTTAAATGGATAAACAAATCGTGGTGCATGTAGGCAATAGAATACTATTCAGCAAAAAAAAAAAAAAAAAAAAAAAACACTGAAACAAACTGGTTGGACACAGTGGCTCATGCCTGTAATCCCAGCACTTTGGGAGGCGAAGGCAGGCAGATCACCTGAGGTCACGAGTTCAAGAACAGCCTGGCCAACATGGTGAAACCCCATCTCTACTAAAAATACAAAAATTAGCCAGGTATGATGGCACGTGCCTGTTATGCCAGCTACTCGGGAGGCTGAGGCGGGAGAATCGCCTGAACCCAAGAGGTGGAAGTTGCAGTGAGCCAAGATAGTGCCCTGCACTCCAGCCTGGGCAAAAGAGGGAAACTCGTCTCAGAAAATATATGTTATTGCAATTTTATATGTCTCAGATCTAATGTGAAATTTCCTATTCTAGAACATTTTTTATTGAATGTATTTTCTTCCAAATACATTGAAGAATTATACAATATTTTAATTAAATCCCCTTTCCCTCTTCATTTCCATTTGAATTGGCATTTCATAAAATGTAAGTACTAGTTTAGGAAGAGATGACTTTTTAGTACATGTAGTTCATTAATCTAGGAAAATTATATGGCTTTTATTGATATAAATTTTCTTTTATGTTCCTCAGTAAAATTCTTATTTTGTTTTATATTTAAATTAACATTTAGCAAAACTGACATTTCTGGAAGACAACTCTATGAAATCCAGTATGTGTACTGATTTGCATAACCAACACCACCATCCGAATATAAAACAGTTTCATCACTTTAATCTCATGCTATCACTTTGTAGTCTTACCCTCTCCTCGTCTCTGGCAACGTTTCCTCAAAAGGAAACGCCATATCTATAAACACCTGACCTCACATGATCCACCCTCGTTGTCCTCTCAAAGTGCTGGGATTACAGGCATGGGCCATCACGCCCAGCCAAATTGCAATAATTAAAAGAGTGCTCTACTAATGCCAAGACAAGCATAGAACAGTATCAAAACTCCAAACACAAAATGAAGGATACATAGCAACTTAGTATACGATGTAGGTGGCATGTCAGTACTGGATAAAAGGACAGGTACTTGTTCATAATTTTAAAATATATATATTTCCAATTTGACTTTAACCATGATTTAAACTGAATTAAAAAATAAATAAAATACAAGTCAAAGATGGATATTTATTTATTTAATGTTAAGATTAGAAAGACCTTTCTTAGGAAACATCAGAAAGGAAAAGCAAAAGTCATAAAGAAAAACATTGATGGATTTAAAACTATTTTTTAAAAACCACTATAAATAAAAAAAGAAACAAGAAAGGATATACTGGATGTTTGCTACCTAAAAGACAAGGGATAAATATCATTAATGTAAAGAAAATGTTTGAAATCTAAGAAAAAAATCCCATCAGAAAAAAATAGACAAAACATACATAACCAAAAAATGTCTTTGAAAATCATAATCTTGATATACAACTGGGAAATGGTCTAATTGAAAACATAAGTATTAAAATATTAAAAAATCATTTCCCTATGCTTACTAGAAGCAATTTAAATATAATACAAAGTGTTAAGGAGTGTATGAGAAAATATATACTTTAATATACTGAAATGGAACCAAAATATTTTAAATAATATATTAAGATTCAAAGACAAAATATAAATACCTTCATAGAAGTTTTACAGTATGGCTCCAAAGCTTTTAAAATACTCATGCCTTCATTTCCACTTCGAGGAAACAATTAAACATGTGAATGAAAATGTTTGACTTTAGAAACAACCCATGTATCCAATAATAAGGGATTCACTAAACACTTTAGGGCATTTCATAAAATAGGATACTGCGCAGCAATTTAAAACGAAGTAGATGTGTGATTAATGACAAGAATGGTGTTTCTATTTATTCCAGAGTGCAAAAGGCAGTTTAGAATAGTGTGTGCACAATATAATTGAATTTTATAAATAAGTTATTAACATAAAGCTCTGCATAGAATGAGATCTGCACGGATGTATTTTTAAATGCTATATCGGAGCGGTGGGTGAGTAATTTTACTTTGTAGAATTTTGTGCTTCTCTGGGAATTTTCTAAGTTTTCTATAATGAACCTTTTTTGCACGTAGAATTTTTTGAATGTTGTTGAAGTTTAATTTTTTTAAAAGCCCATTTGGAAAGCAGCTATTTTCCAAATGGGCTGCTCCCCCCAGAGCCTAGCATGTTTCGTTTTCCTGTGCTGAAAGAAGAGGGATTTCTGTTCCGTCACACAGATGTGAGGCGTCTGCAGCATTTCTGCTGCGGTGCAGCCACCTAGTCCGCGTGAAGTGCCTCATCTGGAAAGTTTAGCTCCTGACAGCCCCAGGCTTTTTTGGAATGGACAGCCTGTCTGCCGGCCTTGTTTTCCTTCACCATGACTTAGCTCTAAGTCCTGGTGTGTTTTCTTCTGGCCCACCCTTTACATTTCAGGTCCCTGAATGAAGGCCCGCATACCATATGTCTGAACATTTAAAAAGTTATGAATCAAGCTAATAAACTGTTACATGAAATACATCCTATTCTCCTATTTCGACAAATATTCCTTCCTAACAACAAAACAGAAAAAATATATGAATCTATTATTTTTCTATGTCTGAAAGTTGGCAAATGACCAAAAATGACTCAATTTAATTATTATTGCTCATTTGGGCATTCTGTTGATGGGCCAGCAATGTTGGGATGAGTAATAAAACAAAGACGTACGCAGATCATGGACTACTACATACTTACGCGGTACAATTTATTTTTTTATCCCTTAATTTCAACAAAATACTAATTATGCTACAATCAAGATTTTGAATACTAATTTTATTCTACTGACAGCAATGGTCTAAAGCAGGAGGTGAAAACTGTTTTATGAAAAGGTCCAGATAATGAATATTTTGCAGGCCACGTGATCTCTGTCACAAGTACCCAGTCCAGTGTTTGTGGTTCAAAAGCTGCCGAGAGGATACATTTGCAAATGGACATGGCTATGTTTCAATAAAACTTTATTGACAAAAATAGCTGACCACCACTGCTCTCCAATCCCAGAGCACTTTCATCTCGTCAAAAGGAAACGTCATGCCTATTGAGCACTCACTCCTATTCCCCACACCCCTCAGTCCTTGGCAACAACTAATCTGCTTTCTGTCACCATAGATTTGCTTATTCTGAATGTGTCATATAAATGGGATCATGCAGTTTAAAAAACTAGCTGGTGTTGGCCTGTGGGCCATAGCTTGATGACCTCTGATATAAAGGATTTTTGAAGTGCAAGTATACAAATTTGAATATATTTTGATCCAAAATATGAATTAAAGTAAATGTAAAATTTAAGAAATGAAAATTATTTCCACGTGTATTTAAAAGTTGCCTTTATTTCTAAAATATTCCAAGTTATCTATCAAAATTCAAAGACAAAATAGAGATTCTAATTAATAAATATAAAATGTTGAAATAAAAATTATTTTAAATTGACTTCCTAATTTTTAAATTGTAATTAAATCTCAAACATATTTATAAAGTTAGAACTGTTCTCCATTCTAGCTTTTAACATCCATCTAGTTGCCACTAGAAAGAATCAGTACCATACTTCAGCTGTTTCATCTAGACCTACATACTTATACATGTCAGAGTGGCATCGTTTGCTTCATTATAAAATATGCCCCTCCACCTCCACGTGCGAATATTGTGAGTACCTCCATAATGTGTTAATATCTTCAGGACCGTGAACTGGATTAGGAGGAGAAGCAGAGAAATGAGCACTCAGTAATACCAGGAAATGATACTTTTACTTCAAGAGGCTATTTCATGCTCTCTGATAGGAAGCGCTGGATAAGCTACTTAATTTGATTTTCTTTTCTCTTAGCTAACTACTTCCCTCACCCAAATCCTTCCCCAAACTTGAAGCAGTGTCTATCTGCTGCAACACAACCCCTGTATGTTCTCAGCATTTGGCCCTTTTGTTTTAAAGACACAGGGCAAGAGGTTTGCAGAAGCATTTCTCTGGGATTTAAATATGAGAATGGATATTTAGGGTTTCTGGTTGCACTATGCTGATGCTGGAGTGACGGTTTCTGTAATAAATTTGTGTGTGTATGCAATTTGTGGGAACTACCAAATTCTGGGACTTAAAGTCAGAGCCCTTCTTACCTGTGTCCCTATTGGATGGATGGTTTTACTTCTTCGTAGTGGTACGTGGTACAGCTGCACTAAGAGGCTATGTAAAATGCGAACTCCGGGATGGCTTTCCCAAAGTTTGTTTTGTCTGCATGCCTCATTTCATGATGACATTATTATTTTGGAGTTTTTATATCATAAGAGTGATTAATAAGAGATTATTTTGGAAGTTTGTTTTGATCTGTATGAGACAAAATGTTTCTCCTTTTCTCCTGTTCAAAATCAAGGACATGGTGGCGGGTGCCTGTAATCCCAGCTACACGGGAGGCTGAGGCAGGAGAATCACTTGAACCTGGGAAGTGGAGGTTGCAGTGAGCCAAGATCGCACCACTGCACTCCAGCCTGGGTCACAGAGCAAGACTTCGTCTAAAAAAAAAAAAAAAAAAAATCAAGGACACTGAGATATTCACACAGGGTGAGGATGGCAAATTTTAGAAAGAATATCCTAGCAGTTCAAGACCCCAGACTCCTGCCAAAATCATAGCTGCAAGTCACTTCTCCTGGTTCAAACTTAAAAGACATATTGATTTAGCACCTACCGTGTGTCCAGAATCTAACTAGTAGAATAAAATAAACTGACAGAAAAATAGCGAATGAACAAACAACCAACAACAACAAAAAAACACCATTGCCAAAATGTAACGAAGAACCTTTCTAAAATTTTGATTTATCCTCATCATGTTTCTCTCTCAGCTTCCCCACTCTCCTTAGATTGTTGATTTGCAAGCAAGGAAAAACACGTTTTCCCCCCTTATCTCCAGCTGCACATATGCAAAGACTCGATAATTCCTGGCTGATGAGAGCTCTGTTCCGAAGCAGCTGCCTGCAGTTGCACAAAAGCCGATAGCACAGCTCTCAGACTAATCATTTATAAAACTCCTGTCAAGAGCGCAGATCAGCCTAGATGTGGGGTTTGCTGTGGCAGCCGCCACAGAGCCAGGAGAGGGCCCTGCCCTTGGCCCAGGCTCTCCCCACTTTGAATAAGAATTCCATTCGCCCCTTCTAGATGCTGACCTGAGAACCAGGTAGGCCGAAGAAAAGCCAGTTCTCCCTTTAATCAGGACTCAACATTTAATGTAACTTTCACAGTTCAGAAGCACTACGAGGGAATTCCACCCCCAGCCCCCAAGATGAATTTTGTTTTTCAGATAATCAAGCCCTGGGCACATTATATTTCTAGGATTCAGGCAGAATAATGTAACATAGAAAGAACAGTGAGCCAAGCATCAGAAGACTCAGAATCTAAGCCTGGCTTTTTGTGTTCTTTCGGCTGAATGACTTAGGACAAGCCCCTTCTCAAACCTTTCAACATCTGTGAAATGAAGCAGCTGGATTAGGGGATTTCTAAGGTTCTTTCCAGTTCTAATTTTTAGTGGTGCTGCTTGGAAGAATACAGTCCTTGCACTTTCCTATCTCTGGTAGATTCTAGATTCTTCTCTTTTTTTCTTCTATCTTCTTGCTCTCTTCTCTGTCTCCTTGTAACCTATCAATCTCTCTCTGTCTCTCTCTCGCACACAAATACACACACACTTCTAAGGGCTTGTAAATATTGATCAGGCTTTAGATCCTAACTAACTTAATTACATTTTATTTCTGCTACGTATTTACCATCATTTTTATGGACACATTAAGAATAATTCTTTAAGACATTTCTATTTTGACTGATTTTACATGGCCCCTCATTTTACTGAAATACACTCACTTTTTCATTCTTGTGCTTTTAATTTTTCTCTATTTATTGTTCAGTTGAAATGAACCTTCGAGTTTGTTTGTTTCCCAGGGTTACATGGGTGTCAAGTTTTTTAAACCATTGCGTATCTGAAAATGTCATTTTCATATGTCATCAAATGAAATAAAACTTAGCTGAGCATAAAGGTCTTTTTCCCTTTAAGCTCTTCTCCACTTTGGGCACTTATTACTGAAGGCTAAAGCCCAACTCCCCCATCTCCTCCTTCATTTGTCAGTAGCCTAGGTGTCATGTTATTTGTTTCTCTTTCTGTTTAAATGCCAGGAAGTTCTTCCTTTTTTCTCAAACTCTAAAAACTTGCTAGTATTTTCAAATTGTGGATCTCTGCCAGGGCCAGGACCAGGGTGAAGCAAGATTGGCACTTAGGCTAAAAAAAAAAAAATTAAAGAGATGCTTACCCTCAGAGTAGGAAATATTACTTTTTGCTTGGTACACAAAGAATGTCGGAAGTCCAGAGATGGCCCCACGGTAGGGAAGTACGATATATTCCTACCTTTCCCAGGTGGTTTCTGAGGCTCTGATCGTCTTACAGATTCTGACATAATTAGGTTGTTCGTGAATTTTAGTTTTCAGTGTTGTAAAGTTATTTCTCTGGATATTATTTGATACTTTGATAGGACATTGATAGAAGCACACTGGCTCCTAGGAGACAGAAACCACTTTAAAACAGAATTTGGGACAATGCCTACCGTGTTAGAAATGGTATTTTACATCTTATGAATATATGAGTTCCCTCAACGAAGTTAACATAGAAAGGGGGATCAGGGGTTGAAGCAATGAGCCTTGTAAGTTACTGGTTTATTTTTACTGTTTCTAAGAGTCAATGAAAGAGAAAATGTGTGGAATTGCTTGGGAAACTCTAAGATCCAACAGAAACATAAAGGATTCTTACTTGAATTTATGAGCCCAAAACACTCTCACCCCTTGTCTTCCAGGAGGACTCTTTGATCTGACCTGACTACAGATGGATTCGTTATCTTTTCATGAGGTTCCCCAAAATTACCGATCAAGAGTCCTTGAGTTTTCTCTCCTCCCCTACAGTCCAGGGAACCCTGTGCTGTTTTCTTGAAGTAAGCTTTGGTACATATTGCGTCATAAAGACTAGTGAGAATAAGAATCCATTTTTTTTTCTCTTTCTTCTTTACCTGGTCGTTAAAAGTTTTAAAAGGAGTCTGCTATCAATGGCACTGGTCAGTGTCCCGGACTCTAACCCTGATGTTTAGCTTATCTTGATGATGATTTGGTTCTTAGAATTGCATATCCAGATTCGGTTCGTGTGGGAGCTGCTTCAAAAACATAAGTCTTCCTCTCCCACAGAAGCCAATTCAAACAACAAGTAAAGGGAGTTTTCTTTCCATCCTTATAAGTCACGTTTTCAGAGGGGTCCCACATAACAACAGCAGGAAAAGAAATATTGATGTGAGTGGGCTCGGCCCAAGGGATGGCGAGCTGACAGCACAGAGAGTTTCCAGCAGTTTCCCCTGCTCCCAGACACACACCATCGAGGACCCACAGGAACTACCTTCTTGCCATGGCCATGAAAAGAGCATGTTTTTCTAGCATGTTCTGCTGCCGGAGGCTTCCAAAAACAGACACAGTTCTGTTTGGCTGTATAGACTTAAAAAAAAGTACATGTACATGGGCCAGATTTATTTATTCCTCAAGGCACACTACCTTTGCATTACAACTCAGGGACTTCCGTTTGCAGGATGTTCTTCCCTTGCAGAAGATAGCCTTTGAAAAACATGTGATATATATTACCTGTTCGCAAGATTTCAGGAAGGGTGATTTGCATTCAGAGATGGATAGGTAAAGAATGCATTTAACACTCATATGTTTTGGCAGAATGTCAAAGATGGCCAGGAATATCAACCAAAAGAGTCACTCTGATGTTCCCTGGCTGTTTGGGAAGGTTGAAAGAATATGCACTTTGGAGCTGGATGGAGCTGGATTTTCATTCTAGACCTATTAGCAACTATGTGTGCTTGGATAAGTCACATTATCTCTCTGAGCCTATTTTCCCATCTGTGAAATGAGGGGAATAATTCTAGCTCTTCATTTTAGTTGTGAGACTCAAGAAATAACACACCAGACCTTGTTCTATGGTAAATGCTCAGTATGTGTTCATTTTCTTCTGTCTTCGTGATGCTCTTCCCAAGGACCCTGAACTTGAATTTCTGGCTGCCCTGGATCTATTATTTTTAATGCAGTCCTATCCATGACTATGAACTTCATCTTCTGACTTTGACATCTTTTTTTGTTTGTTTGTTTGGTTTTTTTTGGAGACAGAGTCTAGCTCTGTCACCCTGGCTGGAGTGTGGTGGCGCAATCTTGGCTCACTGCAACCTCTGCCTCCCGGGTTCAAGCGATTCTCCCACCTCAGCCACCTGAGGAGCTGGGATTACAAGCCTCCACCCCCAGGCCTGGCTAATTTTTTTTTTTTTTTGTATTTTAGTAGAGACGGGGTTACAGCGTGTTGCCCAGGCTGGCCTCGAACTCCTGAGCTCAGGCGATCCACCCGCCTCGGCCTCCCAAAGTGCTGGGATTACAGGCGTGAGCCACCGCTCCCGGCCTCCTGACTTTGACATCTCATTTCAATGTGTCAGGCACAGAGGAAGCATCGCATAGACATGGGTCTCCTCCATCACATGCCTTGTGGAATATAGTGAGACCTCTCTGCTCATAGATTTCCTGGTCTTTCTGCTGCCCCCAAGCCTTAGGGATATGTCAAGTTAGCCTTCATTTGAACTAACCTCAGCACTTTCTCTTGCATCAGTTATTTGAACTGCATTCTTTCAGACCTCATTGATTTTGAAATCAATTCTGTTGATGCAGAATTGCTCTGTGTAATTATTTATACAAATCTCTTGATGTGATTGGTGGAGCCTTACTTCAGAACACAGCAGCATGATGCTACGCAGAGCTCTAAATATGACAAGTTAAAAATGAATTAAAGTCCCACTGCCTACATGGAATCTTAGAGGTGGAAAGTCCTACAGACATTGAGGACAATAAACTTTTTTTGTTTATGAAGAAATCGAGGCCAGGAGAACGAAAGTGATTTGCCCAAGATCACACAGCTTATTAATAGCAAAATCAAGGCTGAAATCCTTATTCCTATTCCTGCTTTTGAGTTTCCTATAAAACTATGTTGTCTTCATGGAGATACATGAGCCATCTGTGTCATAGTTTAGAATAAAACTAATACTATTTTGTCTCCATTAGAAACCTCATGCAGAAACCCTAACTTTAAAAAAAAAAAAAAAAAGTAACTCCAACTCTACTGAAACAGAAATCCAATTTTTTTTTTTTTTTGAGATGAAGTCTTGCTCTGTTGCCCAGCCTGGAGTGCAGTGGTGAGACTTCAGCTCACTGCAACCTCCGCCTCGCGGGTTCAAGTGAGTCTCCTGCCTCAGCCTCCTGAGTACTGGGATTACAGGCACGCGCCACCACACCCGGCTAATTTTTGTATTTTTAGTAGAGATGGGGTTTCACCATGTTGGTCAGGCTGGTCTCGAACTCCTGACCTGGTGATCTGCCCACATCTGCCTCCCAAAGTGCTGGGATTATAGGCGTAAACCACCATGCCCAGCCCAAATTTTCTTTTTTAATGGGGAGAGGGCACCACTTCCTTCTTCAAAATAATTGTTCACTTTAATAAAATTTTTATTCTTTTCCGCCTTTTTTTTTTGAAGATGTCTACATTGTTTCAGTCATAAATCAGCTATCTAGCCTCACCGATTATACTCTAAATATTCCTTTTGTCCTCACCCACCCTGTCTTTCCCACTATCAGCACCCTAATCCAGGTCTTTAACTCCTCGAGCTTGGATTCTGTCGGAAGAGCCCCCTAAAGTATTAAACCACCTGCAGTCCTTTCCTGCTCCAAACCTGCACACTGTTTCAGATTTAATATATCGCTGACATTAATCAAGTCATCATCTTTTTGGTCTAATTTCATACAGCTCCCCAGTTCAAGCAGACAAATTTCTTCGTCTCATCTGTATTCAATTCAGGATTTAGTTCTTTCAGGATTTTCACAGCTACCTTCTGGATAACTCTCTCAGGTTCCCATGTTTTCCCTCCATCGAATTTGCTCCATTGGAGCCTTCGTCTGTATACTATTTTTGTAATCCCCTTTGGCTGCTGACTTTCTCTTATCTGCTGCAATAGAAATACTCTCACACTAGGCATTGGGAGGACACCCATTACCTTCCATACCCTGATTGTGAACACGTCAGCATACTGCTCAGTCTCTCTGAACCTCAGCTTCCTTGTCAGAAAAATTAGGGAATGTAATTACCTACCTTATCTCTTTTTTGGCTGAGTAAAGATTAGCTGAGAAAGTCGTCACCCAAATGTTTTGCAAGTATAACTTATTCTTCAGTTCTCTCTTTTCTGAGTTCACACTCTTGAAACACATCCTCCAGGTTACACTGCACAGCACTGTGCTCATAGTGGCCCATGTGAGGGGCAGCTGCCGTCCTTATGATTTGCCTGAGGTGAGGGAGAAGTGGTCTTGGAGAGGACGCCTGACTCCTAGGTATATGATCTCCACTCCTTTACCTTTGTGATCTGAATTTACAGAAATTGGAAACATAGAGGGCTTCGCAAATACCCTTAAAAAAAAAAATCATGCTTTTCTTGGAGCATTATGGGATATTGGTCCATTTATTTTTTATAAGCATAGTAAAATCTTTATTCAAGTACAACATAAATAGAAAAAAGGACACAAATCATGGGACACAGCTCAATAAATTTTCACAAAGTGGATACGCTTCTGTGGCCAGTACCCAGGTCATGAATTGGGACTTTTCCTTCAGCCTGGAAGTCCCTCTCATGCCCTCTTCTAGACACCGATCCCCCTAAGGGTAACCACCATTTTGATATTGAATGGGATAGATGAGTTTGGCCTGTTTAAGAACATTTTTTATAAAGGAAATCATACAGTGTTTCCTTTTTTGTGACTGGCTGTGTTTGTTAGCATTGTAATGTTCACCCACAGGTTTTTTGTTTGTTTGTTTGTTTGTTTGAGATGGAGTCTCGCTCTGTCACCCAGGCTGGAGTGCAGTGGTGTGATCTCAGCTCACTGCGACCTCCGCTTCCTGGGTTCAAGTTATTCTCCTGCCTCAGCCTCCTGAGTAGCTGGGACTTGTAACAGGTGCCCGCCACCACACCCAGCTAATTTTTGTATTTTTTGGTAGAGACGGGGTTTCACCAGTTGGTCAGGCTGGTCTTGAACTCCTGACCTCATGATCCACCCACTGTGGCCTCCCAAAGGGCTGGGATTACAGGCATGAGCCACCACACCCAGCCCACTCACAGGTTTTAAGTCATTCATTCTGTGTGCTGTTTAAGATCTCAGTATGTGTCTACGTGCGTGTATTTTGGGTGGACATTTGGAGAGCTTGAATTGGGGACTATTAGGATTGTCTGTGAACATTCATGAACGTGTCTTTTGGTGAACATATATATGATTTCCATGAGTATAGCCCTGGCCATGAAATGGCTGGGTCACAGTGAATGCACTTGTTTGGTAGATAGTGCCAAAGAGTTTTCTAAAGTCACTGTGCCAGTTTACTCTTTAACCACCAAAGTGCCAGTTCCACATTCTCACCCAAACTCAGAATTCTCTGTGGTTTTTATTCTGGATGACCAGTGGGTGTGTCATAGTATGGTATTGTGTTTTAATTTACATTTTCCTGATGACCGATGAAGTTCAGTGCCTTCTCGTGTGTTTATTGATTACTTACTTTATTTATTTTTCATTTCATTTTTAGTTGACACCTAATAATTGTACATACTTATGGGACGCAGAGTGATATTTCAATATATATACAATGTAATAATTAAATCAGGGTAGTTAGCATATCCATCACCTCAAACATTTATTACTTTTTAGTGTTGTGAGCATTCAAAAATCTTCTCTTCTAGCTTGTTGAAAATATACACGAAATTGTTGTTAACCATATTCACCCTACAGTGCTACAGAACACTAGAACTTATTCCTCCTATCTAGCTGTAATTTTGTGGATACTGTATTTTGTTAACAAAACTTTACTTCCTTCAAAAGTGCTAATTCCAGCTTTTTGCCTGTTTTTCTTCTATGATGTGTAGCTATTTTTACTTATTGATTTATAGGAGCTCTTTTTTTTTCTTTTTTTTCTTTTTTTTTTTTTTTTTTGAGTTGGAGTCTTGCTCTCTTGCTAGGCTGGAGTGCAGTGGCCTGATCTCAGCTCACTGCAACCTCTACCTCCCAGGTTCAAGCGATTCTGCCTCAGCCTCTCGAGTAGCTGGGACTACAGGCACACGCCAACACGCCCAGCTAATTTTGTATTTTTAGTAGAGATGTGGTTTCACCATGTTGGCCAGGATGGTCTCGCTCTCTTGACCTCATGATTGGCCTGCCTTGGCCTCCCAAAGTGCTGGGATTATAGGCGTGAGCCACCACCCCCAGCCCTATTTTTTTTTTTTTCATTATAGTTACTCCTTTAAGAAATTAACAAAACTTTACCTCCTTCAAAATCATCAAGATATTCTACGTTTCCTTCCAAAAGGTGGTTGTTTCACCACTTATATTTGTATCTCCAGGCGATCTGGAATTAATTTTTCCCAAATAGCCAGAGGCAAATGCCAAGATTTATTTTTCCATATAAATAGAAAATTGACCAAACATCATTGGTTAAAAATAAAATGGGGAAGGGTAATAGGGTAATTGTTTTTTGGAAGAAGTACTTCCAGAGAGGGCCAGTAGCAGTTCCAGAGGGAGGGTGAAGGAGCAAAAGACAACATGAGGGCAATGAGAATTCAGGGCAAATGGCCCAAATTGATAAGAAGAGTGAGGCACATGGGGGAAGTTCTTTTTATTCTTTCTTGCACATATCGGATGCACCATGCATATGTGTTGTTGAGTGTCATGGAGAGCTCTCCCAGGTGGTTCCCTGATCATAGAGGTGGCAGTGGTGCAGCCAGTGCTAGAGTGCTAGGCTTGCCTCTTGGACCATCGTTAAGGCACAGCCATGGAGGCAGGTCTGTCCCCTCAGTAGTGTGGCAGTGGGAAAGTCCTCTGGGTCATTTTAGTACTCCCACCATTAATTCCTGACCTGGTTGAAGGCTGGGGTAGAAAACAGAGGACAACTTAGCATGTGTATTGTGGTTCCTGCTTGACCATAACACTTCCTGCACCACAGAAAGACAGCAGCTCTGACAACCCTAGGCCCCGAGACCCTTACCCAGGGTGACAGATCAGATCCAGAATGGAATTCCCTAGCACGGTAGAGTGGCATGATGTTTGAGCCAGATAGGAAAATTGCCAAGCAGTTTCCTTCCTGGCACAACTGCACCCATGCCATGGAAGGAAATGAAATCCCCTTAAAAACTGAGCCCATCTCTCTCACACCATAATAAGATAATAAGCCAGGCTCTGCCCTTCCAAATAATGTAGCCAGCTCATGGCCTTCAAACCAGGCATCCTCACTGTCTGAATGACAAATGGTCAGGTGTGTCAGGAACATGGCAAAGAGTTCTAACTCTCTGAACCCTTTGTTAGCTGAACTAAGTGGAGTTCTCCTGAAGTTGGGAATTCAGAACACTGGGTGTCACATTCTTAACAAGAGTGCTTCCATGTATTCCCTGTAGTAATAATGGCCATGTTGACACTTCGTTACAGTCCAGGAATTTTGAACCTTTGGCTTGATTTTCCTGGTAAGGTGAATAAACTGAGCATAGAGATGCTAAATTACTATCTAGTGATCATGCAGCAGGCAGTGGGCATGGACCACAAACCTCATTTTTTGATTTGAGATCAGCTGCACAAAAATCTCATAAATTATTGTATTTCCCTTTTAGCAAAACCACAGCCCCCTTCAGCAGTACCTTGTTCTAATGTTTAATTAGCCATAAAGCAAAAAGACTCTTTTGTCTAACTAATTTCTATCAATGCCACTGAAATGTTTGTCCTCCCTTAAGTTCTTTTTTTAAAAACATTGTAGTAAAATACACATAACATAAAATTTACCATTTTAACCATTGTTAGGTTCAGTGGTGTTAAGTACATACACGTTGTTATGTGATCAATCTCCAGAACTCTTTTAATCTTAGAAAACACATAACATAAAATTTACCATTTTAACCATTGTTAGGTTCAGTGGTGTTAAGTACATACACGCTGTTACGTGATCGATCCCCACAGCTCTTTTAATCTTACGAAACTCAAACTTCATACCTACTGAACAATAGTTCTCTGTTCCTCTTCCCCACAGCCCCTGGAAACCACCATTCTACTTGCTGTCTCAATGAATTTGAGTATCCCAGATATATCATATAAGTGAACTCATACAGTATTTGTCTTTTTGTGACTGGATTATTTCACTTGGCATAATGTCCCCAGGGTTCATCCATGTTGGAGTGTATGTCAGAATTTCTGAATAGTATTCCATTGTATGCATAAACCACATTTTGTTTATCCGTTCATCTGTCAATACGCACTTGGGTTGCTTCCACCCTTTGGCTATTGTGAATTCTGTTTGAGTTCTACGGGGAGAAGAGCAACTGTGTATAACCTACCTTGTAATAATTCTTAATTCGCTTGTGAAATTTCTGCTTATCTTTGCCTCCCTCAGGACAAAACAAATACATTTCTATATTTTTTCCTTATAGTGTTGGTCTCAACCCATTTCCTCATCCTCATACCTACTGTAAATGTCTCCAAATCCTGTTCACTATTCAGAGGGGAGGTTGGAATGGTCTACACTACTTAGCTTGGAAAGAAAGTTCTCCTAGAACCTATGCCTCCCATCATCCAGTTGAATTTCTCCCATCCTTCTTCACCTGTTGTGTCTTCAGGCAAACCTCACGTGATTTATCAGTGCACACACCTTCGTGCTCCCATAGCCTGCCTCATATTTCTACAGACCTTTTATAATACTGTAATAGATCTTTCACTACCCATCCCGGGCCCCAGTTTTTACACAAAGCACAGTCATAGTATTAGGTTGGTGCAAAAGTAATTGTAGGTTTTGCCATTAAAAGTGTTAGGTTGATGCAAAAGTAATTGCGGTTTTGCCAATAATTGCAAAAGCCACAATTACTTTTGCACCAACTTAATTTGTGCCTTACTCAGGTAAAGAAGAACAATTTCCAAGTTATAGACATTTCGAAATGCAGTATTCCAACATACACATGCCTTTTGTTTTATATGACAGTGTGGTGCTTTGTTGAACGTTAAAATCCAGTAAGATTTGCAATAAAAAAGTATGAAAAAAATTTATCCCCTTCTTTGACTTGTTTGAAAAAAATTTTGTATCCCTTTTATTGACTTTTTTGAAAAAAAAAATTTAAGATTGCAATTTAAAGAATTCTGTTGTGAGTCCTGTTACAAAGCAACCATTTTCTACAATGTAAGCTTGATTAGGATTTATTTAGACTATCGTTTCTTTATTTTTGTAGAAAGAAGCTTGCAGGTAGCTTATAGTTAAGCCCAACTCTCCACACCCATCCCATGCTAAATCAGTCAGTTTTCCTCATCCTGCAAATGACAGTAATGAATGTGTTTTTCTTTTGCAATCCTATTTTAGCTGTTTCCTCTTGAAACTCCTCTTATGTTGGATAGCTCTTTTCCCTACTCTATTGAGATTATTTAAAATATGGTTCCTTGTTTTAGTGGTTTTAGCAGTGTTTCCTCTGGCCCAGCGCAATCTATAGCCTCAATCTCTGCAAAAGTCTCCTACAGCTCTTCCCCACCCCAACCCCACCCATATACCCAGCCCCTTCCCCAACAGGCCAACCAGGAGCTCCCGAGTGAAGTATTATGCTCTCTCTATTTTACTGGTCAAAATTTGAAATAAAGTAGTTAAAAGTCAAAGATATATAGAAAAAAAGAGAAAGTAATGATGGCTTTTTCAAAAAAAAATCTATAAATACTCTTTCTTATCACTTCAGTGTAGTTGATGGTTGCTTTCCAAGCCCAAAACTTTTTCACGCATCTGATTAAATTTCCTTCACTGAGAAATTCCAGCCATCTCTGGATAGATCTCCTGGCTCACCTTAGACAAGAGTAACATAAGCTTTTATATTAGGCTGGCCTAGCCAACTTTTCAGTTCCACAAAAGGAGTCACAGAGGGATGAGTTCTATGCATTCATGTCACACCACGGAATCTGCATCACATAGGTGGTTATGCCAATGTGTCTCCTTTGTGTCAACACCAAACTCTCTGGTGTTCACGTACTCTTACCCAGACCTTAAGGTGTGTCTAAGAGGTGGGTAATGAGGTCCATTAAGAGTTATTTTGAAAAAGGAAGTTCACATTTATTTCAAAAATTAAAAGCTCAGAAACAGAAAGCAAATGTCTATAAAAAGTAAAGATAAACTGACTGAAATGACAAAAATAAACCCCCCACCCAAAAAAAAAAAATAGGAGGAAATCTGAGTATGGGCTAAGGGAAAACTTCCCCTTCAACTCCTGAAGGGTTGCTGAAAATCACTGATGAGAGGCCGATTCATAGGAGAAAAGGCATACACGTTTATTACTGTGTATGCAAGAACTTTCAGGGTGAAGACCCAAAGATACAGAGGAAATTGTCCATTTTTATGCTTGGGCTTAACTAAATTTGAACAGTTGTATAGAAATATGACTGGACAAAAAGGGTATGATCTAACCCAAATACACCCAGTTTGGGGAAGCCTGCAAGGCCTCTCTGTCTAGATGCTTCTTGGCCTCTGCACATGCCTTCCTTCCTTCTAGGTGTGGGGCAGGACCCTCTCAGGAATGAAGGTCTTATGACCTACAGTCAAACAGGATAGGTCAGATAATTTCTTTATGGACAGTTTTTATACAGAAAAGTAGAAGGAAAGTTAGAGTAATGTTTTTAGGTTTTATGGCTGGCTTTGGGGAAAAGGAGTTCCGATCTGTATGACCTGCCTTGGGGGAGAGAGATTTTAGTTTCTGTGGTTAGTCTTTGGTAAGAGTGGGATTGAAAGACAGAGGGGCAAGAGAAGTTCAGAGAAAAACTTCTGCTTCTGAGGCTGCTTTTGAGGCCTTCATTTTGGAGTACTGTTTTCTGAGTCCCAGTACCTGCATCATTAAAACTAAGGAAGTATCGGGGCCATCAGATTGCCCAAGAGATTGAGGAATTTGTGCTAGAAATAATGCAGATGGGAGCAGGAATACTTATTAATCCATTAATAGGATGTTTGTGAATGACTTTAAAATAATCTAACTGGCCTGGTGGGGCAGCAGAAATGAGGGGATTTATAAATAAAATAGGCCATTATGAAGTTTTGACGCTGGATGTGAGGTGTTTGAGATTGATTTGACAATTTTCTCTGCTTTTGTTTATGTTTGACATGTCTCACAAAATATAGTTAGCCCAGATAGTGTAGGTGGGACAAAATCACAGGGAATTAATAACTGCAAGCTCCCATGATACAAAGTGTATCTTTTCCTTGCAGATGCAAAATAAAAACTAATCACAAATTCCATGAACAAAAGTAACAAATCTATCATCAGGATTAAAGATACAATATAATCCTAGATAATGCCTACATTAAAAGAGAAGTCAAAACTACAAAATGAAATAACTAAAGATCTCTATCTATCCATCTGTCTGTAACTGTCTCAACAAATAGTGCATTTAATTGCAGTATACTTAAGTTGGAAGAACAAATAGATTTGATGTCTCCTGTTCATGTGTTTTGACTGGCCCTGACTGAGGCCAGTAGAAAGCCTGCTTGAACAGAGAAGCAATATCTGCTGTATCAAGACTCCAATTGGATTTTTGTTTTTAATGTGACAAAGTGATATGTCATTTGTCAGGAGGAATAAACAGACAAGAATCATCAAGGACATGCTGAACAACAGAAAGTCAGAATTTACTTTGGTGTACATGAAAATATACTATCACATGATAATAACTTATAATTGGGCCAATGTAGAAAGGAATCAACATATTTAGAATATGATAATGATGGCATTTCAAATCATTAGGCAAAAGATGGATTCTTTAATAAGTCTTGTTTGTTGCAGGAAAACTCAAGAATTACAAACATAAGTATTTTGTGTAATATGCTACATTATGTTGAATATGATTGCTTTGTTCATAAGAAAACTACAGGAAAAGCTCAGGATATTTTAATACTATCTCATAGCAGTATAATTGTGTTTATGACAATATTCTAATTCACCTGAAGATTTTGACCAAAGTTATTTTCTTACAGCATTGTGGATAAACAATAATAAAACACAGAAACTTAATATGGCATTTATTCGGTGCCAGGCAGTTTTCTAAGCTGTCGAGGTATATTAACTCATTTAATCATCACAAAACTGTATGCAATGGTTAATATTAGTATTCTCCGTTTAATACACTAGGAATCTGAGGTTCGGGGCTCGTTGTGCGACGTCACCATCAGACGTCTAGCAAGTGGGGGGTTGGTGGGGCTGGAATTGCGGCCTGGCTCCAGCGTGTACTTGACAGTCTCTCCTGGGACTGAGCTCTCTCTGCACATCTCTGACATGCCTTTTTGCGTTTCTCAGGGACCTGATGCCCAGAACCCTGGACGGGCAGATCACCATGGAGAAGACGCCCAGTTACTTCGTCACGCGGGAGGCCCCCGCGCGCATCTCGGCCATGTCCAAGGACACCAAGCTCATCGTGGTGGTGCGGGACCCGGTGACCAGGGCCATCTCGGACTACACGCAGACGCTGTCCAAGCGGCCCGACATCCCCACCTTCGAGAGCTTGACGTTCAAAAACAGGACAGCGGGCCTCATCGACACGTCGTGGAGCGCCATCCAGATCGGCATCTACGCCAAGCACCTGGAGCACTGGCTGCGCCACTTCCCCATCCGCCAGATGCTCTTCGTGAGCGGCGAGCGGCTCATCAGCGACCCGGCCGGGGAACTGGGCCGCGTGCAAGACTTCCTGGGCCTCAAGAGGATCATCACGGACAAGCACTTCTACTTCAACAAGACCAAGGGCTTCCCCTGCCTGAAGAAGGCGGAGGGCAGCAGCCGGCCCCATTGCCTGGGCAAGACCAAGGGCAGGACCCATCCTGAGATCGACCGCGAGGTGGTGCGCAGGCTGCGCGAGTTCTACCGGCCTTTCAACCTCAAGTTCTACCAGATGACCGGGCACGACTTTGGCTGGGATGGATAACCATATAATTTAAAAAGAAAAAAAAATCAAAATATAATATATTTTTTTACCAATCTGTAGAGAAGAGACAGTTTAATATTTGTGCTGAAAACATGTTTCAGTATTTTTTTCAATGAATGTTAAGAGATTGTTCTCACTCCCGCCCCATCTTAATGTATAACCAACACCAAACACGTGGATCAACAGAAAAGGAAAATTTCACTCGTCTAAACGCTTTCAATTTTCAGTTTTTATTTTATGTTCTATATACCCAGTCATAAAGTATAAGCATCAGTTGTCATTAAAAGTTTTCAGAAAATCTTGAGGTTAAACATCTCTCTCTCTTTTTTTAAAATACAAGGCCCTGATAAAATTGATATCTATCCTTATATGTTTCTCCCTTTTTCCTGTGCCACTTTTTCTTAAATTATTTCCCAGTTAGTATTATCATATGTTTGTACCCGTCACAGTTTTCATAGTGCTTTCAAATACACCTTTTTGATCATTAAAATAAAAAAAGAAATCTTGCTCTGTTGTATAAGAGCACAATAAGTAAATATTATTATCCCCATTTTACAGAAAGGAAAACTGAGTCTTTGGGAGGTGAAATAATGTATCTAAAGGTCAAATGGTGGATGGACCCTGGACAAAATTCCATCTTCCACTTGTTCCCTATTTCATGTCACTTTTTCCAGGGAGAATGGAAAAGAAGACATCTGCACCTTTAGAAATGGTTAGGTAGTTTTCAGATGATATGAAAAGGGAAAGAGAGCCCCTTGTTTTCTAAATTCCCAGGCTACCCCTCATGGCACCCAGTCTCATTACATAGTTGTGTCCAAGAAAACCACTCAGACCTGGACACAACCTCTCTTAAGAGCCAATCTTGCCTCTTGGCTATTTAAAGTACACTGAGATATGGAAATCTTGACTGATGAATGCTTGATTGAATTGGAGAGGAATTATTGGATTCTTGCATGGAGGACAAGGTGGCCAGCCACACTAGGGGTAGCACAAGATGTGTTAGGAACGTAACTTACCCATTTGTTGATTTAACTGACTTTTAAAAAAAAAAGAAACAGATTTCAATTAGTGCTTACAGGTATGAGTCTCATTTGTTTTTTAGTTTACCTCTTTTTAAAGAGAGAAAACCTACCTTTCTTTGTAATATCTCACTTCTAACTTTGGAGCTAGTACTCTGAAAGAATTAATTAGCAATTCGTTTAAAATGTTTTTATTTTTCATGGGTGGAAGACTATCATTTTGTCACTTTATTCCCCCCTCCCACTTCCTATTTATACCATTTATAACCTAATGTTCAGTAATATTTGGAAAAATATTCTAGGAAATGCATTTGTGGGTAAAATGGTGGCTTTTCCTCTTCTCTCGTCTGTTTCTGCCCATCCCCCATTTAAATCACTCAAATAAATCAAGAGTTTATTAACAGTATTCCTTTCCTCTCTGAGTGGGTATTAACAAGATTAGCATTAATGGGAATTAAATTGGTTTAGAGAGGAACACATATGCACGAAATATATAAAACATTTATAATTAGCCTGTCAGCAACATTTTATTAGAAGTTTAAACCCAAGAGGAAAAATGTCTTCTATTTCATGGAAGTTTTCTTTATCTGCCAAAATTTAAAGGACAAGACACTCTAAAATAATATTCTTTTTCTTCTTTAATGTTGTCAATCAAAAGAAACTAAAGTTGTTTTAAAATATGCGGTACAATTGTACATTTACCATAGCTGCTGCATCAGGTGATGTAAATATTTCTTGAGAAGCTTAACACAGGATTAAAATGAAGGAAAAAATATTTTAAGTGTTAGATATTTTGTCATTGCTCCAAATCTTTGGATTTATCTGTTAATATCCCATTTATAGAAGTTAAGTAAACCCCAAATCCAGGTCACGTTTTTTCAGTTGATTTCCTTCATGTCTATGCTCTCAATTTCCCAGTGCCACAGACTGTTTTTATTCTACTTGAATCACTAGCTGCAACAAGATACTCATTTTAAACTCTTGTCATCATTTCTCTTAGCTCATTTTGTTTGTACAACTGATTCTTTTGTAAGTGTTTGCTTGGCATTATGCAAAAGTGGCTTGCACAAAGAAACAATCACATTCTGCAACCTTCATTTTTTTAATGTGAAAGAAATAAAAGAACAGAATTGAATGCAAAGGATCCCTTTTTGAATATAGATATTTTTGTTCATATTATTTTAAAAATGAATGACTATGGAAAACACCGGGAAAATCTTCAAGCTTCTATGACTTCCTACGAGTGTTGGAAGTAATAAGTCCCAGCAAAATGTATAAAGATTTAGAGTCAGTATTCTCTAACAGGAATGTCCATTCATTTCTGCCTCTATATAGTACTCGTCCCTGCTGTGCATGAACTTGGCCTCACATTTATTTTGTCCATTTAGCTACACCAAATAATAGGCTTTGACCTTGATTGGAACATCTTAGCATCCATTCTCTGAGCTGTCTGCTCCAAAGCCATGCCTTCCAATCCCCTTCCTGTTTCTTAGAGGTAGAGTGTTGTCTTTCAAGAAGAATATCTAGAAAATATCTACAGCTTCTTTTCGAGCAGTTTGCTTCCAAGATCACATCTGCAGTGTATCCATTCTCCAGAGAACTTAGTCACTTCTAGGGAAATGAATTTTATTTCAATAAATGGAGATTAATATGCTTCTAAAGAATGGATATTGATTATTCTAGAAATATTAATCCCACTCTAATTTTCTAATTTTCTTATTTTCAAAGGATCTTCAAAGCTGAAATCAACTTCAATGGTCATTTGGATCAAAGCCCTGTTCAGCACCTGAATCCTTTCGTTAACTTGTAATGCAGGGGGTTAAAACATTGGCGTGTCTGTAAATTCTTAACTCTTGATATTACAGTTGAAAAGAAAGAGGATACATTGCTCCTAAACAGCTTCATCGTATTCTGCCAGCTGAGACCTGCTGAGTCCCCAGCTCCCCATGAAGATATCTTAAATTCAATACGTGAATAAATAAATATGTCTATAAAATAATAATGCCTTATATATATATTGCAAACTAATCTTTCAAATGCATTATTTCACCGTATACCAACAACAGCAGCTCTCTACTCTCATTAGTTTCACTTCACAGATGTTTCACTAAGTTTCACTAGGGCTTAAGGCACTGGTTCTCAACAAAACATGATTTTGCATCCCAGGGCAACGTCTGGAGATATTTTTGGTTGCCTCAAGGATTGAGGAGTGTAGGGTGCTGCTAGCATCCTGGATAGAGGCCAGGGATGCTGCTAAACATTCTGTAAAGCGCAAGACAGTCTCCATTACTAAAAATGATCTCAACCAAAACGTCAGTCATGCTGCATTTCCTGAGTTAAGATGTGTATCAGTCACAGCTAGTGTGTGCCTCAGGTCTAAAAGCCAGATTCTAATTAATGCTAGACTGGTAATTCCTCCAGTCACCATTCTATATTTTCTCTTGGAAACCACTTTTCTATTATTTTCTTCCCTCCCTTCCTCCTTTCTCTTTCTTTCTTTCTCTTTCTTTCTTTCTTTCTCTTTCTTTGTTTTCTTTCTTTTTCTTTTCTTTCTTTCTTTCTTCGTTCTTTCTTTCTTTCTTCTTTCTTTCTCTTTCTTTCTTTTCTTTCTTTTTCTTTTCTTTCTTTCTTTCTTCGTTCTTTCTTTCTTTCTTCTTTCTTTCTTTCTTTCTCTTTCTCTCCCTCTCTCTCTGTTTCTCTCTCTCTTTCTTTCTTCTGATAAGCAGAGCAATGTTTACTGTTGTGCTTTGCTGGGAAAAATGCTAAAGGCAACCGACAGAAGCTGTTACAGAAGCAGCTTGTAACAAATGGGTAACTGCAATTGTGAGAAATGGCATCAGTCAGCTTCAGGTGGAAAATAACATTCCAATAAAACACTTCTAAAGCCTCTTTCAAGTTCAAGTCTTGCAGTTTCTATTTGCCTCCACAACAGGGCCATGACTGTATTTCTTGTCACCTGACAAAACCAAAGTGCCTAGGGAAGGAAGTAAATATCTCCATTTCTGTTAAATGTTAAATTCAGATGGATGTGCTATGGTTACAAATAGCCTCGAGTTGCTGAATAATAGCAAAGGAAAGCAAATTCCTATTGCCTCATATCCTAGAAACCCCACAACTTTGTGCATAATTTCGATAGACTCAGAGAACAGAAAAACGTATGGTTCTCAAACACAGGAAAAGTGTTGCTGGGATTCATTCCAATATAAGCCTTGGTGTAGAAAAAAAGGGCCCCTACTTATTCTCCTATTGTATCCTGTAATCATTGAAGGAGAGTGGAATTTTAAAAGCCCAACCTCAAGCCCTGTTGGTGAAGCATTGGTGTTATTGTAGAATTTGTGGTCCTTGAAATATCTTCATCAACATGCAAACAGATTTGCATTGAGTTTCTAATATACAGAAGAAGAACATGGATAGGAAAATTATAAATCTGTTTGCTACATAATGGAATGTTGAAATGGCAGGCCTTTCTTTAAAAGCTTGAAAAAGGATGAATTTGGGGAAATTATGAGGCAGTGTGACATCACATACAAAGTCATAAAATAATAAATTTTAGTTACGCTAGGAGGAAATAAAACTGAAAATAGAAATTGCTTCTAATATATGGTTCTATTGTGGGATGTTAGTATGTTTCAGGCTATAGCCCAATTGTTTTAGTTTAATTTCCAACTGTTGGTTGTGTTCTTTTAATAACAATATGCTCAACAACTTACTCTCCTCTAGTTTTACTGTAAAAATAAAAGGGAACACTGAATGGGGAACACATTCTGCTGTGAGTCCTTTTTGCTCTCAAATGTCTGGGTATGATATTTTAGTTACCTTTGAAGGATCAGATAGGATGAGATCTGGTGTCCTTCATTAGCTCTGCCTGGATGATCCATGACTATGCTAGATTTTGAACTTGGTGCTAACTTTGATTATTCCTAAGAGGGCTTTTCTGTAACTGTCTGATCTGTACGTTGACCATTAGGTCTCTCCCAGAGTCATTTTGTAATAAACCTAGAGTGTTCTCCCACACCCCAAGGGGAGCTTGCTTTCATTGCAAATAGGAATAATGAGTCTTTCCCCCTCCCATCTTCTACCTCCATGCTTCTCTCACTTTCCGGTGGCTTCTGCCACATCCTGCCGGTGACTAGTGATCTTTGGCATCTGATTCTTCCCTCTCTTCAGATGTACCATATCTGAGGATGTCCATTTCCTACTTCAGATTCCTGGGGAAAAAACTGCAGCCCACCTAGGGCACTCGTTCTCCACTTCAGCTCCAGGAAAAACAGTCTGAATATCTGATATAGACCCCTAGAGAGATCAAAGTCAAGTAGGCTTAGCTTTCCCCAAGAGGGTTTACATTAGGAAAAAAAAAAAAAGGCCCCAAAGGAGGATGGATGGAACTGAATCTGAAAGAATGGAGGCATGTTTGACATAGGAGATGGAGGTGTTGTTGAAAGGATGCATACCTGGCTTCCAGTACCCCAACCCCTCACCACGGACGTGAAGAACCAGGGGCAGCAATGTGTGGCCTTCCACTCCTGAAAGGTTATCTGCCTCTGGTCTGGGCAGTGGCATTTTTCTCCCACCTGTTTTCCCAGAAAGCCTTATCTAAGCTCAGATTTCTTTATTTCAGGCCTGCAACAGCTGGTCAACCAGGGAACTGTAGGAAGCAAGGAAACTTTAGAGTCATTTCACTGCAATTTTTCAGAGGCAACAAGAGTTTTTGATTAAGTGCTATCAACTGATACCTTTATAGCCAAACCTAATTTTTATTTCAGACTACTTGATCTTACCCCTAAATTCTAGATCAGTTGTTCTTCATTATACAAAGTCCAACTAAATATCCTATAGTAGTAATACCTTACCTTTATACAGAATGATTCAAAACATGTTTATATCAAAGAGGGTATAGACTTTAGACTTGAATAGTTTTTTTTTCTTTTTCCTTCCTTTCTAGATTAAAAAAAAAAGTTGATATGGTCTATTGCAGTTCATTCCCACCTTGGACAAACCCCACATTTCTCCTCAGCTGAATTACTTACAAAAGTCTTTTCAGCATCTTTCCTTCTACACTTCTTGATTTTATTTTTTTCCTCATCTGAGTAAACTTTTACTCTTCAATTTTTTCCTGTATCAAAATCCTTATGTCAAAAACTATCTTACATTTTTTTTTTATTCCTCCTTTCTTTTTTTTTTTTTTTTTTTTTTGAGACAGAGTCTTGCTCTGTCACCCAGGCTGGAGTGCAGTGGCCCTCGGCTCACTGCAAGCTCCGTCTCCTGGGTTCACGCCATTCTCCTGCCTCAGCCTCCTGAGTAGCTGGGACCACAGGCGCCTGCCACCACACCCAGCTAATTTTTTATATTTTTAGTAGAGATGGGGTTTCACCATGTTAGCCAGGATGGTCTCGATCTCCTAACCTCATGATCTGCCCGCCTCGGCTTCCCAAAGTGCTGGGAATACAGATGTGAGCCACCACGCCCGGCCTCCTCCTTTCTTTTCAACAAGACCCCTAATTGTTATTTTCCCCCTTTTATAACAATCTGGCCTCAAAATTATACCTTTCTTTTCATTTCATTTCAAAGTGCTTGGCCTTCATCCTACCCTCTTTGATGTTCTTTGCCTTTCTCAAATTGTGTTCTTTCCATGTCAGGGACAGTTCTCTTTAGAGAAAAATCCCCTCCCTACTATCATTCATGAATATGGCATTTGAAACTTTCTTGTGGATGTAGCTTTCTTATTCCTTCCGACCCACTGAAATGCAAAAATTCCAACTGGTATTGACTTCCAACTGTAAAGTGATTCCGTATTGAACACACCTAGCTCTTCTTCTATCTAGCCATAAGTAATGAGCTCTTTTTCAGACTCTTTGGCCCCTGCTATTTGGTGAGGCCATTAATAAAAAGTTATTTATCAATGAGATGATGCATTTTACTAGTCCAAGCTATATATAATGAACACACAGAATAAAATTGGAAGCAGATCTGTTTCTACCAGCCTCATTCTGTCTTCTAACTGAAGTTGCAAATCTCCCACGTGTAACAATGCCCATAGTCTGTTTCCCTCATCATTTCTGCATGTCTGCTCCTAGGCTTCTCACCAGTCTGGTCTCTGTTTGTTCATTACCATTTATTTCTGTGATGCTTTCATTATTTAATGGACTCTCATTCCAGTTCATCATTTTTACTATTGTGTCCCTTATTTATGTGGTTGCCACTTTGATGTTTTCCAGGTCTCTAAACCTGTGCTGAGTTGGCTGTTCCCTGACACTCTGTCATCAGCATAAGCAACCTTCCTTCATTTCATTCCACTTACCTTTTGAGCACAGGGATACAGCCATACAGGCAAATTATATACATATATATAATATGTATATGTGTGTATATATGTACATTTATATATATGTGTATATATATACATTTATATATATGTGTGTGTATATATATATATATATTTGAAACGGAGTCTTGCTCTGTCACCCAGCCTGGAGTGTAGTGTCACAATCTCAGCTCACTGCAACCTCCACCTCCCAGGTTCAAGCAATTCTCCCTGCCTCAGCCTCCTGAGTAGCTGGGATCACAGGCGCCCACAACCATGCCCAGCTAATTTTTGTATTTTTTAGTGGAGATGGGTTTTCACTATGTTGGCTGGGTTGGTCTTGAACTCCTGACCTCAGGTGATCCTGCCTTGGTCTCCCAAAGTGCTGGGATTATGGGCATGAGCCACCGTGCCCGGCTTATTATATATTTTACCCTTACGTGGTACTTCATACCATGAAAGAGAAAACAATGGCTTATCTAATCTGTCATTTTCTTGGTCCCGTCTTTTTTTATGATGTTCTTTCTTTAGACTCACCAGCTCTTTCCGTGCCCTAATGATGAAACCCCATGGCTTGTATATAATCTTGTGAGTAATTTTTGATTTGGCCACAAATAATGAAAATTTGCATGGATCATTCAATCCCACTGAACCTTAATTTTTTCATTTATTAAAAAGTGAAGAGGATTAACAGTTCTGTTAGTCTCATTCCAACTGTGATATGTCTGGAAGCATTCTATGGTTGAAGGTGTTACTAATAATTATTTTTCTTCTGCCTCTTAAAAGGTAATCTTTAAGTCAATCACTTTACTAACTTCTCATAGGCTGCTGAATCTGTGACCAAAGTTTATTTTTAGTAATAACAATCAGTGCTAGCTGGCCACTGAATCTTTCCTTTCAATAGAAATTGATCACATTTTTCAATGTTGGAGAAGTGGTCACTGCCCTTGAATTGTGTGTTTCTTCCTACTTCCCCTGAAGTCCCGACATTATCACCCTTCCTGAGCTCTAAGGCTTCTGAAATAGTTCTGTTAAAAAAAAAAAAAGTCCTTAATAACAGTTTCTAAATTGAGGGTATGGGTATCTTAATCCATTCATTTTTGGCTCTTTAATTTACAGACAATCTCCTACCTTGAACAGTAAAATATAGCTATAAAGAAACTCAATCATTACTTCTGTCATTGCTTTGATCTGGCCCACAGTGGTTTTCCTTTGACATATGCTATTTTCTGTGAATTTTTATGCCCTGTTTTCTCCTGTCTCCTGCACCATTCCCTGCTTTTGCAAAAGGAGGTAGGTACCTTACCCTTTGAATTCTTTCTACAGACAGTGCAACAGTTATAACCATTTGGAAATGGGGACCGGGCTTCTCACCTCTTGATAGGTCATACAAATACCTTCTGAGTCTACAATTTACACAAAGGTTATTATGTGACCAGAAAAGGCAGTATCTGTTGCTTTATTTCCCAGCCTCTATCGTCCTTACAATTAAACCCATGGCTTTGATTTGTGGAATTTTACTTAGGTTCTGGGATGTCTTTTGAATTCACTTTTATAAAAGGATTTTTTTTATTTTGTTAAAATATATGTAACATAAAATTTATCATCTTAACCAGTAAGTATATAATTCAGTGCATTAAGCACATTCACAATATTGTTCTAGAACCATCACCAATATTCATTTCCAGAATATTTTATCATCCTAAACTGAAGCTCTAAACCCACTAAACAGTAACTCTTCATTCCCTCCTCCCTCAGTCCCTGG
Organism: Pan troglodytes; assembly: GCF_028858775.2. Lineage (NCBI taxonomy): Eukaryota > Metazoa > Chordata > Mammalia > Primates > Hominidae > Pan > Pan troglodytes. The sequence continues at coordinate 57,210,911 of NC_072417.2, forward strand.
CAACCACCATCCTACTTTCTGTCTCTATTCTAGGTACCAGAGGTCCCGCCTACCTTGAAGGCATACTCAAATTTTGATCACTCAGCTCATTTTGTTTTTCTGTAAGCAAGCTCCCAATTGTTCAGTCCTGCCCAGCAGCTGAGTGATGTCTGCTACCTCTATAGCCAGGTTTTAGACTTTCCAGCCCTTCCCTCAGTTACTCCAGATCAGGAGGTCCACCCAAACCCATCTGTTTGACTACACGCCTGATATCTCTTGCTAGACCTCCCCTGTTTTATATACCCAGGCAGATTAGGAGATTGGACAGTAGTCTTCTATTTCAATCCACTCAAGCACTGGAAAAAAAATCTCTGTAGCCCTCTTTATTGATTTTACTGCCTTAGTGATCTCCTCCCTGGTCTATTCTAAAGCCAAGGGAAGCCCAGTTATAATAAAATTGTTCCAATGGCTGTGGCCCAAGTTTTTCTTTACACGTTTTTAAATACATTTTCTGCATGTTATCTTTTAACTTGGCCACATTTCTCATAGGAATTTGAAAGGTAGCTTATGCATCTTTGGTTCCTCTCGATTTAATTCATAGTCCCCAGGTAGCTGTTGTCTCTCCTGAAGGGTTCTCGTGAAGAAATCTGCAGTCTACATGGGGCACAGAGATAGCAAAAGTTCCTCCTGCCTTCTCCTGCCTCTGCCATATGCAAGTAAATTCACAAATCGCTACAAAATAAGTAAAGCTCAAGCTTCAGACTCTTCACTGGCAATGAGTGCCTTCCAGGGTCCTTTGCCCCTACATTTCTACTTTTGTATTTTTTTCTTGAAGGGACCCCTAAAATTATTTGAGTGTCAGGGTGTCAGGTGCCATTAAACCTATATCCACTTCTGCTTGCTTGATTTTTTTTTTTTTTTTTTTTTTGAGACAGAGTTTTGCTCTCGTTGCCCAGGCTGGAGTGCAATGGCGCTACCTTGGCTCACTGCAACCTCCGCCTCCTGGGTTTGAACAATTCTCTTGCCTCAGCCACCAGAGTAGCTGGGATTACAGGAGCCTGCCACCACGTCCAGCTAATTTTTTGTACTTTTAGTAGAGACGGGGTTTAACCATGTCAGCCAGGATGGTCCCAAACTCCTGACCTCAGGTGATCCACCCACCTTGGCCTCCCAAAGTGCTGTGATTACAGGCGTGAGCCACCGCGCCTGGCCTGCTTGCTTGATTCTTGAAGAAAAATTTGCCATAAATGCAGAATGAAACTTCTTCCCTTTTTACCACCTTTTTTTTTTTTTTTTTTGATACAGGGTCTTACTCCAATGTCCAGGCTGAAGTGCAGTGGCATGATCACGGCTCACTGTAGCCTTGAATTCCCAGGCTCAGGTTATCCTTCCACCTCAGCCCCCCAAGTAGCTAGGACTACAGGCATGTGCCACCACAGTGGGGTAAGCTTTTGTACTTTTTGTAGAGATGAGTTTTACCATGTTGCTCAGGCTGGTCTTGAACTCCTGGGCTCAAGCAATCTGCTCATCTTGGCCTCCCAAAGTGCTGGAATTATAGGCATGAGCCACTACGCCTGGCCTCACCTCCTTCCTGATTAGTACATCTCAAATCCCACGCTCCCCTAGTTCCTCAGTTAGATTCTCCAGTTCCTCTTCCTCATTCTCATCATTCTCATCTGGCTGATGGCATTCATTTGACAAAGGGTGGCTCATAGGTCTGTGTAAGAAACAAATGACAAGCCACTGCATTGGGAGATCATTCCATCTGCTCCATTTGAAAGGACTGGTGATGATGCCGTTTAATTTTAGCTGGTAGTGCCAGGTGAAACTGGTCAGCATAGGCCAAAACCCACGATAACTAAGGAATTATAACTTACAAATCACCTGACACCCTTTTTCGGCCCTTCTTAGCCTATATTCTAATATAAATATTTATTACAAAGAATCAATGTAATGTAAATTATTAGTTAAGAGGATGGCCTTTCAATTTGAATTCTAGATTTGCCTATTTCTAGCTTTGCAACTTTGGTAACAGGACTTAATCTCTCCGTGCCTCAGTTTTCTCTTCTGTAAAGAGGGGATGTTAATAATAGCATTCACAACAAAGGATTGTTATGAGGATTAAATTATTATGTAAAATGCTTATATCAATGCCTGGCACATGGTAACTAGGATGTGTTTCAGCTTTTATATTAGCTGTTGTTTGGAAGCTTTATATTCACTCACTTTCTTGGTTCTAAAATGACAGTGCTATGCATGAATATGTTTGTGTACTTAGGCATTCTTATATTCCAGGTCTCTTTGCACAGAGATTATATAATTTGAGATAATTGCATTACATCGTGTTATTATTTTACCTTGAAATTAGAGAACTGCTAAAATATGCACTGGAAGTTTCCAAATCCTAAAGCTCTCTAACAGCTAAGTAGAAATTAGAAGTAGAAAGGAATAATTTGAAGCCATTGTCTTAGACCATTTGGCCTTCCATAACAGGATGCAATAAACTGGTTGGTTTACAAGTATTAGAAATTTATTTTTTCACAGTTCTGGAGGCTGGGAAGTCCAATATCAAAATGCCAGTAGGTTCTGTGTCAAATGCGGGCCTGCTTCCTATTTCATAGGCACCCGTCTTCTCATTGTATCTTCACATGGTGGAACGGGCAAGGGCACTCTCTGGGCTCTCTTCTATGAGGGCGCTAATCCTATTCAAAAGATCCCCACCCTCATGATCTAATCACCTGACAAAGGCCTCACCTCCAAATCTAATCACATTGAGGATTAGGGTTCAACATACGAACCTTTGGGGAGACATAAGCGTTCAGTCTATAGCACTGATTGATGGAGTCTGGTTTCATCATTTCATAGTTATGTATCTCTATTTTGCAGACATAAGTCATGGGCAGGAGGGTGACTACAGAGGCATTCCCATCGTAAGTCATCTAACAGAAAGCAAAGCTTAGGGTTACTTGGTAAAGTGACTCACAGATCTCTTCATTGCAGGGCTGTGAAACTCTACAAGGAGCAGCTCTTAACAGCCTCAAGATCTGGGGTTTTGCTCATGAATGACACTATCTTATGACTTTACGTAAACCCTTGGGGGTTCTCAGAGTCTCAGTTTGCTCATTAGGGACTAGATTAAATGATTTCAGAGGTTCCTACTAGCTCTAAACGAGTATAAATGTATAAACAAGTAAAAACAGTTCATCAAACTGACTGGTGAATCCTAGTAGTGACACATTTCAATTGTAGAACACTTTAGGGTTTGTACAGGTCTTTTGTAGGCACGGACTAGTATTTGTTTTTTTCTTTAGCACCCAGTGTTTTTAAAGGAGGTTATTTCCATTTTGACCCCTGACCACTACCAATTTCGCCTAAGTTCAAGACTATTTCTTCAGTAATACCTTTGTAAGAACATGGCAGAGTATTTTCTTTACTTAAAAAACTACTATCATGAGCACAGTTGACCTGATAAATTTAGAATTTATGTCACATCCCACTTCTGCAAAATTCTAGTGCAGAAACCATTTATGTTCATATTTTATAATTTCATTGGAAGAGGAAAAAGGGTGGTAATATGGAAGTTGAAAATATATTGATTTTTCAACTGATAGGCTTTAGAGAAAAAAAGCCTAATGCAAGATAATCTATATACTACCAAGGATGTTGTTCACCTTAATAGCTATAAAATCTAGGTTAATCAAGCTGGGATGCTCTGGTTATCAGAATGTTTTGAGGTCATGGAGTCAATTCATGATCACAGTTGCAAAATCTCAACATAATGAAAATAATCCTTAGCAGCAGTGCCACAAGATGAAGATATTTACTATGAAATGAACTTACATGTTATAAAGTTAAACTTTACAGGGCTCCCAGCTTTATAGACTAGGACTATTTGTGTTTTATATATCAATCAAATTGGTTAACCAGTTTTAGCTTCCCTGCCTTTCCTTAAATTAAAAGTTGTAATTTTCAAAGGTAAATCTGGGCTTCCTAGGGCTTTTTGCAAATATATTAAGATTCTTCATAAACAAGAAAATTAATAGTTTCCCTTGATGGTTTGGTTCAGTTAATCCAATTGTACATTTTTGTTTATTTTCTTCCCACTGTAGTGGAAAAGGGACTAAAAGAAGACCGTGTGGTGTTGGTAGTGGTGGTTAATTTGATGCAATTTGTTTTCTCATATTTACTGAAGTAGAAATTACATGTGTGCTATATTAAGGAGGCACTCTATTTGAAGTTCCAAGTTTTTTGGCCCAAACTGATGATCATTAATATTTAAAAAAGCCTTTCAAAGCTCCTCTAAAATAATTTTCTAAGCCTCAGTCATCAAAATGGTAGCTTTTATGTGCTTTAACTCTTTGAAATATTTTTAGCATCCCAAATTTTTCCCACTTGAAATAACGTATCAGTTTTTTTCTCATAGAAAATATAATTTACTTTTCATTTTATGCCCATAGTTCTTAATTATTTCTTACAAAACCTGTCAAGTGGCCTTTCATTCAAAATATTTCTTTAAGCACTTTCTCAATTCTGTAGCTTTTTCACTCTAATAATTTAAATTGGAAACTGTTTAATGTATTAAATGTACATTTACTGTAATAAAACTACCAGAAAAATTATAGGCAATGACAATAAATTAAAATTTTAAGCTTAAAATGAGAAAATCTCATTTAAAGTATATCTGTTAAATTGCATCACTACACCGGGTTTTCTGTCTCTTTTAACGTAACAAAATATGTACGTTTTATGGTAAAGATTTAAAGAGCTTGTAACACCTTTTTTCACATCATATTTTACATTGAACATTTTCCCTTCGCTGTTATTCTGTTTAAAAAATAATTTTGCTTATGTTTTATATTTCATTTAATAAAATACATCCATTTCTTACAATATAGGAATGGTTGCTATCATTCATTTATGTCTATTTACAGCACATCATACTTGAAGATGCTAATGTTACTGATGGGGTGAACATTGATTTTAATATTAAAGTTAGTATTATGTTATTTAAAATGAAAAATATCAAAATTTTAGACTTATATGTATTTCTTTATTTTCTGAAAACTGTATTAGTTTTTTCTTGCACTGCTGTAAAGGAAAACTTGACACTGGGCAATTTATAAAGAGAAGAGGTTTAACTGGCTCACAGTTCTGCAGGCTGTACAGAAGGTATGGCCAGGGAGGCCTCAGAAAACTTACAATCATGGTGGAAGCTGAAGGGGAAACCAGCACTTCACATGGCCAGGGTAGGAGAGAGAGAGAGATGGGAGAGGTGTTATACATTTTAAACAAGATCTCATGATAACTTACTCACTATCATGAAAGCAGCACCAAGGGGGAAATCTGACCCCATGATCCAATCACTTCCCACCACGCCCCACCTCCAACATTGAGGATTCCAATTTGACATGAGATTTGGGTGAAGACATAGACCCAAACCATATTATTCTGCTCCTGGCCCCTCCCAAATCTCATGTTGTTCTCACATTGCAAAATATAGTCATGTCTTCACAACAGTCCCCCAAACTCTTAACTCATTCTGGCATTAACTTAAAAGTACAAAGCCCAAAGTCTCATCTGAGACAAAGCTAGTCATTCTGCCTATAAGCGTGTAAAATGAAAAAACAAGTTAGTTACTTCCAAGACACAATGAGGGTATAGGCATTGGATAAATAGTCCCTTTCCAAAAGGGGGAAATTGGCCCAAAAAGGGGGCTACAGGCCCTGTCCATTCCAAAACACAGTAGGGCAGTCATTAAATCTTAAAGCTTCAAAATAATCTTCTTTGACTCAATCTCTCCACATCCAGGGTGCACTGATGCAAGAGGTGGGCTCCCAAGGCCTTAAGCAGCTCTCCCCTTGTGACTATGCAGAGTTCAGCCCCCAAGACTGTGCTCATGGGCTGATGTTGAGTGCCTACAGCTTTTCTAGGCACATGGTGCAAGCTGTCAGTGTATCTACCATTTTGGGGTCTGGAGGATGGTGACCCTCTTCTTACAGCTCCACTAGGAAGTGCCCCAGTGGAGACTCTGTGTGAAGGCTCCAACCCCACATTTCCCCTACATACTGCCCTAGTAGATGTTATACATGAAGGCTCCCCCTTTTTAGTAGACTTCTGCCTGGATATCCAAACTTTTCCATATGTCTTCTGAAATCTAGGTGGAGGCCTTCAAGCCTCAACTCTTATACTCTGCATACCCACAGGCTTACTACCATATGGTAACCACCGGGGCTTATGGGTTGCACCCTCTGAAGAAGCAGCTCAAGTACCTGGGCTGTTTTGAGCCATGGATGGAGCTGGAGTGGGGCTCTGGGACTGGCCCATAAACCCATTCTTCCCTCTCAGGCCTCTGGGCCTGTGATGGAAGAGGCTGCTGCAAAGATCTCTAAAATGCCTTTGGGGCCTTTTTTCCCATTGTCTTGGCTATTAGTACTTCCCTTCCTTTTAGTTATGCAAATTGCTGCAGCCGGCTTTAATTCCTCCCTTGAAAATGGGTTTTTCTTTTCTACCACATGGCCAAGTTGCAAACTTTCCAAGCTTTTATGCTCTGCTTGCCTTTTAAATATAAGCTCTAGCTTCAGGTTATTTATTAGTTTATGCATATGAGGATAGGCTTTTAGAAGCAGCCAGGCCACATCTTGAATGCTTTGCTACTTAGAAATTTCTTCCACCAAATACCCTAAATCATCACTCTCAAGTTCAAAGTTCCACAGCTCCCTAAGGCAGGGGCGCAATGCCAACAGGTTCTTTGCTAACACATAACAAAAGTGACTTTTGCTCCAGTTCTCAATAAATTCCTCATCTCTGTCTGAGACTTTCTTAGCCTAGACTTCACTGTTTGTATCACTATTAGCATTTTGGTTGCAACCATTCAGAAAGTCTCTAGGAAGTTCCAAACTTTCCCTCATCTTCCTGTCTTCTTCTGAGCCCTCCACATTCTTTCAACCTCTACCCATTACGCAGTTCCAAAGCCACTTCCATGTTTTCAGGTATCTTTATAGCAATGTCCCACTCCTAGGTAGCAATTTTCTGTATTAGTCCATTCTTGCACTGCTATAAAGGAATACCTGAGACTGGGTAATTTATAAAGAGAAGAGGTTTAATTGGCTCACAGTTCTGCAGACTATACAGGAAGCATGGCAGCATGTGCTCAGCTTCAATCATGGTGGAAGGAAAAGGGGAAACCAGAACTTCATATGGACGGGTCAGGAGAAAGAGGGAGACAAGGAAGGTGCTAAACACTTTTAAACAACCGGATCCCACAAAAACTCACTCACTATCATGAGAACAGCCCCAGGCAGGAAAACCACCCCCATAATCCAATGACTTCCAACAAGGCCCCAGCTCCTACATTGGGGATTACAATTTGACATGAGATTTGGGTTGGGACACAGACTCAAACCATATTATCAAACACAACTAATTTTCCTTTGGTCCAAAAGCAAAAAATGTGAAGCATTTTTGTTTTCTGATAAAGCAAAAATTTACATCAGTTTATTTATTAAATATTTTGTTCATTTTGTTTTTTCAGATTCCTAGGACTTTATTAACAGCTCTATTGATATACAATCAAACGTAATTAAACTGTACATATTCAAAGAATATGGTTTAAGTTTTCAGATATTTAAATATTCATGAAACCATTGCCATAATCAAGAAAATTCACGTACCCAACACCCCAAAAGTTTCCTATTTCTTCTTATAATTCTATCACATTTCATTTCATGCATATTGAAGTTCTATTATTAAGTACATACACGTTTAAAATTGCTATGTTCCCTTGATATATTATCTCTTTATCATTATAAAGGATTCTTTATCCTTGGTAATACTTGCTCAGAAATATACTTTGGTATTATATTACTATAGGCATTCAAGCTTTCTTTTGATTAGTGTTAACATAATAAGTCCTTTTTATTGTCCTTTTTGCTTTTAACTTATTTTTGTCTTTATATTTGAAGTCTTTTTCTTGTAGGCATTATATAGTTGGGTCTTGCTTTTTTCTCCAATTATGTCAACCTCTGCATATTTATTGCAATATTTAGACCATTTACATTGATATAGTTAGGTCCAAACCTTTTATCTTGATCTTTCTTTTCTATTTAGCCCATATTTGTTTCCATGTCAATTTTTCTCTTCCTTTGGATTAATTGATTACTTTTTATTCAATTTTATCTCCTTAGTTGATTTACGAATGTGAGTTTTTAAAGGATGAATTTCATTACTGTGAAATAGCAGGGGAAGTTCCCAGAAAAGTTGGATTGTCACCATGCCTACCCCTAGTTCCATGACAGAGACAGAACTGTTGTTTCCACTTAGTTTCTAGTAGTAAACCCTACCTTCTACCTGCTCATTTTTAGGACTAATCTTATGTTGTGGTTTGAACGAGCATGTGTTTCTCTCTCTCTTTCTCTCTCTCTCTCTTCATTTCTCCCTCTCTCCACTGCTCTCATTTGGCCTTGCATATCCCTAACTCTTTCCTGGTATCTCATCATCTTAATGAACTCAGATTTAAGAACTTTGGGAATGTGGGACACTGAGCTTGCTATTCAGAGTATTTACATTAGTTTTTTATGGCTGTCCTAATAAATTGCAATAAACTGGGTGACTTAAAAACAACAGAACTTTATTCTCTCACAGTTCAGGAGGCCAGAAGCCTGAAACCAAAATGTGGGCAAGACTGGTAACTTCTGGAAGCTCTGAGGGAGAATCTGTTTTATGCTTCTGGCAGTTACCACAATCCTTGGTATTCCCTGGCTTACAGATGCATTGCTACAATTTCTGCCTCTGTCTTCACATGGCTGTCTTCTGTGTGTGCCTGCCCTCTCTAAGTCTTCTTCCCTTATAAAAACACCAGGCATTAGATTTAGGGCTCACCCCAATCCAGTGTGACTTTAGCTTAACTTGATTACATCTTCAAACACTTACATCCACATAAATTCACATTCACAATTACCTGGAGTTAGGATTTTAACATATCTTTTTAGGAGACACAATTTAATCCACAGCAGTACCATAAATTCAGAGGGCATTAAATAAATATTCACTGAGTTATACTAAATAGACCATAGACAAATTATGACTCCTACCTGGGTTTCGTGTTTATGTTATCTATTACTGCAGAACAAATGGTCACATATTTATTATCTCTCAGTTTCAGTGGATCAGGAGATCAGATACAATATTTTGATAAGAGTTTCACAAAGTTGCAGTTAATCAGCCTGTACTATCATCCAAAGTCTTGTCTGGGGAAGAATCTGCTTCCAAGCTCATTCAAGGTATTGGCAGGATTCATTTTCTTGAGGTTTTACAACTGAAGACCTAGTTCTTACTAACTGTCAGCTGAAATCTACTTTAGCTTTTAGAGGCTGCTTTCAGCAACTAGGGGCTACGTGCAGTCCTAGAGGCCACCTATTATGCCTTACCATGTGGGTTTCTTCAACATGCCTACTTGTTTCAAGCCAGCAAAGAGAGCCTCCAGAGTGTGTCCCCTAGCAAGATAGAGTCTGAGGTCATGCAACATAATTATGAGAATGTCATCCCATGACTTTAGACATATTCTATTGGTTAGAAGTAAGTCTTTCCCAGACTCCAGGTGTGGAAGGAATGGGGGCAGGGGATTACACAAAGGCATGTACATCAGTAGGTGGGGATCACTAGGGCCCATCTTAGAGTCTGTCTGCCATATGTTCCCTCACTTGGAGAATGAGGGGACTGAGTAGGAGCTCACTAAGGTTCTCTTTGGCTCTGTAATCTATGCATCTAAAGAAATTCTTCACCTCCAAATTTACATCTGCTTGTGACTCCCTTTCATCATGGCCCACTTCTGACATGCAAACACTGAGTCATTCAGTAACTTTATCTATGTTTTGACAATAAAAAGCCCAGACTAATCTGCTGCCTTTGCTAAGATTAGTAATCATTCATAGAAAGGTGTCTTTAACCAATCCAAGGTGACTTTTAATTCCTACTTAAAACAAGGCCTTTACTTTTATCTTATTAGGTGGAATAACTTGATTTTCTAACACTCTTAACCTGCTTTCTCTTGGTGCATTCTTTTGTGCATCCTCTTGAGGAATAAGAATACTTTCTTTGCTGATCTGAAGTTATCATCAAATTCCTTGCTTCCGAATAGGCAAACTATAGGAATATGACTTTTTGTTTTGACTTACCAATTCCTAGGAAAAATTGCCATCATATTGTTTTTTCCTGGTCTGCTTTTATCAGATCCAATCTCCATGTGACTCTTGCCTGGAAGACCTTGTTGCGTAAGACTTCTTTCTTCTCACACTCACCACACATCTCCCTTGCTTACTCAACTCCACTTTATTTTCTTTCCTCCTTTCTTTTCTCTTCTTCAACCTGCTCAGGCTACAACCATTCCTCACTCTGCCACAACTAGAACTGTTCACAGGAAAACAGCAAACACACACAGACACACACACACACACACACACACACACCCCTGAAGTGTCTGTTGCTATTCTTCGCTTTTTCTCATATCCCTGTTGGTACACCACTATCTCATCCTATTCCAGCACTGATGCTTCCTGCTATAGGCCCACTCTTCCTTTCACTATGCTATGTGTGGCTAAAACCTGATGCACCTTGGGAGAGAAAAGCTCAGAACTTAGATATCCCCACCCCAAGTCTCTTGCTGTGCTGCTACTCTTGTCAGTGTCCATATGTAGTTGCCCATGGGTTCTTCCTGCCTGCTGCACAGACAAAACCAATTCACTGAGACCACAGTGCTGCAGTTGAGAAAGAGTTTAGTTAACACAGAGCGAGCCAAGTAGAAGGACTGGAGTTGATATTCAAATTAGTCTCCCTGAGAACTCAGAGGTGAGGTTTTTCACGGATAATTTGGTGGACAGGAGGCTGGGAATGGGTGCTGCTTATTCGTTGGGAATTAAATCATAGGGATATGGAAAATGTTCCTCATGCACTAAGTCCACCTCTGGGTGGGGACCACAGAACCAGTTGAGTTGGGAGCCCTGAGTCTAGGTGGAGTCTGTCAGCAAAAGTCTGAAAAAACATCTCAAAAGACCAATCTTAGGTTTTACAATAGCAACAGTAGTGATGTTATCTATAGGAGCAATTGGGGAAGTCACAAATCTTGTGACCTCCAGCCACATGACTCTTGAGCAGCAAGGGATTATAGAGAGGCAAGCCAGGGGACAACGACTGGCTATCATTTAGCTACATGTACATTTTAGCAGAATTCAGGACCCTCCCATAATCCTCATCTTGTGGCCCTTCACTAGTCTTACAAAGGCAGTTTCTGTCCCCAGGCAAGGAGGAGATCAGTTTTAGGGAGGTATTACTATTATCCCTGTTTTAAAGTTAAATGATAAACTAAATTTCTTCCATGGTTAGCTTGACCTATGCCCAGGAATGAGCGAGAACAGCCAGGCTGTGAGGCTGGAAGCAAGATGGAGTCACGCACGCCAGACTTCTCTCAGTGTCATAATTTTGCAAAGACAGTTTCACATACATATGTGCGGCCTCCCCTGCTCCCCACCACTCACTTCCATCTTCCCCATGACATTAATAAATTAATTTCTTGTTTCAGGTCACTATTGAAGACCAACAGAAGTACAAAGTCCCTACTCTGGGAATGGCTATAACCTGGTTTACCTTCCCTTTATGCTCCCTCCCATGCCCACAGAAGACGTCATTAATGGATCACAGAAGGCATCATTAATCAATCATAGAAGACATCATAAATCAATCACAGAATTCATCATTAATTGATCATAGAAGGCATCAAAAGTTGATCATAGAAGACATCATTAATCAATCATAGTACTCTGATATAGTTAGCTCCAATTTCTCCAGAGAATTCTCCCCAGCCTCATGCTTAGGGAAAACACTGCCAATTGATGGAAGCTGGTTGATGCCATAAAGCCAATTTGCCATCCCTGCACTAGAGCTCAGGGAATATAAAGGGATAGAATGGAGGGAAAAAAGCTGGAAAGGAAAATGGACAAGATCGTTGGAATCTCAAATGATGGCTAACTCTTTTTACAGAGCTTTTAACTTGATCACATTTCAGGGGCTCAGTTGTGGAACTGACATAGAGATAGATACCCATAAGTTAGCTGGGTTCCCTAAATATTAAAGAGCTGACTTATGGTGTTTTTAGTTTGCTTCATTTTTATTTATAAAATGGGGGCACTAAAGGCATTCAATTTATAGAACTGTAAAGATTCAATAAAGTTATGTGTGTCAGAGTAGTGCTTTAGTATATTGTAGATACTTGGCAAATAATAGCTATCATTGATAATTAATATCAATTAGGACTCCCAAGCAGCTACCCTCTTGATGAGGTTTGGGAGGCATCTTTTGCCACCAACACAGCCTTTCTTGGGTGGGCTGGACTGCATTCTGCCTCTACTCCAGAGAAATGCCACGTGAAAAAATCGGCAATCCTGCTTCCCTCTGCATTTACCGTGTCATGGCACAGCGGATACGTCTGCAGCATCTGCAACGTTATGTGAATCATAACAAACTTCCCAAATGCAACCTGACCCCAGGCCCCTCACAGTGCTTCCCGTTAACTTTTACTTCACCTCAGAAAGACCTTCCTGGGAAATGTGGTTTTAAAAGTGTTGGAAGAATTTGTCATCGGGGACCTCTTTAGTTTCAGAACCCAAGTGAAGTAACCAAGGCAGGAAATACATCTGTTCCACAGCACTGGGTTGCCCCACTGGGTACACAGCCCTCCAACTCCAGGGGAACTTTCACACACCAACATCCTATATCATAGCCATCTGCCCCAATAAATCCGACACCTATCACTAGTTAAAACCCGTGATATCCAGGAATGCAATGCTTGATTCATTTGCTACTGATGAGGCTAGGAATCAGAAGACCTGCCTTCTGTTTTCCACTTCATTACATTCAAGAGCAATTAAGAAAAGTGATTTTGTCATCACGCTCTTGGCAATAAATGCAGTTTCTGTAGGCTGAGCTGTAGCCTTTGAAGCAAAGAAGGGTCACAGGTTCCAATCACATTTTCAGGTGGAAGTTAATGACTGTCATTGTCAAAAGCTTTTTGTGATTCTGCGTCTCTATTTTACAACCTAAAAATAAAAAGAACGGATGAACACATTGGCCTCCTTTCAGGAGAGCAGTGAAAGTTGGAGCCAGCTGGCCTTCAGGGACCTTCTGGTTGCACAATGGGTTATGTTTTATGTCGGAGATCCTTAGAGGAAAGGTGCAATTCTTCCTGACCCACAGATCAGAGGCCAGGGGTTTGTCAAAAGGCATGAGGGAGCCCTCCTAGATTTATGAAGTGTTCTGAGATTTCTACTTCCATTTCAAACCTGGCCGGCAAGTCGTTTCCTTCTCCTCGTGCCTTCGGGCCATGCGTTGTAGCACTCCAAAGGACTGTAAAAGAGAAAGTAGAGTGATATTAAAGAATTTGGCAAATCACTGGGGTTTTTGGTTTTGTTTTTTGTTGTTGTTGCCTTTGCTTCAAGCAAATCATATTTGAAAGGAATGAAAAAGATACGCAGAAGAAATCAGTGATGTTAATTATTTCCCCTAAACATGTGTTGTTTCAATCCTGATTATATCCACAACTTACACTATCCTTTTCATGAAAAATAGGAGATGCATTAACTTTTAAAGTTTTTTTTAGCAACTTGGGATTTTAAAGACAGCTGAGCAATTCGATCCTTTCCCACCCTCTAAGCCAAAATCCAAGAATTCAATATGAGTGGCCAGGGGCATAAACAAATGCTCAGGACTGTCAATGAAATGTTAAATGCAATGCAGAAAACCGGTTAATTTTTCTACATTTTAATTTAATTTAATCTTGGAATTCAAAGATTTTTTGGGGCTTAACTATTCCAGCTTCCTTAAGACCTGGACAAAGTCTCAATCCATCACCTTAGTCTTGTATTCCAATGGTCACGTCTTGATTTTCTTGACCTTCAAGGTACACGAGAAGAAACTCCTTGGGCCTTTCTTATTCTATCAACTGTTTTGAAATAAAGAGATCCTAGAGAGCGCCCTCCAACAAGAAACCATTGACTTTTCACTTTATTCCTGTGCATGCAAACTCCAGCTGGTCAGTAGCATATTGATAAAATTTTCTTGATATTAGAAAAGAGATAAAGAAGGGAGAACCCAGTACTTCACTAGAAGTTGTTGGATGTCACGAATGATTCCGTGTATCAGTCACCCCTGCCTTTTGACTTCTGGACGCCAATCCAGACCTACCTTTGTGGACTCTATAATTTGCCTGAGTAATGTCATTTTGTCTGACTTTCTGACTAATCAAACCTTTATCTACATGCTGGATTTTCTGGCACACTGTGTTCCCAGCCAAAACCTCCATGGCCTACAGGTTGTTTAAGCTTTTGCTCAGCTCTACGCTTGGTTCTTTCTCACTTACCTGGAAACCTAGTACAGAGAGCACTGGGTTCTTACTGGGACTTCAGAGTTGGGAAAAAGAAATGAAGCTTGTTGTATTGTGCAGCATATTGGGCTCAGCTCAAGGGCTGGCATAAGATGTGCTTCCTGATATTATTTCAAACCACTAGTGGTATGAGGACAGAGAGAGTTGATCCAATCCATTGAGCCAGAGTCCAGTACAAATAAAGCTGTAGTTATAGCTGTTAGGAGGGTCAAAAATCAAAGGAATTTACTACATGCCAAATTCATTCTGACAGGGGGATGGCATGAGTCAGGTGAGAGAAGGCAAAGAACCGATGGAGAAGACACAGTTTGAAAAGAGTGTTTCCCAAAGGGACTTGGGAAAGACCAGAGTCTAGATTGTGGGATGGGAGCCGATTTGATCAGCAAGACTGACTCTTTGGCTCCTGGTTTATTCCAGAAGGATAGCCCCACCCACCAAAGAATATCACTCAAGAATATTGGATCAAATGACCAAGGACTCTTGGCAAAGATTTATGTATGGGCAAGATTGAGCACATCCTGTCCAACTGAGTAAATTATAGAATTGTGTTTCTTCCTCTATCTCTACAAGTATTGAAAATAGGAGTATTCTAGATTCTGGCCCTGGTAGATGTGTGATTTCTTCTGTGCATCTCTGGTGCTCTCTTTTGGCTCTACCCACCCTTTGTGCTCGCGCCACCTTAAAAGATGCCTATTGTAAAGGATATTGCTCTTTCCTGGTGGCAGCTGCAGTGTTAGGCACAGTCTCAGGAGGCTATACTGCAATTCCAGGAAACACGCCTTGCATAGCTCACCCATATTGTCTTCTGTAAACTTTTAATACTAAGCTATCACATAGGAGAAGGCTGACTGTTAATCAACATCCAGTCTTTTGGGAAATCACATAATGTTCAACTTTCTACATTTGCTTTCCGACATATCAAACTTACATTTCTCACTCCAGGGTAGTTACTTGATCTACATTCTGATTATTCGTTTGCTTAAAGATTTATTGCTGCTCTTGATTTTCAACTCTAAACTCTTACTTCAGTTAACCTAACCATAGTGATGCTGAAGAAAGAAACTGAGCCCATTTCTTCATATTGTTAGTGAAATGAAAGGTGTTATTAATGAGTGTCCTGGCTTGGGAGAAATAGCTCTCTTCAATGTTCTTTCCCACCAAAGTACACATACGAGAGACTTCCCTAACACTAGCACCCCTTCTTTACCCCAGGGTCCTTGGCGTGCTGGGGTGCTGGTTGTTCTAGGACGGTGCAGCAGCACGGAGTTGAGAGGAATGAAGCAATTATCTTGGAACCTAGATAAATATCCTTTTTGCTGAGCAGCACAAGATGAGGAAATAGAAGTCTCAACAGTGACCCAGGGAAGTCATATTTGATGCAAAGGATGCATTTTTGGAGGACTCTCACAGCTCAGAACTTTTTAAAAGAATATTTTTAAACCATATATAAGGCAGGGGCGGCTGGTACGGTGGCTCATGCCTGTAATCCCAGCACTTTAGGAGGCTGAGGTGGGTGGATCACTTCAGGTCAGGAGTTTGAGACCAGTCTGGCCAACATGGTGAAACCCCGTCTCTAATAAAAATATAAAAATTAGCTGGGTGTGTTGGTGCACACCTGTAATCCTAGCTATTTGGGAGGCTGAGGCAGGAGGATTGCTTGAACCTGGGATGCAGAGGTTGCAGTGAGCCAATATCGTGTCACTGCACTCCAGCCTGGGCAATAGGGAAGATGCTGTCTCAAAAAAAAATTTTTTTTAAATAAAACCATATATAAGGCGGGGGAATTACACTCCTGAACACCACAAATCTACTAACCGTAGTTAGTGCCCAACGAATAATGCTCAACAGTGAAGTGGGAGGACCCAAGGGCAATGGCTCAGCTCCCAACACCCAATACCTAAGCCCCTTGGCGCTAGAAGCCCCTGGGGTCATTCTTGACACAGTCTACCTCTCGGGGCTTCTCAGGCTGAGGGGACCTCTCCCAAAGTTTTGTTTTTTGTTTTTTTTTTTTTTGAGATGGAGTCTCGCTCTGTCGCCCAGGCCGGAGTGTAATGGCGTGTTCTCTGCTCACTGCAAGCTCCGCCTCCTGGGTTCACGCCATTCTCCTGCCTCAGCCTCCTGAGTAGCTGGAACTACAGGTGCCCACCACCTCGCCCGGCTAATTTTTTGTATTTTTAGTAGAGATGGGGTTTCACCGTGTTAGCCAGGATGGTCTGGATCTCCTGACCTCGTGATCCGCCCGCCTCGGCCTCCCTAAGTGCTGGGATTACAGGCGTGAGCCACCGCGCCCTGCCGACCTCTCCCTTTTTGAGCAATTCTTGTTGGATATGACCCTGGGTCCTGAGGTCCTCAGACTCTTGTCTACTAACTCCTTCTCTTTTTGGTCCTATCTCTCTTCCGATTTGGGAAAACCCTCCGTCTAATTTGGTGAAAATTCCTCCTCCCAGCTATTTTGCTATACCTATGAATCCTATTCTTGGCATTTTCCTCCAGAGGCACCTAGAGATTGGCTTAGGTTTGTAAGCAGACACTAGCGCAAAAAAGCACTGAATGTGCTCATTTGTTTGAAAGGCGAAATAAGAGGTCAACACAAAACATGCTCCAGACCAGAATATCATCCAGTTTCCCTTAGCATTTCAAAGGGCAGTGGAAATTGGAAGAGTGTTCGAACCTCCATAGCAGGGCAATTGCTGAAACAGTTTTCCAGAGGCTGCCCTGTAGTCCTGCTGAGACCCTGTCATACAGAACAGTCCACACAACTGTGAATTGCTGGGAGGTACTGCCAAACAAAGTCAGAGAGGGCATGAGAGGGAACGTACAATGTCAATTCTTCAGAAACCCTGTGTCTGGGGGAACAAAGAGAACCTCAAAGCTCTCATTTTACTCTCTTCCCATTTGGGGTTCTGTATACACAAGCCTGCCTCCCACTTTCTTGTGAATTAACCATGGTACATTTATTGACTGAATCTTTAAAAAAATATTTAGGAGACTGAACAAGAAAAAGAATTAGCTATTATTTTCTTCAAAATAATAAGTTCGACTGATGGAAATTTCAGAAAGAAAATACTGCCGTGCTCAAGCTCCCTGTAATTGAAGAATGGCATTTCTGAAGCTGGACTGAGGTGATTGGTTCACAAGATAAACAAGAGATAGCAAGTTTTGAGTGACAAAGAAGTGAATAAAGTCCTCTCATGAGTCATATACATATATTTCCTTCCTTCCTATATATATATACAAGTATATATATATATATATATATACAAGTATATATATATATATATACTTCCTATATATATACAAGTATATATATATACTTCCTATATATATATAAGTGTATATATATACTTCCTATATATATACAAGTATATATATACTTCCTATATATATACAAGTATATATATACTTCCTATATATATGCAAGTATATATATACTTCCTATATATATGCAAGTATATATATACTTCCTATATATATATACAGTATATATATATACTTCCTATATATATATACAGTATATATATACTTCCTATATATATACAGTATATATATACTTCCTATATATATGTATATATATACTTCTATATATATACAGTATATCTATAAACTTCCTATATATATACAAGTGTATATATATACTTCCTATATATACAAGTATATATGTATATACTTCCTATATATATACAAGTATATATATACACTTCCTATATATATATACAAGTATATATATACACTTCCTATATATATACACGAGTATATATATACACTTCCTATATATATACGAGTATATATATACACTTCCTATATATATACGAGTATATATATACACTTCCTATATATATCTACACGAGTATATATATACACTTCCTATATATACATACATGAGTATATATATACACTTCCTATACATACATACACGAGTATATATATACACTTCCTATACATACATACAAGAGTATATATATGCACTTCCTATATATACATACACGAGTATATATATACACTTCCTATATATACATACACGAGTATATATATACACTTCCTATATATATACACGAGTATATATATACACTTCCTATATATATATACACGAGTATATATATACACTTCCTATATATACATACACGAGTATATATATACACTGCCTATATATATACACGAGTATATATGTACACTTCCTATATATATATACACGAGTATATATATACACTTCCTATATATATACACGAGTATATATGTACACTTCCTATATATATATACATGAGTATATATATACACTTCCTATATATACACGAGTATATATATACACTTCCTATATATATACACGAGTATATATATACACTTCCTATATATATACACGAGTATATACTCGTGTATATATATACACTTCCTATATATATATACACGAGTATATATATACACTTCCTATATATATATACACTTCCTATATATATACATGAGTATATATATACACGAGTATATGTATACACTTCCTATATATATATACACGAGTATATATATACACTTCCTATATATATATACACGAGTATATATATATACACTTCCTATATATATACACGAGTGTATATATATACACTTCCTATATACATACACGAGTGTATATATATACACTTCCTATATATATACACGAGTATATATATACACCTCCTATATATATACACGAGTATATATATACACCTCCTGTATATATATACACGAGTATATATATACACCTCCTGTATATATATACACGAGTATGTATATACACCTCCTGTATATATATACACGAGTATGTATATACACCTCCTGTATATATATACACGAGTATGTATATACACTTCCTGTATATATATACACGAGTATGTATATACACTTCCTGTATATATATACACGAGTATGTATATACACTTCCTGTATATATATACACGAGTATGTATATACACTTCCTGTATATATATACACGAGTATGTATATACACTTCCTGTATATATATACAAAGGTATGTATACACTTCCCATATATATATACACAAGTATATGTATACACTTCCTATATATATATACACAAGTATATGTATACACTTCCTCTATATATACACAAATATATGTATATACTTCCTATATATATACACAAGTATATGTATATCCTTCCTATATATATACACAAGTATATGTATATCCTTCCTATATATATACACAAGTATATGTATATTCTTCCTATATATATACACAAGTATATGTATATACTTCTATATATATACAAGTATATATATATACTTCCTATATATGTATATACTTCATATATATATATATAGGAAGGAAGGAAAATATAGTATCTTGGAATAAAATCAGCTCCGAAATAAGAAATGGCATGAACTAGGAGTGGGGAAAGAGTTCCAAATATCCAAATTCATGTTGTTGGGCCAGTAAGTAGTAATGGAGTGTGTGGCACAGACCTGAGTATATCCCGTCACATTTCTTACTAGCACCCACCAGCACAAAATGAAGCATTTTTTATAGTTTTGCTTAAGAAACAGTTAAAGAAGTTGGTGGTGATCTAAGAATGTTAAAATTTTTAAAAAGACCTGGCCACTTTAAAGGGCCCAGTTAGACAATGAGGGAAGCGAGTTCCAGGAGGAAAGAAGGCTTTATGCTGCTGCTGAACAATCCATTGCCAAGTGCTTTCCCACTCCATCTTCACATCCTTCCAGGGACAGCGCTGGGCCTGGCATGAGACGGACAGAAAAGGGCAGGCTGGGGAGGATCCAGAGCCATTCAGGAGAACTTAAAGACTCTGGAAAGCCACCCAAGAAAGACTCTGACAGGGAGTTCACAGACTGAAATGGGCTTAATTAAGACCACATCTCTGACAAGCAGCAGGGAACACAACACTACAGGTATATTCCAGAAGCATGAACATGTGTTGGCTTTGGTCTGGATGCCAGAGGATGATATCTGATTAAGACCAAGGTAAGCGTTCAGCAAAGAGAAGTTGATAGGTAGTCCTGTCTAATATCTATTGGGTTCTTGTGATGGTTTAAGTACTATTCTAAGTTAATGTATTGATTTCCTTAGTATTCCCAACAACATTTTGTGGTCCGTCCCTTGTGAACATCACTTATGGAAAAGGAAACTGAGGCATGAGTTAGCCAAGTGCTCACATAAAATTACAAAGGAGGCAAGTGATGGAGCCTAATTGCAAAGTAGACAGGATGGTTTCAGAACCTTCATTCTTAGCCAAGCCTCTACCGCCTCTTGGATATGAAGGAACATAACCACTATGGACTCTGTACTTGAGAGTTTCAAAGACAAGTCATATCAGTGAAGCATTTATGAGCAGTTACTACATGCTAAGCATAGCGCTAAGATGATTTTATACTTATTTTGTCCAACAACCGTGATGAATCTATTCCATTTCCTTCTAACCTTGTTCTTGTTGAGAGTAGCTTTGTAATGGAATTGATGCCATTTTCTATAGACTCCACTTTTATAGAGAAATCCAAAAGAAAAATGTAATGAGTGAATCCTATTCTCTCCCCTTTCTTTAACTGTTCATACCTCGTTCATACTGTTGTGTGCAGTAAGCCTAGGTAGGAATCGCCTTTCACCTGTGGCAGTGACCCAAGCCTTGGCAGAATATCCTGGCAGAAGTAAGTTACCTCCAGAGCTGGCTCTGAGATCTCTCATACCTTTTCATTGATGCCAGATAGCGTATCAGTTGTCGTCTTTTAACACAAATGGCATCCCGATCAGAAAACAAGTTTCAATGTTGGATTATTTATCTGGATGTATCAGTGAGGTGGGATCTTGTTTCCTTTTTGTTCCTGACTTCACACTGTCACCACAATAATCTTCCAGAAATTCTTGGAGTCTCCTGCCTGGTCAAACATTTTCCTTAGCTCACTATTTACATTGTGAAGTCCAGCCTCTCAGTCTACCATTTAAATTTTTCCCATGATCCAGTCTGAATTATTATTATTATTATTATTTGAGATGGAGTTTCGCTCTTGTCGCCCAGGCTGGAGTGCAATGGCATGATCTCAGCTCACTGCAACCTCCGCCTCCTGGGTTCAAGCGATTTTCCTGCCTCAGCCTCCCAAGTAGCTGGGATTACAGGCATGCACCACCACGCCTGGCTAATTTAGTATTTTTAGTAGAGATGGGGTTTCTCCATGTTGGTCAGGCTGGTCTCGAACTCCCGACCTCAGGTGATCCACCCGCCTCAGCCTCCTAAAGTGGTGGGATTACAGGTGTAAGCCACTGTGCCAAGTCTGAATTATTATTATTTTAAGATGTTATTTTCTGCGACTCCTTTCTTTCTCTCCTACTCTCTACCTGAGGGTCATTCCTCCCTGACTGCAATACACTGGTGCCTCTTTTCTGCGATATTTTTCCATTCTCCCACCTCCTAATGTCTCCACCGCTCTTCGTACTGTGACTCTTTCAAGGCCCAATTCCAACACTGTGTCTATCATAACCTATTCTCCAATCACTCCATAACTTCAAGTGATCTCCTCTTCTTCCCATAGCTCTTTATCTGTGCCCTTTCATAACATTTCAAATTGTCCGTTGTTATTTATAGACAAGTTTTATATTCCTAGATTGTAACTTATTTTTTTTTTCAGGGCTGGACAGGTTTTACTGTGGGATGGAAACAGAGACAGACATGGGTACTGTGATGAAGGATATAGAGGAGGGAGAGTAGGGCCCAGCTGTTACTGCACTGGATGTCCTTATATTTCACAAAGAAGCAGCAAAGCAGCTTTTCATACCTCACAGAGAACCGACTGAGGGCAAACGACTAAACTCTTCTGTGTTTACCTCGCATTTATGTTTTCCAACAAAGGGTCCCCATTGGGTCATTTTGCCATCATGAAGTATAGTGACCCTATTGGAAACTGTCAGCCTCAAATTACCTCAAAGTCCATTGACTTCCATCGTCCCAGCCCCTATGCAGTTGCTTTTTGAATCAAGCACCAATTCTTAAACAAACCTTTAAACAGTCCTTAAACAAACTCTGATCAGTGATTGGGGGAGTAGAGTTGGCTTCATGCAAGTTTATTTTAGCCAAAGCAACTTACATAGAAAATAACTGGTGAGGATCATTTTTTTTTCTCCCCCAAAGGTAGTTAGATTCTGTATTAGTTCATTTTCACAATGCTGATAAAGATGCACCTGAGACTGGAAAATTTACAACAGAAAGAGGTTTAATGGACTTACAGTTCCCCGTGGCTGGGGAAAACTCACAATCATGGTGGTAGGAAAGGAGGAGAAAGTCACATCTCACATGGATGGCAGCAGGCAAAGAGAGTTTGTGCAGGGAGACTCCCATTCCCATTTTTAAAACC
Source organism: Pan troglodytes (assembly GCF_028858775.2). NCBI lineage: Eukaryota > Metazoa > Chordata > Mammalia > Primates > Hominidae > Pan > Pan troglodytes. Next base: position 57,233,662 of record NC_072417.2, read on the forward strand.
ATCAGATCTTGTGAGACTCATTCACTATCATGAGAATGGCACAGGAAAGACCCACCCCAATAATTCAATCACTTCCCGCCAGGTCCCTCACACAACACGCGAGAATTCAAAATGGGATTTGGGTGGGGACACAGTCAAACCAGATCAGATTCCCTCTCTTGCCTGCCCAGCATAATAGAATCTGATGATTTCTAACAGGGCTGAATAAATAAGATTTGGTTCCCCATTCTGCTTTTCCTTACAATCTGGACTCACTTTAGAAGGATTTTGAGGATCAAGACAGGAGCGCTGTTCCCATTGCCTGCTTCAACATCTTGAGTGGCCAATGAATGGTTCTTCTTAACTATTTGGTCTTAATCTGGAGCTTAAAGCACGTTATACCATCTAGCTCAGGCTACAACCCACCGCCACACCCCTCCCCTGTACTTCCTTCCATCAGTTGGATCAGAAACCTTTTTACTATCCATGCTGGCTTCAGGAATACAGGTTAATAAGAAGTTCTGTAACCACACCTATTACAGCTTTGTAAAATCAACCAACAAGCCTGTGAGCCAATGGTGTGACACAGCTGATTCCCACTGGTCTCAGTATAGACAGTTGTTTGCATCTCCTCCCAACTTCATGGATTCCACATTCAGTGATATTATGCTGGGGTCCTGAGAACTACCACAGTGGGAGTATGTAAACCATGGGAATTGGCAAACACTATGAATATGACCTGGTTCTTTGGGGTTTTCGTTTTTTGTTTTGTTTTGTTTTTGGGGAGCTGGTTAACCAAATGCCACTGAAGTCAGTCCACCACAACTCCTAACAACAGATAGAACACAGAACACCTGCCCAAAGGAGCATTATTCCATTTCTTCTAATACAGAAAATATATCCTGTTTCTTTGAGGCCAAGTCCACATGAGGAAGCTGAGGCACACAGTTGATTGCTCCAAGGGAAAGACCACTGAGATGAAGCTCGAGGAATAATCTAGACAGGCATCTTCTTCCCACCCAGCTCTGGCTCATGGCACTCCCATTTTCTGACCCAAAAAGGCAGATAAATCCAGGCAAGAGGAGGAAAAAAGCCAATGGCCCGATTAACTTTTTCACAAGGACAAAGGAAGTCAATAAACGTTCAGAATAGAAGGGGCTGCTCCCATTCCAGGGCTCTAACAGCCTCTAGTACATTTCCATGTTATGCTGGCCGTAATGGAAAGTGACAGCTGATGAAAGCTGCTATTCATGGTCATCTGAAACAGCTTTTCCTCCCAGATGAAATTCGGTGTGGCATGAGTCTAAACACACAGACCAAAGGCCAGGCGAACGTATTCCCCAGGTCCCCAAGGACTGGCAGAGGCGACTGTTTGGGAAGGGGGCTTCCTGAATGAGCATCAAAGAGGCTCCGTGCAAACAATAGGAGTCTTTATGCCCCTCCTGAGCTCAGGCCTGAGATGGTGGTCCTGGCCCTCAGCTCTGCCCATCTCAGGCCCTCCTCTTTGTTTATAATCAGCCACCGGCACTTGGAGTGACTTTGGGGTTTCACGACTAATATTTTCCACAACTATAATGAATAAAGCCCAGATTTATCCTCAATGCCTTCTAGGTGAACCATTTCCCGGTAGGGTAAAATGTTGGGGTGGGTGACATGATGCATGAACTATTTCAGCTCTGAGATGACTACCCTGACTCTTTGTCTGGAAGCACCAAGACCAATTGCAAGTCTTAGCAAAAAGGATATGCGTATAGAGTTCAGGAGTAAGTAATCCTGGCAGCCTGTGGGACTGATCTTTATAAGCCTAAGGCAAGCAAATACTCTTTGGAACAAGGAGCCATAGCTTCTACTCCATTCCTTGCTGTCTGACACTGACATCAAATTACAAACATGTGGTTTCCATCAAAACAGAGTTGTTGGTACTCCATCAGCCTCAGGGATGTAGTAACTGGGGCAGCTAGTAGTGTAGGAGCTGGAGCCTGGCCATTTACAACAGCAGCATTGGGGCCAGAAGACAGGTCCTTCTGGAAAGACCAATACAAACTGTACACTAAAACAAGCATTTAGCCAAGTGGCAAGATCAAGAGTCTTGGCTTAAGAAAAATCTAACTTAATCCCATGGCTTCTACCTTTATTCCAAGTCACCTATCAAGCTCTCCACAATTTTCCTTCTTTCTTGCTCTAAGGTTGAACTACTAGCAAGTTGGCTATGGATGCCCAACTAAGAGAGGGGAAACATATTGCACATCAGGTGGGAAAAATTAGCCCCCAAAACAGGGAAAACAGAGTAAAATGTGAATGTCTTTCTCGTTGCTTCTCTTGACTCCTTTCACACCTCTAGATCCCAAATGAATGAATTCTAATCCCAGGCCACAAACTCACCTTAGCAAGAAATGTGACTTTATTTTCTACAGCTAATCTTATTTTCTCTATGAAAATCCTATGCCCCCGAGTGGTGGAAACTAAATTTCTTGTACACTGCAGTGTCCCCCAGAAGCCAGAAGCAATAATGAATAGAACTTAATAAGCAAGTTGTTGAATGTGTGGATCTTAGGCTTCTTCTAATTCTTACAGCATGGTGCCTAAGTTTTTTGCCAGGTGCCCAAGAAGGTGTGTGTGCACATTTGTGAGTGTGTGTGAGTGTGTGTGCATATTGGAGGTAAAATATCTGTTCCTAGGTTGTGTCAGTCAGTGCTGGTATCAATTCTTATTCCCATGAGCTATTATATATGAGAATTATTCCCATGATTTCTTCAGTTATTTGACCATCTGACTTGTTGTTTCATCCTTGTCCCAGCTAAAAGGCCTCTCTAAGTCTGGCTCTCATTTAGCATTTTCATATTTTTTCAGTAGAGAAGGGTGCAGGGTAAATAGCCACTGTCCTGTGCTATTCCTAAGTTGCAAGGACTCTGAGTGCTGAAGACATCCGTCACAGTCATTTCTACTGTAGCTCCCATACTGTGCTGGGCACTAGGAAGCAAGCTTTTTACCTCCCCAAGATCTGCAGGGAAGAAATATCTAGTTGGCACTGGCTTACTTCTCCTGACCCCCCTGGGGTTGTTACGCTATCCGCATCTCAGGACCAGGTGGGTAGGGGGAACCAGCCTCCAACTTCTGTCCTCTTCTTTAATTCTCTGCTCTCCTCCCAGCCTACAAAATCTAGTTCATGAGCAAGATAACTCAACTCTTCATTTCCTGTCTCATTTCAGTGTTCATGAAAACATTTGCTGAGCTATGGATGCCCTTGAAACTATAATGTTCAGTTCATGTGACTTAAAAGTCTTTTCCTACAAGCCTTTGTTTCTGCCAGGAGTTTCAAAAACAAATTTGGATCCAAAGCTGACTCAATGCTTCTTCCTTTTGGCATAGCTGCTGAAATATATTCCTGCTCTAAGATGTGAGAGTGAAATTTTCTAGCTGCCTGGGTCAGGAGAACTGGCACAGGGTGAAGAAAAGTGAGGGGAGATCTTTGGCTAATACTTCAAGGTATTATCTTTCTTTACCTACTGTTTTGATCAGATGGATATGACAAGCTTCCCACAATCTGTCATCTGTTATGAAGCTGCGGGCGCTGTGACTGCAAGGGTCCCATGGGGATATTTGGGGGAAGGGTTCTGACATATAATTGCTATATGCTGGAACTAAAGAAGACCTGAAAAATTAGGATCCTGCCAAACACTTTGGACAGGAAAGAAATAAACTCTTTACTTTTCCTCCAGTCTCTCAGATGGAAGAAACATCCCATCACAGTACCGGGATGTTTACTGTTTACTGGGAAACATTTGCAGAGTGTTTCCAGGTTGCCTGTAGCCTTATTATATCACAGTACTTGAAGCACATGGGGAGGGGGCTTAGATCAAAGAGATGTCTTGCATTTTTCCAAGTTATGTGTATTCCAGGACCTTGTCCCAGTGATGGAAAAAGAAAATGTGAAGGCTTATGCCAGATATCATTTTTCCTAGAACTTTGGAGTGGTTAAGCATAAATAACCAAAGTTTTGCCATCTATTTCAAATCCTTTACATGTTATTTCTCAGTTTTGTTGTCTTTCCTTGTCAGGACATTCATTATATGTCTTGATGAACAACTAAAAGGGTTACAGTCTAATCTAGGATGTAGCAAAGTTGCCCAGTGTGTCGGTGAGACTCTAGCCCTGTTATTCCAGAACAGGTGAGGACAGTAACTCTGGAGAGATGTGTGTGAGTGAGCATGGTGGGACAGAGGTGAATATACTTTGACGTCAGGAAAATCACCCTTTCCAATCCTCCCAGAATATTTTTAATGCTATTTGACACTCTTTATTTCCATCTGAATATAAATGATTTATCTGATTTAGTAAGCATCTTTTAAAAAGCTATACAACCCAGAAAATGTAGAGAATTTTCAACCCTTCATATATTGTTAATCCAAATTCGTTTCTCCGAAAAATACTTGTAGACACTATAAACTAGTTAACACGAATGAGAAAAACTGAAGGCAAGAAAAGTGGACTTACTTATCCAAAATCTACAGCTAGTTAAAGGCAGCACCCTGACTTCCATGGAAATTCCTTTCTCTCTTTATGAATTTAATCAGATTTCTGGAAGAAATCATAATGGGGACTAAGGGAATAAGGGTTTTAACATGGATTTTAGATGAGAACCAAGAATAAGTTTTGGTGGGGAGAGCTCTGATTTGGGCATAATAGTTAAGATCATCCTGAAGCCACTGGCTATCAGGAGGTGATAGTGGGGATGTGGAAAGAGGCATATGGGTGGGAAAACAGCAGAAAGACATTTTGTGGAGTCTTCATCCAATAATTATTACAACTACGTTAGTACTATGCCAGGCACTGGTGATGGCAATATGATGAAGAAAACATGATTAAGTAAAACTCAAATAGAGAGGCGTAGAAATGCTTCCCTTATTTTTTGTAAAGTTCAACTTGATTTTCACTGTTCTAGTTAGAAGGATCCCTCTGTCCTATCAGTGGTGCAGGCAGGAGTAGGTCACCTTGATGATGAGGTACCAACCGTATCCTACAGAGAATGAAGACTGGGCAACCAACTAGTTTTGGGATTGTTAATGATTTAGGCTCAGATTGAATGGGATCTTGATCTCTGTCTGATCTGCCACCAAAAACAAAAGGAAAAAGAAAATAAAGCTACTATGTGGGCAAACATAGTTTGTGGGTAGGAACCTAGAGGAGAATGAGAAGAATGGAAGAAGAAGAAAGAAGGAAACTATAAACCAAGTATGTCAGCTCAGTTTCTCCAAAAAGCAGACACTTAGATGAAATTAGAAGTGGTAGGGATCCATCAGGGGACATGACTGTTTATCTTTTAACCAAAGGGGAGAAGGAGCAAAAGAAGGTGAGAAGAGCCTTCAGATTATGATGCAGGTCTGATATCTGCAAAAGGAAATGGAGAAGCAAGGAAGATTGGGTAGAAAGCATCCCGAACTGCAGGGCAATCCCAAGAAAGTCTCTCTGGTGGGGAGCCCCAGAGCAGAGGCTTCCTATTAGAGGTGCTCCTCATGGGGCAGAACTGGCCTGACTCCAGTTCCTTTCACTGCTCAGTCATCATGGGCAGGAAGCAGCTTGGGAAGAGCATGGTCTCCAGCAGGAATGCCCCAGTGCATCCAAAGGAGAGTCAGCTAGAGGCCATTAGTCAATCACTGTCCCCACAGTGGCTCATTCTAAGGGAAATCTGAGCCTTGCACCTGTACAGATACCATGCCTGGAGACCCCCCAACCAGGAGAGAGGTCCAGGAGTGGGCTGCCACCTGAAGGTGCTGGGTAAGAAATCCAAGAGCTCGTCTTTTGTGAGTGGCATGCAAAGCTGTGTTGGATTCCAGTCTTTGCCAGCCAACATCTCAAACCTTAAATGAGGCAAAGCGTCACATACTCTGTATCAATAAAGTCCACAGCACCTGCTAGAAAAGGAGTAATACCTGTCCCACACCAAGTACCCTCTCTCGGTAACAATCTGAATGCTGTGGAAGAGTGGCAGCTGTGTCTGTTTCAGGGGATGAAACGGTCCCCTGGAGAACCTACACAGTAGGCCATGGATATCTCTATTTCAACTATTTTCATTTTCTACACAGACCATAGAAACCAGATGTCTGATCTGGCAGTGTGATGTGATGGATCTAGAATTAATGTGAGTGAAAGTCAGAGTTTAAGGGCTATAAAATACATTTGAGGGATGCTATTGCTCTAACTATGCCCTTCCTAGGGTTAGGAGAAGTCGATGATGCCTGAGAAGATGTTTGCTTCCAGAATATAATTAATGGTTTAGTGATGTAGTAATTTTGTTTGGAGAGGGAGAAAAGGAGTGAGCATCCTAGTGAATGAATGAACTCCTTATATCCATCTGTCATGATTCCTGGGTGTTTAACTACAGGGTGACTGAGGGTTCAGATGAAAATGGTATAATAAACTAGAAATCCTTTATCAAACATACAGGTTACATCAATGCCACATGCTTTGAGACAGAGCATCTACTACAATCAAAAAGAAAATTACACGTTTTGAAGTAATAAAAACAGACATGCCCTCATGCACACAAAAAGCTGTACTTGGAGACAGGGAGTTCTGAATAAATAATTGATGATTCTTTGAGCCAAATAATGCACAATGGATTTTTTGCATCATAAATAAATGAGCAACCTTTTATTTATCCAGAGAGACCTCCCTTAGCACACACATAGAACATCATTCTTGTACCATCATGTTCATTTCAGGGCTAACCAGCTGTTTTGTGTGTGCTTTGTGGAACAGGAGAAATGGTTCATTCAAATGAAAATAGCAAATAAGTGTCAGCCACCGGTACGGTAGGGTCTTGATTTTATGATGTTTTATGATATTTTCTTAAACCTCACATAAAGAAAAATGGGACATTGTTTTCTGGAAGATAGGTCTTATATATCTGTATTGGGAGTAGTGACATTTTGTAAAATTCTCACTTTAGACTTTGGTGCAAATACAGGACTCGAGAACTTAAGCATTTCCTCTCGGGCATTTTGCTGCGCACTGAGTGAGTAGTTCTGTCTTGCTCTGAGCTCCGTAGGCCAAATTAACAAAGCTCATGCTTCATTCAGTATCGGGGAATTAAACGTTTTAGTCAATTAACTATCATATTATTAAAACAATCAGGCAAGGAAACTGTGGCAGTTTGAAAACATGTCTGCAAGTTTCTGACTCTCCTGGAGGATGAAATCTATGAGCTAGAGTCTCATCCTTCTGAGGACACTGTGCTGTAAGGAAGCTCGAGGTAGTCCATGTGGAAAAAGCACATAGAGAAGCCCTCAGGCTAAATAGAGAGAGAGGCTTGGCCGGCTCCTTGCTGCTCCAGCCCTCACTTCCAGCCACTGTTGGACTGAAACAGCTTTGCTAAACCCTCTCCAAATTTCTGACCTGTGGAAACTGCCAGACATAATCAAATAATTACTCTTATTATTAGCTATTAATTAATATTAAGTTTTGGGGTGGTTTGTTAGGCAGCAATAGACAACAGCAATACAAATGAATCATAAGGGTGTAGAGAATTATAGACATAGTAATTACTTACCAATTTATTTCAGATTAATTACAATCGGTTGCACACACCTTGTTCAGGACATCCATGCCATGGATGTTTAGGCCATGCTGCTCACTGGGAATTTTGAAGCTTCATCACGTGTCAGAGCTTTTTTTTTGAGACAGAGTTTTGCTCCCAGGTTCAAGTGATTCTCCTACTTCAGTTTCCGGAGTAGCTGGGATTACAGGCACCCACCACCATGCCTGGCTAATTTTTGTATTTTTAATAGAGACAGCGTTTCACTATGTTGGCCAGGCTGGTCTCAAACTCCTGACCTCAGGTGATCGGCTGGCCTCAGCCTCCCAAAGTGCTGGGATTACAGGCATGAGCCACCACTCCTGGCCTGTCAAAGCTTTTATTAACGGCCTTTCTTTATAACAATTCAAGGTCTTTGCAGAGTCTTTTCTGAGTTTCTTCAATGCAATAAGAAGAAATTCTACACTTTCTCTGTAACTTATTTGAATCCTGTTCCTGCAACCTTTCTCCTTACATCACATGTCCCCTCCATGAGGAATCTAACTGGTGGCTATATTATGTACTAGGTTAATTTAATTACTTAAGAATTATTCTTTTCAAATCCAGTGGCTATTAAAATGATTGCACATCACAACTAAATGGGATTTATCCCTGGGATGTAATGGTGCTTCAACATATGAAAGTTAATCAATGTAATATATCGCATTAAGAGAATACAGGGAAAAAACAGATGATCCTCTCAATTAATGCAGAAAAAAAAGCATTTGACAAAATCCAACATCTTTTCATGATAAAAAACACTCAAAAGATTAAGAATAGAGAAAACTTTCTCCATCTGATAAAGGACATTTATGAAAAACCCACATTTCCCATTATAATCGTGGAAGACTGAAAGCTTTTTAAGGTCAAGAATAAGACAAGGATGCCTGCTCTCACCAGTGCTATTTAACATTCTAATTTAAAATTTAAAATTCTAGCCAGAAAAATTAGGCAAGAAAAGGAAATAAAAGATATTCAAATCAGAAGGATGAAATGAAACTATCTGTATTCACAGATAAATAATTTTATACACAGAAAATTCTAAATAATTTATTATTAAAAACCTTTAAAGTTAGTAAATGAATTCAGCTAATTTGTAGGATTCAGCAAATTTCTAGGATACAATACTAATGGACAAAATTCAGTTGTATTTCTATATGCTATTAATAAACAATCCAAAAAGAAAACTACGAAAAAATTCCATTTACAGTAGCATTAAAAAGAATAAAATACATAAGAATAAATTTAATCAAGGAGATATAAGAATTACACATGGGAAATGACCACACATTGCTGAAAAAATTTAGAAAGACCTAAATAATTGAACAAACATCCCTTTCCATGGATTTCACCTACCTCACACCATATACAAAAATTAATTTAGATAAATCAAAGTCCTAAACATAAGAGTGAAAACTATAAAACTAAGGATAAAACAGATGTAAATTTTCTTGATCTTTAATTTGGCTGTTGATTCTTGTATATGACACCAAAAGCACAAGTGAAGGAAACAAAAAATAGATAAGTTGAACCTCACCAAATTTAAAATTTTTTGAATCAGAGACACTATCAAGAATGTAAAAAGGCAACTCACAGAATGGGAGAAAGTATTTGCAAATTATGTATCAGGTAAAATCTAGTTTTCAGAATATATAAAGAATTCCTAAAACTCAACAACAACAAGCCAATTAGAAAATTGGGCAAAGGAATCAAAAAGATATTTCTCCAAAGAGGATAAATGCTAACAAGCACATGAAAGATGCTCAACAGCATTAGTCATTAGGAAATAAAAATAAAAACTGTAATAAGATACTACTTCACACACATTAGGTTGTCTATGCCATGGTGGTTTGCTGCACCTATTGACCTGTCCTCTAAGTTCCCTCCCCTCACCCCCTATTCCCCAACAGGCCCTGGTGTGTGTTGTTCCCCTCTCTGTGTCCATGTGTCCTCAGTGTTCCACTCCTACTAATGACTGAGAACACACGGTGTTTGGTTTTCTGTTTCTGTGTTAGTTTGCTGAGGATGATGGCTTCCAGCTTCATCCATGTTATACCTTTGTAACAAACCTGCACGTTCTGCACATGTATCCTGTTTTATTTAGAAGAAATAAAAAATACTAAAAACAAATATGAGTAAAAAAATAACAAAAAGGATATATAATGAGCATTGATAAGAAAGTAGAAAGTTGGAACCCACTCACATTGCTGTTGGGAATGTAAAATACTGCAGCTGCTGTGGAAAAGCTTGGCAGTTCCTCAAAAGCAGTTAAACGTAGAGTAGCCATATGACCTAGGTATATACCCCAAGGAATTGAAAACAGGTATTCAAACAAATGCTTGTATATGATTGTTCATAACTGCATGATTCACAATGGCTTAAAGGTAGAAACCACCCAAATGTCCATCAACAGATGAACGGCTAAATAAAATGCAATGTATCTGCACAATGGAAGATTATTCAGCTATCAAAACTACAAAAAGGGCTGATACATGCCACAACGTGGATAAACTTTAAAAACATTTTGTTAAGTAAAAGACGCAAGACAAAAAGTCTCACATATTTTATGATTCCATTTATATGAAACATACAGAATTGATAAAAATCATAGAGATAGAAAGCATATTAGTGGTTTCCAGGAGTTTGGGGGTTGGAAAAATGGGGAGTGATTACTTAATGGACATGGGGGTCTCTTCTGGGGGTGATGAAAATGATTCAGAACTAGAAAAAAAGAAGTGCTGGTTGCGCAACATTGTAAATGTACTAAATACCTCTGAATTGCTTGCTTTAAAATGGTTAATTTTATGTTATGTGAATTTTACCTGAACAAAAAGAAATGAATCTTCTAATAATCGGTATATTAGTCACTTCTCACACTGCTATAAAGAAATACCTGACACTGGGTAATTTATAAAGAAAAGAGTTTAATTGGCTCACAGATCTGCAGGTTGCCTAGGCTTCTGCTTCTGGGGATGCCTCAGGAAACTTACAATCATGGCAGAAGGCAAAGGGGAAGCTGGCCCATTACATGACCAGAGCAAGAGAAAGAGAAAGATGGGGGAGGTGCTGCTCACTTTTAAACAACCAGATCTCTTGAGAACTCTCTCACTATCAAGAGAACAGCAAGAGGGAAATTCGTCCCCATGAACATCAGCTCCCACCAGGCCCCTCCTCCAACACTGAGGATTACAAGCAGATGCGAGATTTGGGTGGGGACACAAATCCAAAGCATGTCAATCAGATTTAATATACGGTTTGGGACAAACATGCAGAAATGTTACTTGTTGAAAAATCTTCCTTTCATAATTGAAATTATTCTAAGGGTCAATATTCATCCCAGAACACAATAAACAGAAAGCTAAAGAATTCTTTAAAAATATGTATAAATACATTTTCTGACTATCTTACTGCTTTAAGGAAGAGTTCCTTAGCTAGACAAACCATTTCCGTTTCTGTTGCTAAATTAATTTTAGTCTTTTAAAATTATTATCACGTTTTCTTATCACGTGTTTTAACTACAGAAAATTTTGAAAATACAGATAAGTAAAATAATATCTGTGTGTGTGTGTATGAGAGATATACACCACCTTCTCTCTGTGTCCCCCTCAACCACATGGGATGGTGCTGGTTTCTAGCAATTGCAAATTCCAGATTACCTTTTGCAAATTTCTCCCCTTGATTTTTTAACTCTTCTAATATCTATCGTGAGTTCTCTTTTTCTTGGCTGAACCTACTTGAGGTATAAAGTAATTTCCCCACAACAGTTTACACACCAACACAGAACTAACATCTTTTAGATAGATGTCACTGCAAATGAATGTTGTTTAAGTCTTTTCCTGCATCAAAACAGAATGTACTTTCTATTTCTCTACTTTTTGCTACTTCACTATTGAACTTTCCATAATTACTGATCCTAAAATATTTGGTAGGCTAACATATTCTACTTATCCTCCCATTTTTTCTTATATTACTCAATGGTGTTTGCCACACCCTCTTGGCATTGACTGTGCAAGAACTCTACTCTCTATTTTGGTTGTGGAAAGATAGTTAAAATCCCTCTTGAAAATTTTTAGAGAGAGAAATCTAGCATTTGCTTGGCTATTAAACTTGGAATTATCAACCACATTTTTATCATTCCATGCCACACCCATTTTCTTTTTTTTTGGGGGGGTACTATTCATCTATTTTTTTTGTTTCAATCAATTGCCAGCTATTGAGCCACAGTTCTGTGCCTGACCCTATGCTAAGAACAGAAAAATAGAAGGAATAAGCAGCCTCTGTTCTTCAGTAGTTCACATTCTTGTAGATTAGGCAGATAATTATATATGTTAGTTGCTATGCACAAAGATTTCCTTTTGGGGGTACAGGGAGAAGAACTTGGATCTTCCATTCTCCTAGTTGGGAAACTGACAGTGAGAATGAGAAGAAGATGACCAGAGAAAACAATTTTCTTATTTATTTATTTATTTGTTTGTTTGTTTGTTTGTTTCAATAGGTTTTGGGAGAACAAGTGGTGCTTGGTTACATGAATAAGTTCTTCAGTGGTGATTTCCGAGATTTTGATGCACCCATCACCCGAGCAGGGTACACTGTACCCCATGTGTAGTCTTTTATCCTTCACCCCCCCATCCTTTCTCCCAAGTCCCCGAAGTCTATTGTATCATTCTTATGCCTTTGCATCCTCATAGCCTAGCTCCCACTTATGGGTGAGAACATATGATGTTTGGTTTTCCATTCATTCCTGAGTTACTTCACTTAGAGTAATGGTCTCCAAATCCATCCACATTGCTGCAAATCCCATTATTTCATTTCTTTTTATAACTGAGTAGTATTCCATGGTATATCTATATACCACAATTTCTTTATCCACTCGTTGATTGATGGGCATTTGGGCTGGTTCCATATTTTTTTCAACTGCGAATTGTGCTGCTATAAACATGCGTGTGCAAGTATCTTTTTCATATAATGACTTCTTTTCCTCTGGGTAGATACACAGTAGTGGGATTGCAGGATCAAACAGTAGATCTACTTTTATATCTTTAAGGAATCTCCACACTGTTTTCCATAGTGGTTGTACTAGTTTACATTCTCACCAGCAGTGTAAAATTGTTCCCTTTTCACCACATCCATGCCAACTTCTACTTTTTTTTTTTTTTTTTTTTTTTTTTTTGGTTATGGCCACTCTTGCAGGAGTAAAGTGGTATCACATTGTGGTTTTGATTTGTATTTCCCTGATAATTAATGATATTGAGCATTTTTAAATATGCTTGTTGGCCATTTGTATCTCTTCTTTTGAGAATTGTCTGTTCATGTTCTTAGCCCATCTTTTTATGGTGTTGTTTGTTTTTTTCTTGCTGATTTGTTTGAATTTCTTGGATATTCTGGATGTATAGATTGTGAAGATTTTCTCACACTCTGTGGGTTGTCTGTTTACTCTGCTGATTTTTTTTTTTCTGTGCAGAAGCTTTTTAGTTTAATTAAGTCCCATCTATTTATCTTTGTTTTTGTCACATTTGTTTTTGGGTTCTTGGTCATGAAGTCTTTGCCTTAGCCAATGTCTAGATGGGTTTTTCTGACGTTATCTTCTAGAATCTTTATGTTTTCAGTCTTATATTTAAGTCTTTGATCCATCTTGAGTTGATTTTTGTATAAAGTGAGAGATGAGGATCCAGCTTTTTTCTTCTACATGTGGCTAGCCAATTATCCCAGCACCATTTGTTGAATAGGGTGTCCTTTCCCCACTTGATGTTTTTGTTTGCTTTGTGGAAGATCAGTTGGCTGTAAGCATTTGGCTTTATTTCTGGGTTCTCAATTCCATTCCACTGGTCTATGTGCCTACTTTTATACCAGTACCATGCTGTTTTGGTGACTATGGCCTTATACTATAGTTTGAAGTTGGGTAATGTGATGCCTCCCAATTTGTTCTTTTTGCTTAGTCTTGCTTTGGCTATGCAGGTTCCCAGAAAAGACAATTTTCATTTAAACTTTGTGGATGGAAGGAGGGAAAGACTGACACATTTAGTTCAAGAGCCACAGAGCCTTTTGCTGCCACTATGTGCTCTCATGGCATCTTGAATCGGAAAGGTCTGCATAATCTAAGTTAGAGCTACTTTGACTTGCTGTAGTGAATTTTGAATCTTGCAAATTTGTTAGCCATGGGGGGTTCCATTAAATCCAGCCACAAATGAGACGTTTTTATTTTTTTAAAACACCTTTCTTGAGATATAATTCACATATCATATAATCCACCAATGTAAGGGGTACATTTCAATGATTTAAAGATATATTCACAGATATATGCAACCACCAGCAGTCAATTTAAAAACATTTTCATCACCTCAAAAAGAAACCCCACACCCTTTAACTATGAACCTTCATGATCTCATCTTTACCAGACCTAAACTAGCTTACTTTTTTCTCTATATAGATTTGCCTTCAAGGGAAAAAATGGAATCTTATAAACTGTGGTCTTTTGTATCTGGCTTCTTTTACTTAGCATAAGGTTTTCAAGGTTCATTTATGTTGTAATACGTATATTGCTCCATTCATTTTTACAATAATATAATATTCCATTGTATTAAATGCCACATTTTATTTACCCATTTAGTCACTTGATGGACATTTGCGTTATCTCCACCTCTTTTGGCTATTACAAATAATGCTACTGTAAACATTGGCTAACAAACATTTGAATAAATATGTATTTTTATTTCCCTTGGGTATACACCTACTAATGAACTCACTGGGTCATATAGCAATTGCATGTTTAACCATCTGAAGAACTGCCAGACTGTTTCCAAAATGACCACTCCATTTCACATTCCTACCAGCAGTATTATATGGGTTCCAATGTCTCCACATCCTCACCAACACTTGTTATTATCTGTCTTTTTGATTCCAGCTATTCTGGTGGGTGTGAAGCAGTATCTCAATGCAGTTTTGATTTGCATTTCCCTGAGGTCTAATGATACGATACTTAGCACTTTTTGTGTGCTTGTTGGCTATTTGCAGAACTTTATTTGAACACCTACCTATTTATATCCTTTGTTCAATTTTACTATATTTTTACTTTTATTATTATTTTTTGAGACAAAATCTCTCTCTGTCACGCAGGCTGCAGTGCAGTGGTGTGATCTCGGGTCACTGCAACCTCCCTCTCCCGGGTTCAAGTGATTCTCATGCCTCAGCCTCCTGAGTAGCTGGAATTACAGGCATGTACCACCAAGCCCTGATAATTTTTGTATTTTTAGTAGAGATGGGGTTTTGCCATGTTGGCCAGGCTGGTCTCGAACTCCTGACCTCAAAGGATCCATCTGCCTCAGCCTCCCAAAGTGTTGGGATTGCAGGCATGAGCCACTGTGCCTGGGTCCTTTGTCTAATTTTAATCAGGTTACTTGTCTCCTTATTGTTGAGTTGTAAGACTTTATTATATATTTTAGGTATGTCCTTTATCAGATGTATGATTTACAAAGCTTTTTCCTATTCTGTAAGTTTCACTTTTTTGATGGTGCTCTTTGAAGCAGAAGAGTTTTTCATTTTGATGAAGGTCATATGGTTTCCTGCTCACTGATGTTTTTCTTATACACACCCTTTTACATTTCTGTTGTCTCTGTTGTCAGTATTCTAGTCCACATGCTTGTTACTTCTTCCATGACTGCAGACTCAATGGTCATCTTGGCCTTTCTACTGCCTATGTCTTCTATTTGTACTCTATTCTGCATCCAAAGTCATTTTCCTAAACCATAGCTGCTTGTGGCAATTCTTTAAAACATCCTTAGAATTCACTTCTGATTACCAATCAAAGCCCAAACTCAGTGCATTATTCAGTACACAGACTATCTTTTAATCTCATCTGCTATTCCTTTCCCAATCTCTTTCATACTTAATTTTTGTCATAGTTGCATACCATCTCTATTTACCTAATATTTTTCTCTAACCTATTTTCCATAAATTAAAATTTTTCAAAGAAAAGTTTATATGCCTAGACTACATGAAACACCTTCCTGACTCGCCAAGCTTCCTCACTCTGTCAATCCAGATTACTTAATGCTCTCTTTGGACACCACCTAAAGTTTTCTTATTTCACACTTTGGAACATTGTTCTACCCAATTGAGCTACTTAGTTTTCTTATAACCTGTCTTGTTCTTCCTTGGCATCCCTTTCTTCCCTCTTTTTAGAATTCCTTCTTCCCACCAGCCATTCCCCATCCATGCCTGGGGCTTATCATCCTTCAAAACTTTTCTCAAAGTCCTTTCAACTGGCATCTTTCATTACTACTCTAGCAGTGGTTTCTATCTATGTCCTGATGTACTCTGGACCTTTTCTAGAGCCCTCATCAGGTTTGATCTATTTTTATGGTCACCTGTGTCCATGACTTGTAACCAGGCCATGGCATGGTGTGGTATGAAATTCAAGGTCTTACTGTGACTTGGCATTAAATAATACATAGTCCTTGAGGACATCACAACTTATTTCTGATCCCTAGTTTTATCAACTTAATAACAGTAAAATGGTGCTGTACCTCTGGTTCTAAGCTAGGGCATACATCAGAATTACCTGTATTCCCATGATTGTATGAAGAGTGACTGGATCAGAATAATTCCAGGATGCACCCCTGGGTCAGGGCAACAAGAGATCTTGCCTGTCTTGGCTTAATGCTATCTCATTGGTTTTCTAGGGAGATACTAGGGTTGGCACATAGTAGTGTTTCAATATTTATTTCAAGGAATTCATGAATGTTTTCTAAAACCCGTTTCTTCTCTGATATTTTATGTCTCTTGCCTTGCTCCTTTATGGATCTTCAAGGTGCTTGCCATAGTGTCTTGGCTGCACTAGGTGATGATTAAATATCTATTGAATTGAATTGTACTGAAGGTTAGACATTAATGTGAGGCACAGAGGTGAAACTCTGGGAATCAATCATGGAGGAAAGCAGAAACTTTTCCATAACAAAGACCTTGTGGAGGACTAGAAATCATCCATGGAAAGTTTTTGGAGATTTCTTTTTTAAAAGAAAGCACTTTAATACAATACAATTTCAACTCCTACTCTCACAAACTTGATTTCTATTATGTTAAAATTGGTTTCATTCTCCCAAGTTTTTTAATGTTCACGTTGTTATTAAAACTCCTGGGTCATCCTACCAGTGGGGATTGCTCTCTGCATTTTATCGTTAATGCATTCCTGCAGGTGGAGGCACTGGAATAGATAGGATGACCTGTAAACCAGTAAACCAGACAGCAGCAAAAGAATGTGGTACCTGCTTGGTGTACTCTTGGTTCCCTCCTCCAAGACCTAACTGGGCTACCCCAGGCGCAGACCTCTTCCAGAATGCCTAGCAAAAGGGATAACTTGGAAAAGGCATCCTTTGATTCAGTTCTCTGACAGTTCCATGGCCCTTTAATTCTATGCCTAACAGGCGCTTGTCTTTACACTACAACTTGAAGATTTATTCTTTAATAACCCAAATTTAGTTCTTGTCTTTAAAGGAGCTGGGAGGGCCGGGTTGATACTCTCAAGTTTCACTGAGGGTCTTTTAAATTCAATCTTTGTATTTTAGAGAGGGTAAAGTATCAGAAAAAAAAAAAAAATTCTTTTTTATAACCTCCATTTGATTTGCCTTGCTGAATGAGTAGGAATGATAATCTGCATACATTAAGAAATATGAGACATTTCACTTATTTGAATCTTTCGTCTGAAAGATGGAGAGCTGCGAAACTTCCAAGAAGTCTCGTAGGAGGTGGAACTGGTCTCTTCCCTGAGGTACTGGCTGAATGAAGGGTGGTTTTGGTTTTTGTTTGTTTGGCTGCTGCATCTCCTTTATTACAAGTAACCTGCCCGGATATCGAGGAAGCTCCTTCAGAAGGCATAGCCATGTTTGCTGACTTACTGGTCTTGACTGCCAACCACACTACACTGAATTGTCTTAGGCTCTACACACCTAGAAAGAGAGAAGTGTGTGAAGCAGGACAGAGACTTAGAAATCCTTTGTCTCCCTCATGAGTCCCCATACTTTCAGTACTTATGAGTCTACTAGGTGTCCATACCATCAGAATCAATAGGCCCATACAATCAGTCAGTCTTCCTGGTGGTCAGCCATGAATTCCAAATGCTGGCTCGTTCACTCAACAGTTACTTCCTCGACACCAACCCTGTGCCACAAAACATTGGGTTTGAACAGAAAGAAAAGACCTGATCTCTTCCCCTAAGTGGTTTTACTACATATGATATCCACAAAATAAGAATCTAAGAATAAGTATAAATTAAATATTAGCTCATTAAGTCAATTACCGTTGATTCACAACTTGAAGCCCTAGATATAGGAGAAACTAAAAATTTGACCTACAACCATCTGAGGAATACATAACTTACAGAAACACATCTTTCACATTCTGTCAAAAAATCCAAAAACATAATTCTTAACTGCTTGCAAAAGAATCACTTGGCAAATTTGTTTAAAATGTACATTTCTCGGCCATGCACATGGCTCATGCCTGTAATCCCAGCACTTTGGGAGGCTGACGCAGGCAGATCGCTTGAGCTCAGGAGTTTGATACCAGCCTGAGAAACATGTGAAACCCCATCTCTACACAAAAGAAAATTTAGCCAAGCGTGGTGGTGTGCCTGCCTGTAGCCCCAGCTACTCGGGAGGCTGAGGTGGGAAGATCACTTCAGTCCGGGAGGTAAAGGCTGCAGTGAGCCATGATTGCACCACTGCACTCCAGACTGGGTGACAGAGCAAGACCCCAAGACCCTGTCAAACAAACAAACAAACAAACAACAAACAAACAAAAAAACACCCAAAAATGAATATTCCAGATATGTAGTTGAGAGAAAAAATTCCAGGGACAGAAAGACCATACATTTTTATAGTATATGTGTGTAAGATTGCTTGTTTAAATATAAAATATCTGAAAAAAATACATAAACAAATAAACAAACACCCCCAGCTTACTGTACTTGCATTGTGGGAGGAGACCTGGGTAGATGGGTATAGGGAGACAGGAAGATTTACTCTTCGTTGAATCCTCATCTGTATGTCTTGAATGTTGTACCACGTGGATGTATTTCTTAATTATTCTATAAAAATGTTAATGTTTAAGAAGAAAAGAGTGAAAGATAGTAATTATTTAAAATAAGCATTTCTGGGCCCTTCCCCAGACATTTGGATCCTAAAGTTGTGTGTGTAGTGGAATGGAGGGGCCTAAAATTGGAGTTTTAACAAACAGTCTGTGTTAAAATGATACACGTGCTTTAAGGACCACATTTGAGAAACTTGCTACCACTTTTGGGAGCAAGAGTGAAATCAGTTATTCATCAAACAATAAAGGAGAGTGTACCTATCATAGTCCAAGCACTGTGATGAGCACATAGAATAAGGTGAGACTAATGTTTAGCGGGCAGGATAGAGATGCAACTATTTCACTGCAATCATGGGTCTCAACATTTAGCACGAATCAGATTAACTAGGAGGGGTTGTGAAACACAGATTACTGGGCCCCACACCCAGAGTTTTCCCCAGTAGTTCTGGGAAGGAGACTGGGAATCTGCAATTCTCATACAATCTAGGTGATGGGGAGGCTGCTGGCCCATGAACCATATTTTGAGAAATTCTTAAACATCCCTGAAAAGTAATTAACTGGATCCATTTGCATAGATTTTAGGATGTATTTCAGGATATGAAACTCACTACTCATACATAAAACGTTCTTCATTAAAAAACAAAAGCTAAGAGTTTTCCATATGACTACCATTTATGCAAACCCTACAATGACATTGACATTGAATCTTTCTGTAAGTTCTTGAAGAAATCTATCACTTTCTTCTCTTTCTTATTACATCTTCTGACTCTTAGGCAGAAGACCTAGTTTCTGCTTTTTTGATTCCTCTCCTCTTAAGACCCTAGAATCTATTACTATTCCTCTTGCAATATGGTTATCAAAAATTATTGAGGCCTGAATCTGAGGTCTCATCCACTCAAGGTAAAACAATCCCTTGACCTTTGTTCTGGAGGCAGCAATGTAGGCTGGTAGAAAGGGCTGTCTGACATTGACCCTAGCTCTACCTCTAGCATTACAACTTGGTGAAGTTAATTTGCCATCTCTTTCTATTCTATTTAGACTCAGACTAAGCCTCTCCTTCCTTCTTATCTCTCTGGTAGTATCCAAGGACCAGCCTCCTTTTGCCAAAACCAGAAGTCCCTTGTATATGAACATGTGCCAGCCGATGCAATTCTGATTGGGCTCAGCTGGGACTCTCTGCAACAGCATCATGATTGCAATAGCCTCATACAACCCTCAAAAGAGTAGGCAGTGATGGCAAAATACAAAGGGCCCATTTTGACAGGGAAGGCCCATTGTGCCCAAAAAACACTGGGTGGGAAAGAAGGTACTTTCCACTTTCTGCAACTGATCAGAGCACTAGTGGATGGAGGCAGAGACAGGGGTGCCAAGGCATTTGCTGTAGTTACCAACGACCTCCTTTCTCCCAGAGGGCACTGGCAAACAGCGAAAATGGTGAAGTACTTCCCTGAGATGGTACTGGGATGAGACTTACACAGGCTGGGAAATAGGCGCCCATGGAATCCTACACATAAGTAAAGGAACGTCCTCTTGTGACGAAAGTCCAAGAAAGTCCCGAAAGTCCAGTGTTCTCAGGAGACACTGGGGATGCCATGGCCACAGTCAACTGTGCTTCTCCACTCCATTCTGTTCCTTAGATGTCATTATGTTGGCCATTGAGGGAAGCACAAAATAGTCAGCCTGCTTCTGTTATCGATCTGCCAATTCTTTCCCTTAGAAGTTAAAGCCTTCCTTAAAAAAATTAATGAAAAATCTTGAATATGTGTACAATTAAAATAAAGAGTCACTCTCTGAGTCTGTTCAGGCTGCCATAACAAAATACCATAGACCTGATGGCTTAAACAACAGAAACTTAGACCTTACAGTCTGGAGATGGGAAAATCCAGGATCAAGGCACTGGCAGCTTCTGTGTCTGGGGGTAGGGGGCTGCCTCCTTGCTCATAGAGGGCGTCTTTTCACTGCATCCTCACGTGGTGGAGGGAGTGGAGGGTCTCTCTGAGGTCTCTTTTATAGGGATACTGATCCCATCATGTGGTCGCTGCCTTCTGACCTAATCACCTCCCAAAGGCTCCATCTCCTAATACCATCTTCTTGGAGGTCAGGATTTCAACATATGAACTTTAGGGGAATGTGAATATTCAGACCATAATAGTAGTTTCTTAAACAACCAAAAATAAAAAGCCACTCATCTTACACAGAGTTTAAGTTTTATTTATCACTAGTGTCTCATCTTTCTTTCTCATAAAGCTTTATTTCTCTGAAAGCTAATTTCCCAAACCTTGTGCCTGAGACCTCTGTCAAATGGAGGCCACAGAATGATGGCCCTCCAGTTGCATGTATTCATATTTATACACACAAATTTATAACACAAATGTCTGGCAATAGGGATTGCCGACAGCCACAATGGCTGTTGCAGACAAAACTACCTGTCTTGTGCTGCGAATGTTATTGCTATTGCTGTGCCCATCTCTCAATGAAGGCTGACACCTCACTGGTATCATCTACCATGTCCTTCCTGTAGTTATTTAATCTAGGGTCCCTACTGGCGGTTTTCTTTTTCTTCCTTTTTTTCCCTTATAAGTTATTCACAGACCGTCTTAACCTATGCATTTCTTGGATTCTAATGTCCTCTTTTCATTTTCACACATATGATGGCTGGGGGAGGAGGCTTGTACTTGTGTTTGTTTTTTCTTTAGTGAAAACAACCATTCTAGGTCTATTCTTACTTCCAAAAATCTTATTTGCACCCCTGACCCCATGAAAAGTCTTGAAGTCTTCAAGCTTTGTTTTGTGTTTCTCTTCATGACACCAATCTTAAGACCTGACCTAGAAATTTCAGCTGCAGACTTCGTAACTCACAAGAGCCTGAACATAGCAGGTAATGGAAGCCTTTGTAATCTGGCTCAGAAAATGAGGCCCAGGGGTCCATCTCATTCCACATTCTGGGCTGTGTTGGCTCTGAATAAGTGCTGGGATAAAATGAGACCAGTGATAATAATAGTATGGAGGTTAATGCGCTGTTTTCCTACAGTGATGGTGCAAGTGAGGAGAATGATTTAAAGGGTGTAGCTTTGGATGGGAATGCTTCTGAATGCGGAACATTTTTAAAGGCCATTATCATTAACATGGCATCATGCTGTCAGCGAGTCTCATGTAAAACAATAAGTTTCTCCTTCCTAAATGCAATACCATAAAAATATATGTTTGAAATGTATTATATTACATACAAAATTGATGAAGAAAACCAAGCAAAAACCACCCCATGGTCACAACACTTAATGCCTTTTAAATGCAGTTATGGAAATAGATAAAAAACATTCAGCATCTGCTCAGCACAGGGATTTTCAAATTTGATACAATAATCCTAACTTTACATTTCTCAGGGTTCCCTTCCTAATGCATCAAAAGCCACACTAAATTTAAATAATACAGTCAAACATCTGGCAAATTTGATTTAGAGGGAAAGGTTTTCATTAGATTGTTTTGGGAGACACTGGCGTGATAGAAACCCCCATTATCTAAATGCAAATCCCAGACGATGTTTTGTTCACAAAATATTTAAGCAGCCAATCATTATAAACACCATCAAGGAACTTATAATCAAATACCCAGAACTTCTTGGAAGCTCTGATACAAACACAGGCAGAAGATGCAATGTTCAAAATAATCAATATTCGGAAATAAAATCAAATGGCAAAAGCTCAAGGATATTTCTATTCGGGCCTAGTTAGACAGTTTTCTAAGTATTGTCAGAATCCTGGTGAACAATTCACTCTAGATAGATGTAGGAGAGATAACTCTAGGAAGCATGATACCAATTTATTAGGAGAAAGCTTTTGATTAACCAGAATACTCACGTTCGACATAGCCACTCCCTTTCAAAGGCCCACTGCAAATGCGTTTTCATGACTAGGTCTGCCAAAGGTATTGTCTTTCTGTCTTAGGTAGTATTGGAGATTCATGTTTAAATTTTCATTCTGTATTTCCTATTTTGACTTCTGGTAGATGGTAATTTTTTTTTTTTTTTTTTTTTTTTTTTTTTTTTTTTTGAGACAGAGTCTCGCTCTCTCGCCTGGGCTGGAGTGCAGTGGTGCGATCTCGGCTCACTGCAAGCTCTGCCTCTCAGGTTCACATCATTCTCCTGCCTCAGCCTCCTGAGTAGCTGGGACTACAGGCTCCTGCCAACAGGCCCGGCTAATTTTTTGTATTTTTAGTAGAGATGGGGTTTCACCGTGTTAGATAGAATGGTCTCAATCTCCTGACCTCATGATCTGCCCACCTCGCCCTCCCAAAGTGCTGGGATTACAGGCGTGAGCCACCGCACCTGGCCAGATCATCATTCTTAACAATAAAAACAGCAGTGGCCGTAAGAGTAATAATAATGCTACTAGTAGTGTAGATGACGGCAACAATGGTGACTTTGGCTCAATGACTCCCACTACTAATTCAAAATAAAAACCAAGGGGACAAAGACTGTGGATGAAGAAGTTTTACTGTCAATCATTGAACCTGACCCCACAGAGTGTCATCACAGGGTGATGAAATTCTGGGTGGAGAAATGGGGCAAGTATGTTAAGCCCCAATGGAGAAGAATCATCTCTGTCCCGTGTCAGGGAAGCAAAGCCTGTGAGTGCTGCTACTTGGCTAGTGGTACGGGATTGTCTGGGTGGTGAGCACTGGGCTGGTTCGAGTAGAACTGCTATGAAAATGGGGTGCCCACCTTGGAATCTTGAAGATCAGCTGCCTCAGGTGCATGGGTGCCATCCCAGAGACAGAATGATAAACTGTTGTCAGCAGCCGAGGAAGACAGGCCCCAGTTTACACTGCTTTGAGGGTGTTGGGGGCAGCTCAATTTTTCATAGTTAGGATATAATTCCTCTGTGATTTTTTTTTTTTTTTTTTTTTTGAGATGGAGTCTCGCTCTGTCACCCAGGCTGGAGTGCAGTGGCTTGATCTCGGCTCACTGCAAGCTCCACCTCCTGGTTCACACCATTCTCCAGCCTCAGCCTCCTGAGTAGCTGGGACTACAGGTGCCCGCCACCACGCCAGGCTAGTTTTTTGTATTTTTAGTAGAGACAGGGTTTCACAATGTTAGCCAGGATGGTCTCGATCTCCTGACCTCATGATCCACCCGCCTCGGCCTCCCAAAGTGCTGTGATTACAGGTGTGAGCCACCACGCCTGGCCCCTCTGTGATTTATTGTCTACTACTTAAGGTAGCAGATATCTGACTCACCCAGCAACCGTTCACTCTGCCTTATGTCAATTTCCCTTTGGAAAAAACCTTCATCCTACTTTCACCCATTGACAACTCCTCTACCTTCAGGAATAGAGCATGACCTTGGTGAGAGTAGTCAGCACATCCTTTGCCCTTGTGCCTATATCCCCGTCCCCCACCCCCACTATATTAATTTATTCAGGGGCAGGCATTGAACAAGTCAGATTAATCAGAGCCCACAATTCACAATTCTAAGGCTTTCACTTGATGAATAGGAGAATCAACTCTTCTCCACTTCATGTGAGCCTTAAGCTATGGGATCTGCCACTTAGAACTTGGCCCTGGACACAACTCCAGAGATAAATAATATAATTCTGGTAGCATGACCTGACCCCTGAAATAAGTGGTGCCTACAGCTAGCTCAACCTCCTTGAGTTTCCAGCTTTCAGAGCCATTTAGAGCCCCTTCCAGCTTAAATCACTTGGGTTTGTGTTGGAGTTTCCATTTCTTGTAACCCAAAGGTCCTAACTCTATCATGGAAGATGTTAGGTTGTCTGCTTTCTTGGTTTGGCATGAAAAGGAAGACGGATGTAAAAGAAGAAAAGTTATAAAAGCTGTAGTGCATATTTCTTTCTGCTTTGTGTTATCCTTAATTGTGCAATGGAAATCATGATCTCTTGCTGGATCCTAAGCTCTAGCAGACAGAAACCACAACCTGTCTTGATTTCCCTCATTAAGCATACCTTCCAGCAGAAGCTAATGGAGGATTGTGCTTGCCAAGCACAGTGAATGGTGGATTTTGATGGAGACTGTCTCCCTGACCAAACTTTAGTAAAAATCCTCTAAGTCCTTTTCTTAACTGGACTTTGACTTTGGGTTTCACAGTCCATCCTTGTCCATCCCCTAGTTTCAGCAAGAATCCTGCTAAGTCATCTGGGGGAGAATGCCCCAGATGATAATCTGATTACCCTGGCCTGCTCTTCAGCAAGAATCATGTTAAGTCTGTTTAGCCAGAATTCCCCTTCTCTTCTTGGCGTTTCCTTCTAGCAATTTTCCATCCATCCAACTTGCTCCTTGACGATAAACCCCCTAGTTTTTACTTGCTGTATTTGGAGTTGAGCTTAGATATGAAAGTCTCTTTTCCTTTATTGCAATAAATAGTTTCTGAATAAAACTGGTTTTTTTTAAAGTTATATTTTAACTACTATCTGGCTCTTTTTTTTTTTTTTGATACGATATAGAAATTTCAATGTAGGTGTTGGGTCAGGCTGAGTTGTCTTGGATAATGACATACGATTTTCTTTTAGGGGGAGACAGTGAGAAATTTGGGAAATTTGCAGGGGGAGTAGACAGAAGCTAGCAAAGCTGGAGCTCCCTTACTGTAATATCTCCCTGCAACCCTCCAAACCTTCGTAATAAATAAGTGAAATTGAAATTGCTTCACAAGAACTGGGGAAGCTGTGTGAGAGTACAGTACCAAAGTTGAAAAGCGAGTGAGCAGACATTTGGATTATACTTGTGAGATTTGCCACATCGGATCATGCCTGGACTTGGATTTGTAGGTACTTCTTACTTAGAGGGGCCTGGCCCCCATTACCTACACTGCGATTACTTTTCCAGTCAAAGCTGGAGGGAAAGTGACTGGGGAGAGGCCTCATTCATCCAGAAGAGTTTACCTTGGCAAATCACCCGTACAGAATGGAAAAGCGCAGTGAGCTGCGAGGCCCAGAGCCTTCAGTTATTGTTTCTGTCCCTGACCTTTGCTCCCCAGAAGGCCTCCCTGAGGAAATCAGACTCCGGGTCAGCTCAATTGCCTTTTTGAGCCTCACCAATTTAAGTGATTACTCATGTTTGCTTGCCACAAACCACTGATGAAACAGCAACAAAAAGGAATCCTTGTCGCTGTTTTTCTCAGCACACCGCGTTCTCTGTGCCTCCTTTCATAGTTCGGCAAAAGCAACAACTGAAGGCCACCGTCAAGCCAGCCAGGCTGATCCCCTACCTCTGAGGATGCCCTTTTGTGTTATCATCCTTTAAAAAACTCACCTCGATGTTTTTACCAAAACAACCTGATGGCTCGCTCATTCGTGAAATACAAGTCCAGGGAAGGGCTGAGGTACTTACTCGGCAAAAGGTAAATCTTAATATACGTACACAAAGAAGTCACAAAGTCAGGCTGACCTATGCTCTGTCAAATTAACTTACCTTTCACTATAAAGAGCTAGGACCACAAAATTCCAACCAAACAGGCTCAAGCAAGAAGCAGTGCTGTTCTTAATTGCGGGCAAATAATTGTGTGCGGCTCTGGCCAGATGCCGCAGAGAACATGAGCTAAGTATTAGAAAGGATCTCTTCCAAAGTGAAAATAAAAAGTAATAGAGGATATTTTTTTGAGACAATCAGGGGACTTTGAATGTAAACTGCCTGAATTAAAACAATGTTTCTTTTCTTTCTTTCTTTCTTTCTTTCTTTCTTTCTTTCTTTCTTTCTTTCTTTCTTTCTTTTTTTTCTTGAGAGGGAGTCTTGCTCTGTTGCCCAGGCCGGAGTGCAATGGCACAATCTAGGCTCGCTGCAACCTCCGCCTCCTGGATTCAAGAGTTTCTCCTGCTTCAGCCTCCCAAGTAGCTGGGATTACAGGCGCCCGCCACTAAACCTGGCTGATTTCTTGTATTTTTAGTAGAGACGAGGTTTCACCATGTTGGCCAGGCTGGTCTCGAACTCCTGACCTCATGATCTGCCCACCTCGGCCTCCCAAAGTGCTGGGATTACAGACGTGAGCCACCGCACCTGGCCCCAATGTTTACTTTCTTAAGAATCATTTTCCAGTTTGGTTACGGAGAATATGGTGGATTTCGATGGAGACTCTCTCCCTGACCAAACTTTAGTAACGCTTCTCTAAGTCCTCTTCTTAACTGGGCTTTGACTTTCGGTTTCAGGTTCCATCCTTGTCCATCCCCCAGTTTCAGCAAGAATCCTGCTAAGTCATTTTGGAGAGCATGCTCCGGGTGATAACCCTTGCCTGCCTTCAGCAAGAATCTTGGGGGGGTTTTTTGTTGTTGTTTTGTTTTGTTTTGTTTTTGAGACGGAGTCTCGCTCTGTCGCCCAGGCTGGAGTACAGTGGCGCGATCTCGGCTCACTACAAGCTCCACCTCCTTGGTTCAAGCCATTCTCCTGCCTCAGCCTCCCGAGTAGCTGGGACTACAGACACCCGCCACCATGTCCGGCTAATTTTTTTCTATTTTTAGTACAGACGGGGTTTCACCGTGCTAGATAGGATGGTCTCGATCTCCTGACCTCGTGATCTGCCCTCCTTGGCCTCCCAAAGTGCTGGGATTATAGGCGTGAGCCAGCGCGCCTGGCCAAGAATCTTGTTTTTTAATAGATACATGCTGAAGCATTTCAGAGTAAAGCATTAAGTTGTTTATAACTTACTCTCATATGAGCTCAGAAACAAACATATATATAGAATAGAATAGAATAGAATAGAATAGAATAGAATAGAATAGAATAGAATATGTACATATATACACTCAAACATATATTCATACATCAGTCTAACCCGGGAGAACCCAAGAGGATTCTCCTGGATTCTTTTCAGAATTCAAGAGGATTCCAAGAGGATTTCAGAATCCAAGAGGATTCTTTTCAGGATTAGAATAAAACATTGAGAGAAGGCTCATATGAATGGAAATAATATTGTTGAAATGAAAGAAAAAAATAAGGTTTATTTCACCATGTTCAAATGTACACAAAAGACAATTTCACCCTGTCACTTGTGAGATTTACACAGATTTAAAATTTTCTTCCTGTTGCCTTTGAACACCTCATCTTGGGCCCGTAGTAAACATCCTAAAAATAAAATTGTAATGGGACTTTTAGACACTTGCTTCAGGCAAAGGAGCTCAGAAAGCGTTCTTGGGACAAGTTCTGCTCTGCTGTGAGGTGGGAGAGAGAACCGCTAGTTAAAAACAGTAGTTAGTAAAGGCAAGCAGATTTCTCCCAACAAAGCCTGGCCAAAAATATTTAAAAAAAAAAAAGAGGAAAGCCAAAGAAGTATGTGTGGATGTATATATAAAAGGTGAGTGAAACCATATTTTTAAGTTCCTGTTACGTGTGGAGGACTTTATCTCATTTATTGATTTTATCTTTAAAGCAACCACACAAGGTCGGCATTATTATAATCAGTTTACATATTTCAAACATAGGCTCAGAGAGATCACAAAACTCACCCAAGGGTACACAGCTAATGTGTTTTAGAGCCAGGATTCAAATCCAAGTTTATGCTTTTACCACTGTACTAACCCAACATCAAAAACTTTAGCACAGGCCGGGCGCGGTGGCTCACGCTTGTAATCCCAGCACTTTGGAAGGCCGAGGCGGGTGGATCACCTGAGATCGGGAGTTCGAGACCAGCCCGACCAACATGGACAAACCCCATCTCTACAAAAAATGCAAAATTAGCCAGGCATAGTGGCGCATGCCTGTAATCCCAGCTACTCGGGAGGCTGAGGCAGGAGAATCGCTTGAACCTGGGAGGTGGAGGTTGAGGTGAATCGAGGTCGCACCATTGCACTCCAGCCTGGGCAACAAGAGTGAAACTCCATCTCAAAAAAAAAAAAAAAAAGTTTTAGTACAAAGGCCTCGTACTTCAGCCCCGTACTGAAGTACCTGAGAGTCACTTCACTAGTGGGAAAATGGATAGAGAGAATAAAGCCTGACTTTTTGCCTGGCACCTTTATTTGTAAGAAACGAGCGCTGTCTGCTCAGAAATGCTTTGTTTGCTTTTTCTCAATGTGCCCCCTATCAGCTTCTCTGTACTTTCAAAAGAGACAGAAAACATATCTAGTAAATAAACATGATATAAAAAAGAAGGAAGACACTTGGTCATCCTTCTCATCTGCCTTTAGAACTTAAAACTTACGCACAGGTGTCTTTTAAACCAGGGGGCAGCAGCCTGTTTTTTGTAAATAAAGTTTTATTGGAACACGACCACATTAATTTGTTTCCTATTGAATCGGGCTGTTTTCCTGTGACAGTGGCATGTCTGAGTAGTTGTAATAAAGACTATAAGGCCCACAAACCTAAAATGTTTATTCTTTGGCTCTTTAGAGTAAAAATTCTAAACATAATAATCTATCCTTTAGCCCCTAATACAAAGAAAGATTCTGGTGGTTGCTGCTTCTAAAGGAACACAAAGTCATTCCTGACTACCCTCCACTCCCCCAAAAAAGTCAATAAAGTTGTAAAAGCTGATATATAGTACAGATACATTCTCTGATCATTATACAATATAACTGAAAATTAATATTTAAAATGAAAAATAAGTAACTATTTCTGGGCATTGTAGTAAGAAACAGTTGGCTGTTAAGAAGTAAAAAGAAAGGTAAAAAA
The DNA here is from genome assembly GCF_028858775.2 of Pan troglodytes. Taxonomy (NCBI): domain Eukaryota; kingdom Metazoa; phylum Chordata; class Mammalia; order Primates; family Hominidae; genus Pan; species Pan troglodytes. Next base: position 57,262,904 of record NC_072417.2, read on the forward strand.
TATAGTAGCAGATGTAAGGAGCATCCACTCCCTGTAGAACTCAAAAAGATTGCTTAGGAAGGGAGCTCCCCACATCTCCTCTGATACACACACACACACACACACACACACACACACACACACACACACTCTATCCTACAGGCTGAGATCCAGACCTCCTTGGAGTGAGTATTAGAAAGCTACAGATCAATACCATCCACAAACATGTATGCAAAAATTCCAAACGTTATTTTAGCCAATCAAATTCAGCAATATATGAAATGTATAATACATCATTAGTGAGTTTATCCCCAAAATGCAAGGTTGGTTTAATGATATTCAAAAAAATCAATTAATGCAATTCATCATTTTTTCTCTATAAGAGAAAAAAACATACAATCGTCTCGGTAGATGCAGAAAAAGCATCTGACAAAATTCAACACCAATTTCTGGCCAAAACTGTCAGAAAACTAAGAATAGCACAGCATCTATGAAAAACCTACAGCTAGCATCATAATGGTGAGAACTAAATGTTTTACCCCTAAGGTCAGAAAGAAGACAAGGATTTCTGCTCTCATCATTTCTATTCAACATTATAGTGGAGGTTCTAGTCAATGAAGTAAAGCAAGAAAAAGAAGAAGCATTCAGATAAAAACTCTATTTGCTGGCAAAATGATCATCTATGGAGAGAATTCAATGAAATTTACACAAGGTCTACTAAATCTACTAAGTGAGGTTGTCAAGGTTTCAAAATACAAAATTAATACACACAAATCAACTGTATTTCTATGGACTAACAATGAAGAATACAACATTTCAATGATACCATTTGCAATAGAATAAAAATATGAAATACTTAGTGATAAATCTGGGAAAAGATGTGAGAGACCTGTATACTGAAAACTAAAAAAGAAATCTGAGAGAAATGAAAGAGAGTTAAGTATATGGAAAAATGTATCTTGTCATGGCTCAAAAGACACAACATTGTTAAGATGTCAATTTTCCACATATAGATATGTAGATTCAATGCAATTCAAAGCAAAATTTCAATAGAGTTTTTTCCTTAAAATTTGACAAATTTTTTCTAAAATACATATGGAAAAGCAAAGAACTTAGAATAGTTAAAACATTTTTTAAAAAGCTGGAGGACTAACAGTATTTGATTTCAAGATGTATTATAAAGCTAAGTAATCAACACAACGTAGTATTGCCATCAAGATAAACAAATAGGTCAATGTAACAGCACAGAAAAATTCAGAAATAATTCCACACATATACAAACAACTGACTTTTGACAATGGTGCAAAAGCAATTCACTGGAAAAGGAGTAGTCTCCAAATAAACAATTCTAGATAAATTTGATATTTGAAAAATAAATAAATCTTATCACTAATCCATACCATGCATGATATAGAAAAATAAACTAAAAATAGATCACACATTTAAATGCAAAGCCTAAAATTATAAAATTTGTAGAATAAAATATAGAAGAAAAATTTTGTGTTCTTGGTTTATGCAAAGATTTCTTAGATACAAGAAAAAAATCATGATCTATGAAAGAAAAAATAATAAATTGGACTTTATAAAACTCTAAAACTTCTCTTAAAAAGACAAGCTACAGACTAGTATAAAATACTTACAAACTAGGTGCTTGTATCCAGAATATATAAATGACTCTTAGAAATCAATAATAAGAACACAACCCCATAAGAAAATGAAAAAAAATCTAAACAAACACCAGATGAAGATGAATGGGTAGCAAAGAAGGACATGAAAAGGTACTTAAAATCATCAGTCATTAGCGAAATGCAACTAAAAACCACAATGAGATAAACACCTATCTGAAGAGCTAAAATTAGAAAGACTGAACATACCAAGTGCTGGCAAGGAGTGCAGGAACTGGAACTCCCTCAAACACTGCTGTTGGTAAGGTACAATGGCACAGTCACTTTGGAAATCAGTTTGAAGCTTCTCAAAAAGTTAAACATATGCCTACTAAACGTCCCAACCATTCTGCTCCTAGGCACTTATCTAAGAGCAAAGAAAGCATGTGGCCACGCATGAACTTATAACAAATATTCATAAGAATGGAAACAACCTTAATATCCATCAACAGTGAATAGATGAATATACCGAATAAGAATGCTGAAGAAGCAGCTAGACAGAAAAGAGAACATTCTGCATGATTTCATAATAAAGTTCTAGAAAATGCATACTAATATATAGTGATAGAAAATACTAGAGGAGTGAGGGGGAGAATTATAAAGAAATGTAATGAACATGTTCATTGTCTTGATTGGGTGATGGATGTATTTATACATCAAAAGCTATCAAATTGCACACTCTGGAGATGTGCAGTTTATTACATGTCAATTAAAACAGTTAAAAGTATTGTAAACAAAGCCCAATACAAAAATCAAAATCAGAAAATATTTTTACAACACATGTGAGAGACTATGGGTTTAATTTACAAATTTAATTTAATTTAGAAATCCATCAGAGTGATATTTCTGAGATGCTTAAAATTTTTTATAAAAAATGAACAGATCTAAATAATCAAACAAAAAAATTAAAAAGTGTTAAAGAGATATTTATCTTCACTTATTGTTAAAGAAGTACAAATTAGACAGCAAGTGAAATATCTACTAATACCTATAGTAAAAGTTTAAAATGTCAATATATGCCACTGTCAGCCAGTGTCCGGGTTGACACATCTTCTTGTGCACTGTTGGAAAGAGTCTATTGGTAAAACATTATTTGGAGTTTAATTAAGGTCCTATCTATTAAAATCAAAATGCACCAACAGTAAATCCAACTATGTGTAGGAATTTGTTCTATGCATGTAATGGCAGATATATGTTGAGTTCAGCCATGTTTGACATAAGAAAACAGTCAATCAAACCACCAAATAAAACTAGCTTGTATGTGAATCAGCAGGTGGAATATTCTGTCAGTTACAGTACTGCATAGTTTTCAAAAGAACGATGTTGATGTATATACAGTGAGACCTCAGTATCTGCAGATTCTGCAATACATCCACAGGTTCGACCAGCTGCAGAGTGAAAATATTTGGAATAAAAAAACTTCAATACAATAATAAAAATACTATAAATAAAAACAATGTAGTATAACAGCTATTAACATAGCATTTACATTTTATTAGATATTATAAATAATCTAGAAATGATTTAAAGTATATGGGAGGATGTGGGTAGGTTATATGAAAATACTATGACTTTTTATATCAGGGATTTGAACATCCGTGGATTTTAGTATCTGTGAGCATTCCTGTAATTAATGTCCCTCAAACCCCTTACGCCCCCAGCAAATATTGAGGGGGATAACATGTGCTGGTGTAGAAAGGGCACAGACGGTATATTATTGAGTGAAAAGAGCAAGGTATGGCTATTTTATATGTAAAGGATTCCATTTGTGAAAAACTAAAAAGCTTTCACAAACACACACACACACACACACACACACATCACATTACATATGGCCCTATGCTATGCATAAGAGTATTCAGAAAGGATACACAACAGTTAAAAGTGATTAACTGTGATCAAAGATTAACTGTCTAATCCTATGTATGGTTTCAATTTCTTTTCCAATTTTTACAAAACCAGTTTCTATCACTACTATTGTAAAATTAATGAAATAGAATACTAAAACATGGGCCAGGCGCGGTGGCTCACGCCTGTAATCCCAGCACTTTGGGAGGCCGAGGCAGGCGGATCACGAGGTCAGGAGATAGAGACCATCCTGGCTAACACGGTGAAACCCTGTCTCTACTAAAAATAGAAAAAAAATTAGCCTGGCGTGGTGACGGGCACCTGTAGTCCCAGCTACTCGAGAGGCTGAGGCAGGAGAATGGTGTGAGCCTGGGAGGCGGAGCTCGCAGTGAGCCGAGATGACGCCACTGCACTCCAGCCTGGGCAGAGACTCTGTCTCAAAAAAAAAAAAAAAAAAAAAAAAAAAAGAATGCTAACACTTGATGTCACTTTTTTCCAAACTTTGGGTAATTGAGTTTTAAATTGCCATTCTTGATATTTGCGATTATAAAATTTTAATATCTGAATAATATTCAGAATGCTTTCTAAGCTTGAATGATATAAAGTGTCATTATTTTGAAGCTCTAGCCCTAAAATGATTACCTGAACCATGAATTACTATTTAGCTACTTCCCTGGTGTGGTGGAAAGAAGAAGGCGCATGACCTTTGGCCTTATCAGATGTCCCTTTACAGGCCATGAGACCTTGGGCAAATTATTGCCTCTCAAGCCACAAATGTCTCACCAATAAAATGGGAACAATAATATTTATGTCACAGAAGTGTGCTAATTACACATTGTATACCTGTATTAAAATATCTCACGTACCCCATAAATACATCTATGTACCCCTAAAAATTAAAAATTAAAGAAATTTTTAAAAAGCAGTGTGTTAAGATTGTATGAGAAAGAAGAAATTTAGTTTTTTGAAATTGTAGGGCCAGATCATCTTTCTTGCCAAGGAAATGTTATTCAAAACTTTGTAGACATCAGATAGCTGACATGAAGCTCTCCTTCATAGTACACAGGGTTCTCACTGCTGGCTCAAAGGAAGGATACTGGGATTCTGTCAATCAAATTTATTCAGTCAACAGGTCAGATGAAAGATGTTCTCAGTTACCTGGGGAACTTGGGGGAATGGCCCTGAATGAACTTTACAATTTTTTTTTTCCTCTCTGAGTTTTCTTTTGGAAGGGTGAATGTAGCTGTTTGGTCAGTGTTTGTGTGTATGCCTTTTCTTCTAGGTAAATATTGATTTTTCCTGCTGGATTACTAAACTTCCCCCCAAAATTTCTCCATCTCATAAAAGACCATTTGTGAGAGGACAAATACTGGTCATATTCATAAATACCAGATGAAATAAATTTTATGCATACTTGGGCTTGAGTGACGGACTAACTGATGTTATGATGTGGAAAAGTAGTCAGGATAGAATCACAGAAGCTGAAAGGAAAGTGCCATTAGAAGTTTTCCAACCAAGTCCCCAAGTGAGGGATGTTGGCAACCCATTTTCGAGCTTGTCACTTAGTTGGTGACCATCCAGCATGTCACCCACTCTTTTGATCTGACGAATGAAATGGGGCCAGCTAGACAGATCTCTTCTTGCAAGATACCGGAGATCTTTTTATTTATATAAACAGTAATACGGTGCATTTGGAAACATCACGATGTCCTATCAGCTAGGATTTATTGCCTGGATTTGTTTTTAAGACACAGGAGAAAAGAAGATGGTCTCTACGTATGACAAGAGGCAACGGAGAGGAGGAGACAGAGCAGAGGCTTTTCTGAGTCTTGATCTCTTGATGAGGATTTCTTCCAAAATTTCAGAGTTTTAGGAATGCCACTGGCTTCTTTAATGTGCATGGAGAGTATTTCTGTATTTTGAGAACAAAGAAAACCAAGTGATAGCTACAAATCTGAGAACAAATCAAGAAATATATCTCAAAGAAGATCCCCTGGGGGTGTCTACGATCAGGACACCTCACCCACCAGGCAGAAAATCTGAGCAGTCCTCTGATAAGATTCCCCAAGATTGCCTCAGAGGTTAATCCGTTCCTGATGCTGCTCTGTGGACAAGGAGATGATTATCCAATGTGTCATGCTGAAGGCATAACTTCTGTAAGCCCTGCCGGTCACCTCGCAGCCCTGGCCAGGCAGGCGAGAGGCCCTGGTCAGAATCCCAGATCTTTCCCATCAAGCACAGAATTTCCCCTGGGTTTGCTGGGCATGTCTTAATTCTTACTAACTGATGGTAATTTTGACCTGTGAGTTAACAGGAACTGCCCTTCGAATTTCTTTTGGCCTTCATGCAATCTATTAAGGCACTTAAGCTTCTGCCTTCTACATAAAACACTCCTATTTTTAAAAACAAACTTTTAAGTCAAAAATGACAGGGTTAATTATTCTGAAATATGCTGTTTACAGCCCAAACTCCATAAAACAGAATACATGATTTAATACATCATCCAAGACAGCACTGGTTTTCATTTCTGGACAATCAGGGACTAAATCTATGTCACTCACTCCCCTATGTGTGCTGGAAATGGTTTTATGTTCCATCTTACTTTAAATTATACACATCAGGATCATAATGGGACACAGTCTACTTTGTTGCCAAAACCTGCTAGGTTAGACCATCTATTAAACTCTATTTATTTTTTATGACAAACAAGAAAAATGACAAAGCAGCTACTGAATGCCCACTAATGAACACCAAATGCCTCTCGAGGTTTTCTTCATATTGTACTCATTTGTTCAGGAGTCCAGTTAACTTCCTCTTTGATGCTCTACCTCCCAAAAATATTCCTAAGAAGAAGCTGGTTTTCATAAGCTACTGGGGACTGAACTGGTTACCATCTGCCCTCTTGCTCTGATTCTGGGGTCAAAAGTTTGATTCGACCTTGGCAATGCAAAGTTTCAGTAAAAGGAGAAAATCTCACGTACCATTGCGGTTACTTATCTTGGGGGCCAAATAAGCAAAATGAAATATTAACTCTACATTTGAAAGAGTCACATTTGTATCCAGAAATGCTTTTAGAAAGACTTCCAGATGAAAACGGGAAGAGGAAATAACCCAGCTAAGGACAGAGTTTCCTAAGATGGTAGCTGTTAGAGCTGCTTAAAAATCAGACTCAGAAAATTCAAAGGGGCATTTGGAGTCAATTGGATCAACAATTCAGATTTCAACAGTGCCACCGATTTTTACCTGCTGTATATTTTTGGGGTTGTTTGGAAAACTTTCTAAGTGCTATTTAAAGCTATTGCTCACCTACCATGCTCTAGAGTGCATGCCTAGCCCAGCTGGTCAAGAGAAAATCCCACTGGTGGCACACGCCTAACACACTTTGTGCCCAGTGGCCTCCTAAGATTTAGAGTCTCTGAATATAGAAATATGCTTATGGGACCCTGGGACAAGAAAGTGCAGTGTTCTGCCTTCTTCATAGCATAGCATGGAGGATAGAAAGGAATAGCTGCCTAATTCCCCGGTCCCTTGCTAAAACCGATCCTGGTTAATGTGGCAGACCGAGGAGACAAACAGGCTGCTTCTCTTTCAGGAGGTTCCAGGGGATGCGATGACATGAAACCTGACCATGTTAAAATAAAATTAAATTAAATTAAATCGACCAGGCACAGTGGCTCACGCCTGTAATCTCAGCACTTTGGGAGGCCAAGGCAGGTGGATCACCTGAGGTCAGGAGTTCGAGACCAGCCTGGCCAGCAATATAGTGAAACTCCGTCTCTACTAAAAGATAAGAAGTTATGGGGATAGCAGTGAGTTACCATTTTGAATTGGAGATTTGGAATACCCTTTTAATTCTATCACACTCATTTCATTTAAACGTCGCTGTGTTATCAATAGATGCTTTGATGCTGGGACTACATAGGCAAACACATGGTGCAATGTATCTTTTGAAGGTGGCAAGTGAATCATGGGATACAAAATGTGGAAAATGCCAAAGCCATAGTTCCTAGAGAAACAAGTGGTATGTAGAAGTTTCCTAAGTCGAATTGAAAATTTTTTTTAAAACTGGTTTTGTACACTGGGGGTGTGTATGATTGTAGTGTGAGGGTTGGAACAGGCATGAAGAAAATAAAGTGATCCCATAGACTCAGAATATTCTGGCTTTGAGTTAATACTCAGGAAACAACATTCTCCTGTCTGCTTTATAATGCAGGCTAAGTCTGTTCAAATAATTCCTGCATTGAACTCTTTCATGCACTGCTAACTGTGGCCACCTTTCTTCCTGTCTATTCCTCACACAAGGTGAGCTGAATGATAATATCTGAGGAAATGCAGACGGAGGCTTACAGGCATGGCTTACTTCATGAGACTCCACATGGAAGATGACTTAATTGGGCCAGATCCTGTCTAAATTTGAATTCACTCTCTTGAGGACCTTAATGAGGGAATTTTTTCTACTTAAAGTCTTTGGCAGGCAGGCGGGTTTGCAGTATAAGATACCCAAGTAAATTTTAATTTCAGGAAAAGACAATGATTACTTTTTTAGCATAAGTATTTCCCAAATATTGCCTGGGCCACATTTATATTACAAACAAGTATTCATTGTTTAGTTGAAATTCAAATTTCATTGGGCATACTGTATTTTTGTTGTTGTTGCTTAATCTGGCAACTCTACCTATAGGAATCGATATTTGTAAGTCACTTTTAAGTATCAGTAAGAAAGAACCCTGGAAACCATGTTTATCTTCCATATCCTCTCCATACCTGGGAAAAGATCCAGGCTATTTTTGTAGAAAATAAAATAATGTATGACAAAATGGCAACCGTGAATTTTATGGGTGTTTAGCCATAAGATAAACTCTTCATGAAATCTCTATTGGTGCCAGTGACATATTACTAACAGAAACCTATTGATAATTTCTATTTTTATTAGAAAATAAGATTAAGGTGAGTTAGGCTACATCAAAAATCAAAATTCCTTTTTTTCTTCTTCTTTTTTTTTTTTTTTGAGACAGAATCTCACTCTGTTACCCAGGCTGGAGTGCAGTGATGCGATCTTGGCTCACCATAACCTCCACCTCACGAGTTCAAGGGATTCTCGTGCCTCAGCCTCCTGAGTAACTGGGAGTACAGGCGCCTGCCACCACGCCTGGCTAAATTTTTGTATTTTTAGTAGAGACTGGGTTTCACCATGTTGGCCAGTCTGGTCTCGAACTCTTGACCTCAAGTGATTGGCCGGCCTCAGCCTCCCAAAGTGCTGGGGTTACAGGCATGAGCCACCACGCCCGGCCCAGAATTCTTTTATTACTTTAAAACTATTTCCAGTCACACAGCAATTTAATAAAGTTGAAAACATATTAAAAATCTAATTTGTCTTTATTTAACTTCATAAACTGAGGCAAGTCAAACAAACCCTAGCAGAAAGATCAACTGGTTGACTGTCTTAAGAAAAACCATGAAAGCTATTCTTTGTAGGTCTCATCATACCCTATAAAAGGACAAAAAAATGAGGCTCTGACAGCCGATATTGACAACACATGATTAGAATTTCTGATCTCAACGGTTACGTTTTTTTCCTAAGCAAAAAATTTAATTAGATTACAATTATTTGTAATATTTCCTCTAACAGCAATTGTACAATCATGTTCAACATACCATATTAGAAAATTGCCCATTGCAACATTTAAACTTTTATGCTTCAGTCTAATCCAAAGTTATTCAAGTTTGATGAAGGTTCCTTGTGGATTTCAATTCCTTCACAAGGGAAGGATAAATGGGTACGAGTCTTTTCAACTTAAAATATGAAAACCGAGTGGTCATTTTACAAAGACCTGAGAAAGAAAAAGAGCTGAGATTGTAATCTGCTATTTCTTTCTGGGCAACCACCACCCAGCTCCCTGACAGCTGGAACCACAGTAACAGAACCCAGCTCTCTGACAGCTAGAACCACAGTGACAGAGCAGGCAGAGTGCTCATAGAAGAAGCGGTTAGAACAACACTATTTTAGCTTGAGTCCCTTTGGGGCTCTTTGATGATCTCTTTCCCTCCATAACAAGCACACATATTATTTAGTTAGGGGACTTTTCTGTCTGCAAAGGTAGACCCAACAGGAATGTTGGCAGTGAACATCATGCTGTCCTAAATGAGGAATTGTGTGCTTGGTTTGCAGGGACAGAAAAACCTCACTGGAACCCTACTAAGCTGAAGTAATGATGATTTAGGCAAGATTCAAGAAGATGCCAATAAAGACATTCTATAGCATTTTAGAGCAGAAAATCAAGGCCAAGAACACAGAAAGACTTCTACAGGGCTGAAACACAACCCTTCAGTAGTTCATTCCTGGGACCTGTCTCCCTTGTTTTGTTTTTCAATATCCTTATCCTTGGCTCCTGATTCTAAGACATAAAGATATATGAATCTTGACCAAAGTCATATGTGGTAAAAATAGGAGTCACATCCAAGGCTGCCTGGCTCTAAAATTCAGCTTTTAACTCTATACTATTAATATGTAACTATTCTAAATTCCAAGGCAGTCACTTTTTTTTTTTTGGCCTAAATTTGAATTAGGCAAATTTGAAAGACTACAGTACAAAATATTTAAGATCTTACATTATGCCAAAATAAAGTATACAGCTCTCCTATTTTCTGAAGTGCTGAGAATTGAAAAATTTCAAAACTGACTGGAAGACTCAATGGTAAAAAGTTTTTATGACATTGCCATAAGAGAGTATAGATTTATCTGGAAATAAATATACATACATATACATATCATTTTTGTCAGTATCCCATGAAGCATGTTGCAGTTAACATGCATCAGTATTCCTGAGCAATATGTATCATCATTATGTTGATATCTTAATATGTATTGTTATAATTTATTATTTAATAAACATTGTTACTAGTGTAACCTGAAAAATATCTTCTTTAACAAAGTCATCCACATATTCACTATGTCGCAGTGCTAGAGCTGATGCTGAAAATTGTGCCTGGAAATTGCTCACTTTTAGGAACATGTTAGATGTGATAAACCACAAAGCAGTAGATCAAACTACCAAAGCGTGCTGTGCTGTTAATTTTAGAGAGCCCTAAGGGAAGCATTAGAGACATTGCTGAGAAAATAAAAAGCACTCTTGAAGCAAAAATACGTTAACCACAGTTGTAAGACTATATGGTCCCAAAATTAAATTTGCTCCTTCACTCCACTTTTACATTGGTTCCTAGGCAAAAGTTAGGCTTGAATGATGCTGGGTTTTCAGGAATGCATCTCTCGCAAAAATGGCAACCACCCTGCCTTTTTTCATTAAAAGCATCTGACAGTGTTCAGCTTTCTTGCCCAGCTCTATGAAAGAGTCTTGTAGTTTATCAACAAGAATGGAATGTCCATGGAGATAAAGACTATGTAGCCCCAGTACTTAATGCCATGCTTACCTGGAGTATAACAGTATCTAGTAAGTATTCAGTCAATAAGCAAATGAATAACTATACTACCTCAGATCACTTACCACCATCACTAATCCCCAAAATTTCACTCTGAACACTTCCCCCTGGATCGTTGATAAGAGTGCTTTATTCAAAGAATTGACAACTTACCCCTAATCTGGCCTGTCAAATAACAACTAATTAAGCCATTTTACAATTCTTTACTAATTCAAACAAATGATAATTTTTGACACAGAATTGTATCCAAGGCATCAGAGTCTTTCCCACCATGGGATTTTCAACGCAACTCTTTGTTTTGATATTCTCCATCTTCATTGAGAACAGACATAAGAAATAGTTTTTTGAGCTGTTCTTTGTGCTCATGGTAAGGATGATAAGTTTTTAGTTATATCACAGAAGGTCCGGTTCACCAGAATCCCCCATATAAATTCCTGCCTGATGCTAGTTATCAATAGCAAATAGATTTTCCCGGGCAATTGATTTGTTTTCATCTCTTTAAACTGTAAATTGTATAATTAGCAATGTTTCTTTTTGTCTGTGTGTGCGTGCGTGTGTGTGTGTGCTTTACATGCTAAACTTAGAATCTAAATTTGTGAACCAATGTAACAAGAGTTTAGCCCAATTTCTGGTCATCATTTTTGTCCCTATCCTTACCTTTCTTTTATGGCTTTCTATTTTAATTTATCTTGTATTTTATTCATCTTTTATTCAAGCCCCTTTTGGAACAAGGCCGAGTCTCAACTGCAAAGTAAATAATGTCAAAATCTATCAAAGTCATTAGTTTTCTTTTACCCTTTGAAGGGAGAAATTAATGGACTTTGCTTTAGTAGATAAGATAGGCATGCATTCTTTTTTACACACCATGTAGCTTTTTCTAGGCTAGGTGATATGTTGTTAAATACTCAGTGACTCTAACTTTGTTATAGGTGGTACTAACTTATCTGGTCCAAGATTCAAACTCACTGCTCTGTTCCCTCTGAGCTTGTTTGGGGACTGGAAGCAAAGTCAGGGCAGGGCATAGATCACATTGTTCATCTCCAGCTCAGAGTCTGTTTGTCAATTTCTTTTTTTTTTTTTCTTTTTTTTTTTTGAGAGGGAGTCTTGCTCTGTTGCCCAGGCTGGAGTGCAGTGGCGCATCTTGGCTCACTGCAAGCTCCGCCTCCCGGGTTCACGCCGTTCTTCTGCTTCAGCCTCCCGAGCAGCTGGGATTACAGGTGCCCGCCACCATGCCCAGCTAATTTTTTGTATTTTTTTTAGTAGAGACAGGGTTTCAACATGTTAGCCAGGATGGTCTCAATCTCCTGACCTTGTGATCCGCCCGCCTCAGCTTTCCAAAGTGCTGGGATTACAGGCATGAGCCATTGTGCCCAGCCTACCTGTTTGTCAATTTCAATGTACTTTCATGTGGATGCCATCTGGTCTTTATCTGCAGTGTCTATGTCTGCCTTGACAGTTTCATCTTGTGAGTTTTCCATTAATTAGGCCAGTAACTCTGATCTGTTTGGTTATTTGTTACCAAAGTCTAAGGCACAGAGTATGCGGACTCTAGACTCAGGCTTGCATTCATTTGTCAAATCTGTCACTTGCCAGCTGTGTGACTTTGTCCCTTATTCTCTCTGTGACTCAGTGTCCTCATCTGTAAAAGGACACCAACAACAGTAAATTATGGGGATTAAATGAGGCACTGTATGTGAAATCCTTGGTACAGTGCCTGGCATATGGCTGGTAGTCACCGAAAGTTTTCTATTGTTATATTGTTGCTGTTTGTAGTTTCTGCAAGTTCCACCTTTCCATGACATCCATTTAACCAGTTCCATGAGCATCTAGCTGACCTTGCCCTTCTTATGGATATAAAGAGTCTATTATTTTTAGCCTTGGAGTCCCTTACCAATACTCCCTTAAATTCTTTTTTGGGGGGCATGTCTAATTTCTAGTGTATGCCTTCCTGTTTTCCTCACTCAGCTTGTCTTTCCATTTTTGAAAAATGGAAGGAGAAAAACCTATTTTATTTTGCCAATTGACCATGAAGAGTTGTATGTGTGCTTTTGTTGTTTTCCTTAAAGTGCCAGGTCTTTTAGTTCCTTGGCATGCATTTGTCCTGGACTTTTAGCAAGCTATTCTAAAACAGTCACCAGGCTGTCTTAGCTTTTAAACTCTTCCTTTCAGTTTTTCCTTAACAAATGTTCCCACTTGGCCATTAAGCTCTTTTCATGAATAATAACATGAGGCATTTCTTTTGGTTTTCCTTTTTCCTCTGGGAAGTAAAAATTGCCCTGACAACTGCTCACTAGTGTTTAACCCCCACTTTCTTCCTGCAAGATGCCCAGTCATGACTCAGGGCCAAGTTCCACATCTTTCTTTCCGTCTGGGCTATTCTACAAAGCTGCCTTCTCAAAAGCTTTGCCTCTACCTGCCTCTTGATAGGTTTTTTCTGTTGGCCTAGTTGAATCCCGTATTGCTCATCCTTTTATCCACCCAACAAGTATTTCATGAGCCTCTATTTTGTGTCAAATTCTCACATAAAGTGAAGAGGACCCCTTGGTGCATAAAACAGCATCTCTGTCTGAAGGAATGTACTGTCTAGTGAGGATTAATGTTATGATGGGGAAAGTACAGATATTATGGATGCACTTAGCAGAGGTGCCTCACCCAGTTGTATTGGTTTAGGGAAGGCTTCCCTAAGAGGGAGATATATTAGCTGAGATTAATGAGGAAAGAATTATAGTCATGCTCTGCAATAATGATTTTTTGGTCAAGGACAAACCACATATATGACAATGGACACAAATATAACACCATATTTTTTACTGTACCTTTTCTATGTTTAGATACACACACTTACCGTTGAGTTACAATTGCCTACTTTATTCATTACAGTTGCATGTGGTACTGGTTTGAAGGTTGAGAGCAATAGGCTGTACCATACAGCCTAGGTGTATAGTGGGCTATTACACAACTAGGTTTGTGTAATTGCACTCCATGATGTTTGCACAATGATGAAATCATCTAATGACTCATTTCTCAGAATGTGTCCCTGCCATTAAGCAACACATGAGTATAATATAAATATGATCCCACTATAGTGGCCATTGACAGCATTTGCCAATTGACTAAAAGGAGTAGAAAAAGCACATTAGCCGATTCTTTTTAAAACCTTGGCCTTGCAAGATTGGAAAGACATTGGTTTCAAGAGGGGAAGAGGTAAAGCATAGGAGGGAACTGATAGAGCAAAATCATTAGAAGTATCAAGGAACTGGAGATCTAGACATTACCCAAGGAACAGTACTGTGACAGCCACTGAAGGGGAGGGCTGTGAGGACAGGACATGATGGCTACAAGCATGAGTGGCCACAAGGAGTCAAAGTGGTGGCCTTTGAGGCTGGGGAGATGATGTCACCATGGGATAGATGGCCAACAGGGAAGTTGAAGCCATTTGAGATCACAGAACTTCCAGGATAGAGGAAGCAGAGGGAGAAAATCAGTAAGTCTTGTGCTAAAGACTTCAGTGACTGAGGAAGAAAGACCTAGAAGAGTCAACACATTCAAGATGCAATAGAAAGCAGCATAGTCATAGCCCAGGCTCCAAAGTCTGAGACACAGGGTGTAAAGTCCAGCTCTGTCACTTCCTGTGTGACCTTGGACTATCCACCTTACTGCTCTGTAAGCTTCATTCTCCTTCTCTTCATGTGGGAAATCATCATAAATACCTATCTCCTAGAATTACAGGACTCTTCTGTGAGAATGAGGTCACGTGGGAAATACTTAGTCAAGAGGTCAAGACCTTAAGACATTAGGTATCAGATTCCAAATTGAGAAAACTGAGTGAGTGCAAATTATCACAGAAAGTATATAAAACAACACAAAAATAAGAATTAAACTATGGCCCTTAAACTCCTTATAGATATGGAGAGAATAAATGGCAGTATCGGTTGTTGCCTGTAGTGAAAGACATTTGTTCCAAGGCTTTCCCCAAAGACAGCCATGCACAAAGTCCTCCCTTGCCCCGTATTCATAAAAAAGGGGATGTGGATTCCAGAGAACTACATGGGGAGCTTCCTGTGTGAGCCCTGTGGTAGAAGACACAGCATGCACTAGGGTCTCGCTTCCTCCTGTAGATCTAAAGGGCTAATTGCTGATGAACTGGCCAAAGGAGGGATGCCTGCACTGGCTTCAGCCTGCACTCCTAGAGTTGGTCAGGGAAAAAGCTGAGCTAGCATTTTCCACAGACTGGATATGGTGGCCCCAAAGAGAGAGCTGCTGTTTGGTTGCATCGGGTCCTGTCCAACTGGGCTGACTGAACGGGCCATGGAGCCTGCAAGATAGCAGCTAAGGGAGGAGTGACGATTCCCAGGGGCTGCTAAAATGTGCAGAGGAGCAGGCTGCAGTCAGATGTGAGCGAGGATGGTCTCTGAAGAACTTTCTCGCAGGTAAGCAGCCTTCTTCAGCAGGCTGGGTGGGAGCTGAGTGAAGGTGCCTCATTGTGACTTTGAATAAAGACGGAGGCTTTGCACGTTACATCAGACCAGACGGTCTAATTTCTGAATCGAAACTAGACTCTATTCAGCCATCGAATTTATTCATGCCTGGTAATTTAATGTGACTAAGCCTTTTTATTACTTTGGAATAATGGGGAATTAATATAGTGACAATAAAATCAGTATGATAGTGATTATTATAATTATTCCTATTACATCTTCTTTTAGAAGATGGGAAAGAACTGTAGAGGGACAAAAACAGGTAAAATAGTTCCTTGAACACCTGTGAGCTCTACATGTTCAATATCACATTATTATTAAATAAAAAGAATGAAGACCAGCAAAAAAGATATAGCTGTTTGATATGAATCTTAAAGAAACTAGAGAGTTTTACCTGAAGTTGGAGAATTTATTAAACTCTGGAAGGAGTGTGAAAGAGGCAAGTCTTACCTTTAATCCTGAAATACATAGAATGAGAGTGAGTCGTAGCTCTCAGAGAGGAGTCATGGGAGGCTCCCTCGTTTCAGTCAAGCACAGAAAAAGGAAGAGTTTTCTAAACAGGCTGAGCATGTAGGGCGAGTCTGCCCATCTGGAATGGATGTCTCTGAGTGAACAGAATGGAGATTGAACCAAGGCAGAGGAAGCAGAGGGCAGGATGAGCAAGATAGAAGGGAAAGAATGGGTGAACAAAATTCCACATTTCCATTGGTGACTTAGAACAGAGGTAGAGGGCTGGGCATGGTGGCTACGCCTGTAATCCCAGCACTTTGGGAGGCCGAGGTGGGTGGATCACCTGAAGTCAGGAGTTCGAGACTAGCCTGACCAACATGGAGAAACCCTGATTCTACCAACAATACAAAATTAGCCGGGCGTGGTGGTGCATGCTTGTAATCCCAGCTACTCAGGAGGCTGAGGCAGGAGAATCACTTGAACCCAGGAGGCGGAGGTTGTGGTGAGCCGAGATCACACCACTGCACTTCAGCCTGGGCAACAAGAGCAAAACTCTGTCCCCCAGCCCCCACCAAAAAAAAAAAAAAAAAAAGAACAGAGGTAGAGATGGGGCAGGTAAGTTCTGCAGAACTGGGAACAGGGACCTAAGCCTCTCTCCAACAGGACAGCCATGAACTGGGTTGATTGTGTTGAATTCTGCAGCTTCCCATTGTCATTTCTAACTCCAAGGAAATGCATTTAAATGGTCAGGAGGTATCTTCTATAATGTTTACATACATACACACACACACACATACACACACGTATCTCACACACACATATAATTCAAGTTCTGCTATTTGTTATTCGTATGTGATGGCAAAGGCCTATAATGTATAATAACATCTGATGGAAATAGCAACATTACGTTTATAATAGAGGTGTGGTGAGGTGTAATAGTGGAGCTGCATTCACAGCACACATTTGTACACGTTTGAATTGCCTGGGCTATGAGGCTGCTGTGCTGATAGCTGCTCTCCCAAAGTGCACGTGTGTATCTCTTCAGGATCTTCTTAAATTAGGTTGGTGCAAAAGTAATTGAGTTTTTTGTCATCAAAAGCAATGACAAAAGCCCCAGTTACTTTTGCACCAACCTAATAAACTCAGAAATAAATGAAATTGAGGCTGTGTGTGGCTGGGGGTATGGAGAGTGAGCTCCATCACTTTCCCCTAATGTCTGCAGCCCTGTGATTTGCAGTGAGAAGCTCCTTGCTCTCCTTTCTAATAATTCCTGCTTGGGGTTGCAGTGGCATTTTTGCATGTTGTGGTTTGCTTCCTATGCTATGATTGGTTCACATCACTGCCTTTGAGTTCCAAATGCAGGAAAGCTGAATCTACTGCCTTCTTCTCCATCCAGTGCTGAGTTCTGCCTTTTGGGATCCTGCCCTGAAGCCAGGGACAGCAGGATGAGAAATGAACATCTCTGTAGCTCCCCAGAATAAGACACCACCCAAACTTCAGTCCTTTCCCTAGCAACTTCTGGGGCTCCAGCCCAATTTGTTATATACAAACATGCACCAGAATTTGGCATTCCCTGGAATTAAGCCAAGTCACAGGCCAGACGTGCTTATTAGTTGATAATGAATTGCATTTTACATATATATGCATTTGATATGTATTTCACTAGCATGCGTTTGCTATATATTTCACTTGGCAGTTTCCCAAACATTTTTATGTCCAGTGTCTCAGACACAGTGGTGAAAATGTACATAGGTTTTGGTAGAGATGGACCTGGACTTCCCCACTAGCCAGGGATGTGACTCTGGACAACTTAGGAAACCTCTCTGTGACTCATTTTTCTTGTTGGAAAAGGACATTTGTAAAATAATCTCCCTTACAGGATTGCCTTACGGACCAATTGAGAGTCTTTATATAACATTCTTAATCTAATACCTGATATCCAGTAGAATTTTAGTTACTATTAATAATCATGGTACTATTATTAACTCCACAAGGGCTACATGCTTATCCCCATTTAATGGATGAGGCAAGATAGGCTCAAGAAATTGAGTGGCTGGTTCCATGCCACACACTGAAGCAGTGATCTCAAGAGGCCAAACTCAGTGACTTTTCCCCTATGTTTTTATTGACTTGCATTTTAGTAATTAGTGCCAGGCCATGCTAGACATAATCAATCAATCTATCTATCATGTATCTATCTATCCATCCATCCATCCATCCATGTACCTGTTTATCTATCCATCTGTCCATTCATCCATCTATCCATCCACCCATGTATCTATCTATCCATGTATCTATCCTTCCCTCCTTCTATCCATCTACCTATCTATCTGTAGTTTTCTTTTAATCATACAAAGATTCAATCATTTTTATAGCAATAACTGGCTGTTTGTTTTTAGGCAAACCCAGCCTAAGTTTACCTGGTCTTTGTGTCATGTTTCTCTAAAATGCAAAGTTTTTTTCTTAAACTCACAATTTTAGGAAGCATTTGTGCATTATTCGCCTTCATGGATTAAGTTAGAAGAAATCAGACAATTTGATTCAGTACTTGGTGCTTTAGGTATTTTATCTAAATTGGCAAAACACTCCTTGCCCCTCCAAAAGGAATACTGGGGTCCTGAGCATGCATTAGCTGTGGTTTCTGCGGGGGCTGGTGTCACATCGGCTTCCTGAACAGAGGTCTGCACATGAAGGGAAAGAGACCTCATAGCAAGAACACAAGCCTGGCATGGAATCTAAACACTCTTTAGTCGAATGTCAGATGACAGCTTGGATTTCTGAGTTTTCTGAGTGTGATCTGAGGAAGCGGGCCTGGCCTGCCACCCACGTTTTTGGCAAGCGATGAGGCTTACAACTGACTGTCCTCCAGTCGGCTCCTGTGCATGAGCGTTTTGAAGGACTTCGGCAAGAAGCCAAAGTGACATCATTGCTGCTATTATCAGATGGGATGAAGTCCACATGTAAGGGCCCTGGATTTGGGCCGCTTGGGTTTGAATGGGGGAGGGGCAGGAATCTCACCAAGAGTCTTTTCTTGATACCTGAGTCCACCTGACACCGAGTGCGTGCTCAGTAAATATTTGTGGATATGACCCACTGACCTTGGAAATCAGCTGAATTTCAGAACTGTCCGTTCATTCTAAAGATAGCTCTTTGATTCTTTCACTGATTAATGAGTCAGCCTCCGTCTTTCTACCACCTCCTGAAATGCCTGCGCTCATTAAGAGTCTGCGTGCTGCACTGCCAGACACACTTCATTTGGCAAAACTTAGGTTATGAGCTCACAATGTCAATTCAGGAAACGCAAGATGTATTTATCTAAGAGATCTTTTGCTTAGACTCTGTGCTAACGGTGATTATCCCACCTTGGGATAAATGTAAATGTTTTGCCTTTTCATTTTGAAGATTCTTATTGTCAATATCAGTTTGTAGCTAAGGTCTGCATACTTTCTCTGGGTGAAATCATCATTCCCTATATTTCCATCTACCATTTCCATGATGAAGACTCCAATATCTATACCTCCAGGCCAAAACCCTGTTATTCTTCATTAATTTTATCAGATCTACCTTCACAAAATTTATTATGACCACATGCCACATGTTATAATTAACTTAATTTTTTCCATTAAATGGATTATCTCCTTCTCTATCTAACTAGATATTTTAAAAGCAACTTTATATCATGAGCATATAAATAGAAAACCCAGCTTCATCCATGTCCCTGCAAAGGACATGATCTCGTTC